>NC_000072.6:32420936-33031561 GCF_000001635.26 Mus musculus | reverse complement strand
TAGCTGGGCAGTTGTGCACACACTGTTAATCCCAGCATGCGGGAGATAGAGACAGGTTGATCTCTGAGGTCAAGACCAAACTAGTCTACACAGCAAGTTCCAGAGCAGGTAAGGCGAAATAGTGAGACTAGACCCTGTCTTTAAGAAGATAAAATAACACTGATTTTTAAATCAATGATTCTAAGACTGTAATATACTTACCATGTCCCAGCGTGTATTTATGATGAGAAACAATGAAAAGTGACATTATGTTTGGCTGGAGACCAATAGTAGTCCTTTCTTTGGACTGCAGAGGGTTGGCTTTAGGATCCCATGGGTGCTTAAGTTCATTTGTATATCACACACATGTCCTCCGATATACACTTAAGTCATCTCTCTATCAGTCTGTCAATTTAGGTGTCACAATGAGAATGGAGGACACAGTGTGAACAGTGACATTCTGTACTGCTGACAGAAAGGACAGGCCTGTGTATAGTCAGCAAATGTACAGATTTTTTTTTCCCAAATATTTTCAATATAGAGGGCTAACTGTTTTAAATCACAGATGAACTTGCCTTATCTGTTTTGGCATTAAAAAATAGACAAAATTTTCATGACCTAATCCTTAGAATTCTTACATTTTGCACCTAAGGAAATTAACCAGTTTAATTTTAGTCCTTGATATGAGGGCAGTGTTGGATATTGCAAATATTTTTCCATGTAAGGTAACTTTTACTCCCAGCCAGGACCCAAAATGCAAAGCTGAGCATCATATTCTCCGCACCAGTCTGTACATGTACCCCAAGTGCTGAGAAGTTCTAGCAAATGAGTTCCCACCAGCAGTGTGAACAGCATCCAGATGATAATTTTCAGAGTCACCCCGCCCCCCTTATAATGCCCATTAGCCTGCTTTGCAACATCAGTGTCCCATATGCTTCCAGACTTTAATCAGTAATCCATTATGAGCATAAATTAAACTATATGACTACAAATAAAAAACGTTAAACTATATAAATGCCCATCACCACGGCAGGTAACAGCATGTGCAACCAGCAATAGAAGGGCTGAAGCCACTGTCTGATCTCCACCAGCAATCATAGAACTCAACAGACATGCAAAGAAAATACTTCAATAAATGCTCTGCTAGCTGATTTGCTAGTAGAAATTAAAATGCCCTCCATTAGTGATTTTAACAGCATGTGTTCTCTAAAACAATGTCATTTAAGTCCCCTGTTGGGAGTACCAGCCTAAATAGACCATTATTCTTTCAAACATTCTCTATAGAACAAATGCTCATTTTTCAGATTTTATAAGTTCCCTGATAAAAGTACAGGAAAAAAGATTAACATATGGAAAAAGTAATCACTAAAAATGAAGTCAACATAAAAGAAGTACTAGAAGAAAAGAAAGTTCTATGTATTTGTTGTGACTACAGTAGGATATACATAGGTACTTCACAAGAAAGAACTGTATTTAGCACACAGGTCTGGATGTTGAAGGGCACAATACTGTGCATCAACTCAGCTCATAAGGACCTCATGTCGGGAACGCATACAAGGCAAACCGGTCCTATGACACCAGGAAGCCAGAGCCAGCTTGGGAAGGGTCAGGCTTGCTCCTCTGTAACAGTGGATGATGTGTGCATCCTGACTGTTCGCATGCTATTTCAGAGTTATTTGTAATGATTGCTACCTGACAGGGATGCTAAGCTGCTGCCCTCCTGCTGATGAGGATTTGAGGGTTGTCTGGAGCTGGAGGAGGCACCTGGAGAGAGGGTGCTTTCTTGGCTTTAAGCCTGTTGAAGTCTGTTCCATGCAACAGGAGATAACTCAGCAGTGGTGTTTGTGGTACTTATAGAGGAACCCGGGACAGGATTATAGATATGGTTTGACTTACCCTCGGAAGATTTTTGTATTAGAATCTTGGTCTCTATAGTATGGTGGTTTTGAGGGGTGGTGGAACTTTTAATAGGTGGAGTCAGAGGTCCTTAGGCCATTGGGAAACTGCCCTGGGAAGAGCTTAAATACATGTTATGGGATCTCAGAGTATCTGTTTCCAGTTGTGAGGTGTGACCTCTTCCCAGTTATTAGCCTGCCATTGTGATACCATCTACCTTTTAGGCCCCCGCAAGGGTCTCTTCGGGCATCCCCAGTTTTGGATTTTTTTCAGCTTCCAAAACTGAACTAACCAAACCTCTTTTCTTTGCAAAGTTTGCCTGCCTGAGGTGTTTCATTATAAGCAATGAAAAATGGACTAATATAGATAGTTTGAGAGAACCTTGAAAATAATATGACAGGGTGATTAAGAGAAGCATTTTTAAGATTATAAAAATATAACTATTGCTCATTTAAAATATGTATTCCAACTAAGCTTGCTATTAAGAGAAATGTTTAAGTGGGTTATAGTTCTCCATTTACATCTTTTATAAAATTGGACATGCTATATTGGAAAAAAAGGGCCCCTGGATATAATTTGCATTTCTTAAGAATGTGGTAAATCTGTCATTGCACGCATGCTTTGAATAATTATTTTCTTACAGAACTTTATGTTAAACTCTGAAAACATTACTGCCCCTGTCCCCTCTAGTGTATTCATATTTTACCTGCCATTATTCCCAGCAGACTGCCTTAGACCCAAGCTGCTGTTTATTTTTCAGTTGATAGTTGGAATTCCCTTGGGGACTGTTATCATATCATGGAAGCATTGAATTAGTGCGGGTATTTGTTTTGGGCTTTGGTGATCCTCTGAGTTTAGCAGCAGACCCTAGACATCAGAAATGAGTTACTGATGGGCACAGCCTGCCTAGGATAGTTCCAAATCACACTCAAATTTGTGTGTGTGACAGGTGGGTGGAGAAAGGAAAGAGTAAAGTGTGTCACAGACCTAAGATTTCACATTCTGCTGAATGAAGTTACAATAAAGCAAAACTTGTGAATAAAGAAGATTTTCACTGGCCTCTTGCTGCTGTATGAGAAGAGAGAAGTAAAAAACAAAAAATATCAGAGTACTGACTCAGCTACTCAAGTTGGCAGCAACTTTGCTGGTAACTGAGACATTTTCTTAACTGCCCGCAAACTTTGGAGCGGTAGTGAACTGATAGTCTGGGAGAGCACTTAACAGAAACTACACGATGGGTGTAGTCTCGAAGAATCCCTGGAGTAGGAAAGGCTACTGAGTCAGAGTGATGTGTAATATGTAAATTCCCAAGTGAACTTTGAGGGTTATCGGTATAAGATCTTGGATAATTGGCGGCTAGTGTTGATTGTCACCACTGACAGAGGTTGACCTCTGGGCATGCCTGTGAGGGATGATCTTGATTAGGTTAATTGGTGTGGGAAGATCCATCCTGACTGGGTGAGATCCTTCTCTGAGGAGGGATCCTGGACTGTGTAAAAGGACAAAATGCTGAATTCCAGTAGCATTCTGATTGCTGACTGGCTGTGATGAGGCCAACTTCCTCAGCTCCTGCTGCTGTGACTTCACCGCTATGATAGCTTGTAACCAGAGGAAACCCTTTCTCCCTTCAGTTGGTTTTGTTGGGGTGTTCTATTACAGGAACAGGAAAAGAAACAAAGATGGAGAATGTATTTTATAGAGTTAAAATGTAATGTGATCAGGTGTTGATATCAGTCAGGTGATACATTTCTCGACAATCCTATTGCATGGTGACTGTACTTGTTTCTCTGGTAAGTAAACAGTCACAGGCAGGCTAGTATGGCATATGTCACTGGTCCTCGAGCCCGTGCTCTGTGGTAGTGGCATAAGCAAAGCTCTGTGGTTTCAGAATTACATTAGCTGAACAGGGCAGTCTGATTCCTGACCTTCATTCTAGAAATAGTAAAATGGCTTTCACATGTGTTGAATAACAAGGCGCCTTACCAATTTTCCAGTTTTCTTTTACACATGCTGGGTAGAGCTAGTAATAAAGGAGAGAAATTGCTGAGGCCGGAATAGGCTTCTGCTCTTGGGTCTCTTCCAGCTGAAGTGCACCGGGTGTGTCTAAAAACTCGTTTAGCTGTTTCTCTTCCCTAGTCACATGTATTTGAGACTCTTTCCAGTCGTCTAGGTCACTCGGAGGAGTAGGACTTAGAATTTTCCCTATCGTAGCAGGATGTATGAGGGAGAATACACTCTGGAGACCAGAGTGACAGTGGGCAAAAACTAATTAGGTACTTTGTTTCATACCAACATTTTGTGTACGTGATTCCTTACTGCAGCTTAGTCTCCTTGTGCCTTATTATCCCGCATGCCTCGGGTCTGTTTCCCTCACTGCATGGTCCAGAGTAGAGTCCAGCTATGGCTAGGCCTGGGCTGTCTTGGAGCTGTGGGTACAATATCATTCTGTTTCCTGGAGTGTGGTCAGCAGGTTGTCGCCAAGTGCAGGTGAAGAGGCTGTCGTCAATAGTTTATGTGTTGGAAATGTTGACAACACTGAGAAACGCTCGTTTTAATGTAGAGTTAGGTGGGATATTTTGGTTACAGAGTCTTCATTTTTCCCATTTAAATTTCTGTTTCGATTTTCGTTTCTCCTGCTGTATCATTATGGCATTTCCAGTTTATATCCAAAGTCGGATAACAGTATCTGGTGGAGGAGCCTCTGCTGTTGTAAGCGATGAGTAGTTTAGTTTGATTTTTCTTTAAATTTAAGTAAATCAGATGAAGATTAAAACCAAGATAAAGCTATTATCTCTTATTGTATTTTGTCATTTGTCATTGTCTCAGAATTTTTGTGGAAATCGATGATTTGTTTTTGAGATATCGTTCCCACAAATAGGCATTCAGAATCTTTTCATTTTAGCCAGTTGATTACAGTGTGTGCCTGGACTAAGCTACATGAAATTTGGCATGGTAAATAATAGCTTTCACTAGAGACACTCTAGGCTGTGAACCCCTGTGAGGAGTTGTCAGAGTCCATTTTCAGGAAGTAAAGCTAAATTTTGATGCTACCAAGTGTGAATCTAATCAGTACATAAAGTCCATGAAATGTTTGATTTTGCTCGTGGCCACAAAAATTCTAAGGATGAATATAATGTAGTTTAAATTTATAGTAAAATTTTATTTCTATATTAGTTTTAAGCATATATCTATGTAGAATAAAGAACAAGTCTGTATGTTTGTTTCACAGCCAAAGCAGACTTTTTCTTGGGAGATAAGATCTCAGTATTTATCCCTGACTCACAGTGTAGTCCAGGCTATCCTGGAAGTCACAGAGCTCTGTCTGCCTCTGCCTCCTAAATACTCTAGTTAAAGGTGTGTGCCATCATACCTGGTCAAAATGGGCAGCTTATAGAAGGTTTAGAAAACCCCAGTGTGAAGACTTTTGTGTTAGCATTCTTTCCTGTACAAAAAGAGGGCCATAGAGCTTTGAACTGTTACACTGTGGGATACTTGTTGTGAGATACTGAAGATACAGTCTGGTTTTCTTTTGTTCCTTTATCTGACTGCCTTAGCCTCAGCTGACTGCTTAAGTCAGTGGCTGAGAACTTTCCCCAGCTCTCCTTGGTAACATGCATCATTCATCATACAGTGAAGATTGGTATTATCAATCGAAATCTCTAAGTAGAAGACAAAAATAAAATGCTACTTGAAAATCTAGAGTGAAAAGAGACCATCTTTTGCTTTTCGAGAGCCTTCTATTTTCTGCCTATATTTAGTATAGCCACTGAATATCCCCTTTCAATCCTTGACTCTCATCATTTTCAATTATAGAGGAACTCTTCACCAAATAGCCATTTATGTGTGCTTCTAGACAGCAGTTGAGAGAGACTGTATGTTGTGTGCTGTCAACTTGTACTCCCCAGAAATCTTAGGAAGAAAAACCAACCAAGCTAAATGAAGCTAAACCAAACCAAACCAAGCCAAACCATTTGGTAGTCTTGTTTTCTTGGATTCTGTGATAGTCACTTTTAGGCACTTAAGTATATCAGCTATCTTTGTGAGTATAAATGTGGTTTGAATTTCTCTCAGTTAAATTGATAGAATTTGTATATTTGATGCTCATGATCGAATCAATAAAGACTTCTTAAAGCTCATCTTCACTTTAAATTTTTTAATGTTTTAAATTTATAAACTTAATCTAAAAATTGTAGATAAATAAAAATGTTACACATGTAAATTTTTTAAGACATAAGATCTTATTGATAGATTGTTTAGGCTGGTCTCCAGTTTTAGCTCAAGTGATATTCTTGTTTCAGCCTTTGGCATAAACCTAAAAAGGTGTTTTTATAATTTTGCCTATTTTAAAAATATTTATTTATTTATTTATTATGTGTATGTGAGCAAGCCTGTATGAGTGTATGTGTACTGTGTTCATGTTGGAGCTCATGGATGGCGGCCAAAACCAGGTGCCAGATCCCTTGGAACTGGAGTTACCACATGAGTGCTAGGAACTGAACCTGACTCCTCTGTAAGAACAGTAAATACTCTTAAATGCTGAGCCATCTCTCCATTTTCATTTGTCAACTTATTAATGCGTTGTTTAAATATAACATGAACTGTCATGAAAATACAAATGTGTTTTTGGATCAAGTATATAGGAAGAAAGGAAGATGATTTCTTTTTTTTTTCCTCAACACATGGATAAACCCTAGCATATGTATGCTTTTGTGATGGTTTCTTCGTGCGTCTGTAAGTGGTAGACACATACAGAAAAAAAAAAAAAGAAGACTAAGCATTATGTTCAGCCCACTGTCTTGACCACCTCAATGAATTGCAAACAGTGTCTTCTCTATATAAACATGTTTCTTAATATTAGCATAGTGTTTTATTCTGTAGTTGTACTGTTTTAACTGACCATGTCTCTGTGCTGGTGCTCAGTTGGCTCAGTGAGTTTTCATTGTTTGTGTGTAAAGTATATATAGCCTTTCTTTGTTGTGTAGATCTTGGTCTTTGCCATCAGCCTTCATGTTCCCTAGAGCGATATCTAATAGGCACTAGGTTGGCCATGAAAATGAAATATTAGAAAATGGTTGATCAACATCAATTTTAATTTACCCTTTCATCTCCTTATCTTTCATCATCATCTATGACTTTAGCATTGTTCAAAGGCAATGAAAGAGGTTGACGTTAATTCTTATTACTGTCAAGTCAAATTCATTTTCAATAAATAAGTGAGCATTGGCCATTAGAAACTAAAATACTAATGTAATTGGACCTGGTGCCTAAATCCCCATCCAAGACACATCATAAATTCTTTTAAAATATTTTCTATGGGTTTAAAAAATTGCCATTCATAGCATGTTAGCATTCTGAAAAATGCATGGTTTAAAACAGCCTCCTGTGAAATATAGTACTGGCTTCATGTAATAACATACAAAGTCAGGCAGGACGTTTAAAGTCAAATGCCAGAGGTTCTTCAGGCGAAGAGTTTTGTTGTTAGTGTGATGATGTTTGTTGTTGGCCTTTGAATACATGCTGCACTCCTCTTCAAAAGAAATCTTAGTGGTAACTTACAGATAAATTAAGTCATAAGCATAGCACCAGGAGGAACCATTGTTCTGTAAGCCGTTCCTTCCATTGGAATGCATCTGGTGTACTTCTTGTGACGTCCATGTTTTTGTACCCATTTAAGCTGGTGTCAGTGTTGATGTGAATCTGTGCTTTATTTCACACAGCCCCGGCAGCCCCAGCACTGGTGTGAATGGAGAGGGTTTTACTTATTTACACTCTTACAATTTCACAGCCATGTTTCAGCTGCACACGAGTGTAAGTCTGAGTATCTTATCTATTTTTAACAGACTTTTATATGTAATGCATTATTAGATTAACTTCTTCCTGTTAATTTTTCTATAAGCTATGAAACTGATATAAAATATGTTAAGATTATCTAGAAGTGTTAAAACACGCAGTTTACAGTTTGTCACAAAATTGGAGCAAATTGTTTACTTATTTGAACTGGATTGGGGAGGGGTCATGAGATGAGACCTGGGAAAACTTAATAAGGAACCCTCCTTAGTGGAAATCTCAAATGACTTAGTAAATTATTTTATGAAATTATCATGTATGATAGAAATTATTATTTGTAGAGAATCAGTTAATATTCTAATTATTAGTGTAGTTCCCATAGGGACTTGACCTGATAACACTCTCAAAGACTAGATCCGATTGCCAAAGTTACTTGAGAAGAATTCTAAATGCTTTCTTTATATATCTCCTAATGTGTGAATGATACTCATTCTTGCCATCTTTATGCCATCTATTATAGGTAGTTTTGTATTATATGCTACCAGGAAGGCTAACCATTTTTGGTGTTTAGAGAAATAATTTCAAAAGAAATCTCTGAATTATTAGCAGTTATTTTAGGTGAGTAATGATACTTTCTCATTTTTCCTTGACTATTAAATAGCCTGGCTCCATTGAAGGCTTTGGTGTGGACTCTGATATTATCATCTGTGATGCATTTAGTTTGAGTTGGCCAATGTTTATTTGATGTGGCTAGTTGTGGAAAGTGTGTGGCTGGGAAGAAATAAATCTGACTCTTCTGGAAGGCAGTGAGCGGTCTGAGAATGCCTGGTACTGAAAGCACTGCAGCTCCTGGCGCTCCTGTCGCTACCAGGGCCTGTCTTTAGGCTGTAATTTGTCCCTATCCTTTCCATTTCCATTGAATTACTAATGGTACTGTTGCCCTTGTGGTACTGATACCACAGCTTGTGGTATCAGGAAAGAAACAAACGACAAGTTGATTTGTTAGTAGTAGTTGTACTGTAAGAGAATTCAGAATAATCAGTGAGTGGAATTGGGCAAATTTGTTTCTTTTTTAAGTGTGGAGATAGAGGAAGCTGAAAGAATATTATGTTGGGAGTGGACATCTTAGTATCCTCTCCCATTTTATCTTTCCATATTTTGAAATTTTAAGTTATATGTATGTTTTTTTTTAACCTGTGTATATTTGTCTGTATACCATGTGCATACTTGGTGCCCTTGGAGGCCATCGAGGTATGGAAGCTGCAGAAATTGGAGTTAGAGGTGGCTGTGAACTACTCTGGCTCACACCTGCTTTCTCTGCAAGAGCAAACGTGCTCCTCTCTATCCACTGAGCCAGCTTTCCACCTTTACCTAGATTTTTATTAGAATACTTGTTGGCTACTAGTGCCGTGCAACCCATGCGAATTCCTGTGTTTTATTGGTGATGACGGTGGGTATTTTAGTTGAGAGCAGTGGTTCTTGGTGGCAGGGCACTGCGGTGCGTGCGGTGCGGTGTGAGTTGTGACACGGGGTGGTGCTCAGTGGCAGTACTTGGGAGCAGTTCTTAAAGGACTGTGTGCTCTCAGCTTCTGACTGTCTCATCAGAAGTTCATGCCGTTCAAAGCCTCTTTACTCAAGCTAGAGCCTAGTTGTCTAATATGTAAACAAAGTATTTTTATATGGTTTTAAAGTAGTTTGCATTTTCCAGAAATACAGCTTGCACGTAGCTCTAGCTATTGCTTTTGCCACTGTGCTTATTTAACATATCAACTCAGAGTCAAAAGATTTCCTTACGTCTTTTGGAGTATCTGTAGCTGAATGTTTACATGGTGAGATCTCATTGTTTTATTTCTTCTTTCTTTCTTTCTTTCTTTCTTTCTTTCTTTCTTTCTTTCTTTCTTTCTTAAATCTTTATTTATTTTTTAATTGGATATTTATTTCATTTACATTTCCAGTGCTATCCCAAAAGTCCCCCACACGCTCCCCCACCCTTATTTCTTCTTTCTTTTTTGCTTTATTTTTGTTCCTTTTTTTTTTTTAATTACACTTTTGGACATTATATCGCTTAACGTTTTGCATTGGATTCTTACCTATTTTCTTCAGGATTATAGTCATAATACACACTGTTTTGGCCTAGGAAATGGAACAGGAAGTTGAGATGAGGGCAGTGGTAGCACTTAACTTTGAATTCATAAGGCTCTGGTTCAATCCTGGCTCAAAACAAAAGAAAACAAAACAAAAGACAAGACTGGACTGAGCAGGGCTGACATTTTTTCATTGCTTTCATAACATCCCCTTTTTCTTTTTTCTTTTTCTTTTTGGAGAGTCAGTGTTTCATGGAGCGTGGACTGACCTCAAGCTTGCTATATAACAGAGAATGACCTTTTACTTGGGACCCTCCATCTCCCACTGAGTGCCAGGATTTAATGCATCATCTTAAGCTTGATTTTATGTGGTGCTGGGAACCCGAGACTCCTATGTGCTCGGTAGCTGTTCTACCAACTGAGCCACATCCTTGCTCCTTTTTTGTTTATTTAATATAGTCCTTGCGGTTCTACAGGATTGCCTCGCCTAAACCTTGCACAACATCTGAAGTTACACAAAAGAAATGTCTGTTAACAGCAGGAAGAAATTCCACATCTTTCCTCCATCTGATATCGATATTAAGGAGATTTGTGGGTCATTATGAATCTCACCATAATAAATGGTTTTTCTTTTGCTGTGATCTTTTCAGCCTACGTTTACTGTGGATAACTTATTTTACTTTTTAGGAAAAGGCCAACTACATTCTTACCTTTAAATGAAAGACCATGCTTTGGTCTTGAAATCCCTCTGTAGTCTCATGTTTTAAGGACAGATCAGCTGTGATCTGCTGAGCCAGAGCTTTCACGATGCTTCACAGAGAGATATTGTTGTTTTTTTAAAGATTATAACTGCTTATGAATACATTGCAATGGTGTTTTCTGAATGTTAAATGGAGATTTACTTTAGATGAAGGAAAACACAACAGAGGCGTAGTTATTATAATTCACCTTGAGAGGCTGATGTAATGATCAGAATCTGAATTAACTCAAAAATAGAGATGGCTTAATGAAACATATACTAATATGCCACCTTGACATTTCAATATAGTTGAACTGTCACAAATAAAGTAACAATTATGTGGGAGTGTAAAATGTAAATTTCTTTAAAAACCAAAGACTTTCCAGGAGACACTGTTTTTGTTGTCTTGAAGTGGTCCAGCACCAAGAGCCAGGACTCTTGTCTTCTTCCTTGCAGGAGGGATGGTAGTTAAGTCATGAATTAAGATGAGATTAGTTGATTTTCTCCATGGTATAAAGTGTTGGAAGACAAATTTTATTTATAGACTTTTGGGGCTTTTGCTTTGCTTGAGTTTTGATTGCCTACAAACATAAATGTAAACGGTCCCTTAGAAAAGAGTGTTGGACAGAACTTAAAGAGTTAAGTAGTAATTTAGTGGAATTCGGAATTTAGCAAATGTGTAATAGATAATGAGGATTGAGTGCACACATTACTGGCAAACATAACTAGTTCATAACAGTAGGTCGAGGATTGATTTATGATGTTAAGTATTGGATGGGGCTTGATGCTCTATTTACCAGTTTATTCAAGTAAGGGCGTTGTTTTGATTAAATTTTGTTTTAGTGTGTGATGATGGGCTTGTCTATTCTGTTTCACTGCTATCAAATAGTCTGTAAGAAACAGTGCTATGAAGCCTGCACCAGGATAGTCATTATGAAAACGGACTATAGTGTATAAATGCTGATTGGCCTGTGTTATTGTACATCAAGCTGCTTAAGTCTATAAGTACACATATTACTCCTCTAAATTTATTTTGAGAAATAATAGCTAGCATTCAAGAGTATCTTATAGCTGAGTAATATGTTATGTCTGCCTTTCAAAGATGCACAGATTTCTACTATTTGCAAAATTTTCTTTTATTTATATTTTCCTACCCTTTCTTGTTTCCTTTCTAAAGTTGTTGCCCAGAAGCCTATAATAGTTGCCTGTATAACTTTCCTCCCACCGGTTCCTAATGCACACATGACCCGCTTTCCACACGCTCCTTAGAATGAGAGGTGATTTGCAAACCACACTGTCAGGTCTTCCTCAAATGCCCAAGGTAGCCATTAATTCACTGAGCCTGGCCTTGGCCTCCCAGTCTTCCTCTGCATCGCACTCCAGGTGGCTGCTGCCAGTCGATGGGAATCACACAGGATGCAGGCTGTTTATTATTTCAGCATGCACTATCGTGGTTCTTGCCCTTTCCGTCCCATTCTTTGTCTCTAGCAATGTCTTTCATTCCCCTGTCAATGAATTTTAAGTCTGCTCCTTAGTCTTTTACCCTTCTCTTACACGTTTGCCCCCATCCTGGGAGAATTTCAGATCTGCAATAACCATTTTCAGACCTGCATTTTCACCCAAGTCTCAAATAAAATCAGAGTTTCAGGTCCAGATACCTAATTGCCTACAGCTCCGTGTAGTGCTTGTTCCATTACTTTTGGTTGAATGTGTCTGAAACTGAGCTCATTATCTTTGTTTCTCCAAGGATCTCTCCTCTTTACTTAATTGACCATCATGGGTATTAATTCCTCGGCTGTCTGTGCCTCTGCCATCTTTCTCTTTCATCTCACCATCTCAAGCGATGTTTTTCGTGGAGAAAGGTCTTGTATCTTAGACCCACCCCCACCCTCTCTGCTATTTTCCACTGCCGGTGGTTCTCCACCTTCATTCGCACCCCAGGTCCAGGGGAGCTCTTGTTCGTGCACATAGTTGGGTCTCATCCCGTGAGGCTTTGCTTCTGTAGGTTCTAATAGTCCCCAGGTGGTGCTGCTGTGTGGGGCCCCACAGTGAGAACCACTCAGTGTCCTACACTTCCTCTTCCTTTGTCAGATAAAAATGCCTGCTCGCACTTTGTTCTTTCCTTCTGTTATTCCCAGGCCTTACATCTGAAGCCCGGCCGCTGAGCCTTCCTTTCCCAGGTTTCCCGCCTAGTGGCCGAAGCTCCCACAGATCTGGTTTTGCTTCTTCCAAACAGGTTTTGCTTTCCTTCTCCTTTTGGTATTCATTTAGGTCTTGCTCAGGTCTCACCTCCTCAGTGAGTGTTCCTTGGGATGTTTCCTTTCCAGCGAAGCCCAGCAACACAGCCTTACCCTATCAGTCATCATCTCCTTAATGGGAAGGGGAAGTTTATGGCTCATCTCTTAAGCCTGAGCATGGGATTGAGCTGAAGTGGATGTTCTGTGTAGGGAATTTCTTTCCCTAGTTTAGATGTGCCTAGTGGACCTTGATTTGGGGAGGGGAGTGAGATCAACTACTGTTAACTCCACCAGTGAACAGAAAACAGGGCACAAACATTGAAACAGAAAGGTTTTGGCCAGTACAGTAACACTTACTGAATACCTGTCCTCCTTTGTGAGTCGCACAGTGTTGGTGGTTTGGGAGAGTTCTGGGTTTTTCCATAAGGGTGGGTCCAGGAACAGAAACATACTATGGATGGTTGGCATGCTGGGATTTGTCTGGAAGTATTTTGAGAGAGAGAGAGAGCCATAGTCTTCTCCACACAGGGCCTGTGTACCTTGCTTTTCATTGAGATGGATGTTCAATTCCACAAACCAGTCTGGAGTTGTGTGCCTGCAATTTGTCTCCTGTTTTTTTTTTTTTTTTTTTGCCTCATCCTAAATCTTATATATATTTTGCTGGTTTAGTACCTGAGAGAGAATTTCTGTGAATGAATGACATGTCACTTTAAGCAGAACAACTGGCAGCATGTTGTTGCCTGTGATAGACCACTTTGTTCCTTTATGTTCATTTCAGTGAGCTTTGTAGAGCACATGGAGGCTCAAGCTGGAATTCAGTCTATCTGTCTTCTGCTTACCATGGTTACAGAGGAGAAAGATATGGAAACTTGATGGTGTGGGTCCTTATTTTACAGGTACCACAGCTGTGGCCTGAGCAAAGTCAAAGCTAGGGAAAGCTATGACCAGACTTTGATCTCTAGCTTGCTCTTGCTCTGAAGAAGTAAACTGGACATTATTTGAATTAAATGGAAACAGGGTTTGTGTGGATTTTATACTCCATTTGGGGTTGGGGAGCTAATGCTGTTTAATTTATATGTGTATCCCCAGTGAACAAAATGTATCCATTTTTGAAACAAACAAAAATTAAGCTATGCATCAAAAAACAATATCCAGGGGTAATTATTATTTTTTAATTTAAATTACAGATCTTATTTTCCTAGAGGCTTTGTGAGATCTTGCAACTATTATTCAGGATATTAAGACATGAAATACTAGATGTATCTGCTTCTCAATACTGGTTTTACAAATAGTCTGCTTATGAATGTGAAAACTGTAAGCTATGAATTACAAACTTATCTATTGCTGTTCAGTTTCTGCAGCCCAGTTTTGATGTGTGTTTCCACAAAGACTGGAGCGTGGATCCGGTTTGTATGCTTATCATGGAGCAAACAATGAAATGGGATGATTTGCATATTATGCCATTCAGACTAGAAGTTTACAAAGGTGAATTCAATCCTGTTGAAGGAACAACACTCTGAAATAGATTATTAACTTGGCGCCTAAATGTTTAGGTTGCCAAACTCTTTGTAACACTGTGTCTTCTGATACAATATTTTTGATTATGAATGTGCAGTTAGAAACTTCATTCTGTCTTCATTAACTTTAATGTGTTAGTAGGCATAGTTGCCCTGTTGACCATGTAGACAGGTTGCATATTTTTGAAGCAATTTTAAGATATATTTCCTGTAACAGGACATTCATTGTGATGCTAATTGTTGCCAGACCATATGATTTTTGGATGTGTATTTTTGTGTGTTTAAATAAGTTTGTTCCAGGTAGAGTGTGTGACAGATGACAACCTGTTACATATTTATTCACCCCTGAGATCTGTCGTAGTCATCAAGCCTGCGCCTGCTAGGGGCTGCGGCATAGGACAGGTTTATGCTGCAGCACAGCCGGGGCTGCTTAGCTGTGATATTCTGTGTTGTATTTCATTGACTGCATGGATGCTTCCATTAGTGCTTTTAAAAATAAGTTCTCTTCATATTAATGAAGTTATTGCCATCTTACGATTAATGAGTGTTTCTGTAGAGTTGGAAATGTAATTTGAGTCTATCTTTTGCTGCAGGCTGTAGCTCAAGTGTCTAAATCCAGAGAAGGCAGAATGCTCTAAAGCCAGCTTGTGTTAAACAGTAACACATTTTCTCCACATTAGTACACTTTCATAGTTTCTCTCAGAGTTTAGCACAGAAAATAATAGATTTTTTAAATGACTGGACATGATGTTTAATCTGTAAACTAAAGCCCCAAAGGGAGATTAAGGGGGGATCCCAAAGGAACTGGTGTTAGCAAGTTTTAGTTTTATTAAGTGATTCATTTGAGATTAAAAATTATTGTTTCCCCCTTACTCCCTCAATCCTCACCCCCTCCCCCTGCAAAAAAAAAAAAAAAAAAAATCAAGCCAGGCAGTGGGGTCACATTCCTTTAATCTCAGTACTTGGGAGACAAAGACAGGCAGATCTCTATGAGTTCTATGAGTTTGAGACCAACCTGGTCTACAAAACAAATTCCAGGACAGCCAGAGCTATACAGAGAAACCCTGTCTCACTCCCCCAACCCCCAAGAGAAGTACTATAACTGATGTGCAGGGATTAGGCAAAGAAACCATAAAGGAGGGTGTACTGGCTGGTTTTGTGTGTCAACTTGACACAGCTGGAGTTATCACAGAGAAAGGAGCTTTAGGTGAGGAAATGCCTCCATGAGATCCAGCTGTAAGGCATTTTCTCAATTAGTGATCAAGGGGAAAGGCCCCTTGTGGGTGGGACCATCTCTGGGCTGGTAGTCTTGGGGTCTATAAGAAAGCAGGCTGAGCAAGGCAGGGGAAGCAAGCCAGTAAAGAACATCCCTCCATGGTCTCTGTATCAGCTCCTGCTTCCTGACCTGCTTGAGTTCCAGTCCTGACTTCCTTTGGTGATAAACAGCAGTGTGGAAGTATAAGCTGAATAAACCCTTTCCTCCCCAACTTGCTTCGTCATTTTTGTGCAAGAATAGAAACCCCGACTAAGACAGCAGGAAAAGTTGCATAGGAAGGTGGTTTGTCCCTTCAGATCTGAGAGTATCCTGTAATTCTGGAATTGTGTCTTCTCATAGATGATGAGTGTGTAAGGCCTTCCATGTTTCTGTTCCTAGCTCTGGGATTTGTTGTAAGGGTGTCCTCATTGCTGCCCCCTGATGTCATCAGTGCTTCTGTAACAGAGTCAGCCAGGAGCCACCGAGGGGACCCAAAACCTTGGGAATGAAAAATTCAGTTCTCCAGGAAGCATACTGAGCTTTTCAGAAGAAGCCAGTGACAGTGGGCCTTTAGTCGATGATGGCCCTGACTTAGGGAGGATAAGTCTGGAGCTGGGTCAGCTTCTCCAGCAGCTGGAGGAGATAACAAAGCCAGAACTGAGCTGCTTTCTAAAACTCTTCAAGGTCTCACCAAATATAATGAAACTAACTTAGCAACCAATCAAAACTGTACTGATGTCACTGCTTTGCCCCGACCAATCATATTAGAGGTTACCTAGCCCTTCTGGAAAATTTCTCTAGCCCTGCTTAAAGGGTGTTTCTGAGCCCCTTGAGTTATTGCCATTTTGATGAATGGTTGACCTCTGCATGTTGGTAATTGCTGCAGAATAAATGGTCTTTGCCTTTGCATATTATTTGAGTCTGCAGTCTTCCCTCAGCGATTCTTGGACCCTAACGTCAGATGGTATAGAAGAGCTGAAGTGAATGTGTGCTCTACCTCTCTGAGGGGTGTGACCATGGTACTCACAGTTTCAAAGACTACTCAGAATTGAGGATGATAAGGTTAGCCATCTTGGAGCTTCTTTCTTGGTCTTAAATACACATTTATAGTTTAGATATTTAGATGAGGAGAGAATTACAGGATTTCCAGAAAACCAAGTGAACAAATAAAAATTTGTTAGGATTCATGAGTTGTTTGTAATCAAGAATTACTTTCAGGTAAGAAGTTTGAGGTCATACTTGATACAATCAAGCAGCAGCAATTCTTTTTTTTTTTTTTTTTTTTTCCATTTTTTATTAGGTATTTCGCTCATTTACATTTGCAGTGCTATACCAAAAGTCCCCCATAGCCACCCACCCCCTCTCCCCTACCCACCCACTCCCCTTTTATGGCCCTGGCGTTCCCCTGTACTGGGGCATATAAAGTTTGCGTGTCCAATGGGCCTCTCTTTCCAGTGATGGCCGACTAGGCCATCTTTTGATGCATATGCAGCTAGAGTCAAGAGCTCCGGGGTACTGGTTAGTTCATAATGTTGTTCCACCTATAGGGTTGCAGATCCCTTTAGCGTCTTTGGTACTTTCTCTAGCTCCTTCATTGGGGGCCATGTGATCCATCCAATAGCCGACTGTGAGCATCCACTTCTATGTTTGCTAGGCCCAGGCATACTCTGACAAGAGACAGCTATATCAGGGTCCTTTCAGCATAATCTTGCTAGTGTATGCAATGGTGTCAGCATTTGGAAGCTGATTATGGGATGGATCCCCGGATATGGTAGTGTCTACATGGTCCATCCTTTTATCTCAACTCCAAACTTTGTCTCTGTAACTCCTTCCAAGGGTGTTTTGCTCCCACTTCTAAGGAGGGGCATAGTGTTCACACTTCAGTCTTCATTTTTCTTGAGTTTCATGTGTTTAGGAAATTGTATCTTATATCTTGGGTATCTTAGGTTTTGGGCTAATATCCACTTATCAGTGAGTACATATTGTGTGAGTTCCTTTGTGAATGTGTTACCTCACTCAGGATGATGCCCTCCAGGTCCATCCATTTGGCCAGGAATTTCATAAATTCATTCTTTTTAATAGCTGAGTAGTACTCCATTGTGTAGATGTACCACATTTTCTGTATCCATTCCTCTGTTGAGGGGCATCTGGGTTCCTTCCAGCTTCTGGCTATTATAAATAAGGCTGCTATGAACATAGTGGAGCATGTGTCCTTCTTACCAGTTGGGGCATCTTCTGGATATATGCCCAGGAGAGGTATTGCTGGATCCTCCGGTAGTACTATATCCAGTTTTCTGAGGAACCGCCAGACTGATCTCCAGAGTGGTTGTACAAGCCTGCAATCCCACCAACAATGGAGGAGTGTTCCTCTTTCTCCACATCCACGCCAGCATCTGCTGTCACCTGAATTTTTGATCTTAGCCATTCTGACTGGTGTGAGGTGGAATCTCAGGGTTGTTTTGATTTGCATTTCCCTGATGATTAAGGATGTTGAGCATTTTTTCAGGTGCTTCTCTGCCATTCGGTATTCCTCAGGTGAGAATTCTTTGTTCAGTTCTGAGCCCCATTTTTTAATGGGGTGATTTGATTTTCTGAAGTCCACCTTCTTGAGTTCTTTATATATGTTGGATATTAGTCCCCTATCTGATTTAGGATAGGTAAAGATCCTTTCCCAATCTGTTGGTGGTCTTTTTGTCCTATTGACGGTGTCTTTTGCCTAGCAGCAGCAATTCTTAAGTTTTTTTTTTTTTACATTTTATGCCGTGTCTTATTTTCTATAACTATTTGACAGAATATGTTAGTGTTCATTAAAACGTATTCAGTATCGAGAACTTCCAGTGATTTTTGAGACTTTTTCAAGGTACATGTATTTGAAGCAAACATCTTTAAGCCATACCATTCTAAAGGGAACGTGCGTGTGCATGTGAAAGACACAGGGCCCGTGACACTCACTGACCTTGAAACAGCATGTGCAGATTTCTGTGGCAAGTCTCCAGTTCTCAGACTTCTCATCTCCCAAACCTTACCAGTTCCTAAAGGTCTGCTTGGGAACGCCTAGCACCAATGGGCAAAGCTGCCCTTCCTCAGCTTTTCAGAAAAGCTGGTCCTGAAACCCTCACCTTTTTGTTTAATAACAGTTGTAGTTGAGAAAATGTTCAGATCTGGAGAGTTGGAGAAGTTTCCAGAAAGACCATTTTAAGTACTGGGCTCTGAGTGCCCTATCTTTTTCTCCTGGGCACTTGGATCTGACTTACCAGAAGAAATACATTGTTGCTTTCTGTATTCTATTGATTTAAAAACAAATAACATGAAGCTTAGGTTTGCTCAGGAGCCATTACCACACTGCTCATTTTCTGCCTGGGCTTTGATCTGCTACTGTAGATTCTAAATTCTCTATACTAGGTCATGAGTTATCTTTTGTCGTTTTAAAATCTGGATGCTAGCTTAGGTAATTACTTTTCCTGTTGTGACCTTGAGACCAAAAGTTATGAATTTTCCCTCCCATTTCTTGGAAATAGCTCAGGCATTCTATAGCCGTGTTTTGTTCCTTTTACCTACCAGAAGGGCAGTTACCCAGCCCATCACTTGGGCTTCTAGAGCTTGCTTGAAGGTAGTTACCCAGCCCATCACTTGGGCTTGCCTTCTAGAACTTGCTTGAAGGGCAGTTACCCAGCCCATCACTTGGGCTTGCCTTCTAGAGATTGCTTGAAGGGCAGTTACCCAGCCCATCACTTCTAGAGCTTGCTTGCCCTTTTTCTTTTTTCTTTTCCCTGCTGGTACTGTTTGCATTTCCCCCACCCCTTGTGGCCTGCCTATTTTATGCCACCTTTAATCCATTTGCTCTTGCTTTTAGCCTTACCACAGGCCTTGGGGGCTGACTACGATAGCAGAGAGTTTTGGGAAAGAAATAGCCACCCTCCAGTCTGCATTTCCTCCCCTCTCCACAGCACTGTGCCTGCAGGCTTACCTGCATGGCCATGTTGTCATCCACCCAACTGGTCGCCATTTGGTAGTAACACCATTTCCTCTTTGTCCCAGGTGATCACCTCACTGCTCGATTAGGCCTTTCCCTGGTAGGAAGCTCCAGTGTCACAGACAGGAAATGAGCTCCCGGGATGCGTCTTTGCACTAGGTGAAAGGAGCCAGATGCAGAAAGACATGCTGCTTCCTTTAAGACCCCCTTACCGTGGAACCTGAGATGTTGGGCCCACAGATGCAGAGAGAGCACGTCTGTGGCATGAGGAGCAGGGAGATGTTGGATGTAGGTTGCTCACTTTCAGCTCTGGACAGACAGAATATGCAGCATAGTGACTTTATTTTACATATTTTATTTTGTACTAGAGATTTGATAAGACCCAACAATACGCTCACGATAAACTGTGGTGGCTAAAGCAGTAATTTGATTATTGTAGTCATTATATAATTTGTATGATATTAGATAATCACATTGAGTATGTACTTTTATTTTTTCCTATTAGACCCTAATAACTTGGAAAAAAACCCTAATAAACCAAAAAGTCATGAGCCTTTTCTCAGGTACATGGAAAACTGATCTGCGCGACTCATATTTAGGCTTAACCTACTGAGGTCTACCAGAGGCCTGGTTTTATTTGCCCAGTTGAGTGTTGGTAGAGAATCCTAGAGAGTCTTACCTGAGAAAAAGTGTTCTACTGGGATTTGAACTCAGGTGCGGCTGCATCTCTAGATTGACAACGTGTTGCTCACCCTGGTCTGCTAGACTTCAGGATAGGCTTTGATCAGGTAGTACTAATTATGTGTGTTTCTGGTGGAGTTATGTCCAACCTGAGAGGGTTGTCTCACATTGAGAGCTTTTCTGAGAAGTTGGCCATGTTGATACCCTGTATGGTGCATAGTTTAGAACTGCAGGTCTGGCAGGTTCATCCACAAGGCTTTTAATTGGATGAGGAAGTCAAAAGTGAGAGATTCATTATTTGCTTATCCAAAGTCTAGCTTATAGAAAAACAGACTTAATCGGGCTCTCTTTTTGAGCTATTGCTGTTTGCAGTTTCTCTGTTGTTACTTTATTATTTAAAAACCTTAAGAAAAACACAACCTTAAGATTTACCTGGATGGAACAGTCATTGTAACAGTTTTCTGGTTTGTGTGTGACCTTTGACCTTTTCAAAATCACCCCAAAAGATACAGAAACAGCACAAGCAGCCTTGGGAAAGACCCCTAGAGAGCACCCTCACAAGGAGGCTGCTGCATGGGCACTCGCTTGTTCCGCAGGAGGGTTAGCCAGGGCGATGTGTTCCCTGCCCATCTTGTCTGTGTTTTATATTACTTACTGGGGTTATTTATCATTTAAAGTGAGCAGCTCAGTTGTTCTTAGTTTGTTTATAGAATTGTATGCAACCACCAAGTATTATAATTTAGAACAATTTCAGTCTTACAAAGTAAGGCAGCAGGATTGTGAGTTTGATGGCCAACATAGAAATGATCTGTTTTTAAAAACCCAAAAGGAACTAGTATACACTACCCTACCTCAAATACAGAAACAAACCAAACCAACCAGCCAACCAACAGACGGACAAAAGACACCAAAAGGTGTGTGTGTACACACCTTCATACATATCACCATCACCAAGAGCAATGGAAGACAACCTGCTGCCTTTCTCATGCCCTACTTTCTCCATCCAGGCAACCTCCACTGAGCATACTAGCATCCCTGGGCATACTAAAGTGCGAAGCATACAGCCTATGACAGTATATATATAACCTTTTGTCTCCGAGTTCCTTCCCATACATCTTTGTTGTAGCATGTACCAGGACTTCATTTCTTTATACAATTACATGAATGGATGCGCCATACTTTGGTTACCTGTTTATTAGCTGATATGCATTTAGATCGTCTCCCCTTTGGGCTATTATAAATAATTACGTTACACATTTTCATAAACAAGTTTTTGTATGAGTAAATACTTTCAGTTCTCTTGAGCATATGTAGTACCTGAGAGCTCAACTCTTGGATCACATTTAGGATTTTGGGAAACTGCCAACTTGTTTATCCTGTCAGAGGTGTCATTTATATTCCCTAGTGATGCAATTTATGTCCCCACCAGTAATGTATGAGAGTTGGCTTTCTCTCTTTACCACTTCCCACTCTTTGCCTTTTTGCTTGTGTTATTATGTATCAAGTGGTGTTTCATTGTGGGTTTGGTTTGCATATTCCCAGTGACTGATGTCGAACAGTTTCTGTATGCTTTCTCCTTTTGCTTATTTTCTTTTAAACAATGCCTATTTATATTCTTTATTGGTTTTTATTGGTGTTATATTTTCTCATTTGGCTATGAGCTATTTATATATTATAGTTTTTAGCTACAAGTCTCCTTGTAAGCTCTGATTGGCAAAACTCCAACCCTCCCTCATTCTGTGAGTCCTCTTTTTACCCCTTAATGATGATCTTTGATGCTGTCATTGCTTCCATACAGTCTATAACTGAGGGAAAACAACCTTCAAACCTTTTATGTACCACCACGGATGGTTATTGCTTAGAGTCAGTGCCATATTTTAAAAAGGTTTTTGTTTCATATTGTAAGTAAGTTTTTGCATGTGTCCGAGACAAGGTGCATCTCTCTTATGTCTGGGTCACCAAATAATGTATACAGATTGTCTGATCTTCCATCTAAGAAGTGGAACTATTAGGAATAACATTAAGTCCTCTGTTTTCTTAAATCCTTCCAATGGTTTTGGTGCTTTCTGCTAATAATTTTAGTTAGTAGTTTTCTAATGAGGAAGAGATGGTTTTTCCTTATTTCTGATGGGAAGCTCTTAAAGTAATCTGTAAAACTTGTCCATTATTTACTGTTATAGCTGCTAGAATCTTTACAAGACATATTGTATACAATCTTTTAATTGGAAAGGCCAGATGTTGCCAATGAAGTCTCTAGGTACTTAGGAGACTCCAGCTGTGTGCTCAGTACTGTTCCGTGTTTTTCTCCAGTTGTTGGCACTTGAATTTGAATGACACATATCTCAGAAAATATGGTCTTTAAATACCCATTAATCATAAATACCCTTTTCATAAATTGTGGAAAAATAAATACAAATACAAATATTCCATGCTCTGTAATAAATATTTGTGTTATTTAATTATTGAATTGAGAAGCTTTTAGCATCACTTTCATCCCTAAAGTACTTGAAAGTCTGACCTCCTTTTATAGATATTGTCAGACTTTAATGTTAGGACATCATTTTAAAGACCTTCACTTAATGTCTTAGACCCCACTTGGACAGTAAGCAGTTCCTTGAGTTTATTATAAATTTTGGCAGGTGTGGAAAATTCTAAGTCACCAGGAGAATCTTGATTCAGTTACTCTCCAAGGGCACTAATTGGCCCTTTCTACAGTGCTCAGGGAATTCCAAGGAGACACTGACCGCCTGGCATAGTTTTGCCCATTGAGATGCAGCTTAGCTGTCTCTTCTTGTTTTTGTTTTGCAAGACACTTGTTTTAACTTCTTCTACTTTTGTGTTAATTGTAGTTTCTGATGAAGATTTGAAAAGAAGAGTAGCTGAGGAGCTGGCATTGGAGCAAGCCAAAAAGGAGTCAGAACACCAGAGACGGTGAGCCCCATGGGACCTGAGAAGACTTGCCTGGAGTTGTGATATGTAGCATGCTTAAGGAAGACTTATTTATTTTATTTTATGTGGATGAGTGCCGTGCTTGCGTGTATGTCTGTGAACTTTCTGTGTTCCTGGTACCTGTAGAGGTCACAACAGGGCATTGGATTCTTTGGAACTGAAAGTAGAGACAGTGTGAGTCACCATGTGGGTCCTCTGCAAGAACAGCAAATGCTCTTTTAACTGGTGATTTAAAACAAAACAAAAAACCAACAAAACCAATAATAACAAAATTACTTTTCTTTGTGTGGCAGAACTCTAGATATGCTGAACATAGGTTCTTGACTCCTTTGGTTTGAGATTGTGGTTGGTAGAGCCCTAAATTGTTCATGTCTTTAAAGAATTATTGTTGTGTGAGCTTTCCTTTTCCAACATATGGAAATTAGTAGTTTCTGAGGATTCTCTAGGAGCATCTAAATCTCTAAACAAATATGTTAAGATTGAAAATTCAATTGCCCATTACTCTGTATTGAAATGGACACTATTATAGGTAGTGGTGAATATCATATGCCATACATAAGGCTTGAATTAACAAATAGCACTAGTTAGTAGTAGACCAACTTAAATAATTAAGATGTCATAGAAATTTGCATAGTTAAAAATGAAAGTCCTTTATAATTCTGTCTTGCAGAAATAACCACTTTTTCATATTTTGTTCTAGACTTTTTCATATGCAGCTACTCCCATTTTGTTATTGCCATTATTAACACTATAAGAGAATAATAGGCAAAAGAATGCTCACTGGAGTAATTGAGTTAAAGCCTGGAAGCAGCTCAGTGTCGTCTGGGGAGTGAAATGTGAACCACATACAGGCCTTCAGTGGGCAGCAGACGTCAGTAGATCCTTGTGTGCGCTTTCAATCATGTGCAAGAGTCAGACTGCCGGGAGCTTGGGGGGGAGCAGTGTGTAAAACACCACAGAGAACACATGTACACACATTTATTTTGAGAAGGTGTTAAATTTTAAAGATCTGAAGTGTGTACATAGAAATGTGTGAATACATTTTAACCCAAGATAAAGAGTCAACTGCTTCGCCGCCTCCTTGTGCAGATTCTGAAAGCCTCACAGAGCATAGAACACTGTGTCATGTGGTCGTGTGGAATCTTTCCACTGCCAGCAGTGGGTCCATGCTCAGACAGAGCAGGAGCTTAGAGCCTACTTGTCATTCATTTGACAAGTGAGTAGAAGGAAGCTTTGGGTTGGGTTGGTGTCCTCCCTGGCCTTCAGCATAGGATTTGAATTTTTTTGTCCTTCATCCCCCAGCTGATGATTTTGAATTTAGTCTATCCATACAACATACAGAAAAAGAATATAAGCTATTGATTATGTCCACCATTTTTAAGGAACTAGATAAAGCGTTATCACTTAAAAAATTGAGATATAATTAACACTTCCAGAAGACTGTGTGTGTCTTTATAGTGACTTCCTATGAAACACTTTATAATTATTTAATTACTTTAGGTTGATGGAGTGTATATAATTAGTGAAGTTTAAATATTAAAAAAAATCCACATCAGTTTCATGAAGAAAAGAAGCATGTTATGATAGCATTTTTTTTATATCTTGAAATTATATTTTCTTTAATTAAATTTTATGTTCACACGGATTTGGGGGGTGGTCCAATTCGTGTTTACTTTGCGAACTGTATTTCAGGAGTTCTTTATTACCACATGGTGCAGGCTTTTTCTTTGAGTAATTCACCATGCTAGTATGTGCCTTTCCTTTCATGATTTGACTCCCATGTGCTCTGCTCTGGCCGTGAAAGGGAAAGGGCCGAGGAGATGAACAAACAGGAATGTGAGGGCCCCTCCATGCCTCAGGTGGGATGGAGTTGGCACCTAGCTGTAACCTGGACAAATGACTCTTGATAAGGGGTTCATTTTCTGTCACCGTTTTAGAGAGCAGAGGGTAGAGCAGCTATTATGTTATTATTTTTTTCTTTAAAAATGTTTTGTTTGAAGCTTTCTTTATAACAACCCTCCAGCTGTCAAATCTTGGCGAAAAGTGTGTGTTCTATATGATACTTGACTGAATCAATAGCTTTCCCCACCTTCTTCCTTTTTTGTTCTTCATCAGCGAAGAAACTTTAGCACAAGCATTAAGAAAGCTTTCCGTTCAGTCTTCTAAAAGCGGCATCTTCGAGTAGCAGTGCATTTAGGCATTGGTGTGTCTGTTGCCTAAGTTTGAGTGAAGGCTTATTGTAAGCTTTTCTTCAGAGTGGTTCTCCATACTCCTACATTGTCACCTGCACAAGTCCTGATGGCCTAGGTTTTTCTTTTTCCTCAAATGCACACAGAATTGTCTACCAGTTCTCAAGTGTATGAGATCCAAACAAAGATACACAGACAAGTAAATTTCAAATACATATGTTTGAGGACATTGAAATTAATTTCCAAAAAGTGATATATTTCTTTGTAGAATTATTATAACTCCACATACTAGTTCTTAATTGATGCAGAGTATTGAATGTTCTAATGACATGTGCACTGTGTAATGTTCAGCCATGTTGCGCCCTGCTCTCTTCTCAAGTGTCCCTATTTCTGTGTGGTGAAAATGGTCAACTCTTTAAGTGCAATCTTTTCCTTGAGCAAATTTTAAAGCTCATTCAAAACCAGAGACAATCCAGGAATACGCACTTGTATCTGTGCTCTGCCAGGTCTGAGTGGTGAGGAGAAGCAAGAAATAGTCAACAGGCTGGTGAACTGTGCAGCAGAGCTGTCTTCTGTCAGGACAGCTTAACTCATCACCTTATTTCAGGGAGATTTCTTTGGACCAAAAGATCAAATCTTAACTGTGGTTAACTTGGGAAGCCTGATAGTTCAAAAAGGAAGACAGAAAAACCACTAGCTAGGGAAAATTGGAACTGGCTAAGACTGCAGGAGAAAGGAAGCCATTTCTCAGCAGGAGACACAGATGAGGGCTCCTTAAAGGGAAGTGGGTGGTAGAATCTACCTGAGTTGAAGATGCCGTTGATTTCAAGATGTTCTACTGAGAAAAGAAAATGGCTGCAGATTATGATCCAATGTTTCATCTCTTTGATTTTCTTATTAAAATACCTCATTAAGACTAATTTTGAAAAAAAAATTCTTCCTGTAAGCAAAATAAACTGGTTAAGGTGGTGGTTCTTAACTGGGGGGCATTTTGGTCTCCAGGGGACATTTGACAATGTTTAGAGACATTTTTGGCTGTCACACCTGTCAAATCATATCTAGTAGATGGTACCCAAGATGCTGCTAAAGATCATGTAATTCTTAAGATGGGCTCTTTGCTACCTTTTGTCCCCGACAAAAAGCATTTCATGGCTAAAATGCCAGTTGTGCCAACAGTGAGGTCCCAGGATTCAAGCCTCTTTCAGGCCTTTGCACACTGGGCTTCACTCCTTCCATTCATTTGCTCAGTCCTGATGTCCTGGTTTTCCCATGTAGTATCATATTCAGCATCCTCAAAACCGTGGCAACATAGCATTCCTTAAGGGATTGCTCCACTGCCACTTCTGGGAGTTTTCCAAGCTGCTGACACCACTTCTGCAAATTTTGATGCTCTGTGCAGGCGATGACACCCGAGGCAGGACTGCCTCTCTGCAGTCAGGAGGTACATTAGGCATGTGAGAGTGTGGAAAAATATGTGTTGGTAAAATCAGCCCATCTGCAGGCCAGACTATGAGATCCATCAGATTGCATGGCACCTTGGCAGGCTTGCCCTGCCTTCCTCCCAGAGCAGATGCCCTTTCTCTGCTGTTCTGACTAGTCATGGCACACACATTTAGACAAAGTCATGTAAGCTGAAGAGATTTCTAGCCACTCAGAATTTACCCCCACTTCTTTTAGGTTCTGTTCCTTTGTGCTGGCTTTCCCCATGAGACATTTCTTGTTAGTACCATAGTGACAGCAGAGCTGAGTACAAGTTTTGCAGCAACCTGTGTTATATTCTAATTAAAACCAAAACCAAACAACCACATCTGAACATGGACTTTCCATTCACTGTACTGTGGATCTGTGGGCACTGGGGTAGTTTTCTGATCATGCTTCTAAATTACAGATGATGAGCCTCCATGCTTAAATTCTTTTGTCTAATTTGCATGAGCTCATTAAAACATCTAATAGATGCAACAGTCATTTGGTCTGCTGCTGAGGGTCCACAGGAGCCAGCCTGTTTTTCCTGGGACAGTCTGTTGTGTATGTAGGCTGAGGTTGGCCATACTGCTTTGGCAGCTACCGCACACCAATGTCACAAGGGCACAACACACAAGGACAGGCTACAGTTTGAACACAATCTTCTAAGATGTGGTTTACTTCCCCTCGTCCTGCCTCCAAAAGCCAATCTCTGACAGCAAGAAAAATGTGACTACTCCTGACCTTTGACCCTTGGCATTCAAATTTCACCTCTTTACCTATAAAGGCAAGTGAAAGTGTTTTGCTTTAATAACCTTTCTTCAAGAAATCAGGAAGGAAAAAGGAGTCGGCATCCAGTTGTGAAGCTAGCTGTCTGTCAACTGAGAGACTCCCTGCCTGCTATTTTTAAATGGCTATCAGTTGAGATTTGTCCTCAGTTTTAGTAATTTGGAAAATTATATTAGATCCATTGGAGCTTAATTTAGTTAAATAAATTAATCATAAATTTTATCAGTTGTCTCCTTGAAAGCATAACATAGTTCACTTACTTTTCCCATTGATAGTGGTATGGAAGCCAGAATTGGGACATGAGACATTCTTGTATCTTTTAGTTCATTGTGATAGTGAAACTCATGGTAATGTTACGTTCTGTCTAAACCCATTCTGTTTAATATGTTCTGACTTTATTATCAGATACATCCAGCCTTTGGAGGAAAAAGGTGAAAGACAGGGGAGGGAAGAGTTGGCTAGACAAACAGATTTGTGAGTTATGGCCATGTTTAAGCTATGTAAGTAGTCATGTACTAAAGTTCTATCTCTAAAATCAGAAAATACTCACAGATAGTTTTCAATGGAATGAATCACCAGGCCTGGAAAATACTGACTAGAACTGTCTTTCTGGAAGAGACAGGGCTTGAATATAGTTTGTCCCCCAAAGTTCCTGTGTTGGAGACTTGGCTTCTGATGTTGTAAGGTGGGAGGTGACAGAAGCTTTGAGAGGGACCTAGAAAAATATATGTGCATAGGCTGTGGACAGCAGGGAGGTACTGCCCCTCACATCCTGAGAATAACTAAGGTGGTCTCATGGGACCCATGGTGGCTTGCAGCAGTGAGCTGCTGTGAAATCCAACCAGGCCAGGCTGCTCTCTGTGACCTCACTGTTTCATGTATGTTCTTTCTGAGATGGTGTCAGCAGTAGCTTTAGTGCAATGAAGTTAAGTTGGGTGCTGTGGCCTTGAATCTCCAGAACTATTAGCCAACATAACATCTTTTCTTTTTATTGATTGATTGATTGATTGATTGGTCTTTTCGAGACAGGGCATTTATTGATTGATTGATTGATTGATTGATTGGTTTTTTCGAGACAGGGTTTCTCTGTATAGCCCTGGCTGTCCTGGAACTCATTTTGTAGACCAGGCCGGCCTCGAACTCAGAAATCTGCCTGCCTCTGCCTTCTGATTAAAGGATTAAAGGCGTGCGCCACCATGCCCGGCAAAGCATCTTTTCTTAATAAAGTGGGCTTGCTGCAGATTATTTTTTTAATATTTGTGAAAAGTTACTAATATTAATGCATGTGGCTGAGTATTGCATAGTTATATCTTATATTAAATAAAAGAAAAATTAAATTGTATCTTTATAATTTTATATTACCCAATGACTACAAATTTTTATTTTAATTTAGTGTAATATTCATACTCTTTCTGTCATATGCAAGTTATAAGATTATAAAAACTACGACTTCAACGTATATGCAGTTTATAGATATGTAGTAAGTCAAAGACAATAAGAAGCTCTGAGGGCTATTAATGTTGAGGACTAGTACTTACAAGACCTATCTATCATAAAAAGAGTTTGGCTATAAACTTAAGCAATCTGTAGCAAGTAGTTTTTCATGTCAGTCACGCTGGCATGGACAAAGAAACAGTTGTTACTATTCAGAGGCTCAGGGAAGACCTGGGTCAGTGTAGCAGCTGTGTACTGTATCCCCTGTGTCTGGCCACTTTGAGCATGTGGCTGATTTGTTAGACATGGAGCCCTCTTTGTGCACAATGCCAGACCCTCCTGGGCATAGAGGCTGCTCCTGTAGATCACTGCTCTGCTTAGTCTCATTGTTACCTGGTTCTTTTTTCCCTGCATTGCTGTACTTTTATCCTGACACATTTCCACTCTGCTTCAAGGTAGGTACTGCTTTCCAAGTGCCGGGGACGGTCCTGTCCCAGTGTCAGGTAGTCTGCTAGGACTCCCACAGATTGCTCATGTTCTAGCTGTTGGGATCTTGGCCAGTTGCCGCTGCCATCTTTTCTCCTCAGCGACACTTGTTTTTAACAGACAGTTGCCTTTCCACAGTTACAGTTGGGTAGATAGTCCACTCTTGAGCCTTGTGCATAGCTCTTCCTTCTTTCCAGACTCAGTTTCTCTTCTGTTGCTGCTCTGCTGCTCAGGAACCCTACTCTGAGTCCCATTTCAGAAGCTGTTTCATAAGGCAAGAATCTCGAAGCCAGAAAACCAAAGCCAATCAAGCATGCCATCACAATCTGTAACTTTTTTACTTGTAATTGCAGCCGTGATGTTCAGCCACGTATTATTCAGATGTTTCTCTTGACAGTAATTACAGCATTTTCTCTCATGTAGCATAGTGCTTGAAGTAATTTTTGCTGAAACTGGTTTCTCAGTGGGAATGTCTGGGAAATCATCTGTGTTCTGTTGTCGTTCATGTTGAAGCGTCTCCATTATCTGGAACAGCCCAGCTTTTCTTTCTTTGGTGGGAGAGGGAGTAGTAAGGTACTCTACTTCTTACTCTGTTAATGGTTATCCAAAGCATCGTTATCCAGAGCCGGGTGAGAACTGGACTTCAGACAGTGTACTCAGTTCACTGCTGAGGTGATGGTCGCCCATTGGTTCTTGTCAGCATTTAAAAACATACTCAGAGGAAATCCAGTGTGCAGGCGATGCAGGCGATGCAGGCGATGCAGGCGATGCAGGCGATGCAGGCGATGATGCAGGCGATGCAGGCGATGCAGGCGATGCAGGCGATGATGCAGGCGATGCAGGCGATGCAGGCGATGATGCAGGCGATGCAGGCGATGCAGGCGATGCAGGCGACGCAGGCGATGCAGGCGATGCAGGCCGGCTGGAGCTAGTGGGGTGACTTTGTCTACTCAGCTCTTCGTAGGACAGAATGAGGCTCCTTCATCTTTGCAGGCTTGGTGTTTTGTTCAGGAAACACATTTACAATACGAAGAACAAATATGTTCCTATCCAAAGAGCTTTCGCTCATCCCTCGTTAGTTTTAGAAGGTGGTTGAGCTGTGACCAGTTTCTTTAAGTCTAGAAGTCCGTCTTTGCAGGCAGTAGTCCACATAAGCTGGGCCTAGCCCTGCTGATTGATCTCAGTTCTGGGCCATCTGCTGGGCCTGCTGGTGATACTGGGTTAGAAGTGTCAAAAAGCTTGACATCTTTGACTGTTTTACTCTGGAGGGATGGTCTGAGTGGGCCACTGCTTCCACCTTTCCTCTCCTGATCTTTTGGGGTTTTTTTTTTTTTTTTGTGAGCTGAGCTCTGAATGGAAAAGGAGTTCAGGTGACTTAGCTGTAAGTCACATGCCAATTTCATCTAACCTTAGGCTTACATTTCTAAACACTGGCTTTTATCCCCCAGTTGAAGTAGTGTCTGTTTCCCTCATCTCAGCCCTGTCTAGACTGTAAGTCACTATTCTATGCTGGGTTGTGTCGATTCCTTTAGTAAGGGTGGCAATTTGAATTTCTTGTTAGTTCTTTAACTTAATATTGTGACTGCTTTCTAAATAGCCTAGTGGAGAATATGCTGAAGGAGCCAGTCCCCTGCTTTGTGAGCTTGAGAGACCAGGACGTACTTCCGGTCAGTGAGGTGCTCACATACACCCGGTAGTGTTCTGTGTGTGGAGCAACTCAGGTGCCTGTGTGTGTGGAGGGGAGGGGCCACTTCTCCTCAGGAGGCGGGGCTGTGTGATGCTTATTTCCACCAGCAGTAGCCAATCTCATGAGAGCAGAAATCTCCTCTTGCATTTATTTCTCCTCTATATTCATTCTTAGACTTTGGGGAGAACACCCCCTCCCACAAAAAAAAAAAAAAAAAAAAAAAAAAGCCCCAGGAATTAAGGAAAAGGCCCAATGGCTTGCTGCTTTGTGTTGGTTGATGCTTGCTGTGTGGACTCAGACTTATGGTGCTCGCCTCTACTGTGTGCTTGCTCTTCATGTCAAGGCTGTCACAGCCAGTTCACAAACTTAGTTTGTTAATCACTTAGAAAGTTAGCTGCTGGGCCAGTTTGCCTTTGAAATGAGAATATTGAATCCCTCCATCGAAGTATGTGTAGCTTCCACGAGAGCAATTTATTAGTTATTCACTATTTACAGTTGCTTCCTTCTACAGGAACTATCTAGAGCCTCCAGGCTTCAGCTATTTCATTTGGAGAGGTTTTCAATTTGCCTCATTAAAATGGTTTTAGTGTGATTTTAGTGTCAAGTATCAAGTAGAAAAATGAAAGTTGGCCATGTAAATATTTCAACTAACAATTTAAAATCAGGTTCCAACATGAATTCTCAAATCATATCGTTTAGCGTTCCCATTGCCTATCTCCCATTTGTGAAAGCTGATTCTATCAAAACAAAAGTCTCTTAAAAACCAAGAATTTACATTTCATCGTCTCCCTGGTGGGGTTGATGGATTAAAACCAAACCACATCAAAACAATACCAAAAAAAAAAAAATCACTGAAACCACCAATTTAATGTGAGAAATGTCTACTAATTAAAAAACCATTATCTAACTGAGTTTCTGTGACTCTTTTATTATTTCTACAGAACCAAATTGCTTTGACTAAGAAAGGTCATTTCTCAAAGTACTGAAAACATAGATAATATTGGTTTGTAGAAAAATTACCAAAGAAATATGCCTCATCTTCACTGCCTTGTTCTTCTCCCATAAAACCACTCATAAGTCTTATCCCAGGGGTGATGTAGTCTTGTGTTTAAAGGTAACAAGTGTGACTTTATATAGCTAGCTATTTTTCCTATTCAGTCTCTAGAGATCTCAAGTAGACTTTAATTTGGATAATAAAAACTGTTTAAGAATAGGTTCCCATACAGGCATGGCAGTTGATACCTGCCTGTAGTCTTAGTACTAGAGGCATGAGGACTACAAATTCAAGGCTAGATCGTACCCAGTGAGATTGCATTTCTGAACAGACAGGCAAGCAAGACACTCACTTGTGTGGATTAGTACTCATAGTTTGAGACACTGCTTATCCAAACATTTTGTATGCACCTGTTGATGGCTTTGTCCTTGTATTCCTGTAGGCTGCTTCTGACTTGCTGGTCTCCTCACTTTGCGGATGAAATGGCTAAAGCATAGAGTCCACTTGCTCAATAGTCCAAGTTGCCAGAAGGGGTAAGAGTTGGGCTGTAGCCCACCCTTCCTCCCCTGGGCTGCATTGTAGGTGCTGGGTTGACTTCTGGTCCCACAGCAGAGCTTCCTTTGATGTTTCTGTTTGCATGTTCCACCTGTGGGCTACCTTCGAGGATGTTTTATACTGCACTGTGCAGGATTTAGCATGGTCAGTTCTGCTGATTATGAAGCTCAAGAACTAAGAGTTTAGTTCTAAAAGATTTGTAAAGAGGAGGACTTTTTCAGTGTTTTTGTTTTTTAATTCACATGACTATATTTTGAAATGAAACTGTCAAAATACTGTCATAGTGGGTAAAGATTAATATTTCTGTAGATTTTCTTGGAAATTGTGCATTTCTTTATAAATATATCTGTCAACTGTGCAAATCTGTTTTTATAGAATTAAAGAAGCCCTTATCCAAGTGAGTCTTGGAAAGGTCTTTCTTCTAGCTGATGAAAATATGAATAATGTTAGTTTAACAAAATTATTTAACTAATTATTCTTGATTCCTTTTTCCTGCTTTATGTCCTTGCATCTTCTTTCTGATTAACGGAGCCCGGAACTGTTGTGCCTTCCGGTACATGACAGTCTATCTACCACTCACCATTTTCATCCTGCCTGGTTCTTACTGTGTGGGGATCTCCTCTCTTTCCTCATGGGACTTTGAAGTTGCTACAGCCTACCATAGAGCGGTAGAGGGTAGCCATGTTGCTTTTACACACACAACTGCTTTTCATCAAGACCTGTCCTCACGAGGGCAGCTAGCGTTAGTGCTCGGGTGGAGAAGTGCTGCTTCATTGCCATTTCTTACTTTCATGGTCACTTTAGGGAGCCGATGGGCCTGGCTTCTCCTCTTTCCTCCCTTCTCCAGTCCTCCCCTCCCACTCCTTCCCTTTCTTCTCTCTCTTTCTCTGCAAAGTAGTTTTTAAAATGTAGTTTTAATCTTGTTTGTGTCTTTGATTAAAACATTTCTAATGGCTTTTAATTAGCATCTGCCTCAAGTCCGAGCCCTTTCCTTTGGTGTTTTGGCTTAGCCTGACTTTATCCAGTGCTTCTCTGCCCTCTCCTTGAACACTCTAGTCACATCTGATGCTGGGCTTGTGTGTGCCCACAGCTCAGTGCTCAGAGTACTTAGGTCCCATGTTTTGCATGGTGGGTTCCCTCTTACTCTCAGCTGCATAGAGAGGCTTGAGTCATCGCTGTCTGAAGTACTCCGTCTCAGCAGCTTGTCTTGCTGCCCTCCTCCTTAGGCTCCCTCATTTTTGCTTTATGTTTCTTTGCATTACTGTGTCTGTTTATTGTGTATGTGGGCAAAACTCATCATCTGTCATTTGGTAGATATCCAAAAATATTTGCCAGATTATAATGATACTTGCTATGGCTAACTTTGCTGCTTCTTCTAAGCTGGCTGGCCTGTAAGCTCTGGGCTCACAGACTGTGCATGGCTCTTAGGTAGGTACTGGGAATCTGAAGTCAGGCCTTCATACTTGACAGCAATGGCAAGTACTTCATGTACAGAACATTTTCCAGCTTGTTTTGTTTTGTTCTTCTAGAAAACACTTTGTAAAAGTGAAAACCTAACAGAATGAGAGTATCTTCCCCCTTCCCCCTTTTTGACTTAAATTTGGCCTCAAGCCTATTTAAACTCTGTAACTCTGTAAAACATACAGTGTATTATGTGCAAGACTGTATCGAAGCATGCATTCTGCAAGGTTGTGAACCATCTCAAGTTGGGACAGTGTCAGGAACTGTCTTTTTTAGCTGGGCACATAGTTGTAGTTTCTCCCTGTGGGCCAGCTCTCCCTCTGCACTGTGGCTTTCCAGGTCGAGAGGAACTTGAGTTTGTATTGCAGATCTCTGCATTTTTGGCTGCTTTGCTGAAAGTTTTTGCTGCAACTTGGAAGATGGTGTCTTTCTTCATCACCCTGCTCTCCTCAACCTCTCTGGCTTCTGGAATCTGTCGCTCCAAGGCTCCAGGGAAGGCTGTACCTACCCACCATGGCCCTGTGGTACATAATAGCTGTGCTGTGTATGCTCCATGCCCTTTAGTATGTCCCCAGCTCTGTGCCATTAAGTCCCCTGGTCATGTCTGTGGGAGGGAGCTGATTTTGTTTTCTTTTTCTTTTCATTTCCCAGTAGCTTGTCACAGGAGTGACTCACACCCAGCAAACTCAGCCTTAGATAGCTTTCTGCAGACAGGAACAACAAATTCACCAGTCAGGGAACAAAGTGAAAGAAAAATGAAGAACAATATTAGAAAAGAACCCTTTGGGAAGCTGAACAAAAAATGTTATATTAAAATCAATACTGGGGCCTGACCTTTTGTGGTACTGTATATTTTAAAGCCTCCTATTGATTCTCTTTTAATAACATGTTTATTCTACTTTACTGACACAAGCCTAGAGAGACTATAAACGGGGAAGATCATATTCTTTATTATGGTGGCCATTTAAATTTCTCTCTGGCATTATTTGATTGTTCCATGGAATTACGTGCATATATTTAACATATTCTGATTTTTGAAAGACTCAGAGGCTGTGAAGCACTTTTCCTTTTGTTAAAAGTACCCTCATCACTGCAGTGACAGATGTGTATAGAACCCTCCGTACCAACTAGGAATATTCTTTTAGCTTTTGCGTGCGTTTAAAAGACTGAAACAACTCATTTTGCTTGAATTGAACCCCTATCTCCCAAATCTATTGATTCGCACCCCCCCCCCCACCTCAGGCCCCGTACATTTGGTGACAGTTGTATGCATAGAGACAGTTGTCATTTTGTTTTGTTTTGTTTGTTTGTTTGTTTTTTCTCTGTGTGCCCTGGGTGTCTTGGGACTTAATCTATGAACCAGGTTGGCCTTGAACTCATAGAGATCAGCCTATGTTTACCTCGAGTGCTAGGATTAAATGGGTGTGCCACCACCACCTGGCAAGACAGCTGCCACTTACTGTATGGCTGGTGGCAAAATGTCAAAGGATGTGAAATCTCCTTAGAGATTTGTGTTTTCTTTTGATCCTTCACACATTGTTTTCATGGTATGGAGTGCTCCACCCAGGCAGGCGGCTCTCCGGGAGGTTATCTAGGCTTCTAGTTTGTGATCTTCCTTCTATTTTTTCCTATTAGGAAAACAAACAATCTAAACAACAGGTATTAATTTTCTTCCCTCTTTGGAATGATTGCTTTTCCACATACAGATTCTGAGTCCCACCCAGCACAGCAGCAAGGACTCACTCCTGGAGAGGTTCTCTGGCCAATGGCACATTAAAGGGGATTGACTTAGCCTGTGGAACATCATGTTAATAGGCTTAGAGAAAAGGAGGATGTTTGGATCTGACTCCTAGATTTAATGCAACAGCCCTGTTTGTGGCATCTCTGATACAGGCTGAGAAACCAGATAGCAGTTCCAGGAAGGCAGTAACGGAGCAGAGGCCTTTTGGAAAGTACAAGTAAATGGGTCAAGAAGCTAAAGCTAACTCAAAAGGTTAGCGTTCATGAATTATAACACGGGGTCCTGAAGAGGTTCAGCCATGTAGCAAGGAACCCCCAGGAGATCCAGAGAGCAGCAGATCTCCCTATGCCCTCCAGCTCCTTTCAGGAGGACCCTAGCTAGCATCAGTAGCAGCCTTTGTGTTCCTGTAACCTTTCTTCCCACTGCACAGCCTTAGGCATTGCTTCCTTAGTCCAACCCTGCTTTGCTAGGGTAACAAGAAGTAAGAATCCTAAAGGTTAAAGCTCAAACAAAACCAAGAGTTCCAACTGTTCACCATCCAGCTTAGTGGTCAGATTATCTGACCCCTGGGTTGTGATGTGAACTCAGGTGAACACCAAGAATAAGAAGACAGTATCTACAGACCCTGGAGGAGTTGGTGGCTCTTCTGCAGTCTGCTTTTACATGTTCCCTTGTCTAGATCTGCCATGAAATCTTGACTGTGGCTCTGTCTGCTCAGTTGTTCTATCTCCCTAGCACCCAGTAATATCTATAAATAATACTGAAAGTTATAGAGCACATCATGGGGATGAGTTCTTTTATCTAATTGCAAAAATAGTGCACACCATATAAAATATCTGAGAATCCTAGCTAAAGAAAACACAAATCTCTTATAATACCACTGTTTACACAAACTTCTATAACCATTTGGCATACAGGCCTCTGTGTACAGTGGAAAAGTCACTGACGTTGTAAATCATCACTTTATGAGGTGATCTTAAGATAGATCATTAACGTGTTGTCAGTACACAACTTGGTGACAGTTCACTTTTAGATGTTCAGGCTTCTAAGTAAGTGGCTCACAGTGTTTCACTATCTTAATATATGTGCCATATATTACCATTAAATTTGTACATACATCCAAGGAGACCTGTGTCTAGCTGGCAAGAGAAGTAAGTAGGTAATAATAGGTGTGACACCATATATGGCTGGTAAGGTTCCATTTGTGTCAGAGTGAGCTTGGTATTTTAAATGTCACCTCAATAGATCTGGCCTGATGTAAGGTAGTTAACTGATCAACACCATGCATACCCTGTCTGCAGATTTGTGATTCTTCATTATGAACAAGTACCAGAGAAGAAATAAGTCAGTCTGAGAAGTTGTGAGTTCTATGTAGCTGACATGGAGGTTACTGTGGAATGTTTTATTTGACCATCTTTTGAGGGATAACATGTTTGTCTTTTGCTTATTATAGAAATTAAAGCAAACAGTATTGAGTATTTGAAAATGACGTGAATGGCATGTAAAATGAGTGTCTGTCTTACATAGAGCTGAGGACATGTGAAAATACTTGCAGCAAGTGTGAAAACAGTTTGGATCCTCTGTACCCATGGTAACTCTGGACAGGAAGAGCAGTGAACCTGTAAGTCCATTGCTTATGAAGCTCAGATGGGGGTTCCCCTAGAGCAAACTGGCTGGGCAACTAGCCTATGGTGAGCTCTAAGCTCAATTGAATGACCCTGCATCAATAAATAAGGTGTAGACTGATCAAGGAAAACATCTGATTTCAAATTTGGTTCCAATGTGCATGTATACACATGAACACTTACAGATACCTTCATGTATGTGCAATTGTGTAAGATACAAGTCTCAGAAATGTATACCCATACATAGTTGAGTGCCCCCTTAACCTATGTATACCATTCAGATATTCATGAGAAGAAAAAAATTACATAGTTTAGACTTTTGTCTGTTTTTTGTTTCTTGATTTCCTACATTGACTTGATTTTTAAGTTTTTTTTTTTTTTTTTTTTTTTTTTTGTAAATAGCATAGTTCTTTTAAACAGTGTCTGTTGTATTATCTGGTAAATAAAATAAATATTTCTGCTGGGCGTTGTGGTGCACACCTTTAATCCCAGCACTCAGGAGGCAGAGGCAGGAGGATTTCTGAGTTCGAGGCCAGCCTGGTCTACAAAGTGAGTTCCAGGACTGCCTTCAGCTCTTAGGTTGTGTTCCTTTTGCTTTATCACCCCCTTGTAGCAAGGATTCTAGGCTCCTGTCATGACCCCGGTCGTGGACTGTGGCTCATTCCAAACTGATAGCTACTGCACACACAAGTCCTGTTCCTTGTCCATGGTCATCTGAAGTGAGGGTGAGCCTGGAGAGGCTGCATTCCTCACCCTTCCACTGCAGGGATGCCCAGTGCTGCAGACACAGAAATGTGTCAGAGACTTTTCCCTTTTCCTTTTAATAGTAACAACAACAACAACAACAACAACAACAACAACAACAATCCCCAAAGCAAATCCAACCCAGACCTGGGAATCAGAAGAAACATGGGTTCTAGGTTTGTCTTCTCTACTTAATAACTGAGCATTGATGGACCAGTTCTTAAGCTTAATGTTCTCATATTTAAAAATGGAATCAGATATTAGGGCACTACTTTTTTCTTATCAAGTATTGTATTCAAATTTCATCAGACATACATTTAAATAAACCATTTTTAGTATCAGAGAATAATGATTACTCTTACCATAGCTAGTTCTACCAAAACTGTTACAAACACTCATTATGAAGTGTGAAGTTTGATATCCATGTTAAAACTCACCCTTTGCAGTTTGCCCCATCATGGAAAACAGAGTTCATGTTCGTTCATGTTATACTTAGCCAAGATAAAAAGCCTTTATTTGAAAGTTTTCTTCCTTGCGGTGTTAGGTCTGTCCTTCCTCCCTCTCTCCAGCAAGCCCTGCCGAGTGCACAAGAACCACAGCTTACTTGTTTGGGTATCTGAACTCCTGTCTTCATACTATGCAGCAAGGCACTTCCACTGGGACATCTCTTCAGCCCAGGTTACATTGCTCTTAAGTTTTCTTTTGGCCCAGGTGTAGAATCATATTGCTCTTTCCAGTCACCTGTCCTTTTCAAATGCCACTGTTTTATGTCTTGTTCCTTACTTAAAAACTACTCAGTTTTTGAAATTATAATAACATCACTTGCCCTTTCTCCTTTTTCCCTCCAAACCTTCCCGTTTAGCCTGCCTCGCTCTTTCAAATTCATAGCTTCTGTTTTCATTAATTGTAGTTATATGCATACGTGTACATGTTTAAGGAATCTTTCAGGATTCTTAGAGTGGACCTTCTAATAGTCCCCATGATGATACCATCAGTTTTATAAAAGGTTCAGGTTAAATTGACTTATAAAAATCATGCCATATGTTCCTGTTCAGTGTAGGGTAACTCTGCTCAGCCTGTGTTTATCTCAGCGGGTATATTTGTAGTAGTAAAATAGGTGAGCTAGAGAGCTGACAGTCAAAGGTAGCAGATGACTCTAAGAGCATTAGCTAAAGCATTAAACCTCAGCAGGGTGAGGACACAAGGCTATGTAAATTTGAACCTGACAACTATAAATTAGGGTACAGAAAACAATAAAACCTGTCTTTACAGACTTACGGTGCCTTTTCACTGTCAAACAGAAGGGACAGTGGCAGGATTAGCTTCAGCTTTCACATTTTGAATTTTACGTGTCTCACAGGGAAAGCCTCAGTTGGGATACTTGCTATTCCTAACTGCTTTTAAAATCTAGGCATTTGTCTTATGTTCTCATGGGGATGACCCAAACTCAGAGAGGTTAATTTGCCATGGGAAGACCATTTTTAAAGCAAATAGGTCTCTAGCTATTTTAAGAGTATGTTTGCCAACTGTGCACTTTGTTAGCCCAGTGAACATGCGTCGTAAGGGAATTTTTAAGAATAGTAGGAATCCATTTGGTATTGGATAACCAGTTGGTGTGCTTTTCCCTGGGGAAGACTATTTCTCCCAGTCTCAGCATTTCTGAGTTGCTTGTGGTTCTTTGGTAGGGCTGAGGTCTCAGCATGTGTATTGCTGTCCCTACTCGTCTTATGTTTAGGCAGTCCTGTTGGGGAGACGTTATGAGTATAGCTCTTGACATTCATAGATTAATGAAAAACAGAAAGAGGCCTTGAGTTTGAAAGAGTACAAGGAGGTATATGTATGGGAGGGTTTGGAGGGCAGAAAGGGAAGAGGGAAATAGTATAGTTATAATCTCAAAAAAAAAAACAAAATAAATAATTAAAAAAGATTAGTGGGAATATTTTTTAAAACTAATTAATTTATTTTTTTATTTACATCCTGACTACAGTTTCCCCTCCCTCCTTTCCTGCAGTCCTTCCCCTAATGGGAGTCTTTTGCAAATTGGCCTGCACAGTGTCAGAAACATTTAGCTTACTCTGGGTAAATCATAATGATATATTTAACTTACATACATACCCGTATATCTTAACTTTCTTGTTGCATTTAGTTTTAGGTGAGATATTCAGGTTGACCTCATTGGTCTTGCTCTACCCCATTTCCTTGCCAAAATACTGCACCTCCTGGCAGCTCACAGGCCTGCCTCCTTTTCAGTAGCATGGGCATTTCATTTCATCCTGGAGACTCATGAGTGTACCCTTGCTCATCTTTATTCTTGCTCAGCCCCTACTTAGAGGAGTGGAGAGGTAATGTCACTGCAGCACTGGCTGCTGAAGGGAATGTACATGAGGAGGCTACAGGAGGCAGCCATTGCTGTGTGACAGTAAAGGGTTCTGTAGCTTGAAAGGAAAAAGAATTGGTAAACGTGTCTATGTAAATTACGCCCCCATTCTGGGTTAATTCTATTAAGTCAAGTAGAGATGAGTTAGACGTTGAGCAGAGTTGAAGCAGCATGTTGGGATGTTTTAAGGGAGTGGGTTTTGGTGGTGTCTAGCTTTCTTCCATTTGTCTGTCTATGGAGAACACTCTTTGCTCATTGTATGCTCTACAAATGAGATTAGTTTTGGCACTGGGAAAGCCAAATTATCATGGATTTCTACAATTACAATCTTATCAGATTCACCAAAATTGGGGAAAGGAAGCTCGGAGCCAAAGCCAGGGTCTTAGTGTTGGAGAGATCTGCTTTGTGTGCTAGCTCAGTGTGTCAGTCCTGTAAATCTTGAGTGGGTGACTCACTGCTGCCTTGGTTTCCTCAGGGGAAGAGCTTGTTTTCACAGGCAGAGTGCTGATGGTTACCGAGTCTTTTCTTTCTGAATGAAGAACATTTGGATATGACTGTCCAGTGTTTCTGGGGCTGGGGCTCCAGCTTTGCACGGGTTACTAATTGTGAGATCATGTAGCAGATTCCTTGCCGCGTGAGGGAGTGAGCAGGATAGTAATGCTCAGCTAGAGGTTCTCTTCAAGGTTGTATTAAAGGTCGGCTGTGCCGGCTTTCCCTGATCGTTCATTCGGAGAACCGTCTCCTAGCTGTACAGCTTGTGTATTTACTCTGCGTCTGCCCTCAGTTCCTCAGGGCTGTGGAGGTTTCTGTGGATGGAATGCCTGTTCTGCAAGCTCAGTGACGCTAGTTGATTTCCTTTGTCCTTAGCTGCACCCATTTCTAATTCTAAAAGTACCAATAGGAGAAGTAAGATGTGGCTCTTTTTTTTTTTCCTTAGCATCATTTATAACTCATTAAAACTTAACTTAGCCTTTCGTTGGACAGTTATTCCTATTTATCCAAAAAACTTTAAATTTGGTGTTGGTGCTAAATTGTTGATTATCGTGCATTTCCATTCTTGGCTTTGCTTGCTCGGAAAATGATTTTCAGCAGGTTGTCTAGCCTCTGCAGGTCTCAGGATCTGTGCTGCTGCAGTGTGCTGCTGTATGGAGAGGCACTGCCAGTGTGTCTGGCAGTTTACTATATGGTTTTCTAAAGGAGATAGAGGTGGGTAGCAGAACTTGCCCACTCTGCTGGTGTAGGTTCTGAGATGAAGACAGTACTGCAGAGCACACAAATAATTAAGCTTGAGGATGAAATCCTAGCACTTAAGAGGTAGAGGCAGAGGATTAGTAAGTAGCTCAGGATTTTCCTCTACTACATAGTGAGCTGGAAGCTAGTTTGAGCTTCATGAGTCCCTGCCTGCATCGTCACTACCATTTTTTATGTGCATAAGGTAAATAGGATGCAAGGGTTGAGTCCATCAAAGAGCAAGCTAAATAGGGGGCTCTACAGAGATTTCTGGTGAACAAAATGCTGTCTGAAGCTACATATTTATTATTTTTCTGTTTTTATTGTTTTGAGAATTTCGTATCTGAGTACCGTACTTACATTATTTCTCCCCCTTTAATATCTCCAGTGTCTTCTTCATGGCCCATTTTCCTTTAGTTCTCTCTCTCTCTCTCTCTCTCTCTCTCTCTCTCTCTCTCTCTCTGTCTCTCTCTCTGTCTGTGTCTGTCTGTCTGTCTGTCTGTCTCTCTGTGTGTAGGAGCTTGTTACTGGGAAGACTGATTTTCCTTCTCTCAGCAGTCATTGCCTGTAAGTCTTTCTCTGGGGGTGGGGGTGGGGTGGGAGTCGGGGTGCGTGGAGCCTTGTGAGCTTTCCTGCATCATATTGTCCTGTCAACTGGTGTGCTCATTGTTCAGGCCTTTTCTAGGCAGCCATATTGTTGGGGTTTCACAGGGGCAGCTTCCTTTTCTCATGTAGAAGATACGATCTTGCTGCAGATGCTCTGGTCCTATGGTTTTTAAAATCTTTCCTTCTCCTTTTCCTCCTGAGCCTTAGGTGTAGGGGTTGTTTTGTAGATGTATCAGTTGGGACTGGACTTCGCATGATCTGTTTACTCTACAGTTTGACCAAGTTGGCTTTCTGTAATGGTCTGTGTCTGCTGCCAAAAGAATCTTTTCTCATAAGGCGTGAGAGCTGCACTGCCTTGTGGGTAGAGTGCTGTTAGACCGTAGGCTGCTTTGGTAATGTGGCCATGGTCCGTTCTCCTCTACGTTCTATGACTTCACCAACTGTAGGGGGTTGGGGGCTGTTCCCTTGGTAGCTTGCGTAACACCTTTCAGTATTATGAACGTTAGTCCTCAGGGAGAAGGCTTCCAGGTCATGTCCATCTCTGTTCCTCCGCGGCCTGTGCTTGGGATGTAAGATGTCTTCAGCAACAGGGATTTACCTTTAGATTCTGGGAGGCAGCCGAGGGTAGCAGCAGTAGCCTGTCTTGTTTTAGGAGACTCTTGACTGTCCTGATCAATACCTTGAATGGAGGTTCTCATGCCTGGGGGTTATTGGATAGTCTATTGCACTTCAGAGTCATTACCACCTCAATCTCAAGCAGAATAGCGCTCTCTCTCTCTCTCTCTCTCTCTCTCTCCCTCCCTCCCTCCCTCCCTCCCTCCTTTTTATCTCCCCCCCTCCCTCCTTCTTATCTCCCCCCCCTCCACCATGTAATTTTTTTTTTGTTAGAACACCATGACTCCCTGTGGCTTTTTCAAACACCTCAGTGTCATCTGTCTTCCCTCCTTTCCTTTCTCTCCCCTCCCCAGTTAAAGCCCCTTCCAGTGTTCTATTCTCCCTTCTTTGCAGTAGTGTCTGGCCATTTTCCTCCCTAGAGACACTTTAACCCCTTCTTGGGGTCCCATTTTCCTTTCCTGTTTCTGTGGTGATTCCTGGTTCTAAACTCACTTCTGAAGATCCCAAGCTAGGAACCACAGCTACAAGAGGACACATGGCATTTGTCTTCCCGATAAATGCTGGTACGTGGCGGTACCTCACCCAGCACAGTATTTTCTAGTTCCATCCATGTACCTGTAATTTCATGATTTAATTTTTCTAAACTTTTAATAAAGATCTTATAATAAGCAACTGTAATGAATGTGGTAAAAACTGATGAGTGCTTCATGAAGTGTAAGGAAGAAAAATTTCTAACATATACCCAGGACTATGATTGACGTTCAGTCTTGCCATGTGCTGGCAGTGCCTCACGATTTTACTAAGACTTGCTTGAAAGCAGTATTCTAACTTAAGGTGTCTGTAAGTATAGCTCAATGAGTTTCAGTTATGGCATAAAAATATTTTAAAATCTGTAATAGTTTATTACATTGATCATATGTTGAAATGACAATATATTTTCTAAATTAGGCTAAAGGATACATTAGAAATGAATTCCAATAGATTCTTTTTATTTTTCTAATCTTCTTTTAGATGTGGAAAATTGCATGTGTAGTTTGCATTTTATTCCTATTAGTACTACCCTTATATGTTGAACTTAAAATGCAAGTTAATTTCATAAAAATAATACCACAGAAACAAAATAGCTTTTGTGTAGTACCTCTTTCTATTTCCTAGTGATAACTGTAGTTAGTTTTCTGTGTCTTCCAGCCATTTTCCAAATATTTTGTTCTTCTGCAGTACATGGTAAAGAATCATCCTAAAGGGTGCTAGATTTGAGAGAGATTTCAGGGGCTGGGGATTGCTTAGTGGATAAACATTAATCATGTAAGTGTGGGGACTAGATTTTGATTCCCAGAACCCACACAAAGCCTGGGGACCTTTTGGCCCCTTCTGTAACCCTAGGCCTCAGGAAGAGATGATGGGGGTAGGGGAGTGGGGATTGGGGGCTCAAGGGGGGGGAAGTGCTGGCCATATAGACTAGCCACAAAGATGAGGTCTGAGTTCATTGAGAGACCCTGCTGCAGGAAATAAAATGGAGAGGGATCAAGGAAGACACTCACTATGAACCTTGGATTGACACATGCTTACATCCCCATGTGCACCATACACATGTGTGCACACAATATACAGAGAAAAAAAGATTTTGCCTATTTTGCCTATATAAATACTTATGCCTATTTTGTCTGTTGTTCATGCTAGCACAGTCCATTTACTAAATCTGTGTATTTACAGAGGCACCGCCGACCCAGTGTCTAGCCTGGTGCGTGGGAGGCATTGGTTAGTTCCCCTGGGCTTGTACACTCATTCCTTCAGTGATAACAGTGCCATACGCGGAGTGTGGTGCTAAGTAACATCTCATACATGATCAAGAGTTTGGTCAAAAAAAAGTTTAAGTTTTTGCAACATAATGTTTGAAGTACCTTTTTTTTGTCTGTATTTTGACCAGTTATTCATATAATTGCAGATCTGGTTAAAGTGAGATAGATTGAATTTAACTAACAGTATTGTTGCGGTTATGATATAAAGGAAGGAATGGTAGCGTAATCGTGGCAAAGTCAGTTTCTTTTAGTAGAATGGTCTGTGCTCTGTCCTAAGTGTGGGAACACTGAGTAGCAGAGCGGCAGCTCCCACGGCTTGCCTTTTTCTGATTCTAGAGTTAGGTTGTAAACTATCTGGAGAGCGCTTAACTTGAACATTTGTCTTTGATTTCCTCCATTATCATAAAATGAAGTGACACAATGTAGGCGTTGTCTTTGCCCACATGCTCTGTGTCGTGCCTCATAGCTGTCACCGTGATGGTGAAGGCTTTTTGCAGCACCCTTGTGGAACCTTGTAGGTGCTCAGTAAATGGTATATTGACACTTCTTCATTTCTATTACGTTGCGGCTTGTTAACTGTTACTACTTTCACCTTCAAGTGTGAAAGCTGTTGGCTCATGAGGCTGTATTGCTAGATCCAGATAGGATATGCGTTATTGTTATTGACATAGCTCTTGTAAAGTAGAAATGGGGATAAGTATTGCATTTATCTTCCAGGTCCCGTTTTACTTTTAAATTCAGAATTATCTCTGCAGTCTGTTTAGGAATATTTAAAAAGTCCCCTTCATAGCTCTGTTGTTTTAAGTATTACTTCACTGATTGCAGTACACCCTGTTCTTGTTCTTAAGCTTACTTTAAAAATATACTGTTGTTTGCAGATGAGTGTTGTTGCTAGTGAGTACAGATCACCCATTCGTTGGTTTAGACTGGCGTATTGAAGCAGTTTTGTTTGAGCGGGACTTTAGAGTAAGTGCTTGTCTTCGTAGAAGATGTGGAGACAAGTCATTTGGTCTGAACTTGGTACTTTATTAACACTTTCACACACTTTAAAAAAAGAAGAAGAAGAAAATGGACATGTTGCCACAACTGAAAGATCTTTTTTTCCAGAATGTATTTTACTGTAGCCTACCCAGGACTGTTTTTGCAGTAATCTCCTCCCCCCCCCCCCCCCCCCCGGCACAGATATGTGAACTCCTAGTAATTTAAAAATTCTGATAAATGACACTTAATGGCACGATCCTGTGAATATTGATAAGTACTAGAAATTCAGTTGGTAAAGCTTCAATTCCACTCCTGAGACCCTGTTTCTGAGTTTAGGTTAAAGGTTTGCCTGACTTCTGTAGTCTTTTTCTCATGTCTCCTGATAACTACGGTGATTTCAAACTACATTTTTCTTCTGCATCAAATCCAGGCAGCACTCTACATCATTAAATATTAAACCTTATATTCAAGAACATTATTCACTCATTAATATTGCATTGCAGCCTAAACTGCATTGTTCAAAACATTTTAGGATGTTGTGCAAGTCTGTCAAAATATATTAACAAACTTAGTCATGTTGAACTGAACAAAATATGACAAAGTGTTTGCATCACAGACGTGTCGTAGGTTTTTATACGACCCAAGCATTTTGTGTTGAGGTACTTGGAAATTACTGTAAAGATAAAGTGGATTGCAGCAGAAGCCAGATGGAATGAATATTCATCTTTCGTGTAGCATCTGCTATACATCTTAATGAAATGTATACTTATTTTTAATTTTTCTTCCTTGATAATTATTTATTTAGCAGATTATTTTAACTGGGACATACATATGAGTTGGTGCCATTTTAGCTTGGTGTAAGGTGAGAGTCTCACACTCAGGGAACACTTTTGAAATCTCCAGAGTGTTCATCAGCTGCATGGAACCGAAATGGGGCAGGCCTCCTTTGAAGGTGAAATAGCCAGGGGACTTCTGATATTCGGCAAAGCAAGGAAGTGGCTGAGTTTAAGCCTTAGTCTTTGTGACAAAATTTGTTCTGGATTGCTGTGAACACATCTGGTTTCTTGCTCTTCTTTATACTGCTAGTTGTGGTGAGAAGCCATAAGATCCTCCTTCTGAAGGGAATGGTGGGACCATCTTTGTATCTAAAATCACTCCCTTTCCCATTGTTACTGAAGGAAGTTAGGGCTCTTCCTATTGCTTTACAGAGAATTCCGGGGCTGGAAAGGGGAGACTATTTATAACTGATGAGGGGAGGGGTTTTCATAGATGTGCTTTGGCGGTACTAAGCTTAGACGTTTTATCTGAAATGTGATTCTATTGATTATATTATTCTTCAGTGATTATTACCATTTAATGGGGGAGGTCATTATGAGAATGGGGTTGCTTGTGAAATATCCAACATTTATTTTTTGATGAAATGTCGGTTATGTGGATCAGAATTAAAACAGGCAGCCAATGGGCTCATCTTGAACACCTACAGCTGTCATCTCAAGAAGGGTGGAAATGGATATTGTGAAGTAAATAATGAAGGTGGCATAGTGGATTCCTGCTGGGCCAGAGCTAAATTATTCATTTTGTTAGTTTAGCTAACATGATTCGTGCTGCGTGGGATTTGAGTACTATGTCAATGACTAATACTGCATAATTAAAAAGGCTCAGCTCCTCGGGCCTGGAATGTAGTGGAAATTTAGAAATGATTGTTAACATCACAGAAACACACTTTGGTTTGTATAAGTAGATGGTGTTTACTTAGTCATTCTGAAGTTTTTCAGATGTAAGTGTGTGTGACACATAGGCAGTGTGTCCCCACGATATTGTTAGTGCAGCTATCTCCAGTCCCGTCCAGTCCCGTGGTTGGTCACACTCCACTGTGATTTCTTCCTGAAAGGCTGCGGCGTAGCAAACGGTCCATTTCAGAGGCCTGGTGAGCACAGTCTCCCTCGTGACAGCATCACCATTCCTTTTCTTCCCTAGGAGCTGTGTTGCTGAAGGGAAAGGGCATTTGGAAAACTAATTACTCAGTGTGGGGGACCACATATGCATTAATCTTTTCAAAGGCAACTTCAGCATTTATTTATTATATTCTCAATTTTGGTCATTTTTGGGGCTAAACACAGATATAAACTGCTTTTAGTTTTTGTGTAATGGTTCACACTATATCTTATAGACACAGTAATTTGACTATACCTTTTGTTTTATGCATTTTTTTTCTTAGTGGGATTTTTACATACAGGGTTGTATTATGGAATGGCTCTTTTTTTTTTTTTTAAGATTTATTTATTATTATATCTAAGTACACTGTAGCTGTCTTCAGATGCACCAGAAGAGGGCATTAGATCTCATTACGGATGGTTGTGAGCCACCATGTGGTTGCTGGGATTTGAACTCAGGACCTTCGGAAGAGCAGTCGGTGCTCTTAACCACTGAGCCATCTCTCCAGCCCAGGAATGGCTCTTTTTTAACAGCCATCTCAGCCTCAAGCATCTATGAATGAAAAAGGGAGGCGAACACATTATTTGTCACCTGTTGCCATGTGATGTCAATCACTGTGCTTGCCTCTGCAGTTGCATGAGGATAGAGTTAAAGTTCAGACCACAGGACAATGCACTGAGAAAATGCATGCAGATGGAAGGCTTTAGTTATGGCCATGAACAGCTAGCTGAAGCTAAACTTGGACTCAGAACTGAACATGCTCTTAGAGTGTCCTATTGGAGCATTGGGTTTCATACAGTTAAGATCACAACACAGTGACCGCCATTTGTTTTGAGTCATAAATCTTCAGTTTGAGTTCTGCCTCTTATTTGCCTGTGTAATTCTGAGCCATTTGTTTAACTTTCCATCTTTGTTTTCTTTGGGTCTGAATTGGGAGTACAGCTCCCCTGAGGGATTTTTATGAGAAATAAATGAAATTGTGTGTGTAAACGTGTTAAAATATGTGGGTGGCATTAGAGGGTTCTTTGTAAGTAGCAGCTATTATATTAGTAGACAGTGTTATACATGTAAAAATGTACATAATATGTATGACTTACAAGTTTAAAAAATCTCCCGTGCTACAGAGAACACAGTGAACAGAGTAGGGGGTGAAAGGACCACAGAGGTCTGGCGTCTTTTGTTAGAGTGCATTTAAATCATGTTTTGTGAGAAGCTCAGAGCAAAGCCTGAATGTTAAGCCTGCCTCCTGTAGGTTGATTCCCTGTCTGCGTGCTGTAATCTACACATTAGACTTTAAAAACAAAACAAAACTTGATTTGTACTATAATTCAGGCAACTTCTTTTTTTATAAAGTCTTTGATGTGAATTCTGTATAATAATTTTTAATTCTTGAAGTACATTTATAGTTGAACTTTTGAGTCAGAGATAGAAATATCAAGTGAGGATATAGTATAATTCCTGTATCTGACAATACTGTGTTGTAAACTAGGATTTGTTAAGAGGTTAAACTATATGTTAATTTTACACGCAGCAACATTGGTATTAATAATAATAATGGAGGAGTTAGAGAGATGGCTCAGTGATCAGAAGGTATGCTGCTCCTGCAGAAGACCCACTCTTGGTTCCCAGCACTTAGGTCAGTTGGATCACAAATGCCTGTAACTCCAGCTGCAGGGGATCCGACCCCTCCACAGGCACCTGCCCTCAAATGCACATACCCACAGATAGGCGCATGCACACAATTAAAACTAAATAAATCTAAGATAATTAGGGTTGGAACGCTTTGGAAAATGACAGTGATGCTAATGGCCGTGATGGTAGCGTGGCTTCATGGGTGTTTACTTATTTCCAAATTCATAGAAATGTTTATATTAAGTAATGTGCAGCTCTTTTATGTCGATCACATATTAAGTGTCGTGGAGAAAGAGAAATCCTGGTGAGGGAATGCACTGGAGTTATCCTCAAGAGGGTGTCAGCAATTCCACTTCTTTCTTTTTATCTGCATACTTTCACCATCTCTTTTCATGTTTAAGGTGAAAATTAAAATAAAATCCAGTATATGACTTGGTGTGGCATTCAGATCAATTCATTTTTATTAGAATTTGCTTTATTTTTTTTTAAACATGGTTTCAGAGGGACTACTAGAAATAAAGTATCTGCCAAGGAACAACTTGTTGGCTGATGGATAGTGTCAGGGAAGCCTGAAAATTGACTGCTGTGGAGCAGTAGTGGGTGCCGGAGTTGTCGCTGTGCTTCCTCTGCGTGCCAAGGTGACTTTTACTAGATGGGACAGTTGGCTTAGGGCCGGATAGGCCTCGTCAGCACTTCTCACGTTTCCTGAGGGTGCGGAGTTAAGCATTTGAGGCCATCTTTCTTCAGAGGAGACTGATGTGGATTAGAGGCGCGTGTTTAACTAGTGAATCATGGGATTGCACTGTGCCCGACGATACAAATTTGATTCTTAAGAGGCTGCTTATCCTTTGTTGAAGGGGATTCAGGATTAGTTTCGCAGTGTTCCTCTGGAGAGGGATTGTCCTGTTTCCTTACACAGCTTCATTAGACCTGCAGCTTTCCGTTGATGGTCTGAAAGCCATATAGGTCTTTCCTTTCCTCACTTGGTTGTCCTGCATCCTTATGATGTACCCCGCTGCTGCTCTGTCCCTGTGGAACATTGCCTTTGTTTGATTGTGGTCTACAGTTTGTTCTTTGTGTACACAGTGACTTCACAGTGCCTGTAATACATGGGGCCTGTGCTAGAGCACAAGTTTCTTTTTAGAAAAGTGTAGCCAATCAAGAAAAGATGATATACAAACACTATTTTCATAAGCATTAGTTTTCAATTTAGTCCACCCCCATTGCCAGATCAACCCATCCAGTCTTTATTGTGGTTTTATTTTGTTTGATTCAGGGTTTCATTATGTAGTTCAGGCTATCTATACTCAAGTTCCCTGTCCTCTTGCTTCTGCCTCTGCCTTCCACTTTTGGAATCACGGGCTTGGGCCACCACATCTGCCACCTGCACTCTAGCTTTTAATTTATTAACTTTATTCTAAAGTTCTTTAAGTCACTCTTAAAATGTAACGCTATGATTAAGACCTTTAAAAGTGGAAGGGTCCGTGGTCCATTGGAGGTTTGTCACCAGTGTTGCTCATTGTTGAACTGTTTTCTTTTCCCCCTTTCATTTCCTGTCTCATTTCCAATAACAATTTCTTCAAAAAGCCTGAGAGTGGGGTGAGCCAGTGGATTTTTTTTTTGGTGTAGCATAAGAATACACAGAGGTGGACTCAGTTTTAAGGATGCTCCTAAGAGTATGTTTGGGGTCCATCTCTGTCAACTATTTAGGTGGGTGTGGTGTGGGGAGATGGAATGTGGAGACTTTCTCAGTTACAGGTCTGTTGGCTGATCACACACTGCTGGCCACCCAAGGACATGTTTCTTGGCTCTTCAGGTATTTTCAGTGAGGGTGGTACAGAGGTGGGTCTCGGCCCAGATGAAGTAGCAGATGGAAAGAAGGAGAAGCCTCTTTGTCACAGACAGAAGGGGACAGCCCTCCTCAGCGGGAGCAGCTTCTTGCAGGAGGTCTCCACAGTAGCTCACAGGCCACCATCTGTACATTGGTACTTGTTGCCACTTGATCATGAGATGCCACCAGCTTAAGATGTATCTTGATTTCTTATGTGCATATTGTGTGTGATAAGATAGCCTAAGTTCCAGAAGAAGACAAAGGAAGAGTTGGAAGAGAGGTGATAATTAAATGACAGCTTTCTCTGAAGCCAAGGGCAGACTGGAGCCTGTAAATTGAAAGGCTTCTTATTTTTCTAGGCTGGATTGATGAGAAAAGATGCACACGTAGTCATAGATTGTGACAATTTTTAAAATACAGAGAAAAAAATTCTGAGGATAAGAAGAAAATTGTAGAAGTTTTAAGATGGAAAGAATAGATAATTTGTAAAGAAAACAGGATCTGGGTACTAGGCTTTGCCTCTGCAGACCGGAAGCTGGATGATGTCCCAGCAGAAGGACCGAAATCCTGGGGTTCTCTGAGAGTTTCCCTGTGAGGAATTAGGGAATGTAGTAATACAAACAGCTGGTCCGTAGAATCTATGGAGACAAAGCATACTGATTATTTTTACAGAGAAATTTGATGTAACGATTATTCATGAGACATTAATAGTCAAAACAAAAGAAACAAAATTTACCAGTCCTAAGGCAGTTCTGTTTACCAGAATCAAAGTGAGCCACCTACCTACCTATATAGCTAACTTCCTAGTAACTGTCTAAATTATAAATACATCTCTAGGAATGTTTCTATTTTTTAGTGTATCTCAAATATGCAATCAATATAGCATTCATGGCAGAGGCATGTTACATCCTTTTCTTTCATGTCAAGTCTTTGGAATCTGGTGTATGAGCTATAGTCACTGCTTAATTTGAACTATTCTGGACTCACTGGCCTTGCCAGAGGACACATATGTGTCATGCAAGACACAGAGCATGAAGAGGTCCCCACCTCAGCCTAGGGAGCAATGGAAGGAGGTGGAGCCTCTGAAGTGGGGGTACCTTCTGGTCGGTGGTCGTGTCTGAGGTGGTAGAAGGGAGGGTACTAGTGATTTGAGGAGGGTACCAGTGGGTGGGACTAGTGACACTGGAGTGGCACCCAAGGAGCTTGGTCCTGCAAGGTTGAATAAACTAACCTCTGCATCCAGCTGGATTGGAGCAAAGCCACCAGGCAGGTATTCCTTCAGCCTTGCAGTTGCCCTCTGGCACTCCCTAATGGAAACTCTACCAGCACCAACCAGCAAATCACTAACAGTTTAGAAAGACCCAGTGTGAAGCAGGGTATAGATGACAGCTAGTAAGCTGAGAGTCACTGCTAAGCAACCAACAGCACAGTTCATCTTGGAAGAATAGTAAGAAAAGAATGAAAGCTGAGACCCCTACCGAGAGGAAGAGAAGCACCTTGGTTCTTGACCGTTGAAGACAAACCTTTGAGGACCTATAGTGGAGAAGTGCATTTGAAACCACTCAACTCTTAACAGAAGGATTGGTAGGAAAGGAAAATATCTGGTTTGCTGTCACCTGTTTTGCCAGTCTAGTACCTGCATTTGTAAACTGTAGTGAAAACACTACTGGTGTTGAGAGTGGAGGCCATTGAGGACCAGAGCAGAACAGCAAAGGGGCTTGTTGCTGTCCGGTGGATGGCAGCCTGATGGAACTAGGAACCAGGAGACAGAAAAGGAGACAGCAAACAATACAGAGTAGAAGAAAACAGGTTGTTTCAGTTATCATGTTAGAGATTGTGGCTGAGCATTTCCCATGTAGAGATCAAGGCTGCTATGCTACATCATGTTGACCCCTGTGTGTGGCATGCACAGACAGACAGACAGAAGCACGTGTGCTCACAAACACACACTAGCTATGTGTTATTTATACTGAATGCAGTTAAGACCCAGTAATTTGTTCCAATCTTAATAAAGGTTAAAAATTAATGGGTTAGCAAAGCTACAAACAAGGAAACAGGAGAAAGGTAAAATCAAAGGTTTTTAGAGCAAAACAAAAGAAGCAGCCGAGTGACCTCAGGAGCAGTTTATAAACAACAATCATTAGCCTTTTTGTGTCCCTCATGTTAACTCAGTCTGCGAACCACAAAGTTAGAAATCCAAAGAGCAGTTGATTGAAAAAGGAGGGAAAGGGGTTGTACAGCTGTTCTTTCCCTACAGCACAGCTTGCTCTGTGCTGGCTAGAGGAGTGCGCAATGCTTTGGTCTTCAACGTCTCCCACAGAGAAGGGTGGGCTTCGACTGTATGAGTTTGCAGCCCACCCATTCCACCTGCCAGCTCTTTATCAGAGAGGCTTCTGCTTTGGAGGGTGAGAGGTTGTGTTTTAGTTCAGACTGGAGGTCTTTCAAATAGAAACAAAGGGAGTATTGACTGTGATACCAAGACTTAGTGTGGCAGCTTTCACATCGTACTTACCCTGGCAAAATGTGTGTTTTGTGAAGAAAGAAAGAGAAGTACAAACAATGAAAAAGGCAGAGTGTGTGTTTCATATACGTAGTGTAGTTAGCATCTCTGAGAGCTTAGTGGGCTCTTTATCAGAAGCTACTAGTGTTGGTCAGGATGCTGCATAGTCATTTGCCCATTGTTTACACTGCTCATCTGTGTTGCAGCTGTACTGGAGGGCTTGATGTTTGTCTAGGGAGGACTGTGATAGGAAAGTGATATTCCCAGAGATGATTGTATTTGCCCCAGTTCTCTTTCTCCAGCATCAGCACATACCCAGTGAGGAAGCTGCAGTAGGCAAGATGCAAGGGAGCGGCATCCATGCAGTAAGCAAGCTGCTTAATAGAGCTGATTTATAGGAGCAGGTTGTATGTTTCTTCTCACATCTTCTATAACACTAGACTTTAGAAGTCATGATTCTGGGCAGTTTAATGCTGTCTTTATCTGCTCTGCAATTATCCATCTGTATTTTGACTATTACGACAATCAGTGTATACTTTAAGCTAAAGTCATGATCATGACTGAAGATGCCTGTAAATAAATATTCATTTCAAGCTAGAAAAAGAAGTGGCTCTGGGTCATTCTAGTACAGCAGTTTCCAGAGGACCCTTTCATACAATTCCTCATGTGTGGTGACCCCAACCATAAAATTGTTTTGTTGCTACTTCATAATTATAATTTTCTGTTATGAATTATAATGTAAATATCTGGCATGTAGGATATCTTTTGATAGTGAACCCCAAAGGGGTCACGACCCACTCATTGAGAACCACTGCTCTAGTAGAAGACAAAAGGGCTTTCGGTTGTGATGGACCTTCGTCTTGTATAAGAGCTTGGCTGTGAATGGTGAGCAAAGATGGGTGCAGTGGCTGGGTCCTGTGTTTGGTGACAATACCTTGTGCCCTAAGAGCAGAATACTTTCTAAATATAAATGCAAATATTGTGCTTCTCAGCAGAGTAGATATTTGAATTTAAGACGCTCCCAGGAGCTGCAGAGCAGGTGGCTCTTTCTTCCCAAATGAAAACTGAAATAGGGAGTTCAGGTAACATAATGCATCCTGTTTTATGGGAGGCAGCCATCTGGAAGGGAGGCATGGTAAGTGCTCAGAGGGTGGCCACAGAGAACTTCAGTTACAGGTGTCAGCGTCTAGTTGGGGGCAGAGTTTCCTGTGTTTTTGTTTTTGCATCATTTTGGAGCTAAGCTGGCAAATGTCCAGCTTTGTGCAAGTTAAAATAAAATAACTTAAAAAAAAAAAGAATATTCTTGTGAAAAGTAAGGTGCACTAGTCAGCCCTCCATTGTACTCTAGGAGCCTGAGGCCACAGCTGGTAAGACTCAGAACTTTGGAGGAGCCAGCCCATGACTGGTTAGCCATGTTGCTTTGGGGAGACAGCACAGCATGATGGGATTGTGACCAAAAAGAGCTCTTCACTAATCATGGACCAGGAAGGCAGAGAGAGGGAAGAAGCGGCATGTCCTAGTCCCCATTTGAGGACATGTTCCACAGTGATCTCCAGGACTGTCCCTAGGTTCTGCCTCTTAGAGTTTCTGTCAACTGGGAACAGTGTGTGGAGACTTAAGCTTTTACTCTAAGGGCCTTTGGAGACGTGTAAGATCCAACTTTAACAGAAAGAAACTTGGATTGTCAAGTCACAGTGCTGTTTGAAATAATACATCGAGACAGAGGACCAGATAGATGTCTTCATCTTCTTGGTTTCTCTAGAACCAGGTCTCAGTGCTGCTAGATCTATCAGTTGGTTTTTAAGACTGTCTCTCTGACTCTGTTTTTCTCTGTCTCTCTGTCTCTCTATCTCTGTTTCTTTCACACTTACTCACTCACTCTCACTGTAAGTTTTGGTTTGATACAGTTTCTTCTTTCATTGGAAATATGACAGTCTGCTCAGGGTTGTCATGAAAGTTGGAAGGCTCACCCCTACAAGTGTGATCTGTACCCGACACATGCTAAGCAGGATAAAATGCCACTTCTGTCTGTCACACATACAGATATTATATATGAACTTAGCAGAGCTATATTAATGTGCATTCATCTACATGTATGTGTTTTGGGATATTAATCCATACACATTTCCTTCCAGGATTTGAAATGGTTTGAGTTGAATGCTAAGCTTGTATAATTTTTTATTTGTAAAGTCTTATAAATGGAAAACTATACGCCTGTTCTGTCATTATTTTTAATAGTCTAATAATTAGTTCATTGAACTACCTAGCTCAGCTTTTCTGTCTAAAGGTGGATGGTAAACAGAATTTTCAGTGCTAGTTCAGCATGTTCTAACAAAATATGATACATTAAAATGAAATTTATCCTTACTATTAAAAGTGACCTGTGGGTTGCCGCCATGCGTTTCTTTCTGTGCTTCAGTCTTTTGGAGTCAGCCACATTGCAGTGTTTTGTAGATCTTGTCTGTGTGTAATGGTCGGAGTTCAATTTTAGATAAGTCATTCAGTCAGTTTATCTCTAACAATTAACATTTTCCCACTTATTCTCACCCATTATCTGAGGCTCTTATCTACTTTCTCCAGAAGTAGAATGGCTTTATATATTAAATTATAAAGTAATTTGCTAAGCTGGAGTTGTATAGAATTACTTAGTGTCTACCTGTATACAACAAGTTTGACTATTTGGGAATGACCAAATGAGCAAGATTCAGTGGTATCAAGAGTCAGACCACATTGGACAACCAGTGACATATATTTGATGTTGGAAAAACATATAAGAGCGTGTCTTAAAGTAACTCTGAACCACGGGGGAGGTGCTACAATACAAATAATTTCAGTTGGGAGCTGGTGTGCACCTCCTCTCCCCCTAGCCTAGGACCTCAGCTTGGTAGGCAAACACCCTTGATTCTCTGGGGTCTGTTCCAACCTTGTCTACTTCTCGTTTTGAGCAAGGTCTCTCTAAATTCAAAGCCTGACTTTGAACTTTTATTCTGTGACCCAGGCAAGGCCTTGAGCTTTATACTCTTGAGCCCCTACACCTCAGTGGCTGGGGTTACAGGTGCATACCCAGGCTCCAGGAGGGAGAGAGCTTTCCAGGGGGTTTAAGAAACATGGCTTTGTAAATCGGGCCATTGTGTTTCTTTTCCTCTGGTGTATTCCTTGAGTTTTTCTTTTGTTCAAAGTGGAGGGAATAATGCTTTTCTTCATGGAGTGTGATGGAATTTGATATATAAAAAATGCTTAGCTAAAGTTATTTTTAAAATCCCCTTTCCACTTCCTTAAAACCTTTAACTTCTTGAGAAGGCAATAAAGCTGGGTGATTTTACCCTAGTATCATGTTATAGAGAACTGGATTTTTATACCAGATATGTGAGTTGAATGTAATGAGTAATTTTTTTTTTTGATTTTACTTAAAACGGACATTCAATAATATTCATTATAAGAGACTTGACTGGTGTTTAGAAACTCATTTTGCTGGTCTATCTTAAGTCTCTCACCTGATTGAGAATATGCAAAGAAAAGAACTAAGTTGCTGGGGCTGGAGGTGTAGGGCAGCACCAACTGGTATTTGTTTCATTAAGCTCAGGCAAGCTATCCAATTACTTAATGCAAATAGGAAAAGTTTACACTAAACTCCTACTTCTTTGCTGAAAACTCTAGAGAATTCAAATGAGGAGAGATATGTATTTAAAAGAAGGAAATTTAAATGAAACTTAAATCAGGGGCTTAATGTAGAATAATATTAGACCAGGAGATCTGAAGTAATAAGTGAGAAATGCCAGTAAATAAAAGGGGGCTGTATTTGCTCAGATGCTTGTTCTGTTTAGTTTTGTTTTGAGATAATTCTTAAATCATCAGAGACCCAAGTTATAAAGAAAGCCTCATTTTTATCCCACCAACGGGCGAGTAATGTGCCGCCTTGCCTTGCCTTGCCTTGCCTTGCCTTGCCTTGCCTTGCCTTGCCTTGCCTTGCCTTGCCTTGCCTTGCCTTGCCTTGCCTTGCCTTGCCTTGCCAACGTGGACTTGACTCTTCTGAGAGTTTGTGGCACAGCAGCGCTTCTCTCTGACCCTACAGTTCCATGTGGCTTTGGTGTTCCCAGATATCCAGTTGGGTTGTCTTCCTGGGGACGGGGTGGGCAGAGAAGAGGTTGTGGGACAACTGCCTTTCTAGTGGTCACTGAAGTGTGTGTGTGTGCGCGCGCCCATGTGTGCTCTGTGTGTGTGTGTATTGCAGGGTGGTGGAGAGGCGATAGAAGACAAGGGGGCAGAGAAGATGCTCCACAGAGACGTGGGCTCACAGAGAAGCAGGCGCTTCTAAACATGTTAGTAGCTTTTCTTTGTAAAGTGTTGTACTTTGTGACATGATTTAAATGAGTGAGTGAAAGAGGGCTTTTATCTGAGGAAGGAAAGGGTGTCAATGAAAGGTTTTGGTGGAAGGTTTGAGAAAGGGCCCACAGAAATTAAACTCTTCCAATATGGTGCCATCACTTCTAAAGGTATACCATTTATCTGAAATTCCGCCTTTTAAAATAATTTGAAATGGCCGGACAGTGGTGGTACACTCCTTTAATCCCAGCACTTTGGAGGCAGAGGCAGGTGGATTTTTGAGTTCAAAGCCAGCCTGGTCTACAAAGTGAGTTCTAGAACAGCCAAGGCTACATAGAGAAATCCTGTCTTGAAAAAATAAAAACAAGCAAACAAACAAACAAAAAAATGAAATAAAACAGTCTTTGCAGAGGTGATTTTAAATGTGTGTGACATTCTGAAGGCTGTCACCGAAGTGCAATTGAAGGAAATTCTTTCTGAGTGTTTCTCAGCCCCTTGATGTTCCTATGCCTCAGTCACGTTACTTCCCTCACCCATGTGGCACTATAGCAACCTTATTTAAAAAAATACCTCAAACAAAAAATTATCATTTATCATTAAGCTACATAAAGGCAGAGACCGTGGTTCCTACTTCATTCTCAGAGTTTGGAGCACTCTCTCTCACTCAATGATTATCGAATGAATTAGTGAATATAACATTTACTTTTTACCTTATGTTATATACTAGAACTCAGAATCCTAGAAGAAATTATCTACTAAATGGAAATGATAATATTATAACATTTAGAGCAAATACCTTCCTTTCATTTATCCCCTTTAAGATAAATGGAGAATAATATATTAAGACATGGTGTTTGCAAGCATTTACCTGTATGGGATTCCCTTTTACTTTAAAGCCAAGAAAATGGATCTTTGTTAGATGACCCTACCCAAACATTCGTAGACCATGAGGGTCTGGGTCCCACTGCCAGCTGCCCTAAGTGTACAAAGAAGGCTTTCCTAAGCACTCGGTGCACAACACAGGCATTTCCCCATGCAGTTCTCATTGTAAGAAGAAGCAAACGTAAGACATGTATTAGGATAGAAAAGTGATTATTCTTGTAGCTAGTTTGAACCAGTCTGTCTTGAATCTCTAAGATTCAAAGAGCTATAAGTTGATGTTCCCAGATGTTGACCCCCTTCTCCTGTAGGCCATTTAGTGTAGCCTGGATATGCCAGGCATGCACTGAGTACAGTGTGTTGGTGAGACCTTTTAGGGTGCAGCTTGTTTTCTCAGCTGCTTCTTTTATCTCCAAGTCTTTTGTTTTCTGTAGCATTTGGTTCATTTTTATCTGTGGTAGGATTTGCCAGCCATTCATTCATTTCACATACATTTAACAAATGTTTGAGCATCTACTCTGGACCAGGCAGCTGTAAGATATGATAGCCACAGAAATAGACAGACCAAGCCCTTCCTGTTTTTGAGCTTACAGGAAAGTTAGAATGAATCCTTTGAAAAAGCAGGACTCCCCAGCCACAAACCCTTTGATCTACAATCTATCCTGCCTGCAAGATGTGCTGGGGCCATGAAGGTACAGAACTTGTGGGAGTGGCCAGTGAGTGAATGACTGGTCTAAGTTGAGATACATTCCACAAAAGGAAAGCCAATGCCCAACACTGTCTTTATGACCGAGAAAAGGAGTCTCAGAGACCTGTGTTACGAAAAAGAAATCAATAAAGTGATTCCTAGTGATATTCCACTATACTCAGATCAGTGCCTACCTAGCCCAGTCTTCATCAGAGAGGCTTTCTCTGGCAGCCAATGGGAGCGACAGCAAAACATTAGTTGGGAAGGCCAAATTGGAGATCTCCATCAGGTCTCTTCTTTTGAAGCTTGGGAAACCCCAAGGAAGAAGGGGTGGAAGAATTGTAGAAGCCAGAGAGATTGAGGACTCCAGGAGAACACAACCCACAGAATCAACTAAGCAGGGTGCATAGGGCCTCACAGAGCCTGCATGGGCCTATGCTAAATTATCTGCTAATAGGCTATGGCTAGTTAGCTTGGTCTTCATTTGGGACTCGTAACAGTGGGAGCCAGGGTATCCCTGACTCTCTTGCCTTCTCTTGGGAACCTTTTCCATCACTGGGCTTCCTTGCCTGGCCCTTATGTGAGGGTTTGTGCGTGGTCTTAACGTAACTTGTGCTGTGCTTTGTTGATATTCCTAGGAAGTCTACTTGTTTCTTTAGGGAAACAAGTGGAACTGAGGGTTTGGGAAGAGAGGGGGTAACTAGGAGAAGTGTAGGGAGGGGAACTGTGGTCAGGATATTGTATGAGAGAATAAAAACACCAACAGCAAACACAAAAAAAGAGGACACCTTAGTCAGCAGGTAGGTAAGCTTTTGATTCTAGAAGTTGTTGATGAGAATCTAAAGAATCAAGCCAAATTTCCTCTAGGAAGGAAAGGAAGGAAGGAAGGAAGGAAGGAAGGAAGGAAGGAAGGAAGGAAGGAAGGAAGGAAGGAAGGAAGAAACAAACAGGCAAACAAAGGTAGGGTTGTGACAGCATCAGAGGCCAAGCCCTCCGCGTGCACGTGGGCCTTCTTCCTGTCAGAACACTCTGCTTCCATGTGTTCGGAGCCCCACATTACTATTACTACTTTGAGTTACTGACATTTGTCACACTGTGCTAAGTGCTTTGTTTATGTTCAAGGTAGGAGCTAACACCAGTCCATGTAGCAGAGCTTAGGGCAGTGAGCTGCTGGTGCACCGGACGGTAGGTGCTGTGCCTTGACTTGACTCCAAGACCTCACACAGTGCTTGTTTGTCTTCATACACAACAAGGTGATAGGCCTTATTTTCTTAAATATTGAATACTTTTATATGCTAATATGTTTGTTTTTTTGTTTTCATTTCCAGTAGTTTTTGTTCCTCTGGGTTAAACAGTTATATCTTCATTTGTAATTAAACTTGTGCTGTATATGAATAAATCCAACTAGAAGAAATATTCTTTATTAAAATTGGCTACACCAAACAGAATGATAAAATGTAGTTGTATAGATTCACAATCTATGTTCATGAATAATGTCAATTTTGAATATAAAGCACATGGATGTATCTGTGCACATGTGAAATGTCTAGTTCACTTCTTGGCATGTAGCAGGTGATCCCTAAGTGATAAATAATGCTGTTTTTTCTTTTAGTTGTCACCAAACATGTTAAACAGGACCGCTCCATTTGGTGTTACTTCCCTTTGACATGTCTCCAGGATGTATTTGTGTATCGAGCTGTGGCTTTCCAGCTGCAGGATGCATCAGAATCACCTGGGGCAGGGACCGCACTGAAAGGCATTTTGCTAGATACTGTCCTCTTGGTTTGTCGCTGTGAGGTGCTGCCTGGGAATTTGCATTCCAGAAACTCCTTAGATGCTCCTGTTGCTATTTGGACCTTACTCTGAGCGCCTGATCTGGGGAGGCAGTAAGGTCTGAAATTATATCCTCTGTGCGAGAGAGTCAGCAGCTGATGCCATGCTTTTGGGTTTATTAAATATTTTAGAGACTTTTGAATAAACATACTTTTATCTGTTTTTTTGTTTTGTTTTGTTTTTGTTTTTTGCTTCAAGAAAAATATGTTTACCATCAAGGGAAAAAGCATAATTCTGGAATATATATTATAAGATAATTTTGTCAGTTATAACTTATTTCTAAGAATGCCAGGGTATCAGGATGGTGTGATGCTTTAAAATAGCATCACAAATTTTATGTTCTACTTCTTTTCAAGGGTCCCCTTGATAGGCCAGCACCAAGTAAAATTTAGCACTCATCATTCACACTCAGAACATTTTACTCAGAATGACACCAGCATAACAATTTTACCTCCTTTTAAAGCAGAGCTACATCTTTGGGGGTATAGAAGTGTTATTCTTTCAAAAGAGAAAAGGCAATCAGAAAATCTTTGTCCACGAGATTAGACTGAAATGATCTTTCATTCAGTGCTTCTGAGTGCCGTTCTGTGCAAGGCATTATGGCACAATCCAGTGCCAGAGTCATTTATCATTATCATATACAATGAGGTGTTTTAGTAGATTGTAACTTAATATGGAGCTAATTGTGTGACGAGGCAATGGATCACCTTAATGCAATTGTAGGCTTCACTAATAGAATTAGTAGTGTGCAGATCCTGGCACTGCCACTGTTGTCTTCTTGTTTCTCTAGAACACGTCTGGTATGTAAGGCATCCATCAGAGCTAAGGTAGGTGGGAGCAGTCATTCAGCAGCCTGGAGCCTGCTATAACAGGCTGATTTTGCATATGTTGGAGGATGGAACAATACACTGGGTGGAGAGACTTCTTTGTGTTTCTGGCTAGCTTCTGCTTTCATATAGGATTAAGGAACCTGGATCCCGACACCTTGTCCTCTACTGTGTCCTCTATGTCTGACTCATGTCAGTGAATAAATGACTCACTTTTGGAGGAAGATGATGCCTTCATATGTTCCTCACAAAGGTGGCTTGATGAACTTTGTGCATGTGTGTGTGTGTGTATGTGTGTGTGTGTGTGTGTGTTTGGAGAGGCCAGTGATCTAGCTTAGCAGTAGCTTTCAGGAGGGCTTTCTACCTTGGTTTTTGAGACTGTGCCTGGAACCTAGGACTTGCTAGTGGGTTTGGCCAACCAGCCAGCTAGCAGGCCAGGGATCATCCTGTCTTGTTTGTGAAGTACAGTGTTACAAATACTACACTATGTTTTTTTGTGTGGGTACTGGACACAGACTCAGGGCCTCATGCTTGTGAGGAAAGCTCTTTACTTACTGAGATGCCCTAGCGATGGGATTTTTTTAGGTGAGAAGTTTTCAGTTTTACCTGAGAACTTTGTTAAATTTGGACACTTTGTCAGCTGGATCAATACCTTCTTCTCTTAGAATTCCAACGTTTTAAATGTGTGGATGGAGGCTGCAGGGGATTACTATAGTATAAAGTTTTGATAGATTATAAGCCAATATGATTTCAGATTTTGAATTTATCGTTTCTGCTTTTTTATTCAGGTTTTTCTATTTAACATAAAGTGATACCAACCAGCAAAGTATTTTTTTTTTCTATCCAGGTTATTAAATAACCTAAAAATAATTTGTTGTTAAAGTAATTTAAAAGAAAGTATTGTTACCTTTTTTGTCTTTTCAGCCTTAAGCAAGCAAGGGACCTAGAAAGAGAAAGGGCTGCAGCCAATGAGCAGCTGACCAGAGCTGTCCTTCGGGAAAGAATATCCAGTGAAGAGGAGCGCATGAAGGCGAAGCATCTGGTGAGGCTGGTTCTGGTTACTAAAGACCCCTCGTCATCCTGGGCGTCCCTGAGGCTGGGAAGCTGCTGTCTGTTCCAGCTTTTCGTGTTGAGAACAGTGATGGTCCCTTGGCCAGGTTTTCTTGAGTTTTATCTAAGTAGCTGATGAAGGTTGGCCATCCAGGATGTTTAAGGTCGGTTACTTTACAAGTGTTGAAGTGCTGGAGGCACATGTGGCACCTGGGAGCTGCTGCTTGTTTGTTGTGTTGTCTCTGCTACCCTGGGCACAGGCCTGGCCCTCTTTCTCTTCCTGCTGGCCCCTTCCAGATGCTTTCCTGGGAAAGCCGCAGAGAGGTGAGCTAAGCTTTCATCAGCTGCTCTCCAGACCTGACAAAGAAGGAACAAGGCTTGGAGAAGCCTTGTAAAGGACAACAATAAGTTTTCTCAGTAAAAATATTTTTTTTAATTTTAAAGATTACATAAACACTTTAAAAGATAATTAACAAAAATTTAAAACTCACCCACCCATACATTTTTTTCTTGACATGATCATGGTTTACACTGGAGTGTGTTAGAGTTTCTTATATGTAACTTTGAATTTGAATAAATGATGTATGTATGCAAATATATTGGTAGATTACAGAACACTTTTTCTGAAATGTAGTTTCTCATGATGATTAGTATCCTCTGTATCCTTACCATTTATTAAGCAGTTTCCATTGGCAGCTAAAACGGCATCTCTTGTGGTTCAAGACTCTAGCGGACTGCTCAGTCTCTAATTTTCTTCCTAGAAATGCAGGTGAAACTGTTCAGGGCCTTTAGTCCTTGCTAGAACACACTAGGACACCAGTAAGATGGAACACAAGGCCTTAAATGGAGGGTTTTGAATTTCAAAACTTCCTACCCAGTAAGTAACCGAGAACTGCTAAGCCTAGATGGGGAAAAGCTCCACTTCTCTTCTCTACTCTAGTGGCTCTCTGTCTGTCTGTCTCTGTCTGTCTCAGCTTCAGTTTCCACACACATTAATATTAGGACGATTGAAAGTTTGTTCTTTTAATACTTACCCATGCTGATGGGTGCAGTGTGATAGGTTAGCCCATGTATGCAGTGGGTCTGATGGAATTAGCAGAGTGTGTGCTGAGAGGCTTAGAATCCTCTCCTAGTTCTTTGGGAACTAGATAATAAATTGCTAACAGCTTTTTCCTTTCTTCCTTTTCTTTTTTCTCTTTTCTTCTTGTTCCCTTTTAAACCTTTTATTCCCTTATTTGAAAAGGGAACCTATGACCAGGTGACAAAAAGGAATGAAAGGTGAAGTCAGTTTATAAAGCTTTTTCTTAGTGACCAGTCTGAGGTCCCAGGCTACATGGGGAGGAAGGTGTTGCTAGAGTGGACGTGATAGACCAGGAGGGAAATGCCAGTGGGCGGACTGTGGTCAGCACATTGAGCATTCTATTGAGTGGCGCTCAGGGAAGGAGGGTCAGAAGGGAAGCCAGTTAGTTTAAAGGAGAAACAAAGGAATGGGCAGCTCACTTTTGATTCTGCCTGCCGTCTGACCTGCAGCATGTCTTGAAGTAAAGTGTCAGGCCAGTTGTCTGAGTGGTCGTTGCAATCACAGTAAAGTCTCACAACCTGGAGGCTAAAGACAGGAGAGGACAGGGTTAAAGGTGCTCATGTTTTAGGAAGGCACTGGGGGCATTTCTGGTGAGCATTTTTTCTGTCCCCTCTCTTGATCCTTTGCACCTGATACCTGGAACACTCTTCTCTCAATGACTAAAGCCTTTACCCGAATGTGGGAGTACTGCCTTGTTTACTTAGTTTAAGAATTAATGATTCCTTACATACACATGATGAGGCATGAGCGGTTTCACAGAAACTGTGAAACCTTGATCCTGTAAGCCAGTGGCAGCTCACACGTGCGACATGGTTGGCATGGGATAGTATGTTCAGCCTTTGATTTGTCTTAACCACCTGCATATTGCCTGTCTTCACGTTTACTTAACTGCTCGAGTGTAAGATACTCAAGCATATGTTCTGTTCGTAGCTTTCTTACTGATTGTGGAGTTGTGTGGCATAGATGGCCAATTACAGCACTCACAGCTCCTCTATTTCACCACTCATCACAATGTTGGCTAAATCCAGCTCTCAGAGCATTAGGGAGGGAGTAGGATTGATACAGTGGTGACTCGGGGTCTTCTCCTGTTCACAGATACTTGAGTGTTGTGGTCACAGAGGCATAACCACTGCTGGGTAATTCTTGATGCGTTTACCACATTATCGCTGTTATTGTAGAAGACTTAACATATTCACTGGATAAAGATCAGAAAATAAATTCAGTAATGTGTTAAAAATTAATACAAAAATCATTATCCATAGATAACTATTAATATTTTATTTGTGTATATCTGCATATGAGTATATGTATACTTATATATTTGTCTGTTTATGTATACATGCATACACTTAAGTTGTGAATATCTTTATGTGTTTTGGGGTAAGGTTGTGTGTGAAGTCAGAGCTCAGTCTTGAGTATTGTTCTTTGTGATTAGCTCAGGTGTTGTTTACCTTTTTTTGAAGCAGGGTCTCTCACTGGGCTGGAACTGTGCAGTTAAGCTAGGCTAACTGGCCAGCAGCCCTGGAGATCTCCCTGTCAGCAACTCTCCAGAGCTGGGGTTATTAGTGTGAACCACCAGGCCTGGCTTTTTCTTGTGGGTTCTAGGGATTGAACTCAGCTCTTCCATGCTTGTATGGCAAGCACTTAACGGACAAGGTTATTTCCTGACCTAAAGTCTATTTTTTAAAGAATCGTGTTTGTCCAGATGATTATGGTTGCATGGCAGGCACCTACCAACCAGACTAGTTCCTGACCTCAAAGTTCTGATTTGTTTTAAAAATTCTTTTTGCTTTCGATTGAGTTTGTCTATAATATTAGTTATAATATTAATAGATTGAGTTTGTCTAATATATTTATGTGTGAATGTTTTTTCCCAACAAATGATTTTTTATAGTCTTATAAAAATTTACACATTTAAAAAATATTTAGACTGTATGGCAAAAATTTTAATGATGTGCATGTTTTTGTATGTTTAGTACTTAATGGCTGAGTATATTTCAATGAGTTCCCCCTAATTATTAGAATAAGATATAAAAGAAAATATAGAAAATTAGAGGAGGCTAAGTATTAGCTAAGAGTGCTGGCAGAAGGCAGGAAGACTGAGTTCAGAGCCAACTTGGGTCACATGAGAAAGTTCCGTGCCGACCTAGGCTGCATAGTAATATTGACTATCAGGAATAAAAGAATGCCCTAAACTACTGTTGGAAAGCTGTCACCTTGTATTCGTGGAGGTGTGACATTCTCCTTGCCTCGCCCATCCCTGTGTTCTGTATAGGCCTTAAGGGTCCAGATTTTACACCCTGCCACCTTTAGAAACAGAGTGCCTTCTGTTGTGTGTAGCCCCATGACCCCTTCTCTTGAGGAGCACATCTTCAGAACCAGCCTAAGAGCTGATTATTCTGCTGTGAGTGCTAGGGCCCTGTCTCTGTGCGCCTTCCTTTCGTCTGCGAGGCCTTGAACAAATAGCCAGTATTGATTTGTTTTGTGGTCTCTGGAACTCAAGCATTACAGCTTATAGGAAAGTAAACTTCTGAGCTTTATGTATTTGAATTAATTAGAAAGTTTTTGTTCAGTCAAACTGATAATGAGAATGTGTATCTTTTCTCAAATATTTGAGGACACGGTGTTTTCAGTATTGGGTTTTAAAGGGAATACACACACACACACACACACACACACACACACACACACATGAATAAAATGAAAAATCTTTCTGGTGAGAAGATTTTATGCTAAACATGGTATTCATGTTTTGGATACACTGTATTCATGAGGATTAGAATTAATTTACCCATGCTTTTAGTGTATCTGTTTTGATTGCCATCTCTCGCATAGGTTGAATTTATCAGTAGTGAGGTTATATCAACATATATCAAGAAGTCCTAGGATCTAGACTTATATTTTTATGTCTCTCTACCTGCCTGTATATATATATATTGTTGCTGGGAATTGAACTTATGGTGCTGCTGAGCATGCCAAGCCTAGTTTTAGACTTTGGAGCATTTTGGATCTCACATTAATTTTCAGATATGCTCACCCTATATTGTGAGGTCTTGTCTCTACCTTTTCCCACTTATTGGTGTTTAGCATTGGATTTATGACTTCTTGGGTATAAGTGCCAGGCTTCCCGCTCAGTTGTTTCAGCAGCTGGTATTGTTGAAGCTCTCTCAAGAGCAGAGTCATGGTGGTTTTGTTGCTGAAATCTTGAAATCGGTTCCAGTCAGAAGTTTCCTATTTGGAAGACATATTTTAGCTGGGGAAACTTAAGCCTGATCTAGAAAGGCTATACCATTTCCTCTCTGTCCTGAATGACTTGGTTCCAGAATTTTAGTCAGATTGTACTCAGGGGGTTGGGAGAGGCCACTCACTGGTGACTGTGCCTGTCTGAAATGTTCACATGGGTGGTAAATCCTTCCTGGGAGCAATGAAGAAGGAAGATTAGTGACAGGGTAGCACCAAGCCACGCACAAGGTCAGTGCAGCTGGACATTCTGCTGTCTTTAAGATCCTTTAAGATCCTAATCCCATATTTGCTGTATCATAGAATTCTTTTTGAAATGAAAGAGTACTAGGCTGATTTTTTACTTTACAATTATATTTGATTTCTTTCTTTCTAAAAATGCCAGTTAAAAATAGTGATTCAGTCTTTTTTCTGGCTTATTAAATTATGCTGGTTTAGTGTTAGTCATTTCTTATTCACTACTGAGATGTTCAGTATTTCCTTTTTAAAAAAAAATCTGAACTTTAAAGCAAGCCTTCATTTACTTGTGTTAGAGCATTTATTTAAGTATCTTAGATCATCTGCCCCTAAACGTGACGAAGCTTTCTTCATTTTAGAACAGATGTTTTTATTTCCTGTTTCCTGTATGGAAATTAGCAGTGCTAAGAATGTGTGAGAAAGAGAAAATCCTCAGGAAGTCATCATGGAAGAGGCAGTGTCCTGCTTCCATTATTGCTTCTCCTTGAGCTTCTCTGTGTTTCTGTAGTGTTTGCACCCATGGCCTGACACCTGGGTCTGACTGGCATCTTCTCACATAGTCTTCTCTGAGCTTTGTTCGTTTCCTCTCTCCCTGTCTCTCTCTGTCTCTGTCTCTCTCTGTCTCTCTCTCAATAAGAACGCACAGTTCAATAAAAGACTATCAAGTCTTTGTCAGTAACTCTGTATCATTAGAAATTTTATAAAAGGGAAGAATAACATAATAGCTAACCTTAAGAACTGTCCAGGGTCAAGTGTATGCTGTTCAGTGAAACTTTCCTCAAGAGTTAGGGAGGGTACCAGCATTAGCTATTGTTCTGTCTGTTTTTTTAGAGTACTTGGTCTTTTTCTACATTTATCTCCATTGCCCGTTTATTCAACTTGTCCTGTGTATAAGGTTCTGCTAATTGCAGATGTGAAAGGCAAATTAGGTCTGGTTATCCTTCTTCAGTGTCTTCATTGTAGGAGAGGCCAAAGGTCATTCTTATCTTTTATTTTTCTTTTAACCTTGTAATTTTCTGGATGTTTAAAAATCTCACACTGTTTAGAAAAATAACACAAAAGTGAAGTGAGTAAATGCACAAAATTCCTTTCTGCAAATTTACATGACTTCCAACAAAATGTCACTTTTCACCCCCAGTTTCCCTTTTGTCTGAAATGCACCAGTGAAGCAATCAAGAAGAATTGATTAATTTTGTGCTCTGTGCTTTTCTAACTGTGTGTTTTTTTTTTTGTGCTTCAAACTGTGACAGTTGAAATTTTATGGTAAAAGAGAAAAAGGGTTTGAATTTGGGGTATGGAGAAGACTGACTAAATTAAAGGAAGTGGATAGAAATACCACTGCTGTCCAGATGTGAGTCAGGGTCTGCCCCAGGCGTGGAACGCAGCTCAAGCAGTGACCCGGAAACCACCAAGGTTCTTGCTGTAAAGTTCTAAATCATGACAGCCATCACTTGATTAGCCAGGCAGATGAAGTTTAGGGTAGCACTGCTCATCCTGGGTTCTCCTAGTGAACACTTAAAGATAATTAAGAAATTCCTCCCTAATTTTTTTTTTTTTTTTTTTTTTTTTGGTGTAATCTAGGTGTTTGATCATCTCCTGGTTCTCCCTATGGTCATCCTCTCACCCTAGTTATTCAGATATGCACAGTGTGCTAGTTTGCTAGAAGTGAAGTTAATGATCTTGAGCTATTGAGGCCTGTTTAAATATACAGTTCCGATCTTGTGTTTGATGGTTTTTGAGGCTGAAGTTACAGATATTTCCCCCAGGGTTATTGGTAAGAATAGGATCTGGAAGTCCCCATCTTCCTAGGCCTTGCTCAGTTAATAGCTGACTGTGAACTTCAAAGGGCAGCCTCCTTGAAGAAGGTGAGCGCAGAGGCATGCTGTGTCCTTTTGCCTCCTGCTCATTTGGATTCAGCAGGCCAGCATAGTCTCCAAGACAGAGCATCCACATTCTGTTGTCTGCTTTTATGTTCTTTGTTGGCACGTGTGGCCCAGCTTCCAGTGTGTTATGGTAGCATTATAATCATTAGCTTGGATGCACACAACCCTGTGAAGAGACTGTGGATCAAATGTTCTCTGGAGGGGCAGGCAGCCCCAGATCTCTTTGCTGTTACTGTGTGAGACGAGATGTAGTTCAGCTTGCCAGCATACCCTTTATGTGAATGAAGATCCCTAAAGCGGGTAAGACCACAGATACATGTATGCTTAAACCTTATTCACATGATTATATCTCTTAAATGCATTGTTGAATTCTCTGCTTCTCCAGGTAGGCAAAAAACAAACAATCAAAAATCAAAAACAAACCAAAAACCCCAAACAAACAAAAACAAACCCCCAAAAACAAAAACAAAACTCAGAAATCTACGATCTTAATATCCTTGTGGAAATATTATATTGTGTTGATTGTGTATTGAGGGTCTAAAGGTGGAACATGACAAAATGGCAGAGGAGATTACATCCCTATCAGAGATGGGAAACTTTCCACTGAACTCTATGTAGAGGTGACTTGTTCACTCAGACTGCCATGATCTTGTTGACAAAGTGATTAGAGAAGGCATCAACGGCACATGTAATGGGGCTAAAGTTGCTAGGGCCACTTCTTAGAATACTGTCATATTTTCATTTTAAATGCCCTTTTGAAAGTTCATCAGGTAGCTTGAAAACATTGGCTGAGGGCATCTCAGGGCGAGTGGTATCTTAAATGTTAGCCCTGCCACAAATAGCTTATTGACATCCTATCACTTGGGTCGTTGTGGATATCCAGGTGAGATATGGAGAGCACTGAGTAAAAATCCATAGGTAACTGTGGGGCAGAGGGGTGCTTATACTTTCATCTCTTGATAATGACTTGGCATTTATTGTTAATATATTTGCTTCATGGCCCGGTTGGAAATGAACTGTCATTAGTGCCTTAGAATTTTATTGAACTGACACCATAATCTTATTTCCCTTCAAGAGGCCAAGAAATATTGCTCCCAGTGTTTGCCTTAGCCAGTAACAAGTCAGAAGTTTAACATAAGCATAATCAAGTCTGTCAAATCCCTACAGATCCTAAGTAAGGGTTTTGCACAGTGGGTTGAGCACCTCTGTGCAGCAGCAGCCTTTCCAGTTTTCTTTCACGGCAAGTCTCACAGCTCTCTGAACATTACTTTCCACTTCCCGTGGGAGGGTCCATATTGTTGGCTGTGGTAGTCCATGTGCAGGGAGAGCCACTTGTGTAAGGGATGCTTGCAGACACCCTGCTCTGTCTATCCTTTCTGCATCCTAAATGGAGCTGAGCCAAGCTTCCTTTGTTGTTAATGATCTGAGCTATGCCCTGCTGATGTGTGTAGGAATGGGTATTTTGTGGTTATGGAGAGAAGAACACTGTTGCAATATTTCCTTGTAATCCTAAAGACAAGCTCTGTTTGCCTCCATCGACACTCTTCTCTTTCCTTTGCTAACTAATGACTTCTCCTGAAAATACTGAGGGGCAGAATTACCAAATGAAGTAAGGCCTTCATTCTCTGGAGAGCAGGAATCTGTTTACAGACCTGCAGTATTTATTACATACCTCATTTAGCCCATTTATCATTTTAATAGAAAAATGACTCATTTTAGATGATTCTGAAATAATTTGAGGTAAGCTACATAGCCCTAGGCAGAGTATGATTTACGGAGACAGAACCATGCTATTTTCCAAAAACAATAATGGAATGGCCAGTACGGATAACTTATGATTACTTATGCTAGACTTATAAGATGTCTTCATTGTCACAGAAATTTGTTGATTAAACATTTAGAGCTCTCTAGCTAGTTTCCCTCATTCTTTTATGACAGGTGGTTTCACCAAGTCCCATACCCTGCACAAAGAAAGATCCTTTGTTTGTTCCACATACCAACTTCAAGATTAACTTGCAATTAGTGTTTTGGTATTGTCCTGGTGACAAAGGTCACAGTCCATGTCATGGACGAGTTTATTAGAGAAGGTTAAAAGACTTCAAAACCTTGTGCTTAGCAATTAAACATCTTCTGTTTAGAATTTCTTCATCCCACTGTGTACACTTAGTTTAAGTCCCATTGAATTTAAGCTTTAAATACCTTTCCTTTGGACACATACTTGATTCACTGGGGCATAGCTAGCTGATCTTCTGAGATCCTACCTGTAAATCTAGTTAGTACTGTAATGTAAACATGGCCAAAATCATAGCCAAAACAATCTGAGTTTGTTTTTGTTACTTATCACTTAATAGGAATTTGAAATCCATTGTCTCACTTGGCATATTCTGTGGGGGATTGTGCATTAACCTGTTGATCCAGTAAGTATTCAAAGAAATGGTGAACCAAAAAGTTGCACAAAAGCAGACTCTGGGTTACAACTCAGGTCTCCTGAGACTCCAGGCTTCTATTTTGGTCCCAGTTTCAAAATTGATTAATTTCAGGTAATTATTATTTTAACTTCAAGTGGAATTGATTCTTTATATTAGAAAGGAATAGAATGACTGAGGAGCAGGTAAGTGGTCAAAGCAGAATTACTGCAGGCATGAATAAAACATGTAAAGAAATGCAGTGTGTTGATGTACATGCAGAGGAAGTACTGAGATAGCACTGGGGCTACTTGGCTGGAGTGCGCATGGCTTTAACTCTGGGCCAGCTTGAGTCTGGTCTCATCTTGGAGGACTATATTCATAACCACTGTACTAACTGGGATTTAGGATAATCTGTGTAACATTGAGGCATTGAGCTGTACAGAGTAGAAATAATGTAAAAACTTTAAAGTTACAACTTCCAGTTGCAAATTTTAGTATTAAAAATAGTTAACCTTATGTGAACCTTTACAGGAAGTCTTTAAGTGCTCTGTTTATTCTTATAGTCATTTAAGAATTTTCTTGACTATAAATCTCTTCTGCTATGCTTCAGGAGAGGTTGATACATATGCAGGGGGCCTGTTTTTTTCCAGCTCCCATCTCTCCCAACTTCAGAGTAAGTGAATAAAGAGACACACTGTTGCTATTGTTGTTATCTATGGTGTAAAATCTTTGTAGAAGAAAGAGGTGAGTCTTTTTTTCTGGTACGTGGTGGGGTGACAGTAGGTTGATTTAGGAGAATAAAGTACGGCTACTGTAGTAGATTAATTTTAAATATAATTGTATGTGTTAGCATACATTACTCATAAAATAAATTCTATTAATTTTCTGTTTTTCTAAAAACTAGATTTTTATGAGAAATTTTAGAAGAAGCACCAGAGCTTTGTCTTATAAACTACAGCTCTGAATAGCTTGAAGAATGTTCCCACTGCCTGTTTGGAAATGAGTTAACTTGAAAGGTGAAAGACACAAAGGAAGAATGTCATTACAGAACCATTAATTATTTTCCAATTGGCCTTTTCATCCCAACAAGAGTCTTAGGTCAGAAATGAAAAGCTAAGGTTATACATTGCTAGATAAGGTGTGCACGGTTGTATGTGATGTGTAATGAATGTGTATTTCTCAGTGTGGAAAAAGTAAATGCAGTGTAAGAAATAAGTAGGGATCCAGGAGACAGCTGTGCACACACGGATCTGAGTTCAAGCTTTTTTTTTTTTTGCCCATGGAAAAAGACAGACCTAATTGTTGAACTCTGCATCCCCAGGAGAGATCTTGTCTCAGTCAACAAGGCAGATGACTCTTGACCTGGTCTCAACATCAGTGCACACATGTGCGTGTGTGCCTCTGTGTGTGTGTGTGTGCACACTTGTGCATCTCCTTTAGAGTTTTAAAAGCATCGGCACTTCCAGTACATACATAAATGCACATGGAATGACACACTTAAAATTAATTTTTAACCTTTTCCTTGAGATAATTTCTTACACTAAAGCTGTGCCAATGGTACAGCAAATTCAACTTAGATTAATCTGTTTGTAGTCCTTTCTCATTCTCTTTGTATCTAATTATGAATATTAGACTCACACAAATCTGTATTTACATACTGTGTAATGGTTGTGACATCATATGTTGTGTCTAAGTGATCTACATAGAATGACTTTGCGTGAGTTTCAGAGTCATATTTTTGAAACTTTATTTGTTCTGTTTTTACAGATTTGATAACCAAGTATGGTTGTTGAAATTAAAGAAACTGAACTTTAACCCTCAGTCCAGTTTCTGGTTTTCTCAGTTCTCCCCAGGGTTGCAGTTGCTCCTCCTCACAGAGGGTGGTACATAACTGGCTCACAGACTGCAGCTGCTAAGGATAGCCCCAGATCCCACTTTAAGCGTTAATTTGCAAATAAGAGGACCAAGATGAAGATCCTTTGTGCCTTCATTGGCAAGAGTTTTAGAAGAAATGATGAGCAGAGAGGGAGATGGGAAGGTCTCATGTCAACACGCAGGTTCATACTTTATATTGAGTGCAAGTTGAGGCAAAGTGAATGCTTTGGAAATTTTCTTTTTGTAAACCAAAAATGCTATTGCAGGCATACAAGTTATATCATTAAATGCCATTAGAAAGTGAACTCCATTCTTACTTTTCTACAGAGGTTTTGAGTAGTAATTTCATCCGAAATAGCCTCCTCTGTGTCCCTCCCTTCCAGGTTCTGCTCCATGTAATTTAAGGCAAATTGCTTCCTTTCCTTTATGCCCTTTGTTTCCATCTGCTTAAAATGAGGACAGAGTCTTTAATGTACTTCTTTCAAGTCTGTTACCTTGATGAATAAATACATAAATACAGAGGTTCTTTGAGAATGCAGAGTTCCACGTATTTATAAATTGGCTTTTCCTAAAGTAATTTCATTTCATGAATAGGCTACCAGTTCCAGGAGTCACGTCTATTTTAATTTTCTTTAGTTATTAAAAAAGCCCATTTCAAAATAAGAAAAATAAAGTTGAAAGCCTTTATTTTCTTGGTTAAATTGGATTTTTGTCATTGAAAACTTACTCTGATTAGTTGAAATGCTTTGGTCCTAGGCACACGTATAGATAGATGCTCTTAGCCACTGTGCAGACAGGGTCAGACAGAGCTTTCTGTTTTGGAAAGAAGTAGTCTTTGGCTAATGTTTGCTTGCTTTGAATGATGTCTCAATACTTTGTTTGCAAAATATAGGTATTTTAAGGAAAAATAGATATTTTAAGGTGTGAACAGAAGTTGGTCTACTTATACCTTAAAATGACTACCACATGCCCTGACTTTGCAGCAGTATGGGGACCTAAAAGTGATTCCAGCCACAATATGGGGAGTCTGAAAGGCATTATACCAAATGACATAAGCCAGACACAGAAAGACTGACTGCAATTTTGTATAGGTTGGTTCCCAACATTGAATGCAGAAGTGGCAATGGTCATTGCCAGAGTCTGGGATCAGGAAGATGTGGTGATATTGCTCACTTGCAGTTATTCTATGAACTAGTTCTGTGTATCTGCTGTGTAACATAGACCATACTTATTGTAATAACATACTGCACACTGAATCTATAAGGAGGTAACTGTAATATGACAGGTCTACAAATGAGTGTGATTATAGTAATCAGCTTACAATCAATACATATGTCAAACTATTGTGTTGTTCACCTGAAATATGTAAGTTTTATTTGTCAATTATACCCTGATAATGGTAAAAGGAAAATAAAGACCAGGGAGGAGAAAAAGAAATTGTGACTTAAATTTCTGTTATATGGTAGATTAACCCTTTTGCTACCTCTAAGCTCTACAGTTCATCCTTTCAAAATTTTATTTTCTTTTTCATGCATTCAGCTCATTAACAATCATTTGTTAAGCTTTAATTGACCATTGTATTGTCTGTCTTACCCATTTCTGACATTTCTTTCCTTTTCTAGATCTCCTTTGCCCATTTTAAATTTGCAACATATGGACAGTGGCATCTTTAGAATGTTTCTTGTCATTTCCTGTCATGCATGGGTGACAGAATATATCGGTTTTTCAAGCTTATAATTTTTTTAACCTCCTTATGGAACTCAATTTATTATAAAGAGACTGGCTCAGTTCCAACCTTGAAGGCATCAAAAAGAACAAGTTCTAAATACCATCATTTAGAATGCAGCATATTTAGCTATTCTCCATCTTGTATGTCTTCATTTCCAGGACACAGCCATATTAGTACATTGGGTTGGCATGTATGCTATAATGTTGCTTCCCCTACCTCGCTTGTCTCTTGCGGGATGGGGGGTGGGGGGTGGGACATATATATAGTGAGCCTTGGGAACAATTGAGCCCTGAGGGCAACACAACAAAAGCAGATTGTGAAGTAGTCAGGCTTTGTCCTTGTGAATGACGTGATACAAATGCATGTGATGGATTAAAATGTATTCACCCTGACAGGAATCTTTTATTCGAATGGAAAAAAAAAACCCATCAATTCCAATCTCAACAAAGGTGGTTGCTGCAAGGGAGAGCGATTGCCAGGGTGGCACATTTCTCAGGCTTGGTTCTTGATTCTGGGCTCTATGTTGGTTATAATCTTGTCTTGGTATGCTATGTTTCCAGAATCTATCAGTTTTTATGATTCTTTGGCATTTTCTCAAGATTTATGTACGAGAGGGTTAGCTTTTTTTGTCTGGCAAGTAGCAAAGCCTATTTGAGACTCTCTGATCAATAATTGTAAAATAACTAGAAATTGATCCATGCCAGTTGTAAATCCGTTCATGCATTTCTATTAAAGTTTGTCACCAGAAGCTGTACAAAAGACCTCATCATTGAAGCTAGGACAGAAGCAAGTACTGGCTGTGGTATATTAATGGAATGCTCATCCAGAGGTCACAGCAGACTGAGTTCTCTTGTAGCATGCTGGTATAGCCTTAGTGGGGAGCTAGAGCTTAGCTTGTGTACAGGTAGAGACATGGTGTGATTTGACATGCATTCATCTCCTCCAAGATAGATCTTTACTGAGCATGACTTTGTCCTCTTTTCCACTTAGGTCTGGGTTTTTTTTTTTTTTTTTTTCATAGAATAAATTCAGAAAATGCACAGGTGCTATGCTTTGTTTTTGTTTTTTAATTTATGTGCGTGCCATGTGTGTAGGTGCTGGTAGAGACTCAAAGAGGTCATTAAGTCGTCTAAAGGTCGAGTTGCAGGTGTTTGATATTCCCTTGTAAGTTTTTATGTACTGGGATCATCCCCACTTCCTTAGGAATTTGGTCGGAATATGGTAGGTCCGTAATTTTTTGTTTTGTTAGAATTGTAGGTTAATCTAGTTATTCCCTATGGTGGGGCCAAGGCCCTGCCATCATGGCCCACCTGAGTGTAGTCCACCCAGCTGTTTGTATTATGTCTTGTGGTATATTGTTTACTTTTCTCATTGGCTTGGTGAAATACCTTGACAAGAGCAACTTAAGGGGAGGTTGTTTGAGGTTTCAGTCTGTTATGGCTGGGAAGTCACAGAAGCAGGAATGTGAGGTGGCTGGGTAACACTTGTACAGCTAGCTTTTTTAGATACAGCCCAGGATTCAAGCCCAGGGAATAGCCCTCCTTTAGGGCTATTAATATAGTATTATAATACAATATAATATATATTAATATATTAACATGCATTAATTAAAGTTAATCTAATCCTAGTAATCCCTCACAGATGTGCTTGGAGGCTTGTCTCAGCTTATTCCAGATACTATCAAATTGACAATCAGTATTAACTATTACAAGTGGAATTAAATAGTCACATGCTTAATATGGAAGAGGCGTTTTATTCAAAGTGTACTGAGTTTAATGTTAATATCATTTTAAAAAGAAAAACAAAATATCCTAACTTTCTAGCTATAGTTATGATTGGTATTTGTTCAATCTGGACAATACAGTCTTAATTAAATCAACACAGTTAATGAATTCTGATAGTCTGTACTTTGTATATGAAAAACTAGGACATTATTTTTCCCCTGCCTTGTGAATGCTGTAGAAAGCTGGACTGTGACAACAGAGACGGGCATGCATAACAGTGACAGCCAGATGTTGGGTGAGTGCTTTGTCCACAGCCGTGTAATTATTTGTTTGGGAAGGTGAGGAGAGTAAATTCTTTATAGCCTTGGCTGTGCTCACTATGTAGTCCATTCTGTCCCTGAACTCACAGAGTTTGGCGTGCCTCTGCTGCAGCTATAGACGTCCATTGCCACTGCCACTGCCACTGCCATGCCACTGCCCACTTAGGGAAAGCTTCTTTTACAACTTAAACTTGTTGGTGATTTACCTGGGCAATGACAAAATTTGGGAACATTTGCTTCTCTTGGGCTCTGCCCATAGGCCCTTGTAGAACAGGGCCTTTGCTGGCTTTTTGGTAGTTGTATTTGCATTTGTATGACTTTGTGCCCTCCATACCAGAGACAAAAGCCTGCTTGTGGTGCACTGCACACCTCCATTCCAGAGGAATTTGTGGACTACCCAGGGCAAGCAGCAGTGTGTTGTAGTCTATGCACTCTGGTAAGAGTCATGCCAAAGTGGGCTTCACTCTACTGGAAAGCAAAGGTCAGAGGAGAGTAAAGCCTGCTGCGCACAGGTTTCTGCTTTACTCCTGCCCTCAGTGGCCATTACTTCTGCTGTCCTGCTGGTTTCTCTGGCTGGGATATTGTAGATGGTTGGGGGTGGGAGGGGTACCTTGAACAGTTTTGCTTATTCTCAAGGGCAGCACAGGAGGGGCCTGTGGTGACATTGTATTGACATTGCCACTTCTTTTACTCTGTCACTCCCTTCTCACTGTGTTTGGGGACCCCTACCTTGTCTCTGAAGGATTCAGATCTACCACTGGCAGATTCATAAAATTGTAGGGCCAAAATAATAAAGCTTAATCCTCTTCAAACAACAGAATTGTGTCATAGGACACGGGTGACACAGTGTTGCTTTGTCCAGTTCATTCAGTCAGATAGCACTATGTGCTTGTTAACCCATTGGCTTTATGCATCTTCTGCCAGATGCTGTGTCACGGGCAGAAGAGCATAGTTCTTCTAAGGTTTTCAGTATTTATGCTGCATAGTATCATATACCACATATGGTCGTCTTTACCTTTCCTGAACATGATGTGGGTACGCATGCTCCCCTTCTCTAACTCTCCATCCCTGCATGCCCTTTGCCCAGCATGTCCCCCTTTGTGTACCCATTCCAGCTCTCAACCCTTTCATTTTCATTTCATCTTTTAGGTTGGAGCATAGCATAGGTACTTCTAAAGCCTTCCTGATTTCCTAATTCAGATCATAGCCTTCAGTCTATTCCCAGAAACCACTGATCATAATTTTCTCATAGCTTAGGTGACAATATAAGGTTTCCAGAGTGAGAGGGTAAGAGGAGGCTCTTAATCATTATGAGGGTACACAGAGAAACAGGGATATTCCAGACAAGCCAGAAAATATGGCTGCCTTGTCTGTGTCCTTTCCTCCATGTTTGTTTGATAAATGAGTTTGTTGCTGGGGTGGAATAAACAGTATACGTGTATTTCAGTACTCTGTTTACAATTAGGCACTCTTTATTGTTTACTGGATAGAAATTTTGTTGTTCCCGTAAGGGCTAGAACTTGAGAATAGTCTTTCCTATGACCCCTGAGATAGCTAGCAGATTAAAAATGGTAAGTAGGAGTGGGGAAATGCAACTGAGAGGCTTGTTGACTGGTCCCTAGACCATACCTTGGGATAATGGTGATTTGTATTCATTCTGTGCAGCTATGAGTAAGCAGATGTCAAGACTTTCTCTGTGCAATAGAACATGAGGTCCAGGAGCCCTTATGAATGGTATGGAAGATGGTAGAACTGTGTTTCTGAATGCAGGAACCTCACTGTGCATGGACACAGTTCCTTAGAAATAGACAGGTGACAGGCCCAGAATCTGTATGCTGTACTTGGTATCTTCACAGTCTTCATGAAGTCTGACTGCCTCTTGGCAATCTATTAAATGCATAACATTTGAGAAGGTTATAATCACTTAGGAAGGCTGTTAGAAATTATGTAGTATGGACTTCCTACAGCTCTTTTTATGGAGTGTCACCAAGGAATTCCTGTGATGAAGAGCCCAGATGACATTAATTCTTGGGCTTCTATATATAAACGAAGGACCTGCCATTTAAATAGTCTGTTCACTGGCCAGAGTAGGCAGCAAATGGGAAAATGAAGTGAGGTGTTGAATGTAATACCAAGTTTATTTCCACATGCTTTTAACGGCTACATTGACGTCTCTATTTTCTAGACAGCTATAAGAGACCTCTTTGGAGTATCTCAAAGGTCTTTATAAAAGATGCAGTATTTCACTGTCACCTCCCATTCTCATTTTTTCTTTATTGCCAAGGGGCCAACAGCTATTGAGAAGGTGGACATTTAAAATCGTTGAGTAACGAGCCCTTGATTTTATTGTAGTCTGTCTATATTGTGACTCCTTTGGCAAACTGTTAGTGCAGATTTTGAGCCTTGGGTATTGTAATACTTTATATCAGGCACCCATGCTCAGCTAGCCTCATACTGCTTAAGTTCATTGTATTTGCTATGAAAGTGAACGAGTCACTTATCTACCCACTCATGGCCGGCATGAGTACTTTCCCCCTTACACTTAAGTGCTACCTTCCTGGGTGGATTGTTTAGTGTTGAATCCTGTGCTGTGCTTCCCTTCCTTCATGGATTGCACTAAAATCCGTAGCCAACTTGTACTTGGTTTGTGCTCTCCTGCAACTATGGATGCAGATACCAAAGGGAGAGCTGTATGATTTGGGGGTGATTCAAGTTTTATCTAGTCATTTGAGTCCCTTGTCAGTAATTGGGATTGTAGCTCAGTCGTCCAACGTGAAAGAGACCCCTGGGTTTAATACATACTGGCAAAAAGAACAAGACAAGACCAGACTTAACTAAAACAAGACAGACTGTCATCTGTTGCAGCCTAAAGTTGTAGCTCAGTTGTAGAGTGTGTGCCTTGTGAGCCCAGTGTGCCCAGGGCTCAGTATGTGCGAAGTAAAGATAAATCCCTTTATGAGCTGTTAGAAAGTACACATGCACTAGTGTAGACTAGAGGTGGAGCTGGGCACGCAGGGCTTTCGTGGTCCTCCTGTAAACAGCTGGGTGAGGAGGGCGAGAGAGAAGAGGCTACCCGTCCTCCTTCCCTCTGATGCTTCCTCATGCGGCCTGGCATTCAGGACAGTTGTGGTGTTAGGAGAGCAAGAGTGTTTGTTTGGACTAAGGCCTGGGTTTTGAGTCAGCTCCATGTACAATGTGTATTAAACGTGTTATACAGCAGCCATTGCCCATCATATCCTCACTCCCTTTCCTTGTCGCTTTCCCTTAGGGGCACATAATTTTTTACTCGATATTATGTTAAAGACTGGCCATAGGTGTCATACCTGCTTATGGCTGCTTCAGTTCAGGAGTTGCTAATATTTAGATAGTTGTTGTACTTACCTTTAATACACACACACACACACACACACACACACACACACACACACACACACACACAGTGTTTGTTTCCAGGATTAGCAATCATCCGTGAAGTCAGAACTCGTTTTGCATACAGTTAGCATGTTACAATGGAGGCCCACCAAGGAAGCATTTGGGGCTTTCTCCTTAGTCTTTAGAGTGGTTTGATTCTAATCACGTTAAAATAATATTTCACTACTTCTGATTTTCCTAATTATCATGCAGATAAACAGTAGGGATCATGACATTAGAATAAGTGAGCAGCTTATGATTTTTGCCTCAGAAAAAGAAACTCTTGCTGTTTTCCTCCCCCCTTGAGCTACACAGCAGTAACAAATGAGCAAGTCCAGAGTACTTTATGATAGATAGTTAATGGTGCTGCGCCTCCGCCATCAGGCTTGTTCCCACAGCATCTGTCACAGTTCAGAGTCATTAGCATACCTTTAATGGTTTCTTTTCAAAATAATTTCTACTAGGGCATTTAGAATGCATCAAGGAAAAATATTGAGTTGTAGAGATGAGGAATTTTAAATGTAGACAAATGGATTTCATTCCCCTTTGTAATTTTGATAAAACCCAAACCGCATAGCAACACACCACAAAGTATAATGCATTTCACAACATTTAACGTACTACCTAGGAATTACTTTTTTAAGCATTCTAAATAAAACACTTTTTAAAATAAAGAGGTTTAATTTACAAATTAAAAAAACAAATTGCTGGGTTTTGTTAAGGGATTAATCCCATGATAAGCCTTATTCTGCCCAGTGTTTTTGTACAGCATCTCACACTCTTGTCTTGTAGTCAGCCAGGAAATGATAGGATTCTTATAAGATGAAAACTGGTTTTTACACACATACACACACACACACACACACACACACACACACACACACTTCCCATAACTAAATGGATGAATACCAGTAATGTGGAAAAAAAAAGAGAGAAGATAAAAGAAAAGAAAAAGGTGTGTCACTTTAAATATCCAGTTAGTTGTGGGAAGTAAATCTGCTATGAACAAATTAAGCTCTGTCTTTTCCCTATACTGTCCAGTGAAAGGAAGGGTTTGTTTTCTTTTAAAAATTAAATCACATTAACTGTGATGATTTTAAATAAAAAATTATTTTAAAGAGCATTTAAATACAGAAACTCGCATGTACTTCTAGAATACATGTGTGTATGTGTGTGTGTGTGTGTGTATATATATATATATATATATATATATATATATATATATATTTCCTTCTGTGTAATGGCTCTTTAGCTGTTCCATGCTACCCTTACATGGTTTTTATAATAATACTGATAGAACACTTCTCATCCAATGCTCTTTTCACCCCTATAGAGACGTTTTATTTTCCAATATTTTTATTAGTGGTTGGGAAGCAAGTAATATGTTTTTTTTTAAACTTCTCGTTTAATTAGAGCCAAGGTCTGAATTTGGTTTTTATTATTTTCTTGAAACATTGACATTGCATGAAGTCATTTGTTCATTTTGTATATGTTATTTTTTAAAAGACTATTAAAAATTGATAGTTTCAGGAGTTGGAAATGCTTTCCAGATTTCATGCATTTTTGCTTTCTGGAACTGTCACTGTTCTGTTACTTTGGCAAAGCAGGGTAGGGTCATAGGAAGAACTCATGACACAAACATGTATAGTGTCCAATCTGTTCAGAGTCCAGGGAAGCATAGTGTCTTGTTCTTGTCTCAGGTGACAGGAAGGGCCAGGACATGGGTGGAGCTTGACATGGCCCTGCTTCAGAGGCCGCTCATTACTCTGTGTCCCTTTCTATGCACACCCAGCATCAAGGCAACCCAGAAAGGCCCTTTCTCTGGGAATATAATGAGCTCTGCTAAAAACCAGAGACTTGTTTATTGATAAAAGCAGGAGCAGTGTTAAAGGGAGTTCGCATACACCTAAATTCCAAATAGTCTTCAAAACCATTACTTGAGCATTCTGATGAGAAACCAGTTCTAAGAAGTATTTAGATATTTTATATTTCTTGACAACTTCTATGTGGTTATATATCATGTTGACTTTGATTACATGTATGATGTGGAAACACCAAGAACTATTATTTTTTTCGTGATGTTGGTGCTAAAAAGTTGTCAGTACAATCTAGAATCCTTAAATAAATTTAGAAAAGGGGTGACAGACCAGATGAAATTCCAATTACAGTACTTGATTTCAGCATTTCCCTTCCATTTGAATCTTTAAGGGAGAAGTGAAAAACAACATTATCCTTGAGAAGTTCTCAGCCTTTAAGCAGCCGTTTTTAATTACAGAAAATGCCTTCAAAATATGATTTGCATCCTAAGGTTTTGGTTGTGAGAATGTCCATTGTTAGTGGCATAATGAGAGAACAACATCTTAAATGGAACACAAACAAAACAAAACAAGCTCACTCTTTCTATGTTTTGTTGAAAGACTTGACCGTAACTGACCATTACTTGACAAACACTGGCAAATTTTCCATAGCAATATTGTATTGGCCTATGGATTTGGGTTTTACTATTAGTCACATAAACACAGGACACCTGGATCAGGCCTGAAAAACTATGACCACAGTTGAGTGAGGACTGTTTTAGAATGAATCCAGATTGCAAAGCGTGCTTTTTTTTTGTGAAGTCACCTCCGTGGGAAGTGACTGTATTTATTTTTCTAAGACCTGCCTTTTCTCAAAGTTAAGCTTCTCCCTTGTCTTTTCTGCCCCTGCCCCCTTTCTTAAAGAATTGCCTTCAAAAAGACTGCTGCTTTGAATGTCTTCCCGGGTCATACATTTTCATCAGCTCAGTCTAGATTTGATTTTTTGGAACAGCCAGAAGTCATCTGGAGTCGAGGCTGTGGGTGATAAGACTGTAATAACATTTTCTGTAAGACAGAAGGCACGAGTAGAGAGCAGTGCGATCAGTTTTCAGGAGACTTGTGGATGGATGACTGAGAAGAAAGTTCCTGAATAGGAAACCTCAGTTTGATATATGTGTTTACTTCAAGCATTCCTACCATTTGATCATGGCATCTGGGCTTTGTATATCGTTAGCGAGTTTTTTATGTTTGTGCTGGTTCTTTGTCTTAGTAGCTGTGCCTTGCAACCGATTGTCTGTGGGATTGTTACGGTTCCTTTATTTCATGATGATAATCTTTTTGGAGGTTCTAGTGATATCTGTGTATCACATTTGAAAAGTAGCAATTAAAGTGACACAACACAGGAGAAAATGAAGTCTCACTTAATGTTCAATTATAAAAATTAGTTACTCTGAAAGTTTTTCTTTTGTAGTTTAACATTTGAAAATTGGCAGTCAGATTCTAATCCTTATTTTAAATATATTTACATAGCTCTGTATTACCAAATAGCATCTGCCATTTAGCATCTAGCATTTTTCATGCTCATATATATATACATATATATATGCATTCAAAAGTATAGCCTTTCAAAAGTAAACTCTGATAGTTTGCAGAACTGGAATCTTCCCATATTGTTCATATAATATTGGCTGTTTAATTACAGACCATTTTAAATTTGAAGAAATTCTGAGTTCCTAGCATATGTATTTCTCTTGGCTGTGTGCTACCTTAGTGGATTTGGTGTTATTTTGTGTGTTTTCTCTTTTCTTTTCTATTTTTTTTAGGCTAAAATTTGGAAACTTTCATTTTACATGCCTTTTAGTTATCACAATTTTTATTTTTATTCTTGTGATTTCATGTGTAACATATTAACAGAAGTGGTGATGTTTATTGAGTTTACTCTGGAGGAAGGGAGGAAGGAGAGAAGAATGGAGGGAACAAACAAAAAGTAGCACAAATCCAGAGCACATGGATCTAGAGGTACAGAAGCCAGAGCACGTGGATATGGAAGTACAGAAGCATCTAGCTGCTCAGAAGCATTCCACTGTTTCTGCTTATTTGTGCTTCCTGGTTTATTTCATTCTGTTTTAAAAAAAATCAATGAATTAATAAAATGATACTTTCAATATCACATCTAATAAATTCAAGGCATTGATAGTAATAATTAGCCATGTCTTTGGGCTGTTTTATTAGAATATGCTATTATCTGCTTGTTTCTTGAAAAGCATATCTACACAAAAATAACAGTCACTGGAAACTAGTTGTTGTGTTTATAAAAAGATAAAGGGGGGTTATGTTTTATGGAGGTATGGTGAGGTGTGGGGGAAGGAGGGGGAGGGTGCCTCCACAGGCCCGTGCTGAGGCATCCCTTCTCCCTGAGGGACCAGCCATATTAAGGTGGAGAGGGAAGTTAAGAGGGTAGTAGAGGCAGAGGCAGAGGCAGAGGGAGGTAGGGGCCAGCCCTGAGCCCTTGGTGGTGGTGGTGGTGGTGGTGGTGGTGGTGGTGGTGGTGGTGGTGGTGGTAAGAATGGGGATAGAGAGAGAGAGGGAAAGCAAGAGCAAGAGAAAACAAGAGAGCAAGAGAGGAGCAAGAGAGCGAGGAGGGGGCAAGCAGCTCCTTTTACAGTGGGGTCAGTCCTACCTGGCTGTTGCCAGATGATTGTGGGGTGGAGCTTAGACAGAATGCTAAATAACACTAATGTTTCAGCAGATTAACTCCTGTCATGAGCATGAGAAATTTTGTCCCTAACTAGCAAAAAAAGAATTCCCATTCACATACACCTTTGTAGTAGAAGAGACAACTGAAAAAGCTCATTTGCTCATTGTTTCAGGATAGAATAAATGTCACAAAAAAAGGAAGATCAAAAGTAAAGAAAACATTAAGTAGTTATAAAATCTACATATATTTTTTATAAAATCTAAATGTGTCTTCTCATTATAAGTCTTACCTAAACACATTATTGGTTACTCATTTCTTCATCTACCCAGTGATTGGGATAAAATACTGCCAAGAGAGTTTTGTTCAAGAATAGAGTCAGGTTTGTGTATCAAGAGTCCTGTCACCATGGAGATCAGTTTGATACATCAACTTCTACTCTGCCCTTGCATTGAATAAAATAGGCACATCAGAGTAATCATTGGGCAGGAATTTTCTCACACTAACACCCAGTGTTTGTTGTTTCCAGTTAACTTCAGCTCCATGTGAGAAGCAAGCCACTTCCAACCAGATTAGGCTTTTATTCAGAGAGGTCACAGGACTAGCTTGAAGGGTGTACCAGCCTGACTAGTCAAAAACCAGTTCATCTTATTTAATTAGTGTTTGTTGAGAGCCTCTTACGTGCCAGCATGTTGGTACATAGTATTCCTCAATTCAGGTGTGTTACAAAGATGTTGAAATAATCATAAATTTCTCTATTGCCTTTGAAAATTATAATGGCTAGCTAAAGATTTCTGATATATTGAATCATTCCCTAATGGTTAGCTGAGTGTATCTTATCAAGGCTAAGTATAGTAATCATCAGATATTTTTGTCGTATTTGATGTAATAATAATGTGTCTGGTCTTTATCCAGCTTATAATTATTAAATGGATGTTTGAAAGTGTGTGCATACAGATGGTTCTGTTTATCATTTTTAGTAAAAATGTTTATCTGACCTATGTAAATCTGCACTCTGAGGATTATCCCTTATAGAATTTTTAGTGTTCACAGCATAATTGCTAACTGGTATTTATGTAGATTATTTGAATAATCTCATGGGACATGGGAAAAAGCACACTATGCCAGTGTTGTGGGGTTTTCTCCCATCTCCAGTGTTGCTTCAGAAAGTATTATGTGCACTTTGTGTGTCTGGCTCTAGGAGCCGGTCTTGGAGCTGAGTTTGAATATTTACCTGAGTGACTTTTCTTTTTTTTTTTTTTTTCTAAGATAAATTTTGTTTTGCTTGCTGTCTGTCCTCTCTCTCTTCTCCTCTCACCCCTCCCTCTCTCCTTTCTAAAACCTCTGTGCCTTAAGTCAGTGCTGTACAGTGACTCCTTGCTCCTCAGAGCACTGCTGGCCTTCTGGATTGCTCATGAATTTTCCTGTAATTCTCCTTTAATTCTCCCTTTTGGTCTCTCCCATTGTTCTATTTCCTGTTTATCATGTTTAAAGAAGTTGGAGTCATTTGATCATAGCAAAATTATTTTAATTTTAGTAGATAGCAGTAGTTCATTTTGGGTAATAGGCGTGTTTGTGTGTTTGTGTGTTTGTGTTTGTGTGTGAGACAGAGAGAGAGTGAGACACAGAGAGAGAAAGAGACAGAGAGACAGACAAACAGAGGAGAGAGGGGGGAATTAAGTCAGTTGTGTGGAATTCACTTATCACACCTCCAATTTTCATAATAAACTTGTCGAAAAGTATTTTTAAAGAATATTTTACATTTTTGCAGTTACATAGTCGTTTTCGTGTTAGGCAGTGTGAGCTGAAACTGAACTTTTTGAGACAGTTTAAAGAGGCTGTGATGATCTGTACCTCAGAGCAGTGCATTGCAGTGCATTGCTTGTTTTGCTCTAGAGATGCTAACAGGTGCCAGGAGCTGAGAAGAAGCCTCACAGGAGAAGCTTGGCAAGGTGGCAGTGCAGGAGAAGAGGGGACCAGCTGGCAAAACTACAAACCAAGAGAATTCTGCTTCGGTACCTGGCTTTAAAATCAGTGCGGTTTTTAAAATGTGGTTACAAGGAATGGGAGTAAAGGAGCCTTACAGTAAAAAAAATTGTGAAAAATAATTGACATTTACATTAGATACAATTGACATTAATTAGATACAATTAAATGTTTATTGTAGAAAATTTAGTAATGGATTTGAAAAACCTCATGTATAAATCCTGTAAGTTGTAGTAAGTGTGGTTTATGTTTTCTATGTATGATTTGTTTTCAATGTGTATATTTATGTTCATGTAATATATGTATGTATATATGCACATATGTGTTTTATATGTGTGTATTTTTAGTAATTAGATGGATTGGATGGAAGAGGTATAAATAATTTGGGCTCATTTTCTAATTCCAAGGTATTCTAAAGTCTTTTATTGTAGTAGTACATTGTGAATTTCACTTCCTATTATTTATTCTCCTGTGACATTTTTAATGTGTGTATGTTGGATATTTGGATGTTTGACTACTTCTTTCTCTTTTGGGGTGTTCTGACAATTTCTATTTTTTTCAAATTTATTAAAATGCCAAAGAAAATAATGCCTTTGACCAGTAAAATTATTAGGTGAAAGAATATATTTGATACAATCATTCTTCATACAGGCAAATATATAAATGCATATTTTCATATATGTCTAAAGAAACATTTCTGTCAGTTTATAATCCTGTTAGCAGTGTGAGAGTATGTCCGATTCCTTACCCTCCTTTCAGGATTGGGTATTATAACTCTGTTTCATTTGTGGTTGATATGAGAGACAAGCATCACATACTGATAACTTGAATTGCTTATTAATTTTTCTTTCTATCTATCTCTCATCTATTATGTATTTAACGGTTGGTTGGTTGCTTGCTTTTTATGAGACATGGTTTCTCTGTGTAGCAGCTGTGGCTGTCCTGCAGCTTTCTTTGTAGCCAGGCAGGCCTTGAACTCACAGAGGACTGCTTGTTTCTGCCTCCCAAGTGCTGGCATTAAAGGTGTGCATCACCATGCCCCACTCCACTTTGTCGTTTTAAAATATTTTTTATTTGCCTCCTACTCTTCGTATTTGTGAGTTTGACTTGATATATGTCAGATGGGCTACATCTTTGCTTTATTGTTTTTATATTTTTGGTAGGGTTTGTTTATAATTAAGGTTTATTTGATACTGTTTTATTTCAGATTAAATTTTAGTTTTTATTTTATTTCATGTATATGGATTGTTTGTCTGCATGTGTATTGCACCACATTTGTACAGTGTCCATGGAAGTCAAGAAGAGGGTTTTAGATCTTCCAAACTGGAGTTGTAGATGATTGTTAAGCTCCATTTGAATGCTGGAAATGGGACCTGGGTTTTCAGGAGAGGGGCCAGAGCTATTAACTACCTGTGGAGCCCTCTCTAGCCCCATATTTTTTTTCCTTCCTGTGTTTATTTTAGCATATGGTGTCTCACTAGGTGTTTGTACAAAGTTTTGCCAGCATCAGTTTTTTAAATAAGTAATTTATCCATTCTTCTTATATTTGTCTTGATCATTTTACTTAATGTAGAATTAAGGTAGTTTCTGATCTTAAAATTCTGTTGAATTGGCACAGTTGCCAGTGCTTTGACCACTGTTATTTATTGTAGACTCACAGGATTAGAAATATTTGTCAAGGCAATTCTCCAGACAGAATTGCCGTGCTAGTATGATCTATCTATTCCAAATGAACACTGCTCTCTGTTCCTTGATCATTTTAGTACTCAAGGCACTTGGTTTTCTTCTTAGGTTTCAAGAACCTTTCGGCAATGTCTGGAGTGTATACACAAGTTGAAGTTTTTTATCTTCTAGTATTTAGATATACTGGTGGTTATTCTTCATAGGTTCTGTTCATAGTAATCCCCTCTTCCTTTTTTTCTTGGGGTGGGCATTGTTTGGTGGAGTCCCTTTCTCTTGGTTTATAGTTCACTCCTTTATTATTGTGAATGGTTGGGTGTCTTGTAACAGGCAGAGTACTGCACCTCATCCGATGTCTCCTTGTAGACCATACATAGCATGGAGCTATGGTCTGTATACCTGTAAAGTTCATTTAGCCAGCTGTTCTATTCCCGTGGTTTGCTGTTGAGAGGAATTGTGTGGCAACATCTTCTCTCCCTGTTTGGCACTCCTGTGCAGCTCCTCCTTGCCCCTCCTGGTCTAGGTCTCATTGTACTGTTTGCAGTTATTTAGTGTTTGTGTGGAGATATCTTGTTTTAATATAGTAAGAGAGGAAGCTGTCTGAAAATTCTCCTACCGTAGAAAGCCACAGGATTCAATAATGTAAAATTACAGTGGTTTCTTTAAAGTCTTCAGAGAATTGCAATTATTAACATCGCGAGTAATTTTCTTTCTTCCTTAACTTACAGTTGTTAGAGAACAATTTAGAAAATTGATGCTTCTGTCAAAAGTCAGGATAGGTAGGATACATGCTCCATCTGGATATGACAACATTAAGAATCCCACAACTTTTACTAACTGTGAAAAAAGGAATCTATTTTATACTCCATTAGACTGTTGCATATCATAAATAATTTATAGCACTCCTGGTTCCTGTCTGTATCAAGTGTATCAAGGATGATAAACTAGTTGATGTAGACCTTTTTTTTTTTTTTTTTAAATATATGCAGTAGCATTCCACTTTCTGTTCCCTTTCTATTCCTTCTTCATTAGAGAAATATATTAGGCCTGGCAATTTCTAGTCAATGACTATAGGACTGGAGTCCTCCTAGGAACAGCAAGACCAGAATGTCTTGTTTCTTAATTTAACTACTAACTAGATTCCTGGAGAACAGTTCAGCCTTTGTGTGCTCACTTTCCTTGTCAAATAAACTTAGATACTTCAAGGAGTTGCTCTGAGAAGTCACAAGAGGTCTGTCAATATCCTGTCTCCTCCTTCCCTGGTGGTGGTGGTGTGGGTCAAACTGAGACCTTCACACATGCCAGGGAAGTGTCCTATCATTAAGACACCCCTCAGCCCCTGAAATCCTGCACTAAATTATTACTGCTGTGAGGTCCCTCAGCTCCACTGCAGTAGTTCGAGGACTGAGTCAGTCTCCGAGGTCTTGTTCACAATCTCCTGTCCTGTCCATGGCATCCCCTGACTAGGCTGCTTCCCTTATCGAACATCTAAGCAACCCAGACTTCCCTCGAACGATTGGAAAAGCAGCGGAGCAGGTGGCATGTAAGCAGCAAGCAGTTCTGTGCTTCTAGTTCTTGCTGTCGCTAGCAGTGTAAGGAGCCTATTATTACCAGCAAGTGGGAGGTCTTATTGCTGTGGTTGGGTTTCAGAGACAGACACAGTTTGTCAAGAAGAGGATGAAGCTGATAAAGTTTGTGACGAGAGAGCCGGTTCTCAAGTTACGTGTGTGTGCAGCAGAACAGACGCTCGCAGGTCCAAGCCTGGAGTGGCGGTTCCTCTGAGTGGTTGATAGTTTTAGTGGGGATATTTTGAAGAGGTCAGGAAAGCCTTGTTTGAACTGAAGTGTGGTTATGCTGATCAGCTGGGAGTCTCCATCAGCTTGAAGATGGCTTGAGAATCCAGCACAGGTGTGAATGCTGAGGCCGTAACTGTAGCTCTAAGAAGTCTAAGAAACAAGTGCCTTGGTCTATGTGCAGTCTTCAAGGATGACATAATTCTAAGAAATGCTCTTGTGTGTCGTTACCTTAGCTAATTCTTAGCTAAGATAAAGTAGCATATGAAAGGACAGAACTCAGGAGCTATGGCCACTATATCCTCTTTGTTATATTTAACACACAGAACCTAACACTTAAGAGCTAGAACTGTAGCAGTGAATAAAAACATATATGTGCATGCCCTGAGCAAAGCACAGAAGTGCCTGCTTTGAAGTCTTTTGACAGGGCATTGGCCATTAGGAAGGTGGTTTCTTTGCCTATAGTAGAACTAATCTTGAATGCAGGGTCCTGCCCTGGGTCTAAAACTTCTCTTATTTTCAATTCTTTTGAAAATACAAACTGACAGGGTGGTTGGAACAATATTTCTTCTGGTCTGCTTCTGAATAAAAATGAAATCTGTTCAACAAAGCACTTGCTTTTTACTTTATGCCCTCATGCTAAGTCCTGTTGATAACCTGTAGATTATATATGTAAAATATTTATATATACACAGTGTTTATATACATGCATGTATACACACACACACACACACACACACACACACACACACACACATATATATATATATATATATATATATATATATATATATATGTATGTATTCGTGTAGTCTGAGGTAGATGCTGTCACATGGAGAAAATGACCCAGAAGGGAGAGACAAATGAAAAACACAGAAAGTGGTACAGGCTTCTAGTGATGGCCTTGGTTTCTCTGAAAAACAGAGCCCAAACAGTCTGCGCTCCAGCACTCAGCTTGTTCTCTGAGGAAGGACTTCCCTTACAGATGGCTACAGATTTAATCAGGGACTTAGGGTGCATGAAGGGAGGGCCTCAGTTGTATAGAAAATGTACTTACCTGAAGCACTCCCTTTCCAAGGGATGCCAGATAATTGAGTTATACCTAAATCTTGAACTGTTTAACACATGTGCACACACGTCTCATTTCTGTGTGCTGAGAGGTGTTAAATGGCTTGAAAACTGTAATTAAATAGCTGGGATCGTGCTGCAGAACCATTGAACATTACTCTCAGCCCTGAGTGCTAAAATTTAACCTGAGTAGCTGTGACTAATCCAGTCTTTGTAACACATTTGAGTTAAGAGGTGTGTGTTCCTGTTCATGTACTTTCTCATTAGCACTAATATTGCTAATGGGAGTGACAGATGTATTTTAGTTTTGCTTTCTATCACTCAACCTTTTAGAGTACTTGCTCCTTAGACGAGGTAATTTGCTCTCTGGTACATTTATGGACCTGATTGTTTTAACACTTTTACTCAAAAGGGAGTATGTCTGTGGGGACCGTTTTAGTTGGTGGGCCCTTGGGAAGAGAAGTTTCGATTAGTCATTTGAATCATAAAAGAAGTGATGGTGGTGGGTCTGGTGAGTAGGGTTCCCGTGTGTCTCAAATATTTCTCCGTTTGTCATGAATTTGGAAGAACCATTCCCAGGTTCCCGATTTTGCACTCTGAGTTTCCTTTCAGGTTTTATTTCTGTAGTGTTAGTACTATAGAGAATAGTTAGTGTACTTAGGACTACTGAGGTACTAAGTAGTTCAGCCATGTTGACAGGGAAATTAGAACTTGCCAAGCAGGCTTGGAACTGCACCATTATTTCTGAGTAACTTCAAAAATGGCCATTTCCAAGTTGTGAACTGTTTCGTCTCTTTTAAGAAAGGGTCTTGTGTGACCTTGAATCTCTGCTCCTTTCACCTTTACCTCTGGATTGCTGGGTCACTGGCTTGTATCACTTTAGCCTCTTTTTGCAATGCTGGTGATTGAATCCAGGGCTTTAAGTATGCTGTGTAAGCATTCTACCAACGGAACTACAGTCGCAGCCTGGTTTCTGCCTGCCTTGCATAACTCTAGCCTTCCCCAACTGTGGACATGGCTATGTTAAGTCTTTTTATTATTATTATTTATTTATTATTATATGTAAGTAGACTGTAGCTGTCTTTAGACACACCAGAAGAGGGCGTCATATCACACTATGGATGGTTGTGAGCCACCATGTAGTTGCTGGGAATTGAACTCAGGACCTTTGGAAGAGCAGTCAGTGCTCTTACCCGCTGAGCCATCTCACCAGCCCAATGTTAAGTCTTATATATAATATCAAAGAAAAATGACTTGGAAATCTAGAAAGTGGGGTGTGGGTCTTGGTCTTACTAGTTTGAAGTCCTTGAGCAACTCATGAGTCTTCCCTGAGCCTGAGCATGTCCAGCTGACAAGTGGAGAGTGATTAGCCTCTAGCATATGAACTTTCTAGGAGACCTGATGCCAAATCATGGTAACCACATGGAAAGGATATGATGCAGCTGCATATGTGTGCGTCAGATACAGCAAGAGGAAGGGACTCATGTAAAAGATACAATTATTTGATAATAACAACTGGCAAGATAAAACAGTAGTTGTGTTTGACTATCCTCTGAAATACACATTTTCCTCAATTTATTAGAGGCATTTTCTGGGATTTTTTTTTTTAAGTTCCTGATATTTTATTGAACCATTAATATGTTTTTATATAATCCAGACTTTAGTCAGTTAATTTTTTGAATGGCAGTATTCTTCTACATGAAACACTTCAGTAATAAGGTTCTTCAAGAAGTCAGTGCACTTGGGCCAATGAACGATCAGTCGGTCCTTTTATGTCCCATAGTACTGCAATACCAGCTGCCGTATTAAATCTCAATCAGTAATAATATTCTCACTAATTACTATAGTTGGTTTATATAGTGAGTAAATTGCTATTTGTAATGTTGGATTATAATAACTAACACAACTAATTGCCAACCACAAATAAGCATAAATTTTTTTAAAAGCTTCTGTCAGGAGCTTGAAGTAGGCATTGCTCCGTGTTATTTCCGTCAATGTGGAAAGACAGGTCATGACAATCAGGTATACATTTATAATGCAGGCCAATTAAAAAACACATGTAAGTATTATTACTTTACCAGGAGCCTTTGAAATATGGCTTATTTAAGGCATTTTACCCCACCCCATATTATTAAGATATAATTGAGATTTGAAGTTAAAAAATGCATGTAGTCAGTGTGGTACATGAATCATAGGTTTAAATTGCTTGTAATTTTAAAGGCACTTAGGGGAATTGTGAAATTCTCATAATGCAGTCTTATGTTTGGAAAAGGTTAGAGGAACAATAGTCTAGTTATTTTAGGATTTCTGTCCTAAAAATAGTCCTAAGGTAGCCAGCCGCATGTGAGCAAATCCATGTTTAGTTCTTGTTAACTGCTTTTTATGTTTTCTCTTAAAACCCCTTGTGTTTAGTGAGGTAGTTAAGCGGTGTATAATTTCTGTACAGGCCGCAATCTTGTTCTTGTAAACTATACAGCTGGAATAATGACAACAGCATGAACGGTGCCAGTGCCTTTAGAAGGGAATCAGCTAAATGGCACTTGGAATTTTGATGATTATTGCTTTGAAAAGCCCGAAAATCACAGGTCTTGGCTTTATAGTTTAATTACTTGCTTAACAATTGCAAGTGATTCACTAAATAAGAGGCTTCCAAACAAATAACATCAGTAACTCTGTCATGCCTGAGCAACTCCAGTTTTCTTGACAATGGCTACCAAACTGTGTTTAGCTAATATAAACTGTTAGTTTAGCAGCAAGCAGTAGGAGCTTTGAGCAGCCATTGATGAGGTGCCAGTAAATTGAGCACTTCTAGCAGTGGTGACACTGGTGTCAAGATAACTTCAGCATGCGTTATCAGAACCAGTTGGGGAAGCAAATATAGTAATTATCCACATCCTTTTTTGATATTGGATTTAATAATAATGAGAGCCGTCCAGCTTTCTGGGGCTTCTAATTAATAATTGGTTCTTAAGAACACAGCATGTGGCTTCTCACAGTTTGAATGAGATTAGGAAAATAGGGCAAGCTTAAGGTCCCACATACTTTCATGAACAAATTGAAAAGGCAGTGTAGAAGAAGAGCAAACTGTAGGCTGAGACTCAGGTGTGCTGGTGTGAAAATTTAATTTGTGTCTTTATTGACCCATGTGCTCCTTCCTTGCTGTGTCTTAACTCTGTGACATTTTTGTGAGTATACCTCTCTCCCAACCTGCCCTTTCTCACTGGTCAACCTTTTATTTCAAGTTGACTAACCAGAGTCAGATGGCTTCCTAGGCTTTACTTACATAGCAGCCACACCCTTCTCTGTAATGTAATGGAAAAGTGTGTCTGGTCCCGAGCTTACAGTACTCTGTCACCGTGGGAAAACTGTATGCATGCATTCTGTAGAAGATGCACGTTGATTAGTGAGTTTTGAACTTTTCCAGGGCAAAGATCTGATGCTCTTAGAGTATGGGCTAAGGACAATGAGCCTTGACTCAGCCCCAGTGACCAAGCAGGGAGGTGACTCATGGACTGTTCAGTATACAGGGTGTTGAGTGTGCTCATTTTCAACTCATGAAGGATTTATTAGTGTGTAACCTTACTGGCCAAGCAGCAGCATTAACGGAAAAGGAGCAGGACCTTCATCTAATGGAATAATAACAGCGAGTGCTTATTAGGGTTAACTCCTGCCACACAGTATACAAAGAAATATTTTAACCATTGTTCCTACGTGAGCTTGTCATTTTATTGTTACCTGCTTTAGGAATGACTAAGAGTTAGAGTGGCTGAGCAGTTCATTCACAGTAACTGGTCAGTTTGGCTCTAGACTATACCTCTGGGTTGTTATGCCATGCTGTTTCCTTACTAAATATGACTTAGTATAATTGTGAATATTACCTATTAGTGTGTCAGTACTATGTGAAGAATGATCCTTCTGCTGCAGACACATTTTTATTAAGAAGTTTATGTTTTAATGACTTCGGTTATTTCAACATAATAGTATATGAAAGTTTTTTTTTAAAGCTTCTATATTTTCTTTTGAACAGTTTTTTTTTCTATATTTGAATGAAGTCTGGAATTTAGTAGTCAACAAAGTTTTGCTTATGTTCTGATTCACAATAATACATTTATACCATCACCCAGTACATAAAACTCATTAGTTCTTCTATAGGAAATCCTTCTACTTGCAATTCATTATTTTCTGTCCTCCCGTGTTTTTTCTTGTATTTATTCTATTTCATTATACCAGTATTATTAGTAAACTGCAATAATCCACTAGTAGTTAACCAGCAGTTTGAAAAATCACCACAAACCAGTGCTGTCTGGTGGGGCTCACACTAGCCAGTGAAGCCTGTGTTCGTTCCCCTCTGCCCCTGCCGGCCTCAGGCACATTCTCTTCTAATTTTGTTAGTTCTGCCAGCAGGCCTTGTGAGCAATTGGATTCTGAGGTTGGATTAATGTTTTCCCCAAGGCTGTGAGATTTTTCTCCTTGGCCATTTCATCATGGTCCTTTGGGGGTCTGTGGGAGTCAATGACATGACTGTCCTTAGAACTTCTGCCTTCCCAGAAGTTCCCACTCTGAAGCTCCTCTGTAGCAGGGAGGTTCGTTATAACAACTGTAGAAAAACTGTCTCTTTCCAGTTATCTCTTTTCTGTTTTGTTCTTATGTTGCTGGACATAGTACATAAATACACCTTAGCATTAATGAAGATGAAGAATTGTCTCATTATGTCCTGTTTCCCAGGCAGACCTTACCACAAGCCGTGAGGATATTTCTCTACTTGTCTTTACCTAGAATAAGCTGATAGCAAAGACAAGATAATCTAACACTATCTCAGTTTGAGGTATCCCTATCACCTAGTTCATTCCTGAGTGTGCAGAAACATGTTGAGTGTCTTCTGTGCTGGGTCTTTCAGGCTCCAGGATTATCAAGGTAAATGAGATACATGGGTTTCTATTCTTTTGTCATATAGTCTACTGGAAAAGATAGACAGGAAAACAGATAGACATATGGATAGGCACTAAGCATTAGAATGTGGAGATATATGAAGATAGTTGGATCTGGTGAACAAGTTGTGGGCTGTTCTTTCTCTACTTATTCACAACCCACCACATGGATTGTTAACTCTATACCACACCAGGTCCTCCAAAGAAATTCCAGAACTGTGAAACCATCTTTATGTGTAAAAACCATGCACTATAGCAGAGGAGGTGTCATCACCTGCTTGCTTATTAGAAATAGTCCCTTTAGCTCAGGTTGGACCTATTAAACCAGAGTATGCATTGGGACACAGTTTTTATGAGACCTTATATGAAGTTAAGAGTTTGAAGTGCAGACGGAATATTTCTTATTTGAAAAGCTGGGGACTAGGACTGCTTCAGATGTTAAGAATTTTGGATTTTGGAATATTTTTGTAGATTAAAAAAAAAAACTGGCTGAGTGTTTCTTATCTGAAAATCTCAAGTGCTCCCCACAAATCCTAAAATGTCTTTTCAGGTTTTCGTACTAGTGATGCATAACTCAAGTTGGTCTGGAGAAGCGATTCTCAAGCTGGACTTCCAAAAGCAAAGCAAAACAAAGCAACAATAACAAAAAAAGAGATGGGTACTGTTTGGGTTTGGGTGTGGAAAGGTCCATGTGTTATGTCAGAAGATGGCCCTGGAGGAGGAGTTCCGGTTACTTGGCCTGTGCTCATCGTGAGACTGGGAGCCCTGCTCTCTTCCTCTTCCCATTCCTTCCTGGCTCTGTCTCCACTGCACTAGCCTCAGTTTGGTGCCTCATTAGAGGTCCAAACCATGAGACCACTTGGTCTATGACTGGAAGCTCCAAATCTACGACCCAAAATAGAAGCATTTTCTCTTAAGGTAATTGACCATGGTGTTTCACTGTGCTGCTAGAAAGCTATAGAGTCACAGTACCTCACTCCCTGCCAAGTGACATTGGGCGGATCTTTAATCTGCCAGTAGAGATCATCAGGTGCCAGTGTTACTCTCTATGCCTGAGGAGTCCACACAGGGGCAGCTGTCCTGCCCTGCCCACTAGGCAGCTCCCTTCTCTACCAGAGAACAGCCACAAAAGTCTAAACTAGCTCTCCTCCAGCATCCATCATTCTGGAATGCTGCTTGTGCAGGCCATTCCTGTATGCCTGCCCCCAGGGTCTGCTACAATCCCCTTTTCTTTTTCTTTTTCTTTTTCTTTTTCTTTTTCTTTTTCTTTTTCTTTTTCTTTTTCTCTTTCTTTTTCTTTTCCTTCTTTTTTCTTTTTCTCTTTCTTTATCTTTCCCTTTCTTTTTCTTTTTTCTTTTTCTTTCTTTTTCCTTTTTTTCTCTTTCTTCTTCTTTCTCTTTTCCTTCCTTCCTTCCTTCCTTCCTTCCTTCCTTCCTTCCTTCCTTCCTTCCTTTCCTCTCCTCCTTTCCCTCCCTCCCTCCCTCCCTCCCTCCCTCCCTCCCTCCCTCCCTCCCTCTCTCTCTCTCTCCCTTTCTTTCTTTCTTTCTTTCTTTCTTTCTTTCTTTCTTTCTTTCTTTCTTTCTTTCTTTCTTTCTTTCTTTCTTTCAGTGTAGACCTTTGGGGCCTGCTTTCCTGGCCACCTCCCTCACCTTTGCTGTCGCCCCATGAGTAATGACCTTCTCTGATATAAATGGCACAGGCATGGGGTTTTATGCATCCTTTGGACCCAGTTGTGGATGAGGGCTCTTAAAGGAAATCTTTGTCTTTAGGTGTCACTCACAGCCAGTGAGATCAGCATCTCTGCAAGCTTGTTCCGTCCTAAGCTGTAGCGTTTTCTACAGCTTCACTGGCTGTTCCTTCAAGCAGCTGAGATTGGGATCCTGTGTTCTCTTCAAATCTGAGCATACCCTGTAGACATTGTAGGGGATTCTCATGCTCAAGTCTGTGAGACACCATGATTGCATTTGAAAATCCACACTTCTTGTTCGTGTGTGCGTGGCACAGCGGGTACACTGTGAGAAACTTCTGATAACACTGGGGCAGGACTGACTGCCGCCGAAGAGTTACTAGAGTTAAGTCAGAGTTCTCCTTCCTGAGATAGGGTCAGCTACCAGGAGAGTTTGTTGCCATAGAGGTAGCTCAGTTGGTAACTGAGTATAGTATCATTCTTTTTATGTTTGAAAATTTACAGCTTAAGTTTTTTAGATATATTTGCTTATTACTTTTATATAACTTAGACCAGAGTCTTTTGTAGGACTGGTCAGAGCTAGGTTTTGAATGTGCATCAGAAAGGGATCCCTCCAGTCCAGAACTTCTTTATTACCCTTGCTTTGGCCTTTCAGCTAGCACACTGCTGTAGGGATCAGCCAGAGCCCTCAAAGGTGGCTGAGCTAAATGGAGTTAAGGGGAGGTATTCAGCAGATAGCAATAGTGGTTATAGATGAAGGGACTATAGCGCAAAGGAAGCTGTTTAAGGCCTTGGAGTTTATGAAGTCTGATAAGCCAGGACTATGAGTCATGATCTGGAAGAAGAGCTCAGGTGGGAAGAATTGAAAGGAGGTACCCAAAATTTTGTAGGATGTGGAAATGAGAAAACTTAGCAGAAGGCTTATGTGCAAATAATGAGGCTGGTTTGAAATACGGGGCTTGTGGCCCTTTGATATGTGTCTGCCTTTGACGTTAAGGCCCTGTGTGAGCTGGCTTAGCTTGTGAATCCTGACCGAAAAGAACAGTCAGAGGCTGTAGCCGCAGAGCTGCTGTGTAATAGCGACAGCTCCTGGAGTTACTCAGGCCAGTGAGCAGAGCCGTCCAGGGCGGGGATGGCCGCCTCTCTTTGGCTTTGTCTTAGTGACTGCTTGTCTTTGACAGGGAACAATAAAATGGGCTGTTTGATTGCGGACTGACTGGCTTCTTTTCCGTGTCCCTCCCGCAATCCTCCTTTTTCATGTTGCATTATCCAAGGTGCTCTTCTCCTCTCCTTTCTGACCCTGAGTTCCATGTTCACAGCCCCTCTCACCCAGGCTGTGCTCTAATTGGCCAAGCTGTAACCTGGTAGCAGCACTTCTGTATTGCCTTTTCCTAATTGGTGTCAGGGGCTGCTAGCAGAGCACAGCCATGTTGGATTGATTGATAGACTTGCTTGCTGTCATTGCCAGGCTTCTGCTTGACCAAAAATTCTGTGTATAGCTTTTGAAAGTAAAAATTAATATGTTAAACCTATCCCATAGTGTACTTAGTGCATCTGAAATAAAATCAGCTATTAACCATTAAGGAGTACTTTTGATGTTACCTGACTTCCCCTGGGCTTGCAGCTGGCAACTCCAAATTTTGTTCTATTTCTAATTCACAGCTGGTTGTTTTCTTGCTTTGCTGATGCAGAGTAAAGCTGCATTATGTTTCACACTGCCTGCTGCACAGTGGGTTTCTTCTTTTCAGAAGTAACACAAGCATAGTGTTTGGGGTGTGTGTAGGGTAGGGGAATATAGAAGCATTGAAAATACTCCTTCAGAACTTGAAATTTCCAAGCTCATGCCACTCGTGTAGACACCATTAGGGTAAAGGTGACTCCTAAGAAGAAATGATAGAGCTCCTCGTTCAGAAGCTGTTTCATGTCATTGGCATTTATTTTGAAGGTATAACAGCATTTAGGCATATGAGTGTAATTTATGATTAGTTTACACAAATTACTCACTGCCTGGAAGCTACAGAAGGCTACAAAAGAGTACATTTTAAAATCTCATTTTAATACTTTGATTAGCACTGTGGATAGCCAGTAAAATGAAACAGCACAGTGACCTTACAGCAACTAGATATTACCAATGACTAAACCTATTTGGTACCTTTGTCTTTCTGAGTTTATGCAGCAAAGTCCTTAGTTATTTATAAAGCCACGTTTCTGTTACAGCAAGATAAGCTGATCAATCTTTACCAATAACCATCTTGCAAAGTATTCTCATAAAAGTACTATCTTGTTTGTGTTTGTATTGTGGGAACTTTTAAAAGAATTTTCATTTGGTGCTTTGAAAAGTCCAAAGTCAGTTATTATTTTTACATTTTATTGATGAGGGGGACTGGAATCTAAAAGTTTTAATCTTTGAAAATCATGGCTGCCACATATGTGACCTAGTTATGTCTTGAACAAGTCCTTGGGACTCTATGTCTAGATTATGGTAGTGACTCACTGTCTTAGGGTTTCTATTCCTGCACAAACATCATGACCAAGAAGCAAGTTGGGGAGGAAAGAGTTTATTCAGCTTACACTTTCCACATTGCTTTTGATCACCAAAGGAAGTCAGGACTGGGACTCAAGCAGGTCAGGAAGCAGGAGCTAATGCAGAGGCCATGGAGGGATGTTCTTTACTGGCTTGCTTGCTCTGGCTTGCTCAGCCTGCTCTCTTATAGAACCCAAGACTGCCAGCCCAGAGATGGCACCACCCACAAGGGGCCTCTTGATCACTAATTGAGAAAATGCCTTACAGTTGTATCTCATGGAGGCATTTCCTCAACTGAAGCTCCTTTCTCTGTGATAACTCCAGCTGTGTCAAGTTGACACAAAACTAGCCAGTACACTCACCAAGATGATTTTATCACAATGTTTTACGTCTCAAGTGGCCTTCCATGGGCTCATGTTTGACTGTTCAGTCAAATTTGGTGCAGTTTTGAAGGTCATGGTGCTTTTAGGCTGCTGGGTCTGCCTGATAGAAGTAGGATTTGCATTCCATTCCCTCTTCCTCACTCTCTGTTTTCTGCCCCATTGCTATGGTAATACTCACCTAATTCCTGCTGCCACACAGAACCGCTCTACCCTATCTGCCATTCCACAGTAGACCAGACAGCTCTGAAGCTGTGGGCTAAAAGTCAATCCTTACTTGGTCACAGCGGCAGGGAAGTGCCTGGTATACCTGCCCTGTGCAGTAGGCAGCATGTTCTTGCTTTTGACCAGACTGGTACTACAGGCCTCCTGGGTTTTATATTGTGTTCAGAAGATTGATGTAGGTGCAGGTCAAAAACATTGAAGTGCTAAGGGCTGAATGAGTAATTCATGCTATAGATTTAGGCTTGGCAGGCTTGAACTAGGAGAGAATCTGGCTTAGTATCTTAAACAAGGTCTGATCTGGCATTTTAAAAAGAGGAGAATGTCAGGATTTGAAACATGTTTGACATTTTGACAGAGAAAGCTGGAATTAAAGGTGTGGAAAGTGGAGAATATGGGCTTTCTCTCAGGTCGAGGAGTAACAAGATTTAGTTGGATGTAAGGTGTAGGGTATAAAGGATGGTTTCTCACATCTGATAGGTTAAGAAAGTAGAGAGTGGGCAAGCTCACTCTGGTGGAAGTGATGGTTAAATTGCAGGTGAGAAGAAAGGAAAATCTATTAGAAAAGTAACAGAGCCGTTGAAACAAGGAGCCACCCTGATCTGAAGGCCTCATCATAATTCATACAGATTCCACACCCCAATGTTGCTGAGCTCCTATTTATGGAGGTCAGAGAGGAGGAGGGAGCTACATCCTAGTGTGATAGCTCTCCAGCTTTGGAGACCTTTCAGTTTAAGATTTCTGTCACTTCTGGTTTGTTATCAGAAAACAAACAAGCATTTCCAAGAGTAGGTAAGGATCCAAGTAGCTGCTAACTCTTTCTCTTGCCTGCCTCTTTTATCAAGTAAGCTCAACAACAGACTGGGGGCATGGTGGCTGGCTACCAATTGAGAAATAATGTTCCTCCTTAGTGGCTGTTGGAAATGTAGCTTAAGCGGAGGCAGGAGCCCTCCTAGCTTTTACCAGGTGGGGAAGCTCTCTGTGCTCACCTGCATATTCTTTCACTGTCCATTGGCTCTGCTGCAGCCCTCGGTAGCCCAGTATGAAGCCCAGAGACCATCAGAGTGCTCAGCTCTAGAGTGGATACATTTGTTAGAGACATTGGAAATACATACATGTTTAGAGCTGAGGAGAAGGGCCACACATGGGGAGAGTTCCTGAACTCCTTTTTAAAGACACCATTCTGGGAATGAGAGAGAATAACTATACCAAGATGGTGAAGACATAATTTGGGAAATGCTCTCTTCTGAATAGCAGACTAAGGAGAAGTTGCATAGGAGAGTGTCCAGGAGCCCTCAGAATGGCTGAGAGAGGAGAGTTATGAAAGGATTTATGGGGCGAGGTTTCTAGAGGTGGCCCATGGCTGCCTGAGGACCAGTGAGAGGCTGCCGAGTTAGGCACAGTGCTTACTAGCTGTCTTTATGTAGTATACCTAGGCAAAAGTTGAGTGTTGCAATCGCAGGCTAGAGTTGAATGATTAAAGAAGAGGAAAAGATGAAACACAGAGATGCTTAACGTCGAGACTTCAAGCTTCTAAGGTAAAAAGAATAGGAACCTTAAAGAAACAGTAGTTTGGGAAGGGTTTCTTTGAAAGCAGTCACTATGTTTGAGTATTGAGGAAAGAAGTCAAGTGGATGCTCACAGTCAGCTATTGGATGGAACACAATGCCCCCAGTGGAGAAGCTAGAGAAAGTACCCAAGGAGCTAAAGGGGTCTGCAACCCTATAGGTGGAACAACAATATGAACTAACCAGTACCCCGAAGCTTGTGTCTCTAGCTGCATATGTAGCAGAAGATGGCCTAGTTGGCCATCAGTGGAAAGAGAGGCCCATTGGTCTTGAAAACTTTATGTGCCTCAGTACAGGGGAACGCCAGGGCCAAGAAGTGGGAGTGGGGGGGGGGGAGGAGAGAGAGTAGCGGGGCGGGCATGGGGGACTTTTGGGACAGCATTGGAAATGTAAATGAAAAAAACAACTAATTAAAAAAAAAAGAGGAAAGAAGTCAATGATGAATGAAGGGTCAACTATGCCAGACAGAGAGAGGTAGCAGGGAGCTGATGGGACAAATTCTCAGCCTCTTCGAGGGAATTAGCTGGAAAAAGCGTTGAGGGCATCAGGGTGAGGCTTGAACATGAACAGGAATTGTCCTGTGCAGTAGGAGGGAGTGGCATGGAAGGCAGCTTCCTGCTGTAGATGGTGGGAGCACCGTGGTGGATGAGAGCTAGTTGCTGAAGAGACTGGTAAATGAGAACATACTGATTTAGTGTCACATGGTGGCAAGGACAGCCTGAGAATACAGCGTCTGGATCTTTTGTTTATTGCTGAAGGCCTATACTATGGATGAGCGTAAGACTACACGTGGGGAATATCCATGAGTATCCGTTTTAGAGGAATTGGGAACAGCAAGGAACATCTGTCAGTCACAGTTTTGAAGCATAGGAATTTTCGCTTTTCAAAAATGCAGGTTTTTTTTCTTTGTTTGTTTGTTTGTTTGTTTGTTTTTTTGGAAGCCTTTATCCAGTTTGCTTGTCTAGAGGTTTTACCCAGTGGCTTTACACGAGCTGCTGCTTTTTATTCTGTAGGGCACATACTCGGATTAGATACTGTCTTAGTCAGGGTTTCTATTCCTGCACAAACATCATGACCAAAAAGCAAGTTGGGGAGGAAAGGGTTTATTCGGCTTACACTTCCATACTGCTGTTCATCACCAAAGGAAGTCAGGACTGGAACTCAAGCAGGGCAGGAAGCAGGAGCTGATGCAGAGGCCATGGAGGGATGTTCTTTACTGGCTTGCTTCCCCTGGCTTGCTCAGCCTGCTCTCTTATAGACCCCAAGACTACCAGCCCAGAGATGGTCCCACCCACAAGGGGCCTTTCCCCCTTGATCACTAATTGAGAAAATGCCTTACAGTTGGATCTCATGGAGGCATTTCCTCAACTGAAGCTCCTTTCTCTGTGATAACTCCAGCTGTGTCAAGTTGACAAAAAACTAGCCAGTACAGATACCAATGTCAGAGAACTTTGAGGAGCACAGTTTATTAAAGCAACTCACCACAAATGACTGTATACATGAACCCATTCAAGTTAACAGTCAGGAGAGCAGCCCCAATGGTGTAGATGTCTATCTGTCTTCCAAATGCAACGTTAGAAGTAATTTTATGGAAAAGTATAAATTTCCTACACACAGCAAATGCAGCCACATCAGGCAGCTCTTGGCCACCTGCAGCTTCATCTCCAGGGGATCTGAAGTTTCCATCTAGTCTCTGAGAACACATGCAGTCATGTGCTCATGCCCACATAGACACATCATTTACAGTAAAATCCATCTTTTTGAAAGATGACAATAAGGCTATTAAGGCCGCTTCTTAGTGCAGCCTGTTCTGACAGGTTGCTTCATGTGTGAAAGTACCAAGCACAGATATATTTCAAAAATTCTGTAAGTTACACTAACTAAATTAAAACTCACATCACTATCTTGAAGGTGTAACCAGGAAGGAACGTGGAACTGGAATTGTAATGGAAGGCATTTTTATTAAGTTCAGTTTTTACATTGAAAGCACCAGCTGGAGGACTCCTCAGTTCCACACAGAGGTGGAAGGTAGTCATGTGGAGTGGATTTCAGAGCCCCAGGGGAGCTTGGTTCATGATGATCAGTCAGTAGCTGTGTGTGCTCTGTATCTGGTCCTAGCCTTGCTTAAATGCAGAGTACACCCCCATTCACCTGGTTCAGAAATGAGAATCCCCTCTCCGCTGCATTCTTCTTCCATCTGTCGCACCTCTTCTAATTTCCTCTTTGGTATTATCGTCTCATAAGTGTGTTGTGTTTTTAGAATTTGTTTTTCTTCTTAAGCCCCTTCATCCTCTTCCTCCAGACAGAAAGAATTCAAAGAATCACCATTTCATCCATTATCAATGTTTTTTCATTTGAGTGTGTCATTTTACTTTTGTTCCCATGGAGATCCAAGGCACACCAGTTTACCCTGGTGTTCAGCTCCTTCTCAATGCTGGACCTCAAAGAAATGGGATCAAGTTGAATTTGCTGGAGCCTTAGATCTCTCTCCAGATAGGTGATAGTCACATAGCTGCGCATATGGCTGTCTGCCATGTCTGTTGTTTTCCTTTCTTTACCCTGCATTCCCCAAGCAAGAGTACAATTGTGTGTGTGTGTGTGTGTGTGTGTGTGTGTGTGTGAGATCTTGTGTCTATATAATACTTAGTTTTACTTAAATCAACATTGGGGTTCTTCACATGAACCCCATGTTAAAATATCTATCAAAGAATCTTGAATTAGTATCACATAGTTGTTTATGTTTTGTGGTTGTTTTGTTTTTAAAGAGGCTTAAAGAAAAATATACTATAAATTCTTGTTCTGGCCACAGTCAAAGTCATAGTTGTGATATTTTGGTAGAATGAGGTCAGAAAAAACCAGTATTTATATCTATCTGTATTTAAATTTAAGAATACTAACCTGGGTTTTAGTGATAAAACATGGAATCAATCATGTCTATTTCTAATCTTAACCATTCTATCCACACAAAATGTGGGTCTGGACATAGGAGTCTGTCTGTAAACACAGCTGTTTTTTACTTAACTGTGTTGACATATTCCAACATAAAAACCAACTAAAACATCAAAATAACTTTGAACACAGTTATTCTTACAAACACTATTTGTTTTGTAACAAAACAAAACAAAACAAAAAAACACCCAAAGATGTAAGATTCTGCTGATGATCTTGGACCCCTAATGAGATTCTCACTGTGCATCTTCTGACTGACTACTGGATGTCTGAAAGGTGTGTACTTTCCTCTTGCTCGAGCACATTTCTTTGATCATTATAAAGATGACAATAAGGCTATCAAGGCAGCTTCTTAGTGCAGCCCGTTCTGACAGGTTGCTTCTTGTGTGAAAGTACCAAGCACAGATACAGCTTGTGTGTGCTACTGACTGATCATCATGAACCAAGCTCCCCTGGGGCTCTGAAATCCACTCCACATGACTACCTTCCACCTCTGTGTGGAAGTGAGGAGTCCTCCAGCTGGTGCTTTCAATGTAAAAACGGAACTTAATAAAATGCCTTCCATTACAAGTAACCATGTTCCTTCCTGGTTACACCTTCAAGATAGTGATGTGAGTTTTAATTTAGTTAGTGTAGCTTACAGAATGTTTGAAATCTATCTGCTCTGAATTGCCTTTTAGTTTGGCTTTACTTGCTGACCATTTCCAGACTCTGTGTAGAGATGACTTGAGTGTTCATATGTCAGTTTCTCAGCATAACCGTCACTGGGACAGAGAGACAAAGCAGCAGTATTTAGACAGATGTTTCCTCAGTATTGGTTAGCAGGGTTTTTAAAAGTTAAAAGTAACTGCTTTATTGGTAAACGACCTGTTCTTAACTATAGGGTAGTTAGTTGTTCATAAGTAAAGCTAAAATAAGCTTGGGAATCTAAGTTGTGGCTGAATAAAAGTCCTAACAAATTGATCAGTTCACTTGGATCCTGAACTTGGTAAGAATTCTCCTCAAAATAGGACTTAGGCAATCCAAAGTAAGAGTTTGCATTTGTTTATGTTATATCATTATTATTATGAGTTTTTTAGAGTAAGAGAATAGAGATGTGGTACTAAAACCTCTCACTTAAAGCAAGCAGTGTGCGATTTGGACTGGATGTTGACTCCCCTTAGGGCATGAGATGTGACTCAGTGAAATATTAACCATTTTTAAGATTTATGTTCTTCTTTCTGTTGTTTGAGATTTAAGTGTGGATCATCCATTGATAATGACAACCAAAGGTATTCAGCAGTAATGTCAGTGGTGTTACTAGGGAGAGGCCTCATTGAGTGCATCCACATTTATTGTTACAACCTTCAGAAGAGCCTTCACTCTTCTTCTCACTCCAGCCCCAGTACTGCAGGCGTGAACCGAGGGCTTGGTACCTGTCAGACAACGGCTGCAGCCCTGAGTTTCTGCATCCTTTGTCCTTTCTCATTTTGTGACCTTGAACTCACTTTGTAGCTTAGGCCTTCCTTGAGTTTGTGGTCCTTTTGCTTCAGCCTCACAGGTCTTTGGGATTACAGCTTGCATGGTACCTACCATTTGTCTTGGTGTCTGTCCCAGGCCCACTTACTAACTGCTCACATTGTGTCAGCTTCACATTGGACCTTAACACCTACCTGAGGCCATTCACTTTTTCAGCTGTCCAGACTTGTAATGTTATAGTTATTCTTCTGTTGCTGTTGTTGATAAATACCCCAACAAAAGCAACTTAATAAGGAAGGGTTAGTGTGTCTTTAATCTCTGCATTTAGGAGGCAGAGGCAGGCAGATCTCTGTGAGTTCAAGGTCAGCTCATCCTGTAAATTGAGTTACATGACAGCCAGGGCTACACAGAGAACCCTGTCTCAGATATATTTTGGCTAAGGAGTCAAAGTCCATCACTGAGGGATAAGTTTTGCTTGCAGTTCAATTAACCTAATCAAGGTAATTCCCTCTAGGGAGTCCCAGAGGCCAGATAATACTACATTTCATCATTGTTTAAACTAACCATCCCGACTTTACCCTTTGTTAACTTGGCAGCCAACAAATCACTTCACATCTTGCTCTCAAGGTCTTTAAAAGTTTCAGCATGGATTAATAGTTCATCTCATCTGATATTTAAGTTAAGTTCTTTATTGAGCATGTATAAAATAGAAATGTGTCATAAACATCCAACATACAGTACACATTCCCATTCCAAAATGGTAAAATTGCAGCATAGCAAGGAATAATCAGACCAAAGCAATATCAGTATTCAGTAGGGCAAACACCAAATTCTGTATCTCCATGCCTGCCATTTGTAGCTCATGATGAAATTTCCTAGGCTTTGAGGACTTAGATAGCCCCACCCTTCCAACTATGCCATCTGTAAAACACATGTTCTTTGTTTTAGGCCTCTCCACTCCATAGCTTTCCTTGGCAAGTGTTCCACAGTCCTGGCATCTTTGTAATTTAGACTTCATCTTCCCGGTTACATGCAGTGGCCTCCTAGGACATCCATGCATTGATTTTGGCTCAGCTATACATTGCTTGGTTTCCTCTGCTCTTTGAAACCATGGAACAAGTCTTTATGGTACTGACTGTGGGGCATGCTTCTCAAGTCACTTGCTTTTGAGAAACAGGAAATCCCTTCAATTTAGGCTTTCTTTCTTCAGGTAAACTTGTATCTTTACAAGATGGAGCCTCTGAATAGTGGACCTTTGCCCAGTGCAGTACAGAGGGTTTTTCTCCAGTGATAATGATCTATTCAGTAATAAAATTTACTTTTATATCATCAGCTACCATGTTCTCCTAAGATTCCTCAGCCAAACAGGTTACCTAGTACCTTTAAATTCAGCTTTACCTAAGTTTTCAAGAAACAAGCAAAATGCAGCTGGATCCATAGACAGAAGAACTCATTAGAACCCTTGTTCTTCTCTGAAAGCTCACAAACCAGCCCTCCGCTGTCCACATTTCTCTCCACATGTTTTGTCTTCCAGGCTTCCATCAGAAAACCCAGTAAGCTCTGTTTACAACTTCCAAGAGTTTTTCTGTTTCAAAATCCCAACTTCTTTCATATTTGTACTATAAACCAATTCCAAATTCCGTGTGGTTATTACAGCTCCAGTTCCACTCCTGGTGAAATTTTTCTGTCTCAGCTACTTTTCTGTTGCTGTGATAAATACGCTGACAGAAGCAACTTAGGAGGGAAAAGGGGATGGTATGTATGTTTGTGTGTGTGTGTGTGTTTCTCACAGTTCAGAGTTACAGTCCATCATACAGAGAAGTCATATGAAATAGGATATAGCTTGTCATATTCTGTCCACAGTAAGAAGACAGACAGCAATAAATACTTATTTTTAATTAGTTTTCTTCTTTAATAAAAAGTCCAAGATCGTAGTCTAGGAAATAATGCAACTCACAGTGGACGGGTTTTTCTGGATCAAGTATCCTTATCAAGAAAATTCTCCACAGGCATGCTCACAAGGTAGGTGGTAATTGTGGGTTTCGAGACATCAGTTGACATTAACTATATAGCATTTGCCTACCTGGTTAAGAGCAAGGGTTTCCTTTCTTCATATCTTCTTCATTAGCTTAAAAAGCTAATCACATCTGGTGCAGATACACACACCACACAAGATGATGCAGAATAAGCCACCTCTTCTGTACTTCCACATGCATTCTGGGAGTCCTTAGGCGGGCATTCACTCTTGCCTAACCTTTGCTACTTCTCCTGAACAAAGATGTGGCATCAAAGGAAGGCTGTCTCAGGTTCTCTGAAATTCTAAATTCAGTATGTTGGCAAATCTGGTGTGTTCTATGGGGACTTCTCACTAGCCCTGTGTCTTTACTCCTGAGTGTTGGTGATAAGAAGCCTCCTTCAGGCCTCACAGGCTGCCCTGGGGCCAGCTTCTAATGTAAAAACCCATTCTGAATTCAAAAAAAATTGTCTTGGAATTTAGTTTGGGAAGATGAATTGTGTAGTATATCGTCTTTTTAATTTGTTTGTGTGGGTGTGATGTACTCTGTTTTGTAGGTGTGGTATATTTCTGCTGTGTGTTTAGTAAAGTTTCAAGGCTTCTTTTATTTGTTTATCTTTAAATTGGGTTTTGATGCCACCTCCTCCAAGCGAGTGTTAGATTTATTTACTGTTTACTCTTTGGATGAGCCTTAATATACAGAGACTTGTACATTATTAGTCTCATTACTTTGGAAGAAAACTGTTTCAAGGATTGAGTGCAGAAACTGGCCTTAGTACTTGGAGCTTACTTGCTTTTATTACATTTCTTAAATGAAATTTCAGAGCCTGGAGGAATGTAGTGGTATATTTCAGGAATATATAATTGGCTTGAATTCTTTAGGATAAAGAAATTTATAAAATTAGAGTATCATTTTGAGTATAGTTTAACTTTTTGCCTGTGTGTATAGAGAGACCCTCAAATCGTTTTAAAACTAGAGCCATAATTTATTCAAATGTAATAATAACAGCACTAACACACTGCTCAGCTGTATGGATCACTGTTTTCTTTCCCTTGTTCTGAGTTTAATGACATTCCATGGATTTTGCCTCTCTGTGATAGTGATTTATCACAGAGAAACTGGGAATAATAGCTGGGAAATAGCCTCTCTCTGCAGTTGCTATTTTACTGTAAGTAATGCCACCCCAGCCCATAAGTGCAGTGAGTGGGCAGAGAAGAAATGGTGTTGGAATTACCCACAGCCAAAGGAAGGAAATGGTGTGCTGATCACCCACGCACGAGCTTGGCTGTCTTGGAAAGTAGGATTTGAAATGCTGTTTTTAGGTGCTTCCTGCCTGTAATCCAGCACTCCACAGACTGAGGCAGGAAAATCACAAGTTGAAGGATTCAGGGAAGTCACATCTTTAACAACTACATTAACAACAAAATAGTCACATACAAACAAAATACACTTGTTATAACCCAGGTGTTAGGCATAATTGAGATGGCTTTAAAAAGCTAAATCTGAAAATACAGCAAAGATGTCAAGCAGGTATTATAATGTTCTCCCCTGGGGATGCAGCAATCTTTAATTCTAAGTAAAAGCAAAGTACCCACCCCAAACTTGCATTGGCTTGGCCATTTGTTGGCCTACACTGCACACAAAAGTTAGTTTCTTGAAAACACACAAAAGCATGTTGTCCACACCTTAGGACCCCGTAGACAGAAGCTGACAGACACATAAGAAATCAATCAACAAGTCAGAAAGTATCATTTTACTTATGACTCATTTATCTTATCTAACAAAAATATGTTGTAATAACACAATGTCTTTATTGCTTATATTTGGAAGTTCAGAAAATGAGCAGTGCTTTAAAATCCTGTTTCTGCTGCTGACAGGGGTTGGAGGTTTGGGGCTTGGGGATGGTAGGAGAATTGCCTATCAGGGAAGCAGGATGTTGTTATTGGGAGGACAAGTACCATGGTTCCCATTAAGTATAGGGTTCAGCCACCTTTTCCTGTAAATGGTAAATATTTGGCTGTATGGCTAGTTTGTTTTGTATTCTTGCTTTGTTTTGTGTTGTGCTCACACTGTGCAGCCAGGTTGCAGTGGAATTTGACCTTCCCTTCATGTGCAGGGATTGCTGACATGTGCTACCACACCTTGCTTACCTCTTAGAAATCTCTTTCTTAATATGCAAGATAAATCATTCTGATCATACTGCTAAACTACTATGCCCAAGAATCATTTTTATTTAGTGTACAAAATAGTGGTTTTCATTAGGATAGTTTTATACCTCTCTATCACTTTGCTTAGCTCACACTTGCTCTACACTGTTAGTGAAATCCTACCAGCTCTTGTAGTGGTAAGTGGGCACAGACAGTACAGAAGCGAATTCATGGGACTGTAATAAATGGAACTGTTCCAAAACACAGGCTCTTGCCATAGTTTGATGACCCCAGCACTAGAGTGACAGTTTGTTCTGGTCTCTGCTCATACATACACTACCACTGTGAATTGCTCATTCTAGATAACGGGATCTTTATTGGGACAGTGATGGCACACAGAGACACATGCACTTGTAGACACCCCACCCCCCACTCCAACACACACACTGCTTTTATATGATTTAATTTGGGTCTTAAAAGATAAAACATATTATTGCAAATACAGAAGTGGATGCTCACAGTCAGCTATTGGATGGAACAAAGGGTCTCCAATGGAGGAGCTAGAGAAAGTACCCAAGGAGCTAAAGGGGTCTGCAACACTATAGGTGGAACAACAATATGAACTAACCAGTACCCCTGGAGCTCGTGTCTCTAGCTGCATATGTAGCAGAAGATGTCCTAGTTGGCCATCATTGCGAAGAGAGGCCCCTTGGTCTTGCAAACTTTATATGCCTAAGTCCAGGGGAACGCCAGGGCCAAGAACTGGGAATGGGTGGGTAGGGGAGTTGAGTGGGGAGGGTATGGGGGAATTTTGGGATAGCATTGGAAATGTAAATGAAGAAAATACCTAATAAACAAAAAACTTTTTAAAAATTAAAAAACATATTATTAGCTCTATATTTTAAATGAAGAAATCGAATTTCATAAAATTTAGATGTACTCAGAAGGGTTCAGAGTTCTAATACATGGAAAATATTGCTTTTGCAGTAGGAGAGTTAGAAAATAAATCTTTTCCTGTATAATATGAATACTTTGTTAAAGGAGAATGTTGAGGGGATTAGCTTCTCCTTATATATGTGGAAGGATGATGTGGGGTACAGCCTCTTGTAGCTTTAAAGGGTTTAATTTTATCAGGAAAGATTGCTTCAAGGCAGAAACTAGTTCTGGTGTCTGTGTGTCTGCTATTTCATTTTATCTGTGGAATTGGATAAAACAGTTCCAGATTCTTTCTGGGATCACATGATAAGGCAGTTAACAAATGCAATATTCTATAAATGCACAGGATGCTTACCTTTTAAATTTAATTATAAATGATAAACTTGGAGTTAGCCTGTAAGAGTTTAATATACTAAAATTAGATATCCAGACTGTGCCATAAATAACTATAACTTCTTGATATGGTTTTATTGTTTTTTGTTTGTTTGATTTTTTTTTCTTCCTTGAAAAAGTGGGAATGATGATATGAACTGATATATTTCAGCAGGAGGAAGAGGCTATACTGTAAAATCTCTGGTTTCAAGTTTACATTCTTCCAACTAAATGATTTATTTTTTTCTAATTCTCTGGAATAACACTAAACTGGTAGACTCAGCAGTCAACCATTTGGGATAAAGAATAGAAGGACAACTTCCGATCTATACCAGCACTGGAGTACCTTGGGCACGGAGTCTACGGACACCTGCAAGGTACCTACAGGACCCTCCACGAGATCTTAAGACCTCTGGTGAGTGGAACACAGCTTCTGCTCCAATCCAATCGCGCGGAACCTGAGACTGCATTAATTAGGGAAGCAGAAAACCCGGTCTGACCAGGGTCACAAGTCACTTCCTGTCCACACCAGCACTGGAGTACCTTGGGCGTGGAGTCTGCAGATACCCACAAGGTACCCACAGGATCCTCCATGGGATATTAAGACCTCTGGTGAGTGGAACACAGCTTCTGCTCCAATCCAATTGCATGGGACCTGAGACTGCATTAATTAGGGAAGCAGAAAACCCGGTCTGACCAAGGTCACAAGTCCCTTCCTGTCCACGCCAGCACCAGAGCACCTTGGGCACGGAGTCTGCGGACACCCCCAAGGTCCCCACAGGACTCTCCATGGGATCTTAGGACCTCTGGTGAGTGGATCACAACTTCTGCCAGGAGGCAGGTTCGAACACCAGATGACTGGGAACCTTCACTGCAAGAGGAGAGCTTGCCTGCAGAGAGTACTCTAAATACTGAAACTCAGGAGAGAGCTAGTCTCCCAGGTCTGCTGATAGACTAGCTGATATTCACCTGAGGAACAAGCTCTAACCAGAGACAACTATAACAACTAACTCCAGAGATTACCAGATGGCAAAAGGTAAACGTAAGACTCTTACTAACAGAAACCAAGACCACTCACCATCATCAGAATGTAGCACTCCCACCCCACCCAGTCCTGGGCACCCCAACACACCCGAAAAGATAGTCCTGGATTTAAAAGCATATCTCATGATGATGGTAGAGGATATCAAGAAGGACTTTAATAACTCACTTAAAGAAATATAGGAGAATACTGCTAAACAGGTAGAAGACCTTAAAGAGGAAGCACAAAAATCCCTTAAAGAATTGCAGGAAAACACGACCAAAAAGGTGATGGAATTGAATAAAACCATCCGAGACCTAAAAAGGGAAGTAGACACAATAAAGATAACCCAAAGTGAAGCAACGCTGGAGATAGAAACCCTAGGAAAGAAATCTGGAACCATAGATGCGAGCATTAGCAACAGAATACAAGAGATAGAAGAGAGAATCTCAGGTGCAGAAGATTCCATAGAGAACATCGGCACAACAATCAAAGAAAATACAAAATGCAAAAAGATCCTAATTCGAAACATCCAGGAAATCCAGGACAAAATGAGAAGACCAAACCTATGGATAATAGGAGTAGATGAGAACTAAGATTTTCAACTTAAAGGGCCAGCAAATATCTTCAACAAGAGTATAGAAGAAAACTTCCCAAAGCTAAAGAAAGACATGCCCATGAACGTACAAGAAGCCTACAGAACTCTGAATAGACTGGACCAGAAAAGAAATTCCTCCCAACACATAATATTCAGAACAACAAATGCACTAAATAAAGATAGAATATTAAAAGCAGTAAGGGAAAAAGGTCAAGTAACATATAAAGGCAGGCCTATCAGAATTACACCAGACTTTTCACCAGAGACTATGAAAGCCAGAAGATCCTGGACAGATGTCATACAGACACTAAGAGAACACATATGCCAGGCCAGGCTACTATACTGAGCCAAACTCTCAATTACCATAGATGGAGAAACCAAAGTATTCCACGACAAAACCAAATTCACACATTATCTTTCCACGAATCCAGCCCTTAACAGGATAATAACAGAAAAAGAACAATACAAGGACGGAAATCACGCCCTAGAAAAAGCAAGAAAGTAATCCCTCAACAAACCAAAAAGACAGCCACAAGAACAGAATGCCAACTCTAACAACAAAAATAATAGGAAGCAACAATTACTTTTCCTTAATATCCCTTAATATCAATGGATTCAATTCCCCAATAAAAAGACATAGACTAACAGACTGGCTACACAAACAGGACCCAACATTCTGCTGCTTACAGGAAACCCATCTCAGGGAAAAAGACAGATACTACCTCAGAGTGAAAGGCTGGAAAACAATTTTCCAAGCAAATGGTCTGAAGAAACAGGCTGGAGTAGCCATTCAAATCCATCAACGCAATCCATTATATAAAAAAACTCAAAGGCAAAAACCATATGATTATCTCCTTAGACGTGGAGAAAGCATTTGACAAAATCCAACACCCATTCATGATAAAAGTTTTGGAAAGATCAGGAATTCAAGGCCCATACCTAAACATGATAAAAGCAATCTACAGCAAACCAGTAGCCAACATCAAAGTAAATGGTGAGAAGCTGGAAGCAATCCCACTAAAATCAGGGACTAGACAAGGCTGCCCACTTTCTCCCTACCTATTCAACATTGTACTTGAAGTCCTACCCAGAGCAATTTGACAACGAAAGGAAATCAAGGGGATACAAATTGGAAAACAAGAAGTCAAAATATCACTTTTTTTCAGATGATATGATAGTATATATAAGTGAACCTAAAAATTCCACCAGAGAACTCCTACAGCAATAAACAGCTTCAGTGAAGTAGCTGGATATTAAAGTAACTCAAGTCAATGGCCTTTCTTTATACAAAGAATAAACAGGCTGAGAAAGAAATTAGGGAAACAACACCCTTCTCGATAGTCACAAATAATATAAAATACCTTGGTGTGACTCTAACTAAGGAAGTGAAAGATCTGTATGATAAGAACTTCAAGTCTCTGAAGAAAGAAATTACAGTAGATCTCAGAAGATGGAAAGATCTCCCATGCTCATGGATTGGCAGGATTTCCCATGCTCATGGATTGGCAGGATCAACATTGTAAAAATGGCTATCTTGCCAAAAGCAATCTACAGATTCAATGCAATTCCCATCAAAATTCCAACTCAATTCTTGAACAAATTAGAGCATTCTGCAAATTCATCTGGGATAACAAAATAACTAGGATAACAAAAACTCTTCTCAAGGATAAAACAACCTCTGGTGAGATCACCATGCCTGACCTAAAGCTGTACTACAGAGCAATTGTGATAAAAACTGCATGGTACTGGTACAGCTACAGTCAGGTAGATCAATGGAATAGAATTGAAGACCCAGAAATGAACCCACACACCTATGGTCACTTGATCTTTGACAAGGAAGCTAAAACCATCCAGTGGAAAAAAGACAGCATTTTCAACAAATGGTGCTGGCACAACTCGTGGTTATCATGTAGAAGATTGCAAATTGATCCATTTCTATCTCCTTGTACTAAGGTCAAATCTAAGTAGACTAAGGAACTCCACATAAAACCAGAGACACTGATAACTATAGAGGAGAAAGTGGGGAAAAGCCTCGAAGATATGGGCACAGGGCAAAAATTCCTGAATAGAACAGCAATTGCTTGTGCTGTAAGATCGAGAATTGATAAATGGGACCTCATAAAACTGCAAAGTTTCTGTAAGGCAGAAGACACCGTCAATAAGATAAACAGGCCACCAACAGATTGGGAAAGGATTTTTACCTATCCTAAATCAGATAGGGGACTAATATCCAATATATATAAGGAACTCAAGAAGTTGGACTCCAGAAAATCAAATAACCCCATTAAAAATGGGGCTCAGAGCTAAACAAAGAATTCTCACCTGAGGAATACCGAATGTCTGAGAAGCACCTGAAAAAATGTTCAGCATCCTTAATCATCAGGGAAATGCTAATCAAAACAACCCTGAGATTCCATCTCACACCAGTCAAAATGGCTAAGATCAAAATTTCAGTTGACAGCAGATGCTGGGGAGGATGTGGAGAAAGAGGAACACTCCTCCATTGTTGTTTGGATTGCAAGCTTGTACAACCACTCTGGAAATCAGTCTGGCGGTTCCTCAGACAATTGGACATAGTACTACTGGAGGATCCCGAAATACCTCTCCTGGGAATATATCCATAAGATATTCCAACTAGTAAGAAAGATGCATGCTCCACTATGTTCATAGCAGCCTTATATATAATAGCCAGAAGCTGCAAAAAACCAAGATGCATCTCAACAGAAGAATGGATACAGAAAATGTAGTACATTTACACAATGGAGTTCTACTCAGCTATTAAAAATAATGAATTTTGACATTCCTAGGCAAATGGTTGGACCTGGAGGGCATCATCCTGAGTGAGATAACCCAATCACAAAAGAACTCAAATGATATGTACTTACTGATAATTGGATATTAGACCAAAAACTTAGAATACCCAAGATATAAGATACAATTTGCCAAACACATGAAACTCAAGAAGAACGAAGACCAAAGTGTTGACACTTTGCCCCTTCTTAGACTTGGGAACAAAACACCCATGGAAGGAGTTACAGAGACAAAGTTTGGAGCTGAGAGAAAAGGATGGACCATCTAGAGACTGCCATATCCAGGGATCCATCCCATAATCATCCTCCAAAGGCTGACACCATTGCAAACACTGGCAAGATTTTGCTGAAAGGACCCTGATATAGCTGTCTCTTGTGAGACTATTCTGGGGCCTACCAAACACAGAAGTGGATGCTCACAGTCAGCTAATGGATGGATCACAGGGCTCCCAATGGAGGAGCTAGAGAAAGTACCCAAGGAGCTAAAGGGATCTGCAACCCTATAGGTGGAACAACATTATGAACCAACCAGTACCCCTGAGCTCTTGACTCTAGCTGCATATTTATCAAAAGATGGCCTAGTTGGCTATCACTGGAAAGAGAGGCCCTTTGGACTTGCAAACTTCATATGCCCCAGTACAGGGGAATGCCGGGGCCAAAAAATGGGAGTGGGTGGTTGGGGAAGTTGGGGGGAGGGTATGGGGGACTTTTGGGATAGTATTGGAAATGTAGTTTAGGAAAATACCTATTTAAAAAAAAAAGAATAGAAGGACAGATAACAGATTTACAGGTTACAAGAGTAGATTTAGAAAATATGAATTTTACATATTTTTTTGTCCACATCATTGAGCAATAATTAGAAAATTAGTCTCTCTGTGTACAAGAAACAATTGGAAATCTACCCTCCCATGCAATGTCCTAGTGATCTACCTTCTGTCTTGGTACTTTCCTGTTGGTGTAATAAACCATCATGACTAAAAGTGACTTATGGATGAATAGGTGTAGTGGGGAGGCACAGCAGCAGGTGGCAGGCGTGGCAGCAGGAGCAGGAAATGGAGAGCTCACATCCTCAACTGCAAGCTTGAAGCAGATACCCAGTGGGTCGTAGAACAAGGGTTTTTACTCTCACAGCCTATCCCTGGTAACATGCATCCTGTAGCAAAACCAGACCTCCTAAGCCTCCCATCTGCACCAGCCAGGGTCCAAAAATCCCAATTCCAAAGCATTTAAAGGACACTTTTCATGTAAGTCACCATACATGACCATGCATATCCTTTAGCTCAAACACTCCCACGGTGATAACCTTTTGTTCTTTTTTTCTTTTTTGTAAGGTCATAAAGCACTACAGTCAGTATGCACACCATTTGTACTGTGTGGACCAGTGAGTGTGGTATTCCCTCAGGGCAGTGATGCTGAGTGGGGAAATGAGGATGAAAAATGAACTCGGGTGTGGGTTGGGCGTATACTCTTGGTTACCAGAAGGAAAGAGAGACAAGGCAGATCCAGGGAACAGCCCAAAAGGAAACATCTGAATAGTTGCCCGCCTCACAGACTAGCCCCAGCTACATCTCAGGATTCTTGGCCTGCTTCCACTTCCACCCTCTGAGTGTTGAACATGTCTTAGGGGATGCCAGCGTTGTTTTTTTCCTAACCTTAGGAGTCCATCTTCCTAACCCATGAGTCCCACTGGCCTACAGCTTCTGCTTTGTTTGCTTGCTGCTGTCTACTAGTGATTAGCCTTAGAAGCTCCTTGAAGTGGGTAATTCCCTTCTCTTTATTTTAGCTTTCCTTCCTACTATTCTAAAACTGTATATTGTACAGATATACAGCAGATATGCTGTGTATGTGGTAAAACCTGCCATGGTGATGTTTATGCAGAGCACAGACATTATTCTATAAACAATATAGTGTAAGACTATTTATTTAGCATTTATATTATAAAAAAAGAAATAATTTGGGGATGCTGGAATATCTACAAGAAGATGGACATAGGTTATATACAAATACCACTTTTGTTTCAGGAGTATGAGCACCAGAGAAAGGCCCCACACTCAGCCCCCTGTCGCAAGTGTGTGCAGTGGGAGAGCCCAGTGTCTGAAGCTCCTGTTGGCTTGCATGGCGTTCACCTGGGTGCTTTTTGTGTGCACTTGCTTGCCGGTGGGTCCTATATCAGGGTTCTCTTTTTCACTCACTCTTCAGCCCATCTTAAAACCTTGCTTCTCTTCCCTGTCCCCAGACACCTGGCCTCAGCCCACTGAAGGGCCTACTGCACAACAGATTCCTTGGTCCTTAAGTTGTTTACTTGTTCAGCCTGGCATGCTGTGGCAGAAGGTCTCTTGGTAAACAATGTAACATAGTTAGGTGCTCACTGCTGCCGCCAGGGTTCCAATGCTGGTTGTTCTTCCACATGGCCTTAGCAGTTCATGCATTCTGAAGTGTCCTTGTTTCTGAGATAGTCTTCCTCTTGTGAGCAGTTTGCCGACCACAGACATACTTTACCTCTCCTTTCCCCCAAGTTCCCATCTTCTTGCTATTATACAGTCATTTAAAGGAATCTTGTTAGAATCACTACATTATAGGTCCTCACAACTTAGGGTTTGCTTATCATGTATGCATCGGGCATAACTTCAAAAAGTTATTAAGTGTGAGGATGGGCAAGGGTAGTCACATGAATGGACTGAGTGTTCCCTGTCCTCTGATTGGCTTTTCGGAACTCCTTTGCCCATCCCCTGTGATGTGTCCTTGCACAGCTAGGGTCTGGGTGTCTGTTTACAGGAGCTTGCATCAGTGACCTGTCTTAACATTCTTGAGCTGTTGCAGCATGTATGTCAGTATATAGATGGCCATAATGTTTTTGCTTTGTAAACCTAGATTAGAGCATTTGAGTTGTTAATTTGTTTAACTTCCCATTTAATAAATGAAGAAAGAAGACACAGTGTAGATGATTTGGCTACTATTCCCTAGCTGGTAGGTGTTACAGCCAAAGTCTTGGCCAAGAGGCCTGCCCCAATGGCCACATGTGATTTGCCCTTGAATTTTAATGCTAACTTAGTGGTGTTGATTTGCTTTAAGCACTAGCAGTTGTTTATGCAGGAGTAGGGACTATGTCTTAGCTCAGGTCCTTGGCCCAATCAATCCTAACAGGAATTTGCTTTCTTTGTGTTGTCACTATTATCTTCCACATGATAGTTAATTTCTACTTTTCCAACTAATGGCATTTATATAGGTTTACACAAACTTTTAAAGGGAGTGAATTTGAAGGAAAGTATCAGTGGCTAGCAATAGGCTATAAATGATGGAGTCAGAGGTCCTGAAGAAATTCCTGAGATGCTACTTGACAGAGCATTGTGGTGTATGTGTGTGTGTGTGTGTGGGGGGGGGGATATGTATGAATAGGACAGCTCTCTGGTTTGACTGATGGAATCAACATTCTTTTTTAACAATGAGGGAACTCAAAAGATGAAAAATAAGAAGGGAAGAAGAAAAGAGAATAAAATTGGGTAGAAAAGGACAGGTTAATGACTAATTTTTAACTAACTTAATTGCCTGTGAGTGAGTTGTTTAGCTTAGGTTAACTTATATTCAGTTAAATCACTCATTTCTAAGAGTTCTATTGGGGAATTGATGGAAATCAAACATTTGACTTGTGTAGATCTATGGAAATACAGAAAGTCTAGAAAAGAAATACGAAGAACCAAAAGTTAGTATCTGTGAAGTTAGTGCAGAGTCCACTAATTGGCAGGGTACAAAGCTATCCTGGAAATATACCCCAAGACCTGGACACAGCAACAAACACTAGATCATCTACTTTCAGGTCACTCTTATTTCCTTCAGCCTAAACAGATTTTTCACAGTACTATTTTTTTTTTTCAAAAGGAGACTATAACTTGAGACAAATTGGACTTCAATAACATAAAAAACTTAGTTTTATCATCGCTGCTGAACTGGATCAGCAGTTAAAGTGTGTGTGTTTCTCAGCACCCATGTTAAACACCTCACAACCCCTTGTAACTCCAACTCCAGACCTGACATTCTCCTGCCTTGTGTGAACCCACCACCACACACAGACAACAAAAAAAATATTTTTAAAAATCAGTTTAATAATTGCCAGGTGAGAAAATTATACCTACCATTCATTTTTTTATTGTCAATGTAAGAAATCAAGTAATTATCATACTTAGTTAACAATCCTAGTACTTCGTAGGGCATACTCTGTTGTGCCCCTAAGATGACAGTCACCTTCTTTATGGGGTCTTGGTTCCCCTTCTGTTACACCACATGGAACTGATGGCTTTTTAATTCTGAAGACCATTTTATGCGTCTATTGTCACTGTATCCCATGGCATGCTTGCATCCTGATCGCTGCTTAATGCCATAGCCACTGTGTGAATCACTCTTTTCTTTCCTCAAGGGTACCTGCAAACAGTCTCCTCTGCTTTTTGCCTGAAGGTGACACTGAGAAGTGTGAAGTGGCTCTTAGTTTTCCATGAAATTGCCAAGTCATCATCTCTATACACCCTGGGCTGGTACTGATTCCAGTCTTGCCTGTGTCAGTCCCAATTATCAGTGTAGCCTACCTTTTCTTCTTCCTCAGTACTGAGGTATTTGTTGGGATGTGAAATATGTTCCTGAGGCTATCCAATCACTGCTCTGTACTCCATCTCCTCTAGCTTTTCTCTGTAAGTCTCCACATCCTTCTGACCCCTGATTCTTTTTAGCTGGGAAGGCTTTTGCTTCCCTTTAAGCCTACTCAGTGATTACATCTGATCCATCATCTGCCTTTAGTCTTTAGCTTTTCTGTTTCTTCTGCTTTGTTTTCCATCTTCTTATATTACCCTTTTGACCTATAGTGTGACTGAAGGCAGGATAGTAATCTTACAAACTACTGATCTGCCCCAGTTGGTGAGCTGTGCTTGTGAGTACTGCTGTGTAGGACTGTGAGCACCACTCAGATCTGGTGGTGGTGAAGGGCAGGGATGGCTCTGCCATGGGGACAGGAGTGATACTTACAATGCCATTATCTCTATTTGCCATGTCTATGGAGCACCTTAATTGTTAATCCCTTTCCTCTTTTCAGTGTATAGCTCTGTTCTGCTTGATAAAGTTAGAAGATCAGGTTGTATTAGAGAATGGGATAGAAAGCCACTTGCACAGAGCTTGCTCTTGGCTCAAGGGACACAGAGAAAATGACACCTAGAAATATATTGTATTGAATTGAGAGACAAATTTACAGAGGGGGAATACAGAAGAATTACTTATTCCTCTTTCATGTCCCTGTAAAAAATCTAAGTCTTAAGATCTTAAAAGTTCTTAAGATTGGGACACAAAGAATAAGCATTCAGTTCTTGGGTATGTCAGGAACCTGGGAAATGTTGACATTCATAAAAGCTAGAGGAAGTCTGACCCCATTCTCTGCCACCTAGAATCCTGTTTTGCTCTTATAGGCCCGTGCTAGGCTCTCCTATAATGAAAACAAGACGGGACTCTTGCTAGTAAGCCCTCCATCACATTTATTTTCACTGTTTATAGTTTGTAACTTATTTCATATAAAATTCATTATTAATTTAATATAAAATTTTCATAGACAAGCCTGCTTCTGATTCTTTTCTCATTCTTGCTATGCCCCCAAGCAATATAAGAACACAACAACTCATGACTAGGTTTTTCTATGTGTTTCTTAGTGAATTGTGTGTTGTAGAACAGGTGCTATGAAGAGTATATAAAAGAAAGTGGCCAAGGGAACCTGCCTTTGGGATGTCACAATGAAAGGGTAATTGAGTTTTTAAGAAATCTTGAGCACTTATTCCTCAGTGACTGGGCTAATGCAGTTCACTTCTGTTATCCCAGATGCTCTCTATCTCTAGCCTGTAATGGTAGCGTTAACAGGTTTTTTTAGTTTTTAATTTCTATACCTCTGCTATTGTTGTATGCATTATTTTGAAAATTGCATTAAATAACATAATGAATATAAAGGACATTACAAACTTTGGAGAGCCATACAACTGTGATTTGTTTGTTGGCTTTTATTTTTAGAAAAAGCTTTCCTTTGACTACTGAATTTAAGGATATATCCTTTAAGGCCCATCTTTTATTTTTGTTAGTGTTCCAGAGCCTAAAGGATCATATGTGTCCTTGACCTAAACTTGGAGCAAGTTTTTATCAAAATCAAAACAGCAGAATGACACCTTAACAGATGTGAAATAGCAAGAAGGTTGAAGCAATGATAAGAATCTGCCAATGGGGGCTGGAGAGATGGCTCAGTGGTTAAGTACACTGACTGCTCTTCTGAAGGTCCTGAGTTCAAATCCCAGCAACCACATGGTGGCTCAAAGCCATCTTTAATGGGATCCAATGTAATGAGGTTTGACTCTGAAGAGAGCTATTAGATATAATAATAAATAAATCATAAAAATAAAAACTAAAAAAAAAAAGTAAAAATTCGTAAAAAAAAAAAAAAGAATCTGCCAACGGTGAAGACAGCAGGGCCATAGAGACTCGGTGTTGAACACGATCACACCTTTGAAGAACCACTACTTCCAATGCTTTCAAACTGTTGCCCTAACTGTAGAAGTTCATTGAGTTCTATAGTCATTGAGTATAGTTACTTTTGGGGTGTGTGTGTGTGTGTGTGTGTGTGTGTGTGTGTGTGTGTGTGTTAGTGTTAGTTTGGTAGATATGTATATAATAAAGTTTAAAGTGAAATTTTAAAAAAGGCAAGGAATGTTTCTAGACATAGAGTCTTTGTTCCTAACATTATGCTGCTGATAAACTGGAAAAGCCTACAGTTACAACAAGCTAGAGGCCAATTTCCTTGTTGAATATAGGTGCAAAAATTCTCTAGAAGATATTTGCGAACCAGGTTTATAACACATTACAAAGGTCATGCTGCATGGTCAGTCTCCTCCATTGTAGGGAGTCAGGGATGGTTCAATGTATATAAATTTGTAGATACAATAAAGCACATAACTAGAAGCAAGGACAACAATCATACAGTCATCTCCATAAATGGAGAAAAGCTCGTAGTTAGTTTTTTAAACAATCAGTTCTTTGTTAGCATATAAAATAATAGGTTACATTTTGACATGGTTATACATGTATGTCATTGGACATGCTCATTCATCTTCCAGTTACTTTTGCATGCTTTATGCCCCGCCCCAACATCTGCTGGCTACCTACTCACCAAATATTGTTTCTTGTATTTTTAAATCACGTGTGCATGCACATTTATGTGTGTGTGTAAATGATTCTTCATATAAGAGAAAACATGCACTGTTTTCTCTTTCTTTCTTGTCCTTCATTATCTTTCCTTGATTTCTTCTTCCCCTCTTACTTGCATGCTTTCAGTTGGTCATAAAGCTCCCCTTATGATTTCCCCTCTTACTTGCACTGCACTGTCTTCTCTTTCTAATTCACCTTTCACAGGAAAATTGACTTTCCAAAAGCACTGTTCTTATCTTGCTAATGTGTTTCAAAGCCTACCCTCTCCTCACTCCCTAGCTGCCTGCAGCCTATAGAAATAAGTGAGCCTCCTAGCCAAGTGGTGAAATCTTTATGCAGCACAGTTCACACTCATTCATACTGTGATTCCCCTTCAGCTGACATACCTGCTGAGACCACCTTTCTTCCCTCTATTGTCCTGTTTATTGTCACCATTTTTAACTGACATCTCTGATCATCTAAATCCTGCTCATTCAGTTCTCACGTCCCAGGCCAGTTGATTAGCTCCTTCATGTTCCTGCAGCATCTGCTCTCCTCAACATATGTAATGGTTTCTTTTCTGAATGGTTTTTGTGTAAATAACCTATATACAGATTCCCTTCCACTATTTTGTAAGTTCTTGAGAAATAGCACTTATCTACAGGAATGGATTCTTGTTAGTTTTATGGCTTTGTGTGTAAGTGGGAGCTTTAGCAAAGTGCCTTATGGTCATTGAATGAGATGTGATAGGTTAGTTATTTATTATGATCCACTTGTCCAGCTTCGTGTCTGAGGGTGGCACAAAAGAAGTTTTCATTGAATACTTGTTGAATAAATGAATAGGTGTATTAAGTTTGTATTGTTTCTCAGATTGGTCAATTATTTTAACATTTAGCCTTTTAACATGTATGTATACAGTATATAATTTATTTCTTTGGTGATTAAAAAAGACATGTTCAGAATGTCCTAGAGTCCTTTATAGATTATCCCATTCTGTGTTATCTGCTTATAGTGTGTCTGTGTGCTTGCTTAGAGCTGAATAGAGGTAGCCAGGCCATTCTACCAACCACACTGGGGAAATTCTGCATCCAAAGGACTAGGAATTATATTGACAATAGATCAGTGAGTGGTTTTATGTTGTATTTCATCTCTTGAAGATGTGGGTGATCTCAGGTGACAGCAAGCTCCACCAGGACAAAGGACAGCTTGTTGCTAAGACCAGCTCGGCAGTCTTTTGCAGATTTCCCAGCCAGTCGTCAGCTCTTCCTTGATCATGTCATCATTACTGCCGGATTCATCTCACACCAGAGGAAAAGAAAAAAGGAAACAGAGACTGGGGCTTGGGAAGGAATTCCTCCAGCGCCTAAGCCAGGCTTGCACACTGCAGGGGCACAGTGTCTGGTTTTCATAATTTCACATGTCATTAGTAGTAAAATATAAATGTATTTTTAAGAGCTTTATGAAAAATTTTTTGTTAAAATTATAAAAGGTCATTTATGACCTTCTTAGCTCAGAGTGGCCGAGGAGGTGTTAGCTTGTAAACGTCATTACACTGCTTGTTTCAGTTTTAGATTAATGGCAGGGAGTAGCCATTTTTCAAAGCAAACAGGCTATCTTTTAGTTCAGATGGAAAAAGCACCAATTCTTTACTGTGGCCTAGAATATTCTGTGCAAGGTAACAAATGGCAGAGATCACATAACATTCAACATCTTTAAAAAAAATAAGTATTTGGCTAATATTCTAAATTTTCTAAAGTACCAAACAAACTTTTAGCAATTAGTAATATGAATCTCATCATACCACTGACTGAATCACAGTCTGGTCCTTATGCGGAACATACATGACTGTCCTTTCAGGGAGGTTATTTTCAGGTACCTGTGTTGGTTTGCATTTTATTCATTGCAAATAAGTGGTTAGTGTGCTCTGTGTGTGTGTGTGTGTGTGCATGTCTGTGTTTGTGTTTCTGTGTGTGTACACACATGTTCACGTTAGGAACCTGGACTGGTTGATGTGTTTGAAGTATTTAATTTGGTCCTTTTCTTATTCAGGGATCGTTTAAAGGAATGTCTGGAGGTATTTAGTATTTTAGCTTTAAAATATGAGCCAATATAATGCATATCTTATATCAGGTACCATTAGCTACATGCTCATTCATACCCTAGGATCTTGATTCCTTGTTCCCAACACATATATAATGCTTGGTCTATATGTATGAATATTTTTGCCCAGGCCATACCAGTGCTCCTTTAGCCCTGAGTGTGTACCCTTAATGAGTGTGTTTAATAACAGGGCAATATGCATGGCGTGCCCCTCTCTTCTATGGCTAAGATCATTTTTACATAGACTGTCCGTGCACTTTCTTTAGACGTTTGAGCATGTGGGCCACTCTTTCCTGTGTTTCCGTCTGACTGCTTAGCACATGGCTGTGCACATGTTAGGCACTTTCATGCATCTGATCAAATGATGAGCTAATGAAAATCATTCTCACAAATGGCAATCTATAATTAAGATGATAGCTGTAACCATAAAGCAGACAGGATACTCCTGTCAGACAGTTAATAATATTCCCACTTCCCAGCAGGCAAAGCCTAATCCAAGCCCTGAGGTTGCTCCTTATTGTTGGATCCAAACCTAAAGAAGGATCTGCCTGGGGAGCTTTAGAGGGAAGAGTCATAGAGTCTGTGTTCTCCAAGTGGTTGGTTGCTTTAGCCGTGGATTTCCTACAGAGCTCTTGTTTGCAAGTGTTTCCTTAACTGAGTGAATAAATTCATATGTAAAATAAATAAGTCAAAAATAAAAATATGGACATTAAAAATTTTGATATTCACTTTACATTCTTTCATATTCAATCTTTCTTGTGTGGATATGTTGCTAAAGCTTTTTGTGAATGGTTAAAGATACTGAAAATGTATGTTGATAAATACATAATGTGTATATAGATTTTTCTATTTCTTTCGATTTGAATGTTTTTTGGATGATTATGTTGCTTTAGATCTGTTTTTAAATTTTATTTTTAATTGAACACATACTTGTATGTGAATGCAGGTGCTTGCAAAGGCCAGTTGTGAGTTGTCTGACATGGGTTCTGGGAATCGAAGTTGGGTCCTACAAGAGCAGCATGTACTCTTAACCACTGAACCATCTTTCCAGCCCCAGAAGGTCTTTACAGGTTGTACAAGCTGATAAAAATCCAAGGTGCCATTCCTGAATCTCTAGGCAGTAGATCTATACTAAAAGTACGTACAGTGTGTTAGAGGAGTCTCCATTTGTCAGGTCCCCTGAAGCAGAATCGAAGATGATTATGAGTTATCATCTGTGCGCTGGGAACCAAACCCACTGTAAGAGCACAAGTGTTCTTAACCACTGAGCCGTCTCTCCAGCTCTTTCTAAATTCTAGATCCTGTTGCAGAGTTACATCTTAGTTTTAAAATCAGCATATAAGGGAAATGTTTTCTTTGGTTTATGACTGTTCTTCAAAGTCCCTCATTGCTAACTCTCCTATGTTATCAAGTCAGTAGGTCTTTTCTTTTCTTTTCTTTTCTTTTCTTTTCTTTTCTTTTCTTTTCTTTTCTTTTCTTCCCCTCCCCTCCCCTCCCCTCCCCTTTTCTTTCTTTTTTAAATATGGCATTAGTTGCAAATGCTGCTGCCATATAACTTCAGCCACTACAGTTTTGTTTGCTAAGAAGAGGCATTCTCTATGAGGTTATGTTGGGAGTGAGTCAGACAGAGGGAAGAGCTGATGGGTGGCTCCCTCCCAGGCTTCCTCAGGCAGCTTTCCTGAGAGTGACATCAATTCTTTTTCTCTTTCAACCTGGGTGATTGAGTTTACAATGTAATTCTTTTGTGTCCACTTCCAAAAAGAGCCATAACTGAAGAAAAGATGTCTAGTTACTTTCTCGCCTTACTTTTGTATAGAAATAATGAAAACTATAGAATGACCTGGTTAGCAGATAGGAGTGCTCCCTTCTTTACCAACCTTACCTATTTTACTTTTCTAGGTTTTAACAACCCAGAGAAACAGCACAGTTAGTTTTGCCAAGTCTCTGTTTTAGCAGCTACAAACCCATTCCCAGTACTGTCAGGCAGAGTGGGAGCAACCTGCATCCACACAATGTCTGCCCCTGGCTATTTCCGAATGCTCAGTGTGTGCTTGTCAAGTCCTAAGAGTTTGGCATCAGAACAAGCTCATCTGTTGAGTTTCCTCTGGCCTAGCCATACTATAGATTCAAAATACACAAAGCAGACATGCTGTGGTAAATATGGTAGAGAAGGAGACCTAAGATGTCTAGCTTAGTCCGTGAAGTTCACAAATAAGAAAAGAGACTCAAAACAAAGTGAGTCGCCAAGATGACGCGCTAGCTGCTGGGAAGGAACTGCAGCTCTAACTTCTCGAGTACCATTTGTTTATTTTCTGGAGCACAGAACCTGCGATTCAGCTTATCCCACTGGTCTGTCATGTTGGAGTTGCTCTGCCTGTCCTACACACAAGGAAAGCCGTTCTGAAGGACCAATTAGGTCCACACATGGTGCTCACCCTTAGTTTGCTGGTATCCCTTCTGTATGCTCAGAAGTTGACTTTCCTGACATCTTATTTTGTTACTTAGAAGTTCAGAGTATGTGGCAGACATAAGCATATGCCCTTCGGCTCTGCCATGAAGGGCAGCAGCCTGACTAGGGTCTCCTCGGTCTTTGCAGTCTTCTTCCTTCCCCCTCCTGCTGTGGCACTAGACCTGCCTGATGGCCTGAGGTGCTCAGTCTGCACCTGCTCATTCTTTCCAGATATTACCCTGTCACTTATTTCCTGTACTTTAAATCTCCCAGGAATTGTATCCCACACTTGAACTGGCACAAAGTAGGTGCTGTTTTGAACAATACTTCTACAATAGTCGGTATCAAGTGCTGCAGAAATCATACTAACCCTGTTTGTGCTGCAAAGCCACTGAATAGCCTGATGCACTTGGCAAGTCATTTTCACATAGTCTTCTTTAACTTTACACCAGTACAGAATGAAGTCACTCTAGAGTGTTGGAAAATAAACTGCTGACAAGAGGTAGGAGTCCCAGAACCAACTTAGTTCCTGACCTTCCAAAATCTCCTTAGTCAACAAGGAGCCTCACTACCCATACAATAACCCAGATGACCCTGGTGTGTGTGTGTGTGTGTGTGTGTGTGTGTGTGTGTGTGTGTGTGCGTGTGTCTCCCCAGCTTCATCTTTAAAACAGATTGCAAGAACAGTTGACTAGCCAATTGTTCTCCATAGTGTGAACATTAAATCTAAATTTAAATGGAACAAATGCAAGTTCATCCAGAGAAAAAGAATTCAGTAGTCTTATAGTAATTGTTTCTGTGTTGTTGTCCAATTTATTTGTCAGATCAGTCACACTGAATGCCTTGGCCCAGATAGTACAGTTTAGTTTTCTTCTCTTTCAGAGAATCTGAGCTTGGTAATGTTCGTGGAAAAACAAGATTATAAACAAATGCCTGGGAATAGACATTTATTCTTCACCGTGGAATAAGAAATAGATGCATTTCGGTATAATTGCACCTAATTCACACAGCACCAGATGCTTGAGGCTTCTTCACACTCTGCGCCACCTCAGCTCTAGTTTAGTTAAGAGCCGCCTGCTTTTCCATGTGCTGGAAACGGTTAATGTGATAGCACGGATCTCTGCTGTGGCTGCATGTGGTGATGAGTGTCCCTTACTGCTGCAAGCCCGGACAGTTATGTATTAGCTTCTTTACTCTGTCCTTTACTGTGCTGTCCTCTTTCAGCTAATGTACATCTTTCAAGTTTTTTAGTGTTGCATTAATTACTCTGCAAGAGATTGGGGGGAGGGGGGTTGTTACTAAGCTAGAACTCTCGGTTCCTGCCTTTAGCTTCTGAATTTGGTTCACTGTGGTCTTTTAGACATGTTATGTGTTCATTTTCCACCCATGACTTTCATAAGCATGTAGTAGCAAGAGCTAGAGAATAAGCGCAAGTCCTGAAGCGCTAGCAGTCAATTTCAACTCTTGGTTTTTGTTTTTTTCTTTTTACTGTTGTTGTTGTTTTGGTTTATTCTGGTTTGGTTTAGTTTTTTGAGACAGGGTTTCTCTGTAGCCCTGGCTGTCTCAGAACTCACTCTGTAGACCAGGCTGGTCTCGAGCTCAGAAGATCCACTTGCCTCTGTCTCACAAGTGCTGAGATTAAAGGTGTGTGGCATCACTGCTCAGATGAGTCCTTTTTTTTGGGGGGGTATGGGGGGTTCGAGACAGGGTTTCTCTGTGTATCCCTGGCCGTCCTGAAACTCCCTCTGTAGACCAGGCTGGCCTCCAGCTCAGAGATTCACCTGCCTCTGCCTCCCAAGTGCTGGGATTAAAGGCGTGTGCCACCATGCCCGGCCAGCTGAGTCCATTTTGATTCAGCGTTTATCTGGTCTTTCTTAGACACTGGGAACTGCAGTCGTTTTCTTGTTTTAAGTGGGTGTTGAGAACAAACCTCTAACTGTACAGCCTGGACTCTTGAGGCTGTTCTTTGAGCTCCATGTGGAGATTTCTTACTACTCTGTAACATGAAATTTGCAAGTTTTGGTGGAAGCACACTATGCTTTGTTCTCAAGTGTGACTTGTAAAATTTTTATCAGGGAGCCTGGCATAGACAACACTGCCCAAACAGAACAAGCTTAAACCAGTTCCAACATATGTCGGCCAAATATCAGTCCTACCCGAATCAAACATGAGGTCACAGGCTTTAGAATCTTATATGTGATGGAGGCTTGGAGTCTTGTTTTACATGGAATCACAGGAGTGTGCTTATGTATCTCTTTAATTCTTCTAGCTTAGACATAATGGATCAAAATGTCTAGCTTGCTCTCTGACTGGGATAGGATTCATTCCATCCCACATATGTGGCCATTCTCAACAATTCTGTGCACTGTCTTTGCAGGTCAGCCCTGCTGTGAGGTTATGGTACAGCTAGTTCTCTGTTCAATTTTCCAATACATATGGATACTTACTAGCAGGCAGGAACAGTGTTATTCATAGAACCCATTTTGTGAAATCAGTGATGTCCCGATTTGCTGTTCTTTGCTGAAATGGTTCCCCAGGGGGAAAGAGCTGCTGATCATTGAGCTCAAGCAACTACCAATCTGTAGAACAGCCGTTCTCAACAGGGGACATTCGGCCATGGCTGGAGAGAAATTTGGCCATGATCCTTTTGGGCTATGTAGGTCAGAGTCAGAGATGCTGCTGCATATACTGTGATGCTCAGGATAGCTTCCAGAGCAGTGAGTCACTTGGTCCACATGTCAGAAGTGTCCCAAGTAAGGATCTCTGTCGTCAGTCACTGACTTGATACAAGACTGGCTTAAACAGGTTCTGATATACCATTGCTGCCATCCCTGAGCTGTAGGCACTGTTGAAGGCACATAGCATGTTAACACTGAAGGGAGATTCTTTATATAATATTGTAGCCTACTTTCAAATACTTGACAACTTTCATTTACTAAGAACCCCAACTGTGGGCTGGAGAGGTGGCTCAACAGTTAATAGTGCTCTTGTAGAGGACTGGAGTTTGAATCCCAGCATTTAAGTCACGTGACCCAACAATCACCGGTTGCTCCTGCTCCAGAGCACCAAACACTCTCCTGACACTTGCACACAGGTGCACATGCACGCATACATACACATAAACTAAAAATAAAGTGTTACAAATAAGGAAGCTGTATCTCACATTTAGTATGTAATTAATCGGTGTGTGCACTAATAAAGTCCCACTCCTACCAGCCATTGTGCAGTGTTACTGTGATCAAGACATGGCTGAATGACATTCTTTGCAGAAGCGTCCATTTAACTTTGGGCTCCTATTAGGAAGATTTGTTTTCATTCTTAATTGCAAGATATTGGCACTACCTTGTTTTGTCTTTAGCCTGAGTAACAGATCCACATGATATGCCGTGACTTTGTATATACCTTTCAGTGTAGTGGCCACTGGATCCTGGATGCTGCTTTTGTGGGAAGTATTGACTTTGGTTGAGTCAAGGATGTAGACAGAGGAGGAGAAATGTCTTGCCTCATTCTTGCCCCAGAGAGTTGAGAGTTAAAGGACAGGCAAGGTGTGTGAGGAAAAAAACATGCAAATGAAGACAAAGATTAAAAGAACCACGGTAAAATGTTATGAAAGTTTTTTTTTTAACCAAGTGGTAATAACAATAAGTTTTGAATATAAAATTAAACCAAAAACAAGAGAGATGAATAGGTTAATCCCCCTCCCAATTAAAAAAAACAAAACACTAATGCCGGGCATGGGGGTGCACGCCTTTAATCCTAGCACTTGGGAGGCAGAGGCAGGCGAATTTCTGAGTTCGAGGCCAGCATGGGCTGAGTGAGTTCCAGGACAGCCAGGGCTACACAGAGAAACCCTGTCTCAAAAAACAAACAAACAAAAACAAAAACAAAAAACCACTAAAGAAATGCCCATAAATTATAACTTTTATTTTGTTAAGTACCATGCTCTGGAAACTGAGCTGAGGAGAGAAGTAGAAATGTATGAAGTGAACATCGCTGTCTGAACAGCCTGAAAAAGGGTAGACATATTTTGGCTCACACTTCAGTGATTTCAATCCATCACAGTTGTGCCTCTGTTGTGTCCCTTTTTTCTCAACTCTTATTCCACCTAGACCCTGAATGTTCAGGCCAGGTCATTCCTCACATAATCGTCTCTGTAAATGAATGTGTAGAAACAGAGAGGTGTTCTTTGCTAGTCTCTTGTACCGTTCTCTCTAGTCAGGTTAATAGTGGGCATTAGCCTTCAATCCTCTTACCAGAGGCCCAGAGAATGCTGGGTAATTTCCCATTTTTGACAGGATTCCAGTGTTTACTCTGGCACATTTCTGTTATTCCCTGATGATCCTCTGTAACTTCTGGTGCAGTCTTGAAGTGTGTGCTAAGCCATACCCTTTGGTATTTGTTTTTCTCCTATAATTTTATTGAGATTATACATATTATGCTTCGTTCATAATTTTGACAATGAATAACTCCATTGCTGCTCTTAGTTGCTTATCTTTTTACATGAATTGTGAGGACAGATAGACCTGCCTGGCACATATTATCCCTGTCCTTGTGACTCCCAGCTCATTATGTCTGTATTTCAGAAGGATCGAGGACTTAACAATAGAAGAAAATGTAGTGCTAGGTGTACCTGTTGAGAACTCTTTAAGAAGGCTGCCTTTTCTTAGCTCTATGATGTCTGCTCTTAGGGGATCATCTTAAGAACACTGAGCAGGTACCTGCTTTGCTTTCTGCAGTGAGTTTTCAATTCCAGCCCTGGCATTCAAAGACTTTCACAAGGCCATACTGTGACTAAGTCATTGTGACATCACTGAGTTCCTAGTGCCATCATTTTGTGCCATCCCTGAACCAGAGGGCACAGCAATGCCAAAAACTTTGAGCCATGAGGATTTTCCAAAGAATATTCGTGGAAAGGTAAAGTTCCTATCAGCATAGTGTGTCTTCCCCATGTCCCCGCATCCTCTTGTATTTACTTTAGTGTATTTTTTTGTTGTGAAGCATCTTCAAACTTTGTCTGAAAAGAGACAAATCTATTAAGAGGTGAGTTCATGCTAATATTTAATGGCCAACACTGAGTTAAACATCAAAGCATTTGCTTGGGGTTCATAAGACTTGATTTCCTTATTTTCTTTGATTCTCTTGATTATGGGAGACTAGATTTCCATAATGATCCACGTTAGCATATTCTGTCATGTTTTCAACCCAATCATGTTGTACCACACCTAGCACAATCTGGGAGCTAATAGTATAGATTTCTTATAGGAATAGCAAGCATTCATGGGGAAAGACTTTATATTTATCTTTCCCTCAAGAAATGATCCTACCTTAACAGCAAATAATGTTGTAATCCTCTTTGTTTATATTTGTTCATTTACAATGACTCTGTGTCTGAACTTTTATTTCTTTGCAGTCAGTTTACTGCTTTCTCTTAAGCTAAGTGTGACTTTCCATTCTCAATAGCCATTAGCTTAGCCAATGTATTCTCAGCTTATTTAAGTTTCAGGATTCATATCGTGTGACTTTTCCTCCCAGCATCCCATTAACTGTTTGAAAGCGATGTGCCACTGAAGTGTTGTGGCCATGTTTCTTTCTTAGTTATTCTCCCCAGTGGATATCAAGATATCGATTGTGTGTGCAGTTGGGGAGAGTTGTGATGCTTGTGTATAGTTTGATGCTGTCAGGCTGTTGGAGATGGCTCCCTCTCAGGTCTTTAGAGTATGCTTCCGACAGTTGGTGTGTAGCTTTAAGTTCTTCAGCCGTTAATACCCCTGCTCATCCCTTATTCAGGTGGAGAACAGCTCTTCAAAGTCATCAGATTTGTTCCTTGTTCCTATGTTCATAATAAGACTCAACAGTACACTTGCAATATTGAATTGTCTTCGTGTTTTTCAAATATCCTCATGGTACATACTCAATGCATTTTTTTAGATAGATAGGAAAATCTAAAAAAAATTTTTGCCATACTATTATTTTAATATTGATGTTGAAAAATATACTTTGAATGGAGGGTTTAGGAAGTAATTTTTCTATCTATAGGTGTTCAAGTTAAAATAAAATTTGAAGTTGTAAACTATCATTATTTAATACTTTACTCTTTAAAACCCTGTGTCAGGGGGTTGGGGATTTAGCTCAGTGGTAAAGTGCTTGCTTAGCAAGCCCAAGGCCCTGGGTTCGGTCCTCAGCTCCGGAAAAAAGAAAAAAGAAAAAAAAAAAAAAAAAAAAAAACCCTGTGTCAGGCTGGATGTTGTGGGGCATACCTTTAATCCCAGCACACCTGCCCCTTAAAGTACTGGCATGTTTGTTGGCTTTGTTTCAAATTAAATTTAAAACTACTAGGGCTAATATTCTAATTAAATTTTTTTTGAAGAGTATAAACCATGTGATGGTGACACACACCTTTAATCTCAGCAGTCAGGTGGCAGAGACATGCAAATTGAGGGCAGCTAGGGCTACACAGAGGAACCCTGTTTCAAAAAACTAACAAAAACTTCTACATCAGTTAATGTTTTCCTCTCGTAGCTTAAAATACTCATATTTAAGTTTTCTGGGATTACAGAAGTAAGAACTGTTCACTATGTATAATAAGGAATAGCCTAGATAAGAAATGTAGCCCTCATTGTGTACATCATAGCTACTGGTAGCATTTCAGCATGCTTTCTACTTCTTTGTACATCTTTATAGCATGCAATCAATCAATTTAGTGTCTTTCTCTGCTCTCTCAGTCCTTTCTTATTTAAAGTAAGGAACCATCTTTACTTACTATTGTGACTTATTCCCCACCACAGACATTACACACACAATTGATATTTTGATTATTTAAGTTATTTTCTGAAATGTCAGCTTTGCATGAGTCCTAATGCCTGCTCATGTGACTGGGTCAAAATCTCTGATTTTATTTTTTGCTACAATCTTTGTAGTTACTGTTTTATTGTTGGGCCTTTTCTTATTTGCTTAAACTCTGTTGTTCTTCCTTTATTGTTGGTCTACATAATTCTTTTATGAATATCATATATCTTAGATAAATGAACTTTTTAATTTTAATAGCTGCTACAGTTGAATGCTGTGGCGCATGCCTTTAATCCCAGCACTCGGGAGGCAGAGGCAGGCGTATTTCTGAGTTCAAGGCCAGCCTGGTCTACAGAGTGAGTTCCAGGACAGCCAGGGCTATACAGAGAATCCCTGTCTCAAAAAAAAAAAAAAAAAAAAAAAAAACAAACCCACAAAAACAACAAAAAAAGTAAAATTGTCTATCAGTAAGAGTAATTGCAATATTTATGAGCGTATCTGTTCTGGTTTCCTTTTGTTGCTGTGATTAAAACACCGAATGAAAGCAACTTAGAGGAAAAAAGGGTTCATTTCATCTTACACTTCCAGGTCACAGTCCCTCATTGAGAGAAGGCAGGCTCTTTGCCATTCTGACCTGAGCCAAGGAGTTACAGTAGAAACCATGGACAGAGGCTGCTGCAGGCTCAGTCGCAGGCTCATGCTAACCTAACTTTCCAATGTAGCCTAGGGACCACTTGTATAGGGTCGTTACAAGATGGTGCTGCTCAGAGCAGGCTGGGCCCTTGCTATCAGTTAATAGTCAACACATGCTCACAGGCCAGTCTGATCTAGGTGGTTTCTTATCAAATTTGCCTCTCAGGTGACATATGTGATATATACTGTCCACACACATAAAAGCCATTGATATCTTGGATTATTTTCAGTTCTTTTTCCTTGTGGCCTCTTAACAGCCTTGTGGTGAGTGTGTTCTCATGCTGCTGGAATTGCTTAAAAAAAAAAAAAGTAAAAACATGCTGGAAATGGAGAAGTTTTACATTTTTCTGACTTTGCACAATTTTAAGACTTATTTTGTATTGTCAAATTAATGCTAGAAATTGTTAGACCATTTATATATTCTGACAATATAAATGAAACCCTCCTGTATTCTTACCAATATTGATGATTATAATCTTTCATTCCTGTCAATTTGACAGATGAATAATACAATAATTTTTATCCACGTTCTTTGATTGTGTAGCTATGTTGTTTTTCAACGGCTTATTATCTGTAAATAGATGTGAATCACCAGTCTCTATAATGTGTCACTTTGACTTTTGTTAAAACTAACTTTCACAGTTTTATCTTAGGATTTTTGTCCTTTTTGTCATTGGCCTATTTGGAATAGGCCATTTAGAATAAATTCAGTCATTTTCGATTTTTACTTATTTATATTTTGAGCATTCATATTGAATTTAGTTTGGTCTCTTTAAATGATAAGTTATATTTTTTTTTCTCATGTAGTATCTTCATCTGTCAAAAATTCTTTCTACATTTATTTTTTTCCTTTGAAATCCTAAAATACACAGTTAACTTTTTACTGTGTTCTACCAAGAAAATATAGACTATTTACTTGCATATAAATATCTTCCAGATTTATGGGAAAATTGTCCACATATCTAAATATCTGTATTTCTGTCTGTTGCTAAATATCTGTTTATTTTCAACATGCTGCAGGATATTGAAGACAAAGTAAGTAACAACAACAACCCTACCATGAGCAAATGCATTGATACAAACTAAACAGAACTCGATTGAACAGTTACTCTGGTACAGAGTGAGCCAGGCAACATATGATCACTTTTCAAAGGAATATAAACCATATAAAGATGGAAATACCAAGATACATTGATTTTTTTTTCTAGGTAAAAGCCAAACATCTATTTAACCTTCACTGAACACAAAATGGTACTATAATAACTTTGTTAGTATGAGGTAACATTTTAAAGAGAAATTGTTTCTGTTTCAGGAACAAAAAATCAGTTTAGCATAATTCAGGATAACAATAGTTTTGAAAATGTGGGTTTGCATTTTAACCAACCTTGAGACACCCACAAGTAGGCATCTTCTTTTGTTTTATGAAGAATAGAATATTATTGCTTTTTTAAAAATTTTATAAAATATGATCCTGTAAAATTAATATTATGACTAAATGTCTTAATACTTTATTATACTTATTATCTTTAAATTTTCAAATAATGAATAAACAAGGCTGCTTAATAGAGTAAGCTGCTACTTCATGTATCGGGAAATGGAATAAATATATGTAACTTCATACAAATTGCACTAATCACTCAAGGGTTCTTGAATATAAGGTTTGTATAGGCATTTTTTGTTACTTGTTCAGGGTTAACAAACATGTATCTAATTCTAAAAATCAGACAGAAGTTTCATTCTGCATATTATTAATTCTTAAAATTACTCTTTGGATGAGAAGTTAAATAAGACAGTCTGCTGTACACTGTATTCTGACATTTCCAGATACATTTGGACAAAGTAGGACACAGCTGTTACAGTAAGAAAAACACAATACTGTTTCATTCTTTACACACAAATGCAGCAATCATCATCATATTAATGTTTTCTATAGTAGGGACCTAGTAGACCACAATGACAGTTAGCTTTGTATATGTTTCTGCCTGAGTTTTGCTTCCTGGTTGCTGCTTTCACTTTCTCTCAATATAGTCTACTCCTTGTATCTTTTTTAGGCTCGGCAGCTGGAAGAGAAAGACCGAGTGATGCGGAAGCAGGATGCATTCTACAAAGAGCAGCTGGCCAGACTGGAGGAGAGGGTATGGCTATTTCTTGTTGATGCTTCTCTTCTTTCTATCTGTAGCTGCCCATATATTTGTTTTAAAAAAAAAAGTTAGCACTAATGTTCCTTTTCCTAGTTAAGTGAAGTCATAACTATACAGTGACCTAGTTAAAATGGTAGGCCTTTTGTCTCTGAGAACTTCATTTTGTGTGGTCGTGTTATTGGCTTGTTGGGTTTCCAGGTATCAATGGAGGGTGACATGAGTGGTAGAGTATGTAAGGGGTTTGGTTGGGAATGATTTGTTGAATAGATGTGACACGCAATGATTTTGAGGAGAAATGAGTGATGACATCCCCTCAGTAAGTATTTTAGCTCGCGTGGGCCCTTTCTGTTTTCCTAACGCTCCCTCTGAAATGTGGAAACGAAAGGGACTATATACAGAAGGAAGGTTACATTTTACATAATTTTCACATCATAAAAATTTTTAAAAATAGCATTTACATATAGAAAGACCATTCTTAGGATTTTCTCAGCCATCAGGTGAGCCTAACACGGATGAAGGTCAGTTTGTAGAAGTGCTACTTGGACCCGTTGTGGCATCGTTCATCTGTCCTTCACAGGCTCTGTAATGAAATTCTTGCCCTCTCCAGTTCTTTTGCGGTTAAGAGGAAGTAATATTTGTATCACTGGCTTATTAGAATAACCTAAAGCAAGAATCTAAATAGTGCTTGGGTAGCAGGCTTAACACCTCATGTTCGACACCAAGTAATGCCCCTGACAAAATAAAAGATAACACGACAGCTCTTTGAAAATTTGCAAGAATTTATCAAATTGAGGTGTTTTCATCATAGGGCATATCTTTCATCTATGATTACATAAAGAATATTCAGTCTGTCATTTTGTAAAACCTGTTTTTGTTTGTTTGCTTGTTTGTTGTTTTTTCATATTGTTAATGGTTGTGAAGGCGCTCTGTATAAGCATTTCTAATAGACTTCTGAACATACTTGGCATTAAAAATATAAAAGTGTGGAACTGGATAGTGCTTAGTATAAGAAAACATGATAGGATGTGTGTGTTTACAGTGCAGTCCAGGTTGCTGTGGATTAAATGTGGATTTGAACACACCTTTCCTTTAATCACATGAATTGATACCTTCAAGTCAATACTCGGTTACCAGTGAAGAATGTGACTCAGCGAGTCCTGTAAGGATCTGGGCATTCAGCACAGAGTTCTGTGTAAGGCCTTATATTCTTGTGGACCACTAAAACCAAAACAAGTTTTAGGACACCATTCCAAAGCTGTTGCTACGGCAGGCTAGGCACAGTTGGCATGTATGTCCCACCTTTGCATGATTGCTTCCTTACTCCTTTAATATCCACTTTGGTGCGAAGGTCAGCAGTTATGAACTAGCCAGTTTGAGCGTGTGCCGCACATTCTGTTCTGTAACACTGCCCAGTTGCTACTTGGTTTTATTTCAGTTAACCCTGCCAGTTAGGTGATTGCCATGAGTCAAGTCTCTTCTCTTCCCAGATGTGTCCACCAGGGAGGGTCTGAGATACTCTTCTTCCTTCACTAATGTGTGAGGCTTCACTAATAAGTGTAATTTCCCTAGACTACAGTTTTATTATTCCTGGAAGCAGTTTTCCAAATCATGGCTATTAAAACTTTCACAGGTAGGTCCTCATTTCCCAGTAGTCAGAGATCACAGACTTTCCCGTTAGTATTTGGATAGATGAGACTATAAACTCTTGAGAGTGTTAAAAACCTCGTGTGTAGGTTTATGGCCCAAAGGGAGCTGGATGAGTATGACTCTTGCTTCAGAGACCAGAATAATATTAACTCCTGGCTGACAGTTTGCCCAGAGGAAGCCTGGAGCAGTCTCTAGAGAAGGTTGCTCAGTGTTCTCACACAACTGGCCTAAGTCCCTTGGGCAGTTTTTTCTGTTTTCACAATTTTATTGGTGTATAATTAATTGACACGTCTATACTGCTTCACAGCTCTCAATGATAACTGTACATTATATAATAATTGTGATTAAATATGTATGTTGTTAGACACATACTATATTTTGTCTAATTTTATCCTCACAGTAACTGTATGAAGCTGCCCACTCTGTGAATATCCTGAAGCTGAGAGCAGCTTGCCCCCAGAATACAAAGCCAGATTATTATCAGTAGATCTGGTTTTGAGTCGGCTGCCTCAACAGTGCTGGGGGCCAGGACACTGCTGTCTTTAAAATGTATGAGTTTATGCTTAAGTTGTTTAGTCTATCTGGGGACAGTATTAGTTCTTTGAGTGCCGAGTTAGCACCTCTAGCTTCTAGTACAACTCTTGGGCATCAGATCTCATCATTGGATGATTGCCTTCTCATAACCTGAAAGTATTGAGCTAAACACTCAAAAATGTGTCATGTCCTCCTCAGGATTTGGCACTTTCAAAGAAACTTTTACAGAAAGGAAGAAAGAATGTTTTCCGTACCTGAACCTGCCGTACGCTGCAGTCCCCAAGTTCCTTCCCGGTCTGCATTTGGTGCTTTCCCTTTCAGTGAGGACTCAGTAGCCGTCTGAGCAGTTGGACACCCTCGAGGTGTCTGCACACTTTTACTCTTGTAGGACAGTCAGGTCATTGTGCCTCCTGGAAAGAAAACATATTTTTTCTTATTAAACAGTTCTGACTGATAATTTGTTTGAAGTGGATTGTTGACACGTTCTTAAGGAAAATGTATTTTTTTGCCAGGAGTTTATTGGTTCTAAGGTTGTCACCAACTGAAGAACACAAAGGTTCTCCTATCTAGAGTCTTTCCAGGATAAAAGTCCCTGTATCCCAAGGACATCGTGAACACTTGATTCCTTTGAGGGTTCCAATGTCATGCATATATAACTTTTTAATTTTTACAGTGAAGTTCAATTAATTCTTTTTGCTGAATCAACCACTTTGTTCTTGGCTCTGTCAAGGATGATGGGGTTTGGCACAGCATACAGGGGAAGTGTAAAAGCCCTGGTGGCCTTAGGAGCTGAGGGTGAACAGAGAGCTTAATGAGGTGTAGGCTCAGTACAAAGATCAGCCTGGTCGTGTGGCACATATTACTTGTAGTTTATAGACTCCAGGCTTTCAGTAGTAATATGCTTACACTTTGTAATGAGCCACCTAGAATTAACACAGAAGGGAACTGTATCAACGTGGCAGAGAGGACAGGGGAAAGAAAACAGTGAAAAAGTAAGTTACCACAAGGAAGTTACTGGCCTGCCACCTGGGGAGAGTTACTAATTAACTGCTGAGGTCATAGTTCCATCAAATGAGAAATGGCTTTTGAAGTCCCTCACTTCCAGTGGGTGACATGTCTTCTGCAGCATCAGAAAATGTTGGGCCCATCTGTATGATTAATTGGTGATGGGATTTAGTCACTTTTTGTCACTTGATATTTTTACCGATGTTACCTTAGAGGAAGGGGAACCATGATAACTGATAGTGTGAGAAATGACAACAGAGTAGGTTATGGTGAACCTGATGCACTGCATATGGGGAGACACTGTTATGTATTTTACTAACAGATGAAGTCTCCCACTGTAGAGTATCTCACTAAGTGAAACCAGGGTAGCATGGGATAGAATCTAAAATCTGAGATACAAAAATGTGAAAATCTATTTGAAAGGGTGAAATAATAAATTGACTTACTGGTCTTCAAACAAACAAACTAACTAACTAACTAACTAACAGACAGACAGACAGACACCCTACCTTTGCTGTTTTCCCTGCTAGAGCAGTTGTGAGTGCATTTGGTTAGTGGCAAACTCCCTATGGCCATGCAGTGTGAGAAGGCAGACTCAGCACAGGAGTTAAAAGCAGAGCTCTCCTCCAGCCAGGCCTCCACAGGTGAAGCTGAACCTGACACCCTGCAGAGATACTTTGTCCCTCTGACACCTGGGAATTTTGTGTTGGCTTCATGATACTTGTGGAAATCAGGGCTGGTTCCCATGGTTTCTGTAGTTACAGAACATTGCAGAAACAGATGAAGTTCTCTGGTTCACACGTTTGCACACTGAAGGTACTCCAAGCCACTATCAGGATTGTAATGTCATAATGTAAAGCTCTTGCAGTGTGTTTTGTACATTGAGAGTTACACTCTCTTAAATAAAAGCTCTTTTCAAGTAAAGTTTCAAATAAATGCATTTAGATATTATTAGGTAGGACATTAACACAGCCTGGTTACAGCATGTCTTTTGTTACTACAGCGGACACAGCTGATTATAACTTAGATGTGAATGCTGAGCCATTTCGCACTCTGACCTGTTTTCTTAAAGGTTTATTATTACGGTTATTTTGAAAAGTAGCAAACAGTATGAGTTGATGTCACCACTACCCACTTCTCTTTCTATTTCATTCTCTCAGGGGAAAATCAATACAGTTTAGTAGATGTGGGGGTCTTATCCTTAATTCATTATTCAACAAATCCTCCAAGTACATTGGCTTTTCTGTTAACCTCTCTGAAATTTCTAACAGGAAATGTGGTTTGAGTAACCTTGAATTGCTTTTTTAATCTGGCTTTAGGGATATAAGACCTAGGGTTTTTTTTTTTTTTCCTAGGGTGAGCTTTTAAGTGTATTCTGTTAAAATGATCCCCTTAACTGGAGCCAGCTCTTCTATGTCTAACTTTAGAGGAAAGATTTGCAAATCATGGGATCAGCACTTAATTTGGGCTCTATTTACCATGTCATCTGTCAAGAAGCATTAACCTTAAGGTAAGATGAGAACATGGAGTACAAAGCTGTGAGCTGGATGGCACACAGTACACCAGGTATTAAATAGCATTATCCATCCTGCTTGCTACAGTAAATAGGATTCCACTATTATGATGTGTCAGGGCTTTCAGTAAAATCACATTTACAAGACACTAAACTGCCTTCCTCTCTGCTCAGCAGCTTTATGCTGGGGTCTTGCTTTCATATTAATCCTGTTGCTAGGAAATACTTGTAGCAGTTGGGCATAGAAATTATAATTTGATGATCTCTTCCTCTTCTCTATTCAGAGATTAGAATGGACCACTGTGCTCTGCAGTGATAGCCGCAGGGCTGTGCGAAAGAGATGATGGAGAGTTCAGCTTTAAAGACCAGTGGCCTCTTAGTGAGTGCTTATAATGATCATAGGTATGAAGGCACCAACAGGATGGGCTACCTACTTTCTTAGTGCTCTGCATTGCCTTTGCCTTTGAAAGACTGTACAATGAAATAATTTGATTCTGTTTATCATGGTGGTTGTGAGAAATGGCATGCCACTTGGATGTGTAAAGATAAGGTGAAAAAAAATGCCTTGTGAACTTTGATGGGAAATTCCAGTTTAAAGATCCTATCCAATTTACAGAGGCTTGGCGAGCATTTGTAGTTGAGAAAAATACCACATTCTTTTCACTGGAACTATATTTGGGGGAGGAAGTGGAGGGTGATTGTCAGTATTGCAGCAAGGAAGCCATTTTGTTTCCTTTAAATGAAGTTGAAAAATGGGCTAAATATCTGAATTTTAAATATTTTTAAAATATCCAGTTTTAAAATGAATGATTGTTTGGCTTCTTGCTATCTTATTTGTAAATTGCAAATGTACTCCATCTAAGCATTCCAGCCAATGCTTATTTCCTCACTTTGCTGACTGAAAAATTAAAATACACGAGCATTAAACTCTTAAAGGAAATTGCAGAGCTTGTGGTAGAAAATGCCCTGCAATCCCAGCTTTATGTTAAGACCATGGGCCAGCTGTGCCTCTATAAGGGATTACATTTTAGCACATTAGTTTCAGTTAGAAAGACTCATATGGTCATTAAAATATTTGCAAATAATATTAGCACTTGTCATCACTGAAGAAGAAATGTCCACATCTGAACCAAGGATAAAGTAGGTTTACACTGTATTCTGCATCCAATGAAGGGAACCCAAATCTAATTTGGCCACCAAAACTGGGACAGTCTTGTTATAACCTTATTTATTCACAATCAGAATTTTGGCATTAGAGAAAAAGCATTGACATTCAACATTTGTTCTGACCAAATATAGTCAACTTTATGAGTGAGCCAGGTATATAGATACAGTGACATACAGCTAGCACAACATGGCCATGGGCACCGGGAAAGGAGTTTTCATTGACAATTGATTCAAGATGGCTGTGCTGGCCTATTATTTTCTAGAGGCAAAGTATTTTATAAAGGCTATTTGGTAACTTTGTCCTTTAAAGGTCAAAAAATCATGAGATTTTGAGGAGAATTTAATGGATAGAAAATATCTCCCTAGTTAACTTCTCAGATAAAGATCTATTGTCTGATGTACTGGGTTGCCTCAGATGACACTCTGAAAAGAAGTATTACACATGTAGCTTCCATGAAGTCAGAAATTAGGCACTAGATAAATTTTGAAGATTAATGCTATTGTCAGAGAATGGGGTTGATTCCACAGTCAAATGATTCCAAGAAATGTTAGGTTTAAATGTGACAGATGTATTTACTTCCCACAAGCACTTGGACACCTTTCAGGATGAAGATGCTTCATGTGATGGTTCAGCATCACACTCAAGCCGTAGGACCTTTTCTCGAAACAGCCATTAATCTCCTCTTGTAGGTTAATAGGATCTATGTGCACTACATAATTAAAATGTGCCATTTTGAGACCTTGATTGCATCCTAACTTGTAAGGGCAGAAATCCTAGGATCTCTCCCCAAATCCTAGGATTGCATCTCTTTGCAGACAGTGGGCAGGTGAGACAAGGCAGGATGAGCATGCTGAAGTGCCTATGGGATTCTTAGCAAAACAGTGGTGTAGAATGTAAATAAGCGGTTGCTGCTTCCTCTTCCTCTTTCTCCTCTTTCTCTTCCTTCCTTCCTTCTTCCTTCTCCTTTTTTCCTTCCTTCCTTCCTGCCTTCCTTCCTTCCTTCCTTCCTTCTTTCCTTCTTTTTTCTTCTTTCTTCCTTCCTTCTTCCTTCCTTCTCCTCCTCCTCCTCCTCCTCTTTTTTTCCTATACACATTGCTGATTCTAACTTGCATTCTCTCACACTCTGCTAAATTAGAAGTGATGAGTAGCAGGATTTAACCCATGTTAGAATTCAAAATCATGCCATAAACCAAGGGATGGCTATGCTTTTCTGAAATCTTAGATCTGTTCTTCTCCTTTCATGAAATGGAGGAGGGTAATCTAATTGAATAGTACTCAGTTATCGCATAGATTTTTAAAATACTTCCATCAATGGAGTGAGGTCCCAATCTGGCAGGCAAGCAAATGACATATCAGCGCCCATTCTTGATGGACCTCGAGTCACTGGGACCTTCAGGATGTTTGGAGGGCTTGCAAGGTCTGAAAGGGTGCTGTGATGTTCGCTGGCCTAGTAAAGACTACTTTGTACTTGGAGAATAGATTTGATGATCAAGGCCAGTAATCATATGCCCTGTAATATAATTTGCCTCTGTTAGAGTTCAGGAAGTACAGCTCAGGGAACAGGGCCCTGGACTGTCACTTTATGACCTTCCTTCCTGTCTGCCTTCTTGTGAGCTCTCTGAAAGTGGGCACTGTCCGTTTTCAAGACCCATGCTTGGCATTTGTCGAGTAGACGAGTGAAGTTGTACTCAGAACGTTCTCCTCTGTGAAGCAGGTTGGGTTTCTGTGCTAGTCTGTCTATGCCATCCATTGGGTGTCGTCACGAAGCTGGAGGCCTGAAATGACCTCACAGGACACTGTGCTTTAACGTGGGTGGAGGAGGGAAAGGCACCTCCTTGCTACCTTACCCAGTCAGTTGTCGTTTGTGTTGGTCAAACTTAGAGACATTTAAGTTGCCTCAGATGTCCCAGCTGTGCAGCAGGCTCCTTGTGGCAGACAGCCTCTTCCTCTGGATGAGCACTGAGGGGACCCAAAGTTCCCACGATGCAGACACTCTGCATCTCAAGATGTTCATGAGTGTGAACAGAATAGCTCTTAGTTTTTCCTTTAGAGCCACTAATGTAAAGTAACATATTCTCGGCTAACTAACCATTTCTACAATCTAAGCACCATAGGCTTACTTTATAGTGGGTCATGTTTATAGCAAAGAGAAATTGCACCAGCTATGTACTAAGTTGGGATGAGCTGAATAGCCAGTTACTGTGCTGTGGCACTCAGGTTATAATGATGGAGGATGCTAAAAGAAAAGAGATGGAAAACGAGCTATGCCTTGGGTCTTATTCTTCTGATAAGGTGGAGAAAAGAGAAGGTGGTTCTAGACATACAATGGGAAAAGTAGGCAGGGATAACTTTTGAGGCAGGCTACTCCAGCTCTGGTCATGGTTGTGAGAGTCAGTGTGATGGCATCTATGGGATCCTATCAGAGAGCCCTGAAGATGGTGCCCACTGCTGCTGCTTTAGACTGTGCAAGACGAATGCCTGGGTTAGGAACTTCCTTCAAATTTAGATTATAGACAGACAGAGTATAGACAAACCATTTGGGCTTCAGGAATTAATATGTCTCAGTTAAATATATCTTCCTTCCTGCTTTCTTTCTGCTGGCCCCTTTTGCCTTTCATTATATCGTTCAGACCTTAAACCTGAGATATCCTCCACCCACTGTCTCAGCATCATGAGCGCTGGAATTGCAAGCATATGCACTACTTTCTCTTTACATGTGCTTGCTTCATGTTGGGCACCACCTACTTCATGCTGAGCTGCCTTACAAAGTAAGTATGGGATCCGTGCAGTGACCAGAGGAAGCATAGTTTGCCTCCTTCCTTGCTACTTCTTAGTAGTAATATTTCTAGAACTTCCTATAGTTTCTACCTTGCCAGAGTAGACCATTTGACTTGAGAGAGGGAGTCTAAGGCTGAGAGGAAACAGTCCTGTGGTTCCTGGGGTGGGAGATTCAGATCTTAGCATGGGCATGACTGTTTACTCTGTCATCAAGATGAGCATATCACTAGAACTGTAGTAAGTGTTTCTGTAGTTCAGAAAAAAATAATATATGGAGGATTGTGGATTATCTGTTCTCTCATAGGATTTGCTTGAAATTGTAGAAATTTGGCAGCCATATCTTGAACTACTTGTTAAAATTCAATAGTGTATAATTAAACACAGAGACTGCCATTTTGCTGTTGGATAGACCAGAAAATTATATTATGTCCCATTTAGACTTGACCCTAAACCCATTTTCCAAAAGATAATGCCAAAGAGACAAAAGGGCAAGTATTATAGTTTGGAGGCTCAAGCTACATCAAGAAGCAATTCATAGAACTATTCATTGTTGTGCAGGCATTTGATTTAATTGTGCAGAAGAGGGTTGTGAATGAATGTTATGTTAGGAGTGGCCAAGTGCAAGCAGTGATAATGATGGCATTCTGGGTTTCAAGCATTGCCAGACAACAAAATAATACTTGTGTTATTTTAAGCCTCTCCCAACAGAGAGTTAAAACCAATATGACCTGGATAATATGCCAGTGTTTGGGATGTTTTATTGAAACGAAGTTTGCTGCTCTTAGGAACTCTTCATCTAACAAAGAAGCTAGCCTGTTTTCAGACTGAGAAATTAACATGTAGATGCTGGAAAATTGGGTTTGTGCTGCTGGCAAAGGGAATGATGATAGTGTTTACCTAATCACTGTTACTGCTCCATCAACTCAGTGCCAGGCATGTGAATGATGCGCATCTATCCATTTAGGCTCTTAGGACTGGTTTGCATGGCAGCCCTCCCAGATACTGCAGAGATGACTAAAATAATGAGTATGCTAGGTGGTGGTGTTTAGGTTTTATGAAAACCAAGCAAAGTATAAAATCTCATCAGCTTTGTTTGAGGGATGAGCAGGTGTGCATCTTTGAGTTGACTGCTGTACAGGCTGAGTGACATTTGCAGTTGAACTCAGCTGATTGGCCTTATCAGAGCAAAGGTGCTCTTGCTGGTTTGGTCTACTTGATTTTCGGGTGTCACAATTTGATAAAACCTTTATTTTTAAGTACTTGTCTCCTGGTATTTCATAATTGCATGAAATAGTTAAGAATAATCCCAGGTCTTAGACTCTTAGGGGCATAAGCTTAAATGACCACAGAATTCATTGATACATTGATAACTCTCCCCACAGAGTTCACAAATTGCATCAAAGACCAGTGGATATGGGGTCAAATGTTACTCTTCAGCTATTTTTTATTGGAAACATCTGTCTGACCCTTAGATTTCTTCTTGGTACAGTGGCCTTAATGATATACTCCCTTGTGTATATGGAAATATGCATTAGGTATACTAACTGAGGCTAAATATCAGCTATCATCATTGGCAGCAGCACCTAAGCTATTGAGAATTACCTATTTTGAGGTAGCTTTTGAGTGAAGAGGTTTTTAAAAAAATGGAAAGGGGATAAGGGGTGGGCTGGAAATGTGGGTTGGGCTCTGTTTGAAACATCTGTTATTTCATTATAGTATTTTGAATTTTTCAAAGGTATGAGTTGAGCCTACTATGAAACTAATTTTATAATAAAAATGTATCGAAACATACATGCATTCTTTTGGGATTTTCAAACCTCTTATATGTGTATTTTTTTGATGTTAAAATGAGATGTCATTCATAAGTATTTCCCTTCAAACTTCATAGATTGCCAATATGCAAGACAGTAACCTAAGAATGTATGGCAGTCTGAGTTTTTTGGTCTCTCTCTCTCTCTCTCTCTCTCTCTCTCTCTCTCTCTCTCTCTCTCTCTCTGAGGCTAAGTTGTTTAATGAAAAAAGAAAGAAAGAAAGAAAGAAAGAAAGAAAAACAGGGGGGAAAAGTACTTTTCTGACTAAGAGGCAGGAAATTAACAGGCAAGAAAAAAGAAAAAAACAACACCCAAACCCACCCCTATACTCACGTGTTAAAACAAAATAAAACCAAACCAAACCAAACAAAACAAAACAGAATCAATGCTCTCTTTGATGTGGTTAAACTTGATGTTTACTGTAAGTTCTGTGATGTTCAGTGTAGTTCCCATCCTGTGGGGTTAGTAACAAAGCCCCTCGGAGGGGAAGGAGCTGGGTTCTACCAAGGCTTGAGGACCCTGGGAAGGCCAGCTGGGAGGAGACTGGTTGTTCATTGGAGGCAATGCTTTCATGCCTGGCCTTCAGTGATGTGCTGAGCTCAGCCGCTCGTTTCTGTTTTCTAATATTCCCATAGTAGCTTCTGATATAAGGAGTCAGCACAGAACAAGGACTTTGTCAATAATGTTTGGGTCAGTCTTGCAGGGTTGTTTGTTTGTTTGTTTTGTTTGTTTTTTGTTTTTTAAACAAAGTTTTCATTCGAATCACATGAGGACATTGTTGAGTCTGAAAAGTAAACAGGTACAGAAGAAGTTTACATTTTCCCTTCTATCTGACTTCCTTAAGTGCAGTTTTAGGACTAGAAAGCAAGAGTGCAGCTGAGTCCTCCCTGGCTGCTGTTGTCTGGAGCAAGGAGACATGTCAGGAACGACCCAGAGTGCTTCTGATGGCCACTACTTCCTCAGGGTACCTTGCTTTACTTAGAATATTCCTGATTAAAAGATCCTTCCCAGGAAAGACTAGACATCTACTCTGGGCTGTATCCCTAGGAGGCAGCGAGCATTTCCAAGCCTAAGGTTCAGGAGAATGACAGTGGGGTGTTAATGCTGTAAAGTGAATCCATGCAGAAAAATGTTGTAGGCCAGATGCAGTGCCTGCAGGTCTCACCACTTTACACTATTTATGCAAGAGTCTATTAAAATGCTCAACAAAGAGCAAATTCGCCAACTTTCTTTTCATTATTTGAACTAAGGACCTCAAATTTTGATGACAAGCTCAGGGAAGCAAAACAAAGTTAAAAATATCACAAAGGCATTGTGAGATTAGAGAACTATTGTTAAATGAGGAGGGGCAGAAGAGATGTAGCTGCTTTTACAGAATACACAGGTTCAGTTCCCAGCACACACTTCATGGTCTACAACCATCTGTAACTCCAGTTCCAGGGGACCCAATGCCCTCTTTCTGTCCTTCCCAGATACAGTGCAAACATGGTTCACATGTGTACATGCAGGTAAAACATTGACACACTTTAAATGAGAGAAAGGAAAATAATTGAATGGTGAAGTATTCCAGTCTGGGAAACAAACTGTACTATGGTCATCTAAATAGTAAATATTTCTGCACAAACCTTTTGTAGCATCTGCATGAAATCTGAATTCATTTTTATCGTTTCTCTACAGTGTCCTGTTGATTTTGCTCTTTCCAAATGGGGAATACAAATCAACTCTAGATTAGAACTCTGCAGCTATCTTTCATTTCTGTAGATCTTGTGCTCTTAATCACATGATGTAAAGTGTACTGGAGGATACACTTGTTACATTGGAAGCAAAAGATTAAAGCCAGTTTCTCAGTGTGGGTGAAGGTCTTTTTATTTTATTACATGGTGGAGTCAGGACAGGGATATATGTAACCATTTTAAATTGTTTTTCTCATATTTTCCTCTAGTACAAAATGTGGTAAAATCCTCCCTAATTTCACCACCTGGAAAATCAAAGCACAGTTAAAAAATTTTACTGTAACACATTTTATATAGCATATCTTCTGGTTTCCCCATTATCTAAAGAAAATGATTTGTCCTTTGAGAAAATTACTTTTTAAAAAGTTTATCCAGACGGCAGAGCAGCAAGGCATTATAAGTAGTCTTTCTGCCTTATACTTATCAGTAATTCACCCCAATATAGGATATGTTCATGGTTTTTGAAAAATAACGAGATGGTGGCTTTATTAAATTTTTGGTAGTAGTAGCTGTATTTAAGTGAGGGGGGGAGTGAAGAGGGAGAGAGAGTGTATGTTGCTCTCTCTTTTCAGGTGACAAAATGAAAATCACATACTGTCCTTTCTTAAAACAACCTTCTGTGTTGCTCAATAAGCTGTTTTGATTCCAGGATCACATGTTGTCTAACTTTTTGGTCTCTTTCAAGGGTACTTTCAAATAATTTGCTTTTTATTGTTCTATACTCTAGAAGAAATCATTACTTTAACAGTATTTGAATTGATTTTTTTTAAATTAATCTACAATACTGTTGTTTCTAACAATTTAGGACATTTGTCAATATGTGGGGGTTTTTGTTTTATTTAGTTTTGTTTTGTTTTTCAGTTTGTTTTGTCACCAGGAACTAGCTTTTCAGCAGTCTCATTCCATTCATTTATAGAATTTTTTTTTAATATATATAACTACCAATGCAGCAGGGTCTGTTTTAGGCTCTGAGAATAGAACAAAGAGACACAAACTTCTTCTTTCATAGAGTTGGCAAAAGGTTAATACAAAGACAGTGTACAGTATGCATATTTTATGTTGAGTGGTAGTAAGTTCTGGAAAGAAAAATAGTTAAGTCATTAGTGAAATGTGTGTTGGGGTGTGCTGCTTAGTCAGGGACCAAAAGAGTGAGCCAAGCATGCCACACCTGCGAAGACACTTTCCAGGTCCTCTCATCTCAGGCTGCCCCATTCCTTTACATTGCTCCTGGGTATTTGCTGCTCTTGTGTATCTATCACTTCACACTCTCTGCAGAAAGTGCCAGGCTTGCTTTCCAAGCGCAGTAGCTGGCTTGCCAGGCCCAGCAGACGGTGCTTATTCTGGTCTGCACTTTGTTAGCAGATCACTTCTATGTGGAGTTAGTTCAACTTGTGCTCTCGTTTCAAGACTGATTCTAATCCCTTCTCTTCTAGAGGAATAGCAAATAAGCCCGGTGAGTCAGGTTAAATGATATTGAAGTGATATTGAAGGGTTTTTCCTTTTCTTTTCTCTTTTTAATTCCTTATCAAGTAAAAATGCACCAGGTTTTTCCCTGTGTCTTTCCTCAAACCCAAATCAACATTGATAATCCTTCCTCACTGTTTGAAATAGGGAATAACATTTACTGTACTGTACTGTGGTATTTCACATAACCTTTCCAACAGCCCAGGGCAGTATTCTCATTTCATAGCTAAAGGGAGTGAGACATGGGAGTGCTAACTAGTACTAACGAGTACTAACTAGGTCCTTCCTCAGGAAAGGTAAGTGGCAGAGCCAGGGTTTGAAACCTCAGACCAGGCCCATATTCTGATCCTTTACAATGTTCAGGCTGAAGAAAAACTTGTAAAGGGGGTTGCATTAGACACAAAAGGAGACGTGGAAAATCTTTGATTTCATGTTCCCATGAAAGATCGACAACCTGGGGAATTAGGAAAGACACAATGTAATGTACTGCGCTTGAAAAGCCAACCTGTGTTTGTGCAGAGAGCGTGAAGTATATGTGAGAGTAGCAAATGCCTGTGGAGCAATATAAAGGGATGCGGTGGTGTCGGGGGCCCAGCAAGCCTCTTCACAGGTGTGGCATCTTGGCTCACTCTTTGGTCCCTGACTAAGCAGCATCCTCCAATACACAAACATTTCACTAATGACTCTTACCATTTTTCTTCTAAGTAGATGTCCCTCTAAGAGCGTCCACAGATCTGAAACGGACAGTGTGTGGCTATGGGTGGAGAATGTCTTTTTGAGACTTACGCAAATGGTTGAAGGTTGAAGTTGGTAACTGAGTCTGAGAGAGTACAAATAACAGACCTGCTTATTGGATAGGTAATGGCTACTTGCCCATAAATCACAGATTGCATTTTTATCACTTTAAATTTGGAGTTTCTATAATAGCTAACTAATGATGCCCATGAAATTGTTGGGTTCTTGTCTAGTCAGGTCTATAAAACCACAGAGGAGTGTAGAGCCATCCCCTGCAACAGTTCTCTTAGAGATAAATGCACCTCCCCACCCTCCGAAAAAAAAAGTGAACCGTAAGCAAAGGTCTGGAGTTGGTGAGTTATTTGGGGAGGAACACTAGTCTAGCAGAGGTTCCATTGTGTGAGGGATATGTGAATAAGGAGGAGGGAGCAAAAGGGGTTAACAGCATCCTTACCAAGCAGAGTCTCTACTTGTCTTAATCTGATCGCTGGCCTTGTTCGGCCTATGCATTCACTTCCGTTTAATTTGTAGACAGTAAAAACATATCTTCACCTTTAGGATTGCTGTGCTTTAAAAGTCATTTATTGACTTGCCAACCACATCTTTGTTTGGAGGTTAACCATTTCCCCTTCTCTATGCCCCATCCCCACACCTTATAGAAATTGAAAAGTGTGTACAAAAGGACATCCCATAGTATTTTAATTAATAAAATTATTTTATTCTGAACATCATAGACATAAATCTAAAATAAAATTGAAAAGTAAGTTGTCTGCTCTTGATTTCCTCATCCTGAGACTAGGGATCATAGTGCCAGCATGACAGCATAGAAAATGGGTGTGGTTGATGCATGTCTGTAGGCCTAGTGCTCAGGAGACTGAGACCTACCTGCCTGGCGGCATAGAGAATTTCAGCTGTGGCATGCATAAGACTGTCTCAGATAGCCTGGATGAATGGGTGTGTGGATAGATGGGTGAATGAATAGATCAGTGCGTGGATAGGCAGATCTCACTGTAGTGCCTGGTCCCGGAACTTTTATCAGTGGATCTGAAATATTACGAGTGATACAGTAGCACTCCAGGTAATTTTTGCATTAATGGAGAACAGGTCATAAAGAATGGATCTTTTTGCTTTCCTTTTCCTGCAGTGCTTTACAGAAGGTAAAGTATTTGAAAGAATTATCAAATAAGGCCATATTCAGAAACATTTCTACTTGGATAAAATAAGTGTAGGAAGTAAATTGAACAATCTTGGCCTCCTGTGTTATAGAATGGAGTCTGTAGGAACTGTGAACCTGTGAACTATCTCCAAAGAACACATGTTGCTTTTTATCCTGGCTAGTTATGTGAAAATAATACAAGTCAGTGGTACCTTAGCATCTGAATAATTTTGGTTCACAGGATAGGAGGGGCATCCTCTAGCTTTCTGTTGGCGCTGTGTCCAGAACAGACCATAAGTTAATCTTGGGGGTGTTTTCCTGGAGAGTTTCCCAGCCTGCTGAGTTGCTGGTGCCTGTGTAAGAGGACGTCCATGATGATGGAGGCCTTGCGGGGAAACAAAGGCTCCAGGTGTACTTGAACTTACCAGCATTGGTGTCTGGTTATCAGTACACAGACAGCTTGATACCAACACACACCACACCTGCTCTCAGGTCAGAGGTGAGGCTGTTTGGGAAAATGAGTAAATGAAGGTTGGGTGAAGTGAATGAACTCTTGTGGAAAGAGGCTACTCAAGAGGCTGACTTGCTATTAGCACTTACTCTTACGTTCTCAGAATGACTTATGGAGACAGGGGATATTAAGCACTATTATATTGGGAAGAATGAACTTTGTTGTTTGTTTTGTTTCTTTGGAAAGTATCTCTGAGTAGGCCAGGTTGCCCTTGAGCATTTGAACCTCCTGAGATAGCCTTGGCAGAGTACACCACTGAATCACTGTATCTGCGTTTTGTCAAAAATGAAGGATGAAGAATTAAAGTAGATTCAGGGAAAGGGAAGCCATGGGAAAGGAGGGAAAAGAAAATGGAGATACTCTAAGTTATTTTACTACAGAGAAATAGTATCTATGTGAGGAGATGTGCGTATTATTTGATTTCACCATTCAATAATATGTTCATATTTCCAAATACCATGGATTAGATAGCTTGCCTTGATCATACCAGTCACTCCATGTTTAGGAAGTGAACCCCCATCAGGCTACACTTGGAAGTATGCTAGTTTTTTCATGACTATTTCAGCAAATGTGAATGATGTCTTATGAGACATGCTGCAGAAAAGATTTCTCTAGAAGGACTCAGTGACATACAAGATTTCTTATGACTTAAAATTTAGTCTCGATTCATAGATTTGCCAAGACCTACCTATCCTGCCGCCCCCCCTTGTGTGTGTGTGTGTGTGTGTGTGTGTATGCATGCGAGTGTGTCTGCCTGCCTGCCTGCCTATCTGTCTCTCCCCTTTCCTTTTCTTTTTTTCTCAACATGGATATCTAAGAGCATCATGAAGTATTTCCCTTTTAAAGCATCACTTAGCATTGCTTCTGAGAGCTTTATAGTGTTGTATGTAAGCTGCATGTTTGAGTGCTTGTTTGTCAGCTAATAGCCACAGTGTTAGTTACATATGAAACGGTAGCTTGGTGAAATTACATTGCACCTCCTCACTGAACCAAAGCTTAAGCAAGCATCTTGTTGCAGGGACCCTCATTTTCCTGCTGTCAAACTGACTGATATTTTAATTTTTCTGCGCTGTAGAAAACTCCAGTCTCTTATCCAATAGATAAATGAGTGAACCCCCAGGAAATGCAGCAGAATGTTTCTGTTTGCCAATGCAATAAATGCAGGAGCTAATAAATGTCTCCTTCCATCAGGAGGAGGCGTGTAATGAGTAAATGATGAGAAAAAGAATTCGGGGAAACAAATGATCAATGCAATCTAAGATGACAAACCATTTCTTAATAAGTTGGCCTCTAGTTGGAAAGGGCTTTCACCAGGCAAGGAGAATGCCCGTTGAAAGTCAGCCTAGCACGGAACCATTTCTGTCTGCCTGCTGATGGATTTGATCTAGGCACATTTGGGTCGCACTGAGCAATAAACTGAGATTCAAGCGCAGCCTCACTGTTGCACACTTTCTTTTGCTCTGTGATTTCTGCAAATGTGTGCTAGCAAGAGAAATCATTTTAGGACCAAATTCACAGTGTTTACCCCAGGTTCCATTTATATCCTATATTTGTCTTTTTAATAAAGGCCGTATTTCAAAAGTACAAATCAAGTCTCTTTCCTGAGAGATGTGTTGATGCCACACGTTTTCACAAGACCCCCTCCCCTGTGGGGTCTGTGAGCTATTCTGTGTAAACCTCAGCTCCTCCCTAAGTCCCTGGAGTCTGCTTTTGTGGGGACTGACAATGCAGCAGGCTTTGTCCCTTGTGGATGGACGCATTCTTGCTTACAAGCCTTGCTTGAAAGGTCTTGGATCCTCTGTCAGCAGAATGCATAGTATAATTAAGATATAGTAAATGAGACAGGCCTTGGAAGGAGCGTTTCAGCCCACATGGAAGATGTGAGAGAATAACTTCATGCCAGAATGAAAGATCATTTGACGAGATGCATTTTGTTATCACCCTTTTGTGGGCTCCTTCTAAGAACATTTCTCAGAAGTCATATGGGAAAGATTGGCTACCACATCCCCACCATTTTCAAAGACAGATTTTCATGAATATTTCTAGACTATCTGTCTTGCTTATTGTGTCCTCCATAATTATCTTTCTTTCTCCATCCTTGCCACCCTGGATCCTTTGTAATTATTTTCCCTTCCCTATCCTACCCATCCTATTTTTAAGAGATATGGCACATTCTGGTGAATTCAGTACCATACGAATGAATGCATGTCTACAGTGAAGAGTGAGACTGTTAGGTGGTGGTCAAGTTTGGGATCATCATTCAGGAAAATGTTAACAAGCCTGGACCGAGGCTGGACCAAGGTGATACCAAAGGGCCCTTAGTGTACTTGGCAGCATATGAAATGCACTGTGGAGCTTCCAGATCCTGCACAGTGCTTTCTGAGAGAGCTATTATATTTGAAAGCTAAGACGTTTCAATGTGCCTCTATTCACATGCATATTTCTATGCCATGTCTTTCAAAAGGCCTTTCCTTTGAAATACAAAAAGATAAACACATCTTTGAAATGGATAGGTGATCTCTTTGCTACTTTTAAAATCTTTCTTCATTTCATATCTGTGATTTTTAACCCTTAAATTAAGACTGGCTTTTCTATTCACCTGTGTCATTTAATACACATTGATAAGCACTAAGAAAAAATATGACATAGTTATTATTAACATCTGGATTTGTGCTTACATTCCTGAAGGGAAATTAAAACTTGATAGACTATCTCCCTTGAGTAATTTGCTTGGATGTTAAAAAATAAATATAAGACCTCCATAGTTAAAAGTATGAATTTGCCAGGAACTCAGTAGGGTATCATCTATTGCTCTGAATTGAAGGAACTATAAATTATGAGTGATACAGCCTTCTAGCCTTAGGCCTGCAGTATTAGGAGCTGAACTGATTTTGTTCATTTTTGTGAGCTATCAAGTATGTACCCCTGGCTAAGCGTAAGCATGCTAATCGTGACAGGGAAATAAAGAAGGCACTCCTTGACCATGCCTCCTTACTGTAGTTTTACCAAGAAGTCAAGTGAAGGAAAAGGTGGATGTTGAGAAGCCCAAAGCCTCTCTCGGTTCCTGGTAGAATTGACTCTATCATTTGTAAAGGGGAAATTGCCAGTGTCCCATTCTTAGGACTCTTCATTTGAATGTTACATTCCAGGAGGTTGTAAGCATTGGCATTGTGACTACTGTAAAATAAAAAAATCTCTTTCAGCACTACTGGTAATTTACACAGCAGAAGTTGAGTGTCTGTAAATATTTGAGTAAATGAAGAGTGAACTTTGGCCCACTTAACAGGTGGCAAAAGAATTTCAGAAACACCAAGAATAATTAAAGACTTTAATGTTACTCATAACTTCAGTTTAACCTGAGCCTCCCTTTTAAAACTTACTTCTGGCTGCATTGGTGCTCACTGTAGAGTTTCATTCGTGAGGAGAACTGGCACCATTTAGAGCATCATAGCCACTGTGTAACAATGCTTCCTTATAGGTTTGCTCACCAAGGACTCAAACTGCATGAAGTTAGACAGTTCCTCTCTCTTTCACCCCCTTCAGGGAAAACAAAATACCCTAAACAACCCTAGCATCACCTGGATGGGAATGATCTTGTCTTAGCTCTCCTCTGTCATTGTAATCTTTCCATATTAACTCTATGATGAACTGATAATGGCACCCCAATTTTGTGTGCATCAGTGTTGATCCAGACATCTTTAGGGGTGTAACTTCTGTATCAGCATTTATTATATTGAAAGACAGTGCTACAAATGGTTCTTTTTTTATACTTTTTGTAGCAAATAACCAAGGTTCCCATTTGCACATATGTTCATTGGCAATATATCTGTGCTAAAAATGAGTGGGTTTGAGTATGGGGGACATGGAAAGAAGTGTGCATGCTTCAGGGATGGTTATGTGCACGTGCTTCTGTTCTGCTAGATATAGAACGTACTCTGAGCCATACTCCAGCCAGTCAGGAAGGATCTTTGTTTTAATCTATATAGTGTTTTGCCTTCATGGATGTCTATGTATCAGATATGTGCAGTGCCCTCAAAAGCCAAAAGAAGACATCAGGTCCCCGAGACTGGAGTTGCAGCTGGCTTTGAGATACCATGTGAGTGCTGGGAAATTAATTAGCTTGTGACCTCTAGAAGGATAGTCAGTGTTCGTAACCACTGAGCCATTTTCTTTAAATGGTTTCACTTAGGTAAAATTTGTTTAGAAAACAATAAAAATCCTTTTTATGTTATTTTGGTTGGATTTTATAGCTTTTCTCCTAGTTTGATCTCTTAACATGCATCACCAATGCCATTGACAGAGTTGCTTTGCAATGGATGACTGTGTGTTCGTGCCAGCATCAGTTCCAATACTGTGTTAAAGAACAGTGTTACATAAAGGTCCTAAGTCTTTATTGAATATAGCTATGAAATGTGGGTAAGAGGTGGCTCCTAATAAGTAGATGTGCTTTACTCAAGTGATGCTGTTTGTGTCACCTTTGAAGGGGACATGGAGGCATGTGATGACATCATCTTTTGAAACTCCACATGCTTTGCTGCTCTTCATCCTGGAGCAGCTCCTCATTAAGCCTTCATCATGTAAGCCCACAGAGATCAGTTTGCACATCCCCATCTTATCCCCTGATCAGGAAGTGCACAGTTTGGTTATGAGGCTCTCACCCTTTAGGAGCCCTGCCTATTTGCTGGGGGATTGGAAAGGTATTTATTGTAAGCAAATAAAATTTCAGTCAATTGCAAGAGCTGCCCAGCTGGTGTGAAGGAGCAGAGCCACCAGCTCTGTTCAGTCTGTGAAAGAACTCAAAGGTTTACTCAATTTTCAGATAAATTCTCCATTAGAGGAATATCTGGAGCAGAATGAGCTATTGAAATAGGCTTCTGGAGAATGGCTCTGTCTGTTAAAACCATCTGATAGTCACACAGTGGGATGTCATGTTCTGGGTGAAGTGGGTAATGGTGAGCTTTGGCTGGACCTCTCCACTCTCCTCATAGTCTCTCATGCCTCTCAGAGGTCCTCTTGGCCTCTCTTGGCTGTAAGAGTGTTCTTCTTTCCCCAGCCTTTGCTATGTCTTGTAGAAGGCTTTAGGGCGTGCCCAGTGGATTCACTCATAGCTTCTCAGCCTAGATTCCAGGCAAATGAGCTCAGAGGTCTTCTGCTCTTTAAAGTCCTTAGAGTTTGTATTCTGTTGTCTTGTGTTCTTCTGTGGTTATTGCAATCATATTTTCAGTTGTTCAAATGGATGTTGTTACAAAGCTGAGGAATACTGAGTTGGGTGACAAAGCTTGTATTTCCCAGGGCATTTGCATAAATAGCACTCTTGAAGACTCACTGGACTATAAAAACTGGAAGCCAGTCATGTTTGTGACTAGAATCGGCAACTTGTTTGCACCTATTGGCTTTTCTGCATGTCATCAACCTTCCCTATACATCTCTTGTCCTGGTCAATATTAGCCCATCTGCAAAGTGCTCATAATGTCTTACATAAGTTCATGATTTTCTTAGGCCACATTTATAGCTATTTTTAGCTGCAAGTTAGATAGGTCTTTAACTAAGAATTATCATTTGAGGGGCTGGAGAGATGGCTCAGAGATTGAGTACTGACTGTTCTTCCAGAGGACCCTGGTTCAACTACCAGCACCCACATGGCAGCTCACAACTGTTACTCCAGTTCCAGGGGAAATGATAACTACAAACAGATATGCACAAAAACATCTATACACATTAAAAACCCAAAAAGAATAATCAAAATTATTATTTGAAGCGTTCTATGCCCCGTTTCACTTTGACTCCATCTGCAAAGGCTTACACCAGCACTTGTGCTGAGCAAACACAGGAGAATCAATCCAGTTGTTTAGATTTACAGGGGTCCTGTTCATGGGAGGTGAGAAGAAACGGGCTAGGGTACTCTGGTGTTCAGGCTGAGATGTGCAAGCAGTCTCAGTATGACAGCTTCTTTATGAAGCTATCTGGTGTGTGTGGTTAAATACGCACGCTGTATCGCCTTGTTGAACATTTCCCAAGGAAGACCTGTGACTTCAAGAGTGACTGCTGGATCACAGAGCCCTCGAGAGAATGAGAGGTGCCCATGCTGGCAACACACAGTAATTTAAGAGTTACTCTCCAGGTCTTGCAATACATACTGGTAAATTCTCTTGATAACCCTTCTGATAACTGTGAAATTGCTTTGTCTCACCCTTGTAGAGAAACAGTGAGACACATAACCACAGCGAGAGCAGAAAGGTCTCAGGTGTGTGATTTCCAGGTCTGAAAGGTGAGTGGAAACGAGTGATGCTGTTCTCACAAGGAAGAATCAAGCAGAAAATAGGAAATCTTTCTATTGGCATCATGGGATACGGGAGCAGTTTCTCAGTGCTGTTTCATTTGTGTGCATCATGTCAGGGTGCTCACATCACAGCAGAGATCTTAGGCTAGCTCTCAGGAGTTGGTTTTCTCCTTTCCCAGTGTGAGTCGTAGGGATTGAACTCAGGTTGTCAGGCTTGGTGTCTTTACCCAGAGCCATCTTTTTCTGGCCCACTCTATGCTATCTAGACAACTTTCTTGCATGGTAAGACTTCCAAAGGAGCCCTTTCTGACAGTGCATAAATACATTGTGGTTTGCCTTTTAAAAATTAGTAGGCTCATACTAAGACTTTGTTACAGGTATAGGTAGCTACTAAGAAGAAAACTAAGATGCTATGAAGTTAAAGTTGACGTAGAGCCCCCAAGATATTAAAGATGCCAGAGTGGGCGGATACCTGCTGAGAAAAGCAGCGAACAAGGAATGGAAGCAGGCTAGGAGGAAGTAGTTTGTTGCAGGCAATACAGATGAAAAAGGAGTGGAGATCTGAAACCTGCTTTGACATCAGCCATGGAGATGCAGAGGATGGAGATTACCCAGCTGTTCCCTGCCTCGATTTGGGAATTACAGTTGATTGATTGGCTGAATCTCAGAAGAGAATTTCAACTTTGGACTTTTAACATTGTTGAGACTGCTATGGATTATGGGGACTTTGGAAGTTGGACAAAATGTATTTTGCATTATGCTATGTTTAAGTATGGCCTCCATAGATTCATATGTTTGACCAAGCCTATGGGGTCCAGGGAATGGAATGTTATGGTTTGTATATGCTCAGCCCAGTAACGGGCACTGTTAGAAGATGTGGTCCTTTTGGAGACACTGTCTATAAGACAAAAAGACCACCAACAGACTGGGAAAGGATCTTTACCTATCCTAAATCAGATAGGGGACTAATATCCAACATATATAAAGAACTCAAGAAGGTGGACCTCAGAAAATCAAATAACCCCCTTAAAAAATGGGGCTCAGAACTGAACAAAGAATTCTCACCTGAGGAATACCGAATGGCAGAGAAGCACCTGAAAAAATGTTCAACATCCTTAATCATCAGGGAAATGCAAATCAAAACAACCCTGAGATTCCACCTCACACCAGTGAGAATGGCTAAGATCAAAAATTCAGGTGACAGCAGATGCTGGCGAGGATGTGGAGAAAGAGGAACACTCCTCCATTGTTGGTGGGATTGCAGGCTTGTACAACCACTCTGGAAATCAGTCTGGCGGTTCCTCAGAAAATTGGACATAGTACTACCGGAGGATCCAGCAATACCTCTCCTGGGCATATATCCAGAAGAAGCCCCAACTGGTAAGAAGGACACATGCTCCACTATGTTCATAGCAGCCTTATTTATAATAGCCAGAAACTGGAAAGAACCCAGATGCCCCTCAACAGAGGAATGGATACAGAAAATGTGGTACATCTACACAATGGAGTACTACTCAGCTATTAAAAAGAATGAATTTATGAAATTCCTAGCCAAATGGATGGACCTGGAGAGCATCATCCTGAGTGAGGTAACACAATCACAAAGGAACTCACACAATATGTACTCACTGATAAGTGGATACTAGCCCAAAACCTAGGATACCCACGATATAAGATACAATTTCCTAAACACATGAAACTCAAGAAAAATGAAGACTGAAGTGTGGACACTATGCCCCTCCTTAGAAGTGGGAACAAAACACCCATGGAAGGAGTTACAGAAACAAAGTTTGGAGCTGAGATGAAAGGATGGACCATGTAGAGACTGCCATATCCAGGGATCCACTCCATAATCAGCATCCAAACGCTGACACCATTGCATATACTAGCAAGATTTTATCGAAAGGACCCAGATGTAGCTGTCTCTTGTGAGACTATGCCAGGGCCTAGCAAACACAGAAGTGGATGCTCACAGTCAGCTAATGGATGGATCACAGGGCTCCCAATGGAGGAGCTAGAGAAAGTACCAAAGGAGCTAAAGGGATCTTCAACCCTATAGGTGGAACAACATTATGAACTAACCAGTACCCCTGAGCTCTTGACTCTAGCTGCATATGTATCAAAAGATGGCCTAGTCGGCCATCACTGGAAAGAGAGGCCCATTGGACACGCAGACTTTGTGTGCCCCGGTACAGGGGAACGCCAGGGCCAAAGGGGGGGAGTGGGTGGGTAGGGGAGTGGGGGTGGGTGGGTAAGGGGGACTTTTGGTATAGCATTGGAAATGTAAATGAGCTAAATACCTAATAAAAAATGGAAAAAAAAAAAAAAAAAAAAAAAGAAGATGTGGTCCTTTTGGAATAGATGTGTCACTGTGTGACAAGACCTTCACCCTAGCTGCCTGGAATTTAGTCTTCCATTAACAGCTTTAAGATGGAGATGTAGGATTCTCAGCTCCTCCTTACCATGCATGCATGGATGCTGCCATGCTTTTGCCTTGATTATACTGGACTGAATCTCTGAACCTGTAAGCCATCCCCAATTAAATGTTGTCCTTCATAAGAAAAAAATAAAATAAAAATTAGTAGGCTCATACTAAGACTTTGTTATAGGTATAGGTAGCTACTAAGAAGAAAACTTTATCCTCACAGGGTCACAGCTGTTGCTTTCAGAATCTCAATCTACTCGTTTGCCTGTGTGTGTGTGTGTGTGTGTGTGTGTGTGTGTGTGTGTGTGTGTATGTTTCACACACTATTCTAGTATTATTCAAACTAATTTGTAGCTTCTGTTTTCTTTCCTCTTAGTCTTCATTTCACAAGCCTAGTAGATCTCTTATTGCTGAAAGAGGTCAGAACAAACTTTTTTAAGAGGAGAGAACTTGGAGGTACTCCTTGAATTGTTTCACTAAAAATTAAACAAAATAAAATTATAGCTGAGCCAGGAACTGAATGTGAAGGGTTCCATACCAGAGAAATATAGGGCTTTGAAAGCTCATTAGACAAACCACTTCCAAGTAGTGGAAGCCTCCCTTTAGTGAGCCAATAGTCCGACAGTGCTTATCTAGTTATACATTTATTTATTGGATTTTTAATTTTATGTCTCTCTTCCACATTTTGCCATAAACTCTATGAAAATGGAGCCACATCACCATACTATGCCAAATGCCTGTCATTATGCCTGGCACAGATTTTCAGTGCTTATAGAACCATAGGTTCTAACTCCCTGGGTGTTGGTTGAGTTAGACAGCGTATGTAGCTTTTCAGTAGCTATCTACCTTGGTAAGGAGGAATCTTGTCAGTGTGACCACACGGAAAAATACTAGAGGCCACAGTGGGATGGGAAAGGACATGGTAAGTTAGAATAGACTGCAGGCTGACTGACTCAACAAGATTACATTGCTTTATTATTTACCATTATATATTAAAGCTTGAAGTTTGAATTTGTTAAAAAAAAACACACACACACACACACACACAAAAAAAAAAAAAAAAAAACAAAAAAAACATAGGTTCTACAAAAGAAAACGTTGGTGACTGTCTCAGGGCTCCTATTGCTGCTATAAAACACCGTGACTAAGGAGCAAGTTGGGGAGGCAAGGGTTTATTTGGCTTACACTTCCACAGTACTGTTTGCCATCAAGAAAATCAGGACAGGAACTCAAACGGGGTAGGAGCCTGAAGGCAGGAACTGATGCAGAGACCATGGAGGTGTGCTGCTGCCTGGCTTGCTTCCCTTGGCTGTTCAGGCTGGTTCTTATAAAACCCAGTGTACTGGCTAGTTTTATATCAACTTGACACAGCTAGAGTTGTCACAGAGAAAGGAGCTTCAATTGAGGAAATGCCTCCATGAGATCCAACTCTAAGGCATTTTCTCAATTAGTGATCAAGGGGGAAAGGCCCCTTGTGGGTGGGACCATCTCTGGGCTGGTAGTCTTGGTTCTATAAGAAAGCAGGCTGAGCCAGGTGTGGTGGCGCACGCCTTTAATCCCAGCACTGGGAGGCAGAGGCAGTCAGATTTCTGAGTTCAAGGCCAGCCTGGTCTACAAAGTGAGTTCCAGGATAGCCAGGGCTATACAGAGAAACCCTGTCTCGAAAAACCAAAAAAAAAAAAAAAAAAAAAAAAAAACAAACAAACAAAAAAAGAAAGCAGGCTGAGCAGCCAGAGCAAGCAAGCCAGTAAAAAACATCTCTCCATGGTCTCTGCATCAGCTCCTGCTTCCTGCCCTGCTTGAGTTCCAGTTCTGACTTCCTTCAGTGATGAACAGCAATGTAGAAATGTAAGCTGAATAAACCCTTTCCTCCCCAACTGCTTCTTGGTCATGATGTATGTGCAGGAATAGAAACCCTGACTAAGACACCCAGTATCTCCAGATCAGGAGTGGCCCTACCCACAATGGGCAGGCACTCACCCATCAATAATTAAGAAAATATCTTACAGCTGGGTCCTATGGAAGCATTTTCTCCATAGGTCCCCTCCTCTCTGATAACGCTAGCTTGTGTCAAGTGGGGTTAGACTAGCCGCACAGTGACAGGTAAATATTCTTTTGTTGCAGATGTTGGTGCCCAGATGAAGGAACTGAGGCATAGGGTAATTTACCCGAGGTTATCCTTGTGTGGTGCCAAGGCTATCAGTGAACCTAGGATTACTGTTTTAATTAGAAAATGTAATTCAAGGAAAACAGAACAGGAGCCTCTAATTAGCAAAGTTTCTAAAGCTCCTGGAATAAAGTTAGAAGTTCTAGAAAAAGTCTGAATATTTCCATTTGTTCTGTGAATAACAGTAAAGATGGACTCAGAGGGTAATTACAAGAGCAGTTTATTAATTTTGCCAACGTACCCCAGAGACAGGGAGACTTTCGTGAAATGTGGCTTTTTAAAGCTTGTAAGATTGAAAGCTAGATTTAAACGTAGCTGTAATTTCCTTTTTTAATTCTCCCTGCTCTTTGCTGGGACAGGAGACAGGCAGAAGGAGATGGACGTGGAAGGATAAGTAGAAGCGAAGTTGCTGCCAGGAGGAAAGTACTTCATGAGTGTCTTCACATGTTTTATTGAAGCTACCCATGGGGTGTATGAAAAGCAAACACCTTGGGGCTTAAAGAAAGTCTGGCCTTGATTAGTTTGACTTCACATTTCATAAAAGTAGAATGATTTCAATCAGGAAAAAAAAAAGATGTATTTTTCATTTGTTTAATACAATTCTAAATTTGAGGCATCTGCAGGCTGACTTGTAGCCTCAGCGTCCCGAGAGCTCTGGACCTGCATGTTGACTCCTGCTCTCCCACACACTTTCCTTGAAAGGTCAGTTTGTAGGCCAAGATGGCTGTTGAGGCACTCAGCCCAAGTCTACACTGCAAACTGAAGAAGGGGCTTTGGGAGGAGAGAAGATCTGAGCGAATTTTCTGCTACGTGAGACCAGTTCCTTTTAAAAGCAGCTAGGCTGCGAGTCCCATCCAACAGTGCTACCTGGTGCAGGGACGCTTGCAAGTTGAGTTTGGGTGACGTCATTACCAGCTTGAAATCAGGATGATTGAGGAGGAAAGAGATGTAGTAGAACACTGGTGAGTTTGCCCCACAGAGGGAGCCTTCACTTGCCTTCACTGTAGGATATAATACGGTTCTGAAACCAATAGAAAGGGCTAAAGGTAGTCATTAGTTTCTGGTCACCAGTGGTACAGATTAGAACTGAATAGGACTGAAAACAATGAGGATATATATACTTCGGGTATTCACAAATGCCTATTAACAGAAACCTACCAGTACTGAGAATAAATGCCCAGCCTCTGAGCTCCATGCACTACGGGACAAAAGGCAGTTGAGGCTTTCTCATTTTTCAGGTGGGCACAGGGTTACAGTGATAATCTAGTGGGAATTCAGGCTCTTTATATTAACTAGGGATCCAGGCATTGGTGGAGGAATGGTGGTATGGTTGAGGTCCTCTCTCCGCCACAAGAAAAACCAGGCTCTCTGCCAATGACTGGACTGCAAAGTAAGTACTTCTGATAGGATCACACCTCGTTTTAATATGGAAGTGAGACTCTGTTTATACAGCCCAGCCCATTCCAGGGCACCTTTTAGAAACAGAATACTATATCTGATACTCCAAGAATTTGAAGCCATGTTGGCCATTGGCACATTGTTGAAGTGTCTGTTTCCTGTGTCCCATGGATAGCTGTGTCCTCGGCAGTGGTAAAGGGGAGGCAGAGGATAAAGGAAATTCTCAGGAGACCATATGGAATCAAAGCTGGTGGTTTCAAAGACCTGTAAAGAGGTTCTTTATCATTCTGGGCCCATTACCTTGTGAAGAACTTCAGCTTCCTTCCACCATTCTCCTCCTAGTCTACGGAGTATGAGACACACTGCAGAGGCTTTATACTAATGTCTGTCTCGAGGAAAGGAAAAGCCTTTAGATAAACTGGATCATTCACGATTCCTTAAAATATATAGCTCTCAAAATTCCTGTGGTAAAGGTGTGGTGGTTCTGTGAAGTCAGCCCCTTGGTTATATGAAATTCTATGAAGAGAAAAACCATGAAAGCTGTGGTGGTAGCCTGCCACTCGTCCCTCACCTGCGCAGGTGTTTGAACACGTGGGTCCCCAGCTGGTGGCATCCTTCTGGTAGGTTGTGGAACCTTTTGGATATGGGACAGAGCTGACAGATAAAGTATTTTAAGGTGTAGCCATCCTCACTTCCTGTCTGAGATCTGCTTCCTTTATCTCATCAAGTTGCTCCAGCAGATATTGTCTCAGCTTTAGAAAGTGTAACCAATGTAGTAGCCAGGGCTTCGAGCCTAGAATTATGTCCGGGCTGTGATTAACACAGCTTTAACTTGGGCTCTTAAGTGCTGATTTTGTCTTGGGGATTCATACCTAGCCTCTGACTGATGTGTGGTTCCTGGGAATGTTGTAGCAAAGCTAGAAATAAGACTTGTGAACCCAGTTTGTCAACAGCAGGCATGTTTTTAACTGCCCCTGCTGTTTGGACTCAGACCTTTATTTGAATTGACTAGCCATTCAAGTGATAACTTGTATCTAAGGAGTTGAAGAGACTTGTGGTTAGAGGTAGTTGAAGATTAGTTCAAAAAGAGGAGAGCCACACCTTCAGCCCAGTTCAGTGCACACTGGGACTAATTCCTGTCATCCCTTGCTTTGAGCTGACAGTCCATGAGCAGACAGGAAAGAGCAGAGCTGGTCCTTGGAAAGTAGTGTAGAGTCAGTTACATCTTGGCCACGATGTGTTAAATAAGGTGAAGCACTTTGTAAGTGAAACTTCAAGTGCTAACTAGCCAGTTTTTGCTCTGCACTTTTGGGTGTGTTCCTTTCTTGTGTGCCACAGGTGGATCACAGTGCTTACAGAGTGGAAGCAGACATGAGAAAGCAGTGCATGTGCCCTGGGTCCCTTCTAATCTCATTTAAAGACTGATACGATATTTTCAAGACTTAGAGTAGCATGGTCTCTGTGTTTATGTTAGTGCGCATGTTAAAGTGGAGCCTCTGGAATTGCAGAGTGGAGTGTGTCACACACTCAGACACTCACGTGTAAGCCAGCCCAGAGGAGCATGGTGATGACTCCTGTGCTTGCTTCTCTTTTCCTTCCTGGGTGTCAGGTGGGGCAACACCCCCATGTCCCTGCCGCCGCCCCCACTGCCTAGTATTTTAAGAGAGATTGGAAAGGGACATGGAAATGGCCACATGTAAAATCAGCCCACTGCTTTGTAGAGTCATCTGAGCCCTCTGGCAGGTTTGATAGATTGGCTCAGTGAAACCCATTACAGGTTCCTCTTCTCTTTAGTTTAGAAGCAAGAGAACAAAAAAATCCTCAGTTCCTGAGCCTCTTTCCAGCTAAGATGGTGCATGGTTTATTATAATCCTGTCTAAGTGGGAATTTCTGAAGATGGCCTCCTCTCCCCACTTCCCCCTTCTTCCTGACAATATGGGGGAGGGGGGAGGCCTGAGCACAGTAGCCATCTTTTGGCCCTGAAAAGACTAAATGCCAAAGGAGGCTAACAGAGAGGCAAAGACCTAGTTAACTGATTATATACTTAGACAAGTACAGTAGCCCTGGGTTTCTAGTATTCAGACTTCATATTACATGGGAAATCAAATATCTTGCTTGCTTCAAGCTGTTGTTTGCCTCTTCAACTCTTGACTCTGCTGTTACTGGAATTGAACACAGTCTTAACCAGATTTGAGGCATTGTAGGGACCTGGTAGGTGGAGTCTTTGGCATCACATTTTATTTCAATTAGACCTGTTTCTGTCTTACTGTGTTTTGAATAAGAGTAAAAATTGAACTACAGTTCAGATTTGATGATGTCATTGTGACATTGTTTTAGTATTGTGTCCTGTGTTTTGTTCAGTGTTCTTGATATACAAGGAATAGAACAATGTATGTATTTGTTACTTATATATCTTTTCTCACAGTTTGGGCTTTCAGCCTATCATAGTAAGGAAAGCATGGTGGGTCCTCTTAATCCATAGTGGTGAGAGCATGATTTCAGACCAAAAAAGCAAAGTGATGATAGAGCTAGGGATCTGGGCGTAACCTTCAGAACCTGGCTATAAGCATATATTTTTCACAACTTTAATAAGGGTTCAACCTCCTCTCTAGCCCACCACGCACTAGAAGTAATGGAAAAGAAAGGTTAGTAGGAAATGGGGTTGTGGAACTGTTTAGAAATTGTTCTTTGGGAATATTCCAATCTTTGTTCTCAGCAGTGCAGTCCATTCAGCAATCACTACTCACGAATCAGCAACAGCAGTTCAATCCAGAAATCTGGAGACTCTGCTAATCAGCTGGAGTCCGCAAAAGCAACAAGAAGCCGCAGGAGCCTCAGGAAAAGTTCCTTGGCGAGTGTCTCTCTGTGAAGTCACCACAAGCTAAGCTCAGCAACACAGTGTAAGGTGAACCAATACATGAATCTTCAGTGAAGAATAGCGAAGTGTAGGGAAGCATACCAGTGCTTGAGCTGCCACTGTCTGTGGGATCATATTCATATCACTTCTGAGCATCACACATCCTTTCATGTGTCTGCTATAGCAAAACATCCTGTCACCTATGTCTGCTTCAGGAAAATACTCTTTGACCTGTATGTCCCAGCAAAACATCATTTGACATAACTGACTTTCCAAAGAAATCAGAAAGTCCCACTTCACCTATCCCTTAGTGAGCTACTTCTGTCAACTCGTTCCCTTCCTATCGGTTCCCAGCTTCCCTAAGTAGCAACACTAAGGAATGAACATGGAAAGCAGGAGCCTGTGGGGCATGTTTCATACTCAGACCCTGACAGGGTGCCCTTAGAGCCTGTAGAAGCATGCTGTTGGTTCAGTGCCATGTGTTGTTCTTGAGAGCACAGAGAAGGGCTTGAATTGTTAACTTTTGGGTATGACCATCTAACCCAAATACTGACCTAAAATAGCCACCATGCATTCACCTTTGATTCTCCAACCCCCTTGGGCTGGTCTCAGCTGGGCTGTCTCCTGCCAAGTACACTGAAGTTTCATGTGAGTAGGATGTTGTCTACTAGATGGCTTTTATTCTACTCTGGTTTGAACTAGCATCTTGGCATGGCCACATGAGTCACTAGCCCAACTCAAACAAAAGCTGAGGGGACATAGATTCCAATTATTCCTACTAGAATCCCAGAGACAGGGAATCAGGAAAGAAAAAAGAATGGTGCCCATTCATACAACTTAGCAGAGAGTTTGGGAAGAACAGGTTAGGTAGAGCAACAGCTGCCTTAATGGGATTTGATCTCAGCTAAAAAAAATGACGCAAAGAACAAATAAATGTTCTTCAAGCATGAGAACCAGAGTTCAGATCAGTTCCCAACTTCCATGTGGAGCATCACAAACACTGACAGTCCAAGGGATTCGATGCTCTGGGCCCCCCACCCCACCCACACATTTTTAAAATGAAGTTTTAGGTGCTGGACAGATGATTTGGCAGTTAAGAACCTCTGATATTGTTGCAGAAGACTTGAATTGGTTCCTCGAACCCACATCAAGACCTCACAAAATGCCTATAACTCCAGTTGCAGATTATCCAACACTCTCTGGTCTCTGCTGACACCTGTATTTATGTGCACATGCCTACACACACATATGCACATACATTAAGTTAAAAATACTTTTAAGTTTAAAAAAAGCTGCTTGATTTTTATATTTAAAATTCAGGGTAAGGTTTAGAGAGATAGCTCAGTGGTTAAGAGCACTAGATGCTCTTCCACAGGATCTGGGTTCTCTCCCAGTGCCCTTCCTGGTGACTCACAACTGATATAACTTCTGTTCCAGGGTTTCCAACTCCCATTCTTAGCCTCTGTGGGTACCAGACATGAATGTGGTACATAGACATATACACAGGCAAAAGACTTGTACACATAAAATAAAAATATTTAAAAATTAGTATAATGCCTTGATTTTTATTATACTTGATAAAAAATAGTCTTCAGGCATCAACTTTGTAATTTTTTAGCATTGCCAACTTCTCATTCCTTAACATTTGGATATTAGTTCTAAGCCCATAAGAAAATATTGCTTTTAAGAAGAGAGAAGTTGCATTTTTAAAGTATTGGTGAACTTTCTTTAAACTAGCAGTTTTTTATAGACCAGTCCATGGGAGTTTGCTTATGAAAGGCTTCAAAAGAAAAGGTCCATGAGCTGACTGTGGAGTCATGATGGCTAGCATTCCTTAGAGATTCATAATGCACAGTAAAAATAAACAGATTAAAGTACTTGCCTATTTAATAAGTTAATCGCATTTTGTTTAGTGATAAGCTGAAAAGTTATTAGAGAGGAGTGAGTGTGTGAGAGTGTGTGTGTGTGTGTGTGTGTGTGTGTGTGTGTGTGTGTATTTTGAGGCAAGGTCTCAATCACCCTGTAGCCCAGGCAGGCTTTGAACTCACAGTCCTCCTATCTGCAGCCTCTCGAGGGCTGTCATTACAGCATGGAGAACCACAGTAAGCTTGCTCCCCCCCCCCCCCCCGCCCCCGGGCTATTTAGTAACATAGCCACCCACATTCCCAGCACTCCCCAGGCCTTGTCTTCAGGCTTCCTGTCACCTTATGGTGTGGCAGAGGAGTGTAAGCCTCCTTGACTTGGTGCCTGCTTGACTAGAAAAGACTTTTGTCCTTTACGGTATTTTGATTGGGGGCTGACTTTTTCTTGAGTAACTTAGAGTGCTTTTCATGTACTTTTATTTTCTCTCCAAACCGTCTTTCTGAGTAATTGTCATATGGTCCTTGTTTTATAGACATGATGAACTTGCTGATGTTAAGTGATTTGTCCTATTTCTCTAGGAACTGGGGTTTGGGGTCTGACCTTAAGGTCCTTCCTAACCACCATGCTGCACTGCTAAGAATTGTTGGTGGGGAACATTCATGCTTAAAATGAAGCATGTTTTTAAAATTATGTACAGTAGAGCCTTTTCACCCAGTTTGCTGCTTGGTTTCCAGTAATTGGTCCCCAGTGCCTTAGTTGGGAAAATGTTTTAATATTGAAAATAAAAATGCGTAGTGTTCCAATGATGTCTTGTCCCCTGGGACATTTGACAGAAGCATATCCCTAATATAAAGACTTGCATTATTGTTTTGGAGATAGTTCACCTTGGAGGAACATGTTTTTCCTGATAAAGACAGACAGGACTATATCTGGGTTTTGATGGTGCTAAAACATCTCAAAGATAATATCCTTCTAACCTGAATTGATGGAGTTTACTTTCTCAAAAAAAAAAAAAAAAAAAAGTGTCTTGGTGGAAAACATTTATGCTTGTATCACTAAATATTTTTGTATCAAATAATTTTATCTAGAAAGAAATTAGTGAATCAGACATCTAATATGTGATTTACCAGAATTTTTCTTGTGGCTGATAGGGCAGGAAACTCCATGGACTGTATTTGTATAGAGCTGTCCTTGGCTGTAGGCTCATGGTACTCAAAGGCCTGGACTTCATTTACACAAAGCAGTGGTTTCCATTGAAACACCACCTTGCAAGGTCATGAGCACCTTTCATTTTTGGTTCTTTCTATAAAATCTGTTTAATCTTTGTTTTTATTTTTGTTAACATATAAGAAGTGATAAGTTTCACTATGATGTTTTTATGAATGCATATAACATATCTTTACTGTGATAAATAATGCTTTGAGCATCCTTGCCAGGGGGCATGCTATCCTTCTCTGTATCTTCCAGCTTTACCATAAGAAAGCTTGTAGTTCTTTTTTGAATCTTCCTGGATTCTCCACTACAAAATGAACACTTGATGTATCAGCAGCATTTGAGGAATATACACATAGCTCCTTTAGATACAAGGAATATAGATATTATTTATTTGAGTCAGATTTCAACATTGTGAAATGATTGGGTAAAAATCGTCCATGTAGGTTTGTTTGCCTCATATTTTCAGGTTAATCAAAGGACTTGGGCATTAGAGGGCAATAATGACATTAAAATATGAACAACTTGTATAGTAAGATGGTATCAAGTATAATGTAGTAATTTCTCAGGACACAGAGGCCAAGAGTAGATGTTCTCAGAACTGCTGCTGTGCTTGGGTGAGAACAGTGTGTTGCTGCTAGGCAGTGTGAGAAGCTGGAATTCCTAGAAGAGTCTGGGGTTCAACCAGTCATCTGTAGACATTATCAGTAAAAAAAGCTGACTTGGAATTGTAAAGGTGGCTGCTTTATTAAAGATGATTTGCCATCCTTCTTCAAGAATACTGATGATCTTTCACTGTTTCATTGCTCTAGCACCCAGTAGTTTACAATTTTAGGGAATGTTCAGGCTAACATGTTAAAATGTAGTTTTCTCACTGTGGTGGTCAGAATGAGAATGGCCAATGTAGGCTCGTATGTTTAGATGCTTGGTTAGTGTTGGTGTCTGGGAAGGAGGCGTGTCATTGAGGGCTGGTTTCGAGGGTCCAGCAGCCCATGGCATGGCATTCCAGCTCATATTCATATTAGCACCTGCCTCGGCCTCGTGTGTGTGGTTAACTGTAGTGCAAGCTCTCCACTGCTGCTCCAGCACCATGTCTGCCTGTAAGCTCATGCTCACTGCCTTATGGTCATAAACTCTGCTACCTTCTCGATCCGTGAGTGCCGAATTGAATAACTTTCTTTTATAAGTTTCCTTGGACATGGTGTATTGTCATGAGAATAGAAAAGCAATCTAAGACACAATTAACCCAGTCCCTGTGATTCAGGTTACAGCTCACTGTGCTCCACACGCAACTCTGAAGCAGCGAGTCCTCAGGCCATTTGTCTAGGGACTCCTGGGATAATAGGAAACTAGTTGGGGTTCCTTCCTAAAATCCTCTACCTAGAGTTGAGTTGGCTCCTGGGAGAACATCTGAAACTTGCCACCCCATTCCCATTTTCTACACCTTACAGGATCCGGTCTGCACATACCCCCAGCCATGGTCAGCACTTTCCAGCTTGTGGCAGCAGGAGGGAGGGTCCACCAATCCAATGCAGTCTAGCATACTGGCTACTAGTAGCTGAAGGAGCAGGAGCCATGATTTCCTGATGTAGGTCTATCCGTCTCTCACTCTTAGCTAGCCCACTTTCCCTCCCCTTTTTACCTTCATTTTATATTCCATAATCACCACGTGGGCAGGCTGTTTTTTTCAAGAGAACAGCTGCCAACTCTTTGGAGATTATTCTTTTAAAAGTCTTTTTCTAATCTGCTGTATGTTTTCTACTATTGAATTTTTTAAAAATGAATTGAAGCTTATCATACCACTGGGTTATAGGGATGCAATAATGTCATTTAAAACTACATGCATCAGCAGAATATACTAGTCATGGTTGCAGACTAGACTTGTCAGTGAATGCAGAAAGAGATGTACTAAAGCCTCCAGGATTCTCAGTGGTGAATTACAAAAAGTGATGAATTACAAAAGGGCACACAGTAACTTTGCTGTGGAAAATCCCTGCAGACACTCCTTAATTCGGTGTTCAAGGCCAACACCAGTAGAAAGTTCTTCTGACTTTTAGCAAACAAAGAAGAATGGATTGGTTCTGTGGGACTCTTTCCCATGGATTCAGCGCAGTCAGGAAGAACCATCAGACCGTGAGGTATATACAAAATATCTACCCACTGCCCTTCAGTAATGCCAAGCTTAGAGGAGACAAGCAAAGCCAAAGGTACTGTCACAGCTTAGAGGAAATTCAGCTGTGACAATGACTATGGGGTCCAAGGTTAGCTCTAGAACAGAGAAGGAGCACACATTGGGAAATGCTAGTTCAGTCTAGATTGAGTTCAGGGACAGGGGATAAAGTGTTGTCATGCAAGCATAGTTTGGACCCTCAGCACTCACAGAAAAGGCCAAGCCGAGTGCTCTGTAATATGGTAGAGTGTTGGAGAATCCTCACCATCCATCTCTGCACCTCTACAGGTGCATACCTCTCCTTGTGTGCATGTGCACACACACACACACACACACACACACTCACACACACTCAAACCCCATGCTTTAGTTAATATCGGCTACTACAACTACTAGTTACAAGTGCTGTGTCATTGTAAACGTTGTACTCATGCTCTCAGTGAGATGTGAGGTCCTGCTGTTTTCTGCCCTTTATCTGACTCAGATTTTTCAGTAAATTAAGTAAATAAACAAACAAATAAAAGGAAAACACATTTGTTTAGTAAGTAAATGTAGTGGCTTAATTTGTAAGACTATATTAAAATTCCACTCAGCCTGTACCCCTTCCTCAAACATGTATTTATGTTCTAGCAAATTATACCATTTATTCTTAATTAGCCCCTTTGTGGGTAGAAAAAAGCAATGCAGTTTTTGTATATGTGTGAAATACAAACAAGTCTAGCTACATTCTCTCACCTCATTTTAAGGAACAGAACAGAGCTGTGAGCCATGCACCTTTGTGTCCCTTTTTTTGTGGCATCCTGCCTTTCTGTTCCCTTCTTACCACCAGCACAATATTGCTCCCAACTGAAGATAATCAGCAATTTATTTTTCATTTTTCCAAGCCACATAAATTATATTCTACAGCATAGCTTCAACTTTTCTCCATATGTTCTTAGCTCCTTTTCTCTGCTGTATACACTTCTAGCAAAACACCCAGTATTCATCCTTTCTCCCATGGCAAATAGATTAAGGATTTGGGCTTGGGTTTGAATAAATGGTGGATATTCTTGATACCTTTTCTGAGGCCAAAGTATGTCTTCTGCACTTTAGAAACAGCACCTACACGTACACTAGTCCCTTCCAAATTGGTTTTCCTTGTTATTAGATTGAAAAATTGTCAAGGATCTAATTTCCCTGAGTGAACATTATTGTGATAGTGAGGATCTAGTGTTCATTGAATAAGTAAATATTTTAATTAATTAAATGCTGTCTACATATCTTAAATATACTTAAGTGTTTATGTAGTGTTGCCTTCTTGGTACTTTTTAATCAGTAGAAAGATTTGTGCGGTAAGGGCAACTAGTCACTGATGTAGAAGTGTAGAGCCAAACTCAGACCTGCGGCTTTACAGGGAGACTTCTCCAGGAAGCTTGGCGACAACTGCTGCAGTGTTTATCTCCATAGACTGTGTTCCCGGCATCGTTTCCCCTACCTTCCACATCACAGGGGGAGGGCCATCCACTGATTTGTTCCACAGCAAAAATCTCATTTTTGTGCATTATTCTCATTAGAACACTTTACTATTTTTGATTATTTAGGATTTGTGCCCAAAGTGGAATTACACATTTTACTCCTCCCTGTCCCTGCCTGCCCCCGTTATTTTATACAGATTTTTCTCATACTCCACAAAATACTCACCAGATTTCACAATTCTTGCCACATTGATTTCTTCAACAGCTTGTTTAGACATAAGTAGTGCTAATTATTGTCCATATTTTATAGGTTACAAATACTGAAGAAGTTGGGGAAGGTTAAAAGTTGAACTCAAGTTCACAGGCTAGACACAAAACTAGAACTCTCAGCTCAGTCCTGTCCAGATGTTAAAGTTTTAGTATTCACCATAAAGGAACATATTAATCAGAATGTTATTGTGTCACCAGTATCAATGACATAATGGCCATTTGACAGCTAGAAACAGTGTTCTGATGCTATTAGTGTGAAACTGGTAGCTGCTTTTGTTACTCCCTCTTTGTTAAAAATCTCCCAGGAAAAGCTTAAGACAAACAGTGCAGAAAAACACAAGGAAATGTTACAAGTGAAGCATATGGAGAGGTACAGGCTAACCTAAAGCTACAATATCCGGGAAGACAAATGGCTTTTTGATAGCTTTAGACCTACTGATGAATTAACACCTCTCCACATATAGAGTGTGGCTGATCACTCAAATTGCACTTTTTAAGCTGCAGAGGCAGTGCACTTAGGATACTGTCTTCATGTCAGAAATGCACTTTTGTGCTTGAAAATGATAAAAAATTACAATCGATCCTTACAACTGTTCTGTTCATCTTTATTGATCAGGTGCAAGAAAGATAAATCGTAGCCCAAATAAGATTATAGTAAATGTTAGCATCATAGGGGACTGGCGGTTGATAGAGAGCATTCATCATCTCAAATGGTGACCTGTCCATGGCTCCAGCCACCCCAGTCTGCTGTCTAATCACATACCTATTGATTTTATCTGCATCTTAGAAACCTGGATGTGACTGTCATTGGACAACCCGGATTGTTAAATGCAAAGAGGTCACCGGTGTGAGGAGGCTTTCATTTTCATTTTCTAACCAACCAACAATGATTTATTAAAAAATAAACTACCCAAGCTGTGGCTCTGAAGCCCGAGTGATTGGAGGGCGAGGGCACACAATAGAGCCTTGCATTGTGTTGCATCCTTCTGCACTGGCCAGTGCTTTGCGGGATTTTCATTGAGTCTGAGAGCTCATGGGTCATTTGGGCCGACCCCTCTAGTACACTGCTTTCAGAGCAGCTAGCAGCTAGTCAGAATGGGACACTTTTAGTCCTGCTGTCTGTCCTGGGAAAAGTATTGGATTGCCACTGCAGCTTGGCTTATGTTGTTCATGAGTTCATATCATATATGGTGCAACCTCTTTTGCTAAGATTACTAAGCCTGCCTTTTTGTTCATGTTGATTGTTACAAATGCTGAGATTTTTTTTTTTTGTCATGTGCAAGTGATAGAACACTTTTTGTTGTTGTTGTTCTATCAAAGATTCCCCCACCCCCAAGCCCAAACAGGGTCTGGAACTTACCATGTAGATCAGCCTTGCCTGGAGCTAACCCCTCTCTGCCGCTTGAGTGTTGAGATTAAAGGCATGTACCACCATGCTTGGCTAAGTTCTGTACTAAAAAGAAAATATTTTGCAAAGTAAATACTGCATTTGCATCACTGAGAATGTGTGTGAATTTTGTTCTTTGAGCTTAAGAATCTTTTGATTTACAGCCCTAGTCAACCAAGTAAGGTAGTGTGCTAAGCCATCCTTCAAAAACATGTTAAGAATTTTCTCAGGAGGTGATTCTGAGAATCTCAGTATTTGTAACAAACAATATGAACAAAAAGGCAGACTTAGTAATCTTAGTAATTCTTCATTATGTGAACATCTGTCATGCAGTTATATATATGTATCAATGACAATACTGCCATTTAAATTAGTGGCCTTCCAAGTGTTTAAGTACTGTACCATTTAAGCCACAAATTCCTATACTTCTGGTGTGCCTATAACAAGGTTGCTTCTGTTTTTTAAAATTGTAGGTCTTCAGAACATTTGTCTTCTAGCATAGTTAAAATGTATGTGTAAACTTTGTCCACAGAGCTCAGAGTTCTACAAAGTCACCACCGAGGAGTATCAGAAAGCTGCTGAAGAGGTGGAAGCCAAGTTCAAGTGAGTTTCACCCTGCCCTGGCCTTGGATCCGACATGAAAGCTTGATTGTGTGACTTTCTGCTGAGGAGTATTTGGAAGTGGTTTTGGGTGGGCAAGGGACAGCCATGTTATCTGCTTTACAAGAACATTTGTGAAAGATTGTTGCTGCTCAATCCATTTTATGAACTAAATGAAAAATAAAAGAAAGGGTAATTGTTTTCAATTGAAGTAGTAGATAGCATAGAATGTTGTTGTAATTGCTACCTCTATTAACTGAAACATGGGAATCAATCACTTGTAGTAAAATGATGGGCAGATCCAAATTTGGATATCTTGCATTTAAACTATTTTTATTTCTTCACAAGTACCTTGAACACATTTAAATCATAGACTTTACCTTACCCTTGATTATGAAGGTGATGTTAAATTGCTACGTCTATTCATCCTCTTGATATCTAAATGAATATTCAGTAATTGATGGATCAAAGTGTCCACGACCCATAGCCTTCTCTGTTCTCTTTACCGCCAGTTCTCATATTAGGTAAGATGATATTTTACTGAGTATATAAAGGACTCTATTATATAAGCCCTTTTAGTAGCACATGTACAAATTAGTGAAGAAAAAAAGGTGTTGTGACAGATTTAGTTAAGAGATTGCATTGAGCTCTGACCTCCTTCCTTGCACATGTTTATAAGCGTTTAATAAAATGATTAAACCTTAAGGTAGAATTATTAGTTTCTGCTTCAATGCCATTGTGTGGTAATGGATATTTGTGTTACTTAATGTTGGTTAAAGTAAGATTTTTTTTAACGATGAGGTGTGTTTAAATAAATGTAAACTTTCTATCTTCCTTAGCACAAAAAAACAACAACAACAACAACAAAAACCAAAAAAACAAAAACAAAAACTAGGGGATAGAGGAGATCTCCCAAAGTGAGTCAAGTTCCACTAATCAGTCAGTGCCATTTATCTTTGAAGACAGAAAGTCTTGTGTGGCCCAGGCAGGGCTCAGATCTGGTATTGCCAGGCCTTCAATTCCTTTATCTCCCACCACACAAGTGCTGTGGTCATACGTATATGCCACAGGTCTCATTCTAGGAGACCAGGAAGCTTTAAAGGGCTAGGAACGTAAATGGACATGAACAAGGCCCTTGGTTTTGTCCCTGGCACTACATAAACCAGGTCGACCTGGAATACATAAGATGCTGTCTTCAAAACAAAAAAATTCAGATAAAAGATTGGATGTTGAAAAGTAGTACTGTACTTACTGTGGTTTTTTATATTGTAGTAGTTTATCTTTTCTCCTGATGGAATAACATCTCAAAACCCTTGTTTTCATACTTTGAAAACCTTTGAGTTATCATCTTGGATATTTCTTCATTATAAGATAATCACTATAAAAGTAACTAAAATTTAAGTTAGAAACTAATGCAGACTAGAGTGATCTATGAGTCTTCATAAAGAGCATGGCATTTGTCTTTGACTGGAGAAAGGCATTGAGTAGGTGCAAGAGAAAGATGTCCAGAAGGAAAATATTCCTGCTTTGTTAGTGGGTGACAACTTTAGTGAAGATCAATGGCTCAAGAGATTAGCACAAGATAGAGCTGCAGAGGTCACAGGTCACCAGCTGCCAGGCTGAGGTTGGGTCTTCATTTAGTAAGGAGTAAATGGAAGTGGGTTGAGCGCAAGAGTGGCCTGACTTCAGTACCTTGTAGGAATAGACATCTGATATGGGTGTGAGGTTTGGCTGGACATGTACGAGGCAAGAGTCAAAAGTAGTAGGTGGGCATTCTCAGCAGATTAGTGCAAACTGTTAAGATTGGATGTGAATTAATAACAGCTAATGGATTGAGCTCCAGGTCTGCAGAGTACTGGAGAATGAAGTCCCCACCCAAGGTTCAGGGCTAGAGAATTTTGAGGCCTTAATGGCCTGCAGATGGCCACTTTGTTCTCATGTGCCTTCACTTTGTGCGTATCTTCTAAACTTTTTAAAAAATATAAGGACAGTAGTCAGACTAGACCAGAGCCCATTCTTATTTAATCCTACATTAATTATCTTAAAAAACAAAACAAACAAACAAACAAAAAACCCAAAACTGGATCATGCTTTGTAGATCTGCCTGCCTCTCTCCCAAGTGCATGCCTGGATTAAAGATGTGCCACCCCAACCACCCCTTGACGTAGTAGGCATCAGGGTTTTAGCATTTAAGTTAGAAGGTAAGGATGACACAGATGAATCCTTCGTTCCTTGGCTAGAACAGGCAAAAGAACTGTGATTGTGAGCTTAGCAGGCTAGAAAACTGATAGGTTGATTCTTCTGGAGGAAATGTCTGGTTTGGGATGCGACAGACGGCTCTTGAAGTTCTGCACTGAGCCATCCTGCCCTGAGTGCTGCACTTGGCTACTGGAAAGTAAGAGAGCCCATGGACCACATGAGTCTTTTGATAACTTCTATAAGAAAATGTGGGCCTGGAGGATAAACATAATTATGAAAAGAACCCCAGTAGCATCATTCGCTCACATTTTGATGTATTATTTGTACAATCTAATTAGCATCTGGACTGACTGGTAAGTTAGGCTTTGTCTTTGCCACCAACTGGTCCAGATTTTTATCAGGCTCCTTGAGTGATAACCTCTAAAACTTATGAACCTCTCTTGTGGTGGAAATTGTTATTTATAGTGGGCTCCTCAGCTCATATGATATTAGTGTAATAGGCCAAACACTGACCCATGAGACCTCAGGAAGTCTGTGCACCGGGGCGTGCTCCCCTTCCTAGCAGTATGTGAGAAGGTGGTCACGTGTCTTCAGCCAAGTACCTCAGTATCAGCTCTGCATTCGGAGCTCTCCAGACTGTCTATGCATCTTCTTCTTTGGCTAATTTTTTATTACCCTTTCCCAGCAATGAATCATAACTGACTTTGGCTTAGTTCTCTTGAGACGTTTTGAGTGAATGCTCCATCCCTAGGGCAGTTTGGGAGCCTTCCTACACTTTGTTTTGTCAGCAGTGAGGGAAGTCTGTGGAATGTTCCCTCCGACTACCATTTTCCCAGCTCCAGTGCCAGCAAATGCTCAGGCTTCATTCACACTTTGAAGAGGCTTTAGGATTCGTAGTTTAGAGAGAAGCTCTCACTGTGCCTGAGGTGGTGCTTTCTAGCTACTGCCTGCTAGGCCGAACATCTCGGAGCTGTGACTATAAGAGGGGCTTCCTAACCTCAAAGAGTAGGAATTGCTGAGAAGAGTCCCATGTCTCCGTAGAAGATTGACCATCAAAATCTCATGACCCTCCGTCTGTTCCAAAGCAGTGCACTGTATTTTAGTACATAGCTGCTCTTACCTGGCCCGGTGATTCTGGCTGCTTCCTCTCTGTATACCTGTGTAGCACCTGTGAGCTTCTCTTTGAAGCTGGCTGACCATCTTGAACCTGAACTCGGCAATCTCACTTGAGCAGCAAACACAGAGGCTCTTCAGTCCTTTAGTTAATTCGGTTTCCTGGAAGATGATCGAGTAGGATGTACCCTGGTTGGCTGCAGGAGATGGATACTTTTTAAATTGCCGTTTTAAGGGCAATCTTATCCTAAGATGGGGCTTGCATGAAGTCACCCAAAGTAGAAAGAAAGTGAAAATTATCTAAGATAGCAGTTGACTAATACCATGATGTCAGCTCCTCCTGCCAAGACATTCCAGGGCCAGCTAAAATACTAGCTCATGCTCTCAGCCTGCAGGCTGGAGTTTGGACAGTAAAGCATTTGGGCACGTTAGAATAAGTGGGGCTTCTGTTTTCCTCCTTCATCTACCTGGCTTTCAGTCCTTGAAACTCTGGTGTCACCCCCTCACCCCCATTGTGGTCTACTTGTTTGTGAGGAGGGCAAGTGGTCTCACTGGGGTGGGACCTATACCACATCATAAAATAAAAGGGAAGATCAGCTTTTCAAATGAAGACCCTTTCAAAATCCCAGAGTTCTGTTGTAAAGAGAGCTCCCTCCCCAATATGCTCTAAACATTGTTGCCATCATTCTGGTGAGAATTACAGAACTTAAAGACAATACATACTATTCAATTTTTTCTTCGGGTACTTTTTATCCCCATAATAGCTTAATTAAGTTTTTAGCTATGAAACATCAATCCAGTGGTCAGTGAGATGGCTCAGCAGGTAAAAGGCTCGTGCTGCCAAGCCTCACAGCCTGAGTCCAATACCTCCAAGTCTCATGGTATTGAGAGAACTTACTCATGCACATTTATTGTAGTGAGCTGTTGTTTTAACATCATAGCTTGTGACCACTTGGTGTTAGCATCCTGTTCCTCGGTATGATGGAAACTTGTGTTCTATATCAAGCCTGTTCTGTCTTATAGTTAGTTAGAATATTACATTTATCAGGGTTACATCAGATTAGGAGTGTAGCTCAGAGGGTAGAGTACTTTGCCTAGTGTGCCTGAGGTCATGGGTTCAATCCTCAGTATACAAAAAGCAAAAAAGATTGTGTGTGTGGTGCTTAAGGCAAGTCTAACACAAAATACATGTTCTATAAGCATTAGATTTTATCATTATATTAGAGTTATAAAACTATGTGCCAAAGGAATACACAAAATCTAGATGGTATTGGGGCACTCTAACAAAACATTAGGAGAACTAACAATAAGAGAAATAAGGACTGAAGGGAGTCCAAAGTCTAACTAGGATTCCAAGCACACATGGACAAAACAGTATAGCTCTCAGAGATGAGTCTCATCGAAACAGTGAATGCTGCAGGGCCCATTTTCAGTCAACATCAGAACCCCCTCTCCCCGGTAGGTCGGCGCTCACATATCAGCACATAGAAAACAGAATGTTCCCGTGTTTGTACACAAAGACTGTTTACAGCCAGGACCAAGCAAGTGTAAAGCACATACCAGAAACAAACTACTGTAAAGTCGTGCAATGCTGTAGAAGCACTTTAGAATTGGCTGATACTTCCTTCCCAAGCTGCCCTTAAAATAATAAACAGTTTCTACCTTCCATAAAACGGGGGACGAGGTGGAAAATTATTTGGGTCTTGTGCAGTATTTTTGGAAGGGCGTCATTGGAGACTAAGCTTCCTAACTTGGCCTCAGTTTCTTTGAATGGTGAAACATTGTAAGGCAATGTGATTGTATGAGATTGCACATGAATACAGGTAATACTAGCCAGCTGTGAGTCAGAGTACAGGAGAAACTTCACTTTTACCCTTGAATGAAGTCGTCGACCTGACTTAGAAATCTAGGCATTTGAGAAGAGCTTGGGCTAGCCTCATAAAGTATTAAAGATGAGCTAGCCTGAAGGAATAAACGCTGAGGTGGGTTTAGAGCACCTGTGGAATGCTATGCAAAACTTGCGCAGATAAAATGGACTTTGTGAGTCTCACTATCTACTGAAAGTGTTTCTTCCATGTAAAACCCTTTCACTTTAAAACGTTCTTGGGCTTTGGGGATCCACTTGGCAGTACTGTTTCTTCTCGGGTGGTGAGGCCTTGTGGGTCTGTATCGGCAGCAAGTGCTTCTCCTGTTTGCTATCATAACAGTGTAGATCAGAGACTGTTGTAAGCAACAGTGCTTAAAAGATCCTGCTTAATTGCCTGTAAAATAATTAAATACGGTTTTGACTGGTAAATTTATAATTCTGGTAGATGCCTAAGTCAGTGTGCCCAATGCCTGCGTGACTTCAGTTTGGAAATGTTAGATTAATAGGGCTAGTTGGACTGCGGGTACAGAGCTTGCTCTGACTAATAGTCTTACATCTTCTAGAAGTTTAGTCAGGTAAATTTATGTTACTTAACTTTTCCACCTGGACTTTTAATTAAAAGGGATTTCAGAACGCTCGGTGGCACTTGCTGCTGTCCTAGGTGCTCTGAGATTGAGCTCTGGCAGCTTACAGGACTCCAGCTGCCTTACTGAGTCACTGTCTTCTCAAAAGGACTACCATTCTATGCCACTGCTGAGTGCTGGTGCCTGCTGCTGACAAGTTCCCTTCATGCTTATCGATGTCTACTTAAAACCTGTGGTAGTGCTGTGTGAATGGACATAACCTGCCAAATGTACATGAAAAATCTTTTATCTATGACTTCTCATTGATCATTTTGAAATGATCAAATGGTTTATCTCAGTCAGACACTAATTCACATTGATCAAATTCAAAATGACCCAGTTGACTTAGTTTCTGCTGAACACAAATTGTATTAAAACAACATTATTTGAGCATGCTGCCTGTTCTAATGCAGGAGTGATGTTACAGCAGTTACATCATAGCTAGATTTATTGTGTTATAAAGATGTCTCCTTCATAATGAAAAGTTTACACAAGAAGAAAGAGTGCATATTCCAGGAAAAATGGGGCTCCAGGCAAGAATTGGGGCTTTTACTCTCTAATTAAATTCTGTATCAGTACTGGGCCTCACCACCTCCCTTCCACCCCCACTCCTTTCTTCTTTAATTTGCAGGACTGTGAGCCGGAAATAGAGCAGCTGCAGTGGTGACATTTAATTCCCTATGGCCCTTAGAGCCAAGTAACATCTTGATTATTCAGTAAGAGAGAAACTGAAGAGGCAAAACCCTAGATAAAGTAAATATACCTGTGCCCTCTGCACCTGCCCTTCTTGGTTACAATTGCCAGTTTAGAAGTTCAGGGTTATCTGTGAGGTTGGTTTTTTAAACATAAACTCACCTGTATTGACCTGTAGCACTTTTGTACCCTATGGAATGTGAGGAGAATTTTAATTCTTTTAAAGAAAAGTGTTTATGCTTAAGAATATACTTTGGAGCTGGAGAGATGGCTGAGCCAGTAAGTACATAGTGCTCTTACAGAGTGTCTGGGTTTGCTCCTGCCACTCAGATCACGGTCACAACTGTCTGCAACTCAAGGAAACCTCATGCCACCTGCAAGACCACCAGCACTCATGTAGTGCATATGAACTCATATGTGCAGACATATACATGCACATAAGAAAATAATATTTTCTAAAAGGATATACTTTTATGTATGGCTCAGAGCAGAGGCTGAACATGAACTTGGCTGTTTAACATACTCAGTCTCAACAAATGACTTACTGTGTCTTTGACGTCTCCTAGTTCCCAACAGTGAAATGTAAACTGTCACCCTGTTATCTTAGGCCCTGGAGCTGAGAGGTTTCAAATGAAGAAAACTGTTCTTTCTTTATGGGAAAAGATTATCTTAATTTGTTTCTTTAAGTCTAATATGGCACTGGTTACCTTCAAGTGTGTTATTGATGAAGCCATCAGAAATGTGAAGAGTAGTCCCAGCCCCCAAGCTGTATTCTGGTTGCCCATTTTCCTGAGCAATCAAATTAGTTCCAAGGAAAGAGAAATACCTTTGAAGAGAGACACCAATGTTTGAGAATATTTTTTTAATAATGAGCATTTAGATATGATTGTGTTTGGATTTTGGGGGCAGGGGCCACTTCAGTTATTTTTGCTCCTTGGCCCCAGGACTGGAGCCCTGCTAGTCAGGTTTGTCTGGTTAGAAGTTTAAAGGTCATTACTTAGTTTTTCGTTCCTTGAGTTGGACCTTCGTTGCTTAATCCACACACACTTTTTTTAAGATATTAGAAACAAATGGTAAGATAGTTCCATCTCTTGGGACTTAAATTTCTGTGTTTCTACTGAACTGGTGGTGTCTTAAGAAAGAGACAAGAAGTGGTGTTATTCATTCTCATGAAAGGTGATACAAACTGCAGCCATCTTCTGGATAGCTGTGTCTGTCAGGACCACTCTGAAAATGCTCCTGTCCCTTCAGCATAGGTAGAAAAAGTCACAAATGTGACAAACACTGGTGATGCTGCAGCCAAGATACCTGTGGCCCAGAGCACCTGTCACATTGCAGTCACTTGCTGGTATCTCTCGGGAGTCTTCTTGCCTTTATTGTATGGAATGAGCAAAGCCACACAAGCAGCTACCCTAGGTCTGTGAACTCGTATCTCTTTCCCTGTAAAGGAACAGGTTGTTCTGTTTTCCCCTACAGAAACATTAGCATTGAACTTCCTTCCGTAATCAATACAATCCATTAAGAATCTAGCATTCCTTACATGTTATATGAAATATTAATTGTACCCTGTTAGTTAGATAAATGGAGATTCTGCCAAAGTGATAGCTTGTTTCTTTGAATGTATGTTAATGAGAACTTGGTGAATTTGAGGGGTTTTGTTTATTGGTCCTTGCTTATTTGGGTAATTTAACTATATAACTCATAGTTTTAAATAGTATTATATAAATAGTTTAAAAGTAATTCCTAAGTTTTTCCTCTTGATACTAGCTACAGTTCATTTAGTTCGTAAAGGTACCACGTTTAAAAAAAAAAAATGATCTCTGTAGTTTTTCTTTTGATGCTTTGAAAGATACAGAAACATAATTTTGCTCTCTGAGTGGCACTCAGAGAGCATTGAGGCTTGCAGGAGGGCCAATTATATTTAGTTATTGTCTGACTGACCTGCCACATTATAACATGTCCAGGAACATTTCTAGAAGACAGATTTTAAATCCTGCCAGTATATCAAGCTTGCAAAGTTAACTATCTTAAGTTTTTGTGATTAAAAAATGAATCAGAGAAGTTGTCTGCCTATAAAAGTGCCAAGTTTTGAGGTGTCTGATGCTGTCCAGGTAGCTATATTATGAGGTTTGTCTGTGTTTTATTACTGCAGAGTTTAATAAATATCTATTAGTTCTAACTTGCTTTTAAACAAGTCAGCTGTAGATGTAACAGCCACCTCTGCTGTGCATGAGTGAAAACCATGTACAAAAATTGAAACCAAACTTTGAGGATGATTATACCTAAGCATATATTCTTACCCATTTGAATATGTAATAAGCAAACCTGCACACCTGGGTGGCATCTATCTATCTTGGCTCTTTTGCTTTTTCATAGCAAGTAAGAAAAATATAAAAATTGATAAAAATAGGTCCAAGTTTAGGAGTTCTGCTTAAGAGAATTTCCTAAAACGAAGAAAAGTTGTTTAAACAGACACTTCAAAGGAAGATGTAAGAAAGGCCACTTAGCAAAAGAAAAGCACTTGGCTGTCATTAAATGCCAGGGAAAAGCAAATTAAACCTGTCTGAAATGGTGAAAATCAACTATTGCAGTATTGTGTTGTCCATGGATGTCCCGAAACCAGACTTCTCAGGGCTTTGCTGGAGGGTGGGGCGGGATGGAAAGACCACTTGAGAAAACTATGGCAGTTGGTTTCTTACCAATTTAAACTGCACTTACTCTGTAATCCATTTCCTGGAGGCATAAAAGCACAAATCCACAAAGTCTTACAAGCCTGTCTATAGCACTGTGGTTCATTCACAGCAGTCAAAAGCTAGAACATATGTGTCTGCAGAAGAACGGACAAACAGACCAGACCCTGTTGATGATCTGGAAGAGCAGGGCTGTTGGTCATGTGATCCCTGGGTGAATCTCTGAAACAACTTTTTATGCTGTGTATGGTTCCATTTATACAAAGTTCAAAAGTAAAATTAGATGGGTAGAAATCTGAAAATGATTGGTGAGGACGGGAAACTTGATTGGAAAGGGACACATAAGTAGACCTTCTATGGGGTCCTAAGATGGCTCACTTAAGTCCATGGAGTTGTTATATAGGAGTTACACCCTGGCTTTTCTACCAGTAATCAGATTTATTAGGATTCAAGCCTCTTACCCCCTTACCTTATCTCAGGGATATTGTTTTGTTGTGTTTCTTTACTCTAGAAACAGAGAAACAGCTTCTCCGCGTATCTGCCTCCTTTCTGTCTTTCTCCCCACCAACCCCTTATAACATTTGCCTGTTATACTCTGAATCTTTCAAGTACAGGAAAGTTTATCAATAATACTGTTTATACAAGAAAGACCAAAGGCTGCTGTTTCTTCCATGCTCTGTATTTTGATCATATTCAGCCTCAACTTCTTTTAGACTCACCCCTACCTCTCCACCCTTTCCAATTTTAGGTTTTCTATTTAAATGTCAATAGATAGATAGATAGATAGATAGATAGATAGATGGATAATAGCTTTCCAAGTCCAGTTTGTGGTGCCCATGGGTGTAGGGACATACACTAAAGTATGGTCATCCCTTAAGGAAATGGACTTTCCTTTTCCCAGAAGCCATCAACTGTCAATAGCCATTCAGTTAGAGGTAGGGGCTTGTGAGCTTCTCCACACTGAAATATTGACTGATTTGATCTAATATAGGCAGCTATTAAGTGCAGGAGCCTTGTCAAACCCAGAAGACATTGTCTAGTTCTGTCCTCCTGGCCCTCTACAGTCTTTCTACCCTTCTGCAATAGTCTTGGAGGAGGAAGGGGAGGTGTTGATGTCTCCTGTTTTCTGCACTTTGATCAATTGTGAGTTTGTGTGTTGCCTTCCATCTATTGCATGAAGAAGAGGAGGAGTTGACTACGATGACTATTGTGGTCTAAGAGCAGCTTTATCTATAGTCATAGAAATGACAGATTTAGAGAGCAATTCGATACTATGTCCATTTGGCAAAATAATAGTAGTAGTCTCACCCCTGGGACCTGTTAACCCCCCGTTCCCCCAAACCATGTGTTCTTAGCCAAATTTACAGCACCAAGCATTTGTTTCCTCCTGTGAACCATGCCTTAAATCCCATCATTAAGTGGTCAGTTATGCCCCTAACATTCATGGCACTGTTGGAGCTGTGGGCATGTCAGTGATCATTTCCTACAGTTCACAGGGTACACAGGTGGATAAGAAAGAAAGGAAGTTGATGACTTTATTCCCCATAGTAGCCTATATAGTCCCTTCTGGAACTTTTGAAAACAAGACAGCAATGAGGAAGCTTCGTGGTCTGTACCAACTTGATTTCTCAATTATGGTCTCTTTAGCATCAAGTCTGATGGGCAAACAAAAGCAGTAGCTCAGTGCATTGATTTAGGGGTCTCTGGGACACTCTGACCAGCTCAAGGGGAAGTAACTCAGAGCTGGCACTGGGTTTTTATCTGGCAAACTATTGTTTCTGGAAAGAGCATTATCCTTTGTGTAGGGTATGTGTATGTGTTTATGAACCTTATAGAATAGTAGATTTCCATATGGCTTTTCAGACATCCTTAGTGTTAGATAACCTTTCCTATCCCTTCCACCCTACAATTCCAACCCTCTCCCCACCTAAGCCATCCTCCCAATTGTTCCCTTTCCCTACCTCATAGTACTTAGGTTCTACCATTCCCTCTCTTAGATCTTAGATCTTCCTTTCCACCCTCAACCAACAGTCCCTGCCTTAAGTCAGGATTTCAATTGCTGTGACAAAACACCATGACCAAAAGCAAGTTGGGGAGGAATGGGTTTATTCTGTTTAAACCTCCACTTCCAAAAGTGTTCATTGAAGGAAGTCAGGGCAGGAACTCAAACAGGATAGCAACCTGGAGTCCAGGAACTCATGCAGAGGCTGCTTACTGGCTTGCTCATCCTGCTTGCTTATAGAACTCAAGAATGCTATCCTAGGGATGGCACCACCCTCCATGAACTGAACCCTCCTCCATTGATCATTAATGGAAAAAATGCCTTATTGTTGGATCTTATGGACACATTTCCTTAACTGAGGCTTATTCCTCTCTGATGATGCTAACTTGTGTCAAGTTGACACACAGAACCAGCGAGTACATTCTTGTTCTAGTTTTCTAGATTCAAGAGGTACTCCAAATTAAACACATAAATCTAAAAATTCAACACTAAGATCTATGTATGAGTAAGAACATGGCAATGCTTATCTCTCTGAGTCTTAGTTACCCTCAATGTAATATTTTCAGTTCTACCCATTTAACAACAAATTTCAAATTTCTTCACAGTTGTTTAAAATTCCATTGTGTAAATGGATATCACTATTAAAATTTATTCCTCAGATGATGGATATCTGGGCTCCTTCCATAGTCTAACTGTTGTGAGTAGTAAAGTTATAAATATGGGGTGAACTTGTGTCTGTATAGTAGGAAATAGAGTCCTTTGAATATATATGCTCAGGAGAGAGATGGTTGGGTTGTATGACAGATTTAGTTCTAGTTTGCTGAGGAACCTGTTTTTCACAGTGGTTGTACCAGTTTTCTTTCCTATGAAGAGTACATGAAGCTTCACTGTTCTCTATATTTTTACTAGCATTTCTTGTCTTTTGTTTTTTTAATGATTTATTTATTCATATTTAATGTGTATTGGTATTTTGCCTGCATGTACATATGTCTATATGAGGATGTCAGATCCCCTGGAACTGGAGTTACAGACAGTTGCAAGCTGTTTTGTGGTTGCTGGGAATAGTATCCACTAAGCCATGTCTCTCCAGCCCCCTTTTGTTTTCTTAATCTTAGCCATTCTGATTGGTGTAAGAAAATCTAAAAATCATTTTAGTTTGCATTTGATAGCTAAGGATGGTGAGCACCCTTTTATTTTAAAATATTTTTTCATTATTTATATTTCTTCTAAGAACTAGTTTGATTTTATAGCCCACTTCTGATATCTGTTTTGTTTTGTTTTTTAGACTATTGTGAATAGGATCATCTCTCATCTCTGTCTTGTGTTTGGCTTCTAGGAGGGCTACTGATGTGAGTGTGTGGATTGTCACCTGCTACTTCCTCGAAGTGTCTGCCAGCTCTAAGTCATTTCCTTGATGGTTTGGTTTCTAATTCTTTCAAGATACTAGTCCTGTATAAGATGAAAAACTTTAAGAACTTCCCCCTGGTCTGTAGGCTCCCTTCTTAGTCATAGGTTTCCTTCACAATGTGGAAGCAAAATTCTTGAGGTATATTGATTGTTGCTTTAAGTCCTGGGCAGCCAGAGTTCTGTCCAGAAAGACCTTACCAGAGCTTATATCCTGAAGTGTGTACCCTACTTTGTTTTCTAGAAGTCTGAGAATTGCAGTCTGACAATAGGTGTTTGATCCACTTGGAATTGATTTGGCATTTGGTGGGGGGAGGCTCTTTTTCGTTTCTCTCTGTGCATATATCCAGTTTTCCCTTTGTTAAAGATTCTGTCTTTTCTCTGATGTGTATTTTTGGCATCTGTCAAAATCCATATAGCTATGGTATGCACAAATATCTAGGTCTGCAATTCTACTTGATCGATGTGTCTGTTTTGTACCAGTACAATGACAGTCCTGCAGGATAACTTGATATCAGGAATAGTGCTACCTCCAACAGTTTTGTTGTTGTTGTTGTTGTTGTTGTTCAGAATTGTTTGGGCTTTCTGTGGTCTTTTGTACTTCTATATGGATTTTCAGGGTTGTTTTTTGTTTTTTGGAGTTTTTTTTTTTTTTCAATTTTTGTGATGTTACATTGTAATTTTGATGGGAATGACTTTGAATCTTTAGATTACTACGGAAAGTAAGATGGCCATTTTCATATTTACCCTACCAATCCATGTGCTTGGGATGTCTTTCCCTTTGCTGGTGTCTTCACAGCAAAGGGAAAGTTTTTTTCTACAGAGGTTTAGTTCCTGTTGTATAGGCTGTTCAATTCTTTGATCAGGTGTATTCAAAGGCATACCTAGGCTGGCTTGTTTCTTTGGGCTATTGTGAGTAGAATTGGCACTTTTATCTCTGTCCTGTCTTTGGTGTCTAGGAGGGCTACTGATTTGGGTGTGTTGATTTTTGTCACCTGCCAGTGTCTATCAATTCTAGAAGTTTCTTGATGGAGTCTTTGGGTGTCTTGTCACCTTCAAATAGGGACACTGACTTCTTCCTCTTAAGGGGGACTTGAAACCAGTCATTGTAAATAAAACATTCTTACTGTGAGCAGCACCAATACATTTTCATATAATGATCCAGGCAGCAGTTTTCCTTACTGAGGCCTGGCAGAATGCTTGAAAACTTGTAAAAGCTTGCATCTTGGCCCTTCTCTACATGTTGACAGAAAAGCACACATGCTTCCATGTTACAGGGCCGCCAAGCATCCCCACCATCCTCCACTTGCTCACATGGCTGCCTTGAGTTACTTTGTGTGTGTTCTTTTTCATTGGCCTGCAGTTAGACTCTCATTCTGTGTGAGTGTGTATCCCAGCACTGGTAATCAGCTGTGTCCCCTGGAAACTGATAGATGTGCTCATTAAGGCGAGATTTTGCTCTTGGCTCTGATTCACAAGTCACCTCAGCTAGTGTTTCTGGATGAAGCTGGCAAAGAATTCTGTGTGGTGATATATCTGGCTTTATTCTCTTTTAAGCACTGAAACTCCTTTTTTGCTGTGTTCACTGTGCTTTGTGGGGATCTTACAATCACAAAGAAGTCAGCTATTTGCTAATTACAGTATTTACACCAGAAAGGCTGGGGGCTGCTGTTGTGTTGGAATTTTTTTCCCTCATTTTGTTCTCTTGTGCTTCTGTAACTACACAAATGCTTATTTGTGAGGCAGATCTTGGCATCATGACTCTGAAGACCACCAGCCTGCTACCAGCATAGATCTGAGCAAAGCTGCTGGGTGAGAGAGGCACTCAGCAAGGTTCATGACTGGGAGTTTGAAGTTAGCCTACACCTGTTCTCTGCTTTCAGGATGAAAAATGAATTGCCAATTACTGTCGACATGTTCAGACACAACACTTCATATGGCAGAAGCCTGCTCAGCCTGCTATCTGCTGAGCCCCCAGCTAGAAACCCATCAGGTCTGGGAAGGGGGTGTGTTGGCAAGGAGAAGACGAAAAGGGATCGCTTTCTGATCCCATCCCGTGTCCCTTGTTTGTGCAGGCTATGGGCTAGAGGGCAGTGCCTCTCACCTTTGTTTCCCCAGCAGAGCTCTTGAGCAAGATGAAGTGGTCAAAGTGGGTGCCAGCATGTGGGCGGTGCAGTCTCCTTCCACTGCAAGCTGCACGCCCAGATGCTGCTGTTTTCTGCAGTGGCCCTTGCTGATTCACATTCATAACACCTCCATTCCAGCTCATTTGGTGCTGCTGTCATTCACAGCTCTTCTCTTTGTGGGGCGGGTGTTTCTACAACACAAAAGATGCTAAAGTGAAGGAGAATTTGAGTAGTGAGTCTTCAGTCTCTATCCTTCAGCAGTCCTGGTTAGTTGATAAAAAGCAGAAACCAAATATTCTGTTGCTACTTAGGTGAAGGTTTGAATTTGATGGTGGGGATTGCCACTTTGTGTTATTTTTGAAGCTATAAGTCTGATATACTGGATTTTTGCCAGAAGACCAATTTCATCTGTGGTGTATCTTGGGTGTTCTTGTCTGTTAGTAAATTCTGACACCTGACCCCATTGGCTCGCCCTCCCCTAGTAAAGAGCTCTATAATGTAGATCTCTTGTTTAAAGGTATTCATAAGGCAGCTTTTCTTGGGGGAAAGAATCCCACCAAGAGTCCCTTTGAGGTGCTAATTTATTTGCACTGGAAAGTTAAGTTCCAGTTTCCAACCCCCAGAGGTCTTAGATATTTGCTCAAGAACAATTTTGATTACTGTACCTCATTGCATGCCAAATGGTTTTATATATTAGAATATAAGAAGTGGCCTAAAAGTTTTAATATAAGCATGAAGCTGCTAGCAAAACACTAAAGGGGACGGGCTATCTGTGGAAGTGGCTGGCATAGACTGTTTCTTTTAACTTTGACATGTTCTGAAGCAAACAGGGAAAACTGCTTTCCATAAGGAACTCAAATGCTAGAAACAGTGGAGATCAAATGGCACAAGAGGGTATAAAGGAACACTGGCCTTAGACTTTGAAGGGGTTAAATTCTTACTTTCAAAGACAGAGTTGATAGGATATGTAAGTGCAACCAAAATTTCTACCTACTGGGGAGTGTTTTTATCTGTCACCTATTCTTGGCACCCCATGATTCACTGCATAAAAATCATGTAGTTTTGATTGCTTGTTGTTGCTAGAATTTTCTGTCACATGTGTTGGGCATATATGTATTGTATTTGTTATCATTCCAATCACCAACCCGCTTAATCCAAACCTTTACCCCAATATGCCATACATCTACAGCCATAGCCACAACCACAAAACCCACCAGAATCAGCATTTCTCTCTGTCTTGCACAGGATCATATGACTATGTTGCCACTCTTAATGCTGGAGCTTTGGTCCAATTAGTTTATTTAAAAGAGAACTTTTCTCAACTGAACATACAGATACAATTCTATTAATATAAAGTCATTGTAATTTATTACATCATTATAACTATTCCTATATTAATATCCAATCATAAAATCATATATTGTATCATATTTTCTAAGTTTAAGGTCTTGTGTGAATGAAAGAGGATATAGTTTGATTCAAAGTGTGGGAAATAATTTAACAAAGACTTGGTTCATGAGATGCTGTCTGGCAACATTGGACCTTTGGAAAAGAAGGGGCCTGTTGAAATGGAGTATATTAGCCTGTTTATGTGCCCAACTACCATCTTTCTGAATGATACCCTAAGAATTCATTAACCAAATTCTACATGCCACAAGGAAAATATGTTGGGAGCAAATTCATAGTACATATTCAGATCTGATTTTTCTGGACAACCAGTCTTTTATTTATTGTATAACTTTGAATACAACCAAATGTATTAAATGAGCTGACATTGTAGAATAATTTGTTATTTCCGTATGAAAAATACTAGATTTTTCTTTAAAAAAAAAAAAAAAGAAAACTTTTTAAATTGAGTACACTGTAAGAGGGAGCAGATGGGGCAGGTGGATTGCCTCCTGCAGGGTTAGTCAGTGTTCCATAGAGAGCAGGGGACTTTGGGGGTGAGAGGTATTCCTACATTCAGATGATGAAGTTTCTTTTTGTTTGGCTCTCTGGTATATAATTTGTACCTAGGAAAGAAGCAGTTAGCCCTGGTGTGCAGCTAGGATCATGGGGTGGGTGTTCGGCCGTTTGCAGTTTGATGCTGTTCCAGACTATTCTTATCTCCATCATGATTTTAAGGGCATTCTGGGGATTTGTATGGAAGCAGACTAACCAAAAATACGTCTCAGTAGCCTTCAAGATGGTGGGTAAACACAGTTGCTGCCAAGCCCCAGAACCTGAGCTAGATCCCCAGGTTCCACATAGTGGATGAAGAGCAAGGACTCATTCCTTGCAAGCTGTCCTCTGACCACCACTCGAGCACCATGGCACTGTAGATGAGTATACATAAGCCATGAGTTCACACCAGTAGACAACTGAAGGCTACAGAGACAGCTCAGATGTTGATAGCATCTGTTGCTCTTGCAGAACTCAGGCTGTTCCCAGTACCCATAGTGGATTATAACCATTAATAACTTTAGTACCAAGGCACACACTTGCAGGCAAACAGAACTCACAGCCCAATCTGAAAAGACAGTTCAAACTCATCACTTGCACAGAGTGAGCAGAGACTAGGTCCATCCTGGAAAACTGGTTGACCTAATTTGAGAGGGGAGGGGAGTGAAGAAAAGAAGATAAGGGTAATGCTGGTATTTATAAGGTATTTTCTCTTCTCATTAAATTTTTGATTTTCTTCCTGGAACCCTAGTCCAGAAGTGAAAAGGGTTAAATTAGTCATTACTCTTTTTGGTTATAAGGTAGTGAAGTTTGGGGTTTTTTGGTTTTTACTTTTGCTTTTCATTTTGTTTTGTTTTGTTTTTTTCAACAAGGAAAATGTAACTTCCCTTTTATTTTCTAAGTCACCCCTTAAAAGTGTATAGTTGTATTTAGATAGTAATGCATCTACATTGATCTCTATGAATGGAAGTGTTAATTGGCATAAGATACTATTTTAATTTTATCTATAAATATGAGATTGTTTCAACTTGTAATTGTTATAAATAAAAACTCCAATATCATCTGGGGGAGCCATTTTGGTTCCGGGAATCTGCCGAGACTAGTCAGCGCAGGTGAGAGTGTGGACTACAGAAGCTAACAGCTTCTGGGACAGGCAGAAGCCACAGAGCTTCTGAGGCAGACCGAGTTTCAGGCTCCAGACATCCGGGCACCTTCCTTACCAGGGGAGAGGTGTACACTCTGCTCCGGAGGGCTTTGCCGCAGCACCTGGGGTAGCCATCTTAGTTAGTCTGCACAGGTGAGAGTGTGGACTACAAAAGCTACACAGATTCTGGGACAAGCCCTGTTTCGGGCCTTCATCTTCTGCCAGGAGGCAGGTCTGAATGCCAGATATCTGTCCATCTTCCCTGCAAGAGGAGAGCTTCCCTGCAGAGAGTGCTCTAACCACTGAAACTCAGGAGAGAGCTAGTCTTCCAGGTCTGCTGATAAAGGCTAACGGAATCACAAGAGGAACAAGCTTTAACCAGAGACAACTATAACAATTAACTCCAGAGATTACCAGATGGCAAAAGGCAAACATAAGAATCTTACTAACAGAAACCAAGACCACTCACCATCATAAGAACCCAGCACTCCCACCTCAGCAAGTCCTGGGCACCCAACAGACCCAAAAAGCTAGACCCGGATTAAAAAGCATATTTCATGATGATGATAGAGGACATCAAGAAGGACTTTAATAACTCACTTAAAGAAATACAGGAGAACACTGCTAAAGAGTTACAAGTCCTTAAAGAAAAACAGGAGAACACAACCGAACAGGTAGAAGTCCTTAAAGAAAAACAGGAAAACACATCCAAACAGGTGATGGAAATGAATAAAACCATCCAAGACCTAAAAAGAGAAGTAGACACAATAAAGAAAACCCAGAGTGAGGCAACGCTGGAGATAGAAACCCTAGGAAAGAAATCTGGAACCATAGATGCGAGCATCAGCAACAGAATACAAGAGTTGGAAGAGAGAATCTCAGGTGCAGAAGGTTCCATAGAGAACATCAACACAATAATCAAAGAAAATGCAAACAGATCCTTACTCAAAACATCCAGGAAATCCAGGACACAATGAGTAGACCAAACCTGTGGGCAATAGGAGTAGATGAGAATGAAGATTTTCAACTCAAAGGACCGGCAAATATCTTCAACAAAATTATAGAAGAAAACTTCCCAAACTTAAAGAAAGAGATGCCCATGAACATACAAGAAACCTACAGAACTCCAAATAGACTGGACCAGAAAAGAAATTCCTCCCAACACATAATAATCAGAACAGCAAATGCACTAAATAAAGATAGAATATTAAAAGCAGTAACGGAAAAAGGTAAAGTAACATATAAAGTCAGGCCTATCAGAAGTATATCAGATTTTTCACCAGAGACTATGAAAGCCAGAAGATCCTGGAGAGATGTTATACAGACACTAAGAGAACACAAATGCCAGCCCAGGCTACTATACCCAGCTAAACTTTCAATTACCATAGATGGAGAAGCCAAAATAGTCCACGACAAAACCAAATTCACACATTCTTTCCACGAATGGAGCCCTTCAAAGGATAATAACACAAAAAACAAAAAAAACAAAAAAAAAAAAAATACAAGGATGGAAACCATGTCCTAGAAAAAGCAAGAAAGTAATCCCTCAAAAAACCAAAAAGAAGACAGCCACAAGAACAAAATGCCAACTAACAACAAAAATAATACGAAGCAACAATTACTTTTCCTTAATATCTCTTAATATCAATAGACTCAATTCCCCAATAAAAAAAACTTAGACTAACAGACTGGCTACACAAATAGGACCCAACATTTTGCTGCTTACAGGAAACCCATCTCAGGGAAAAAAAGCAGACACTACCTCCGAGTGAAAGGCTGGAAAACAATTTTCCAAGCAAATGGTCTGAAGAAACAAGCTGGAGTAGCCATTTTAATATCTAATAAAATCGACTTCCAACCCAAAGTTATCAAAAAAGACAAGAAGGGGCACTTCATTCTCATCAAAGGTAAAATCTTCCAAGAGGAACTCTCATTTCTGAATATCTGTGCTACAAATGCAAGGGCAGCCATATTCATTAAAGAGACCTTAGTAAAGCTCAAAGCACATATTGCACCTCAGACAATAATAGTGGGAGGCTTCAACACACCTCTTTCATCAATGGACAGATCATGGAAACAGAAACTAAACAGGGACACAGTGAAACTAACAGAAGTTATGAAACAAATGGACTTAACAGATATCTACAGAACATTTTATCCTAAAACAAAAGGATATACCTTCTTCTGAGCACCTCACCGGACCTTCTCCAAAATTGACCATATAATTGGTCACAAAACAGGCCTCAACAGATACAAAAATATTGAAATTGTCCCATGCATCCTATCAGACCACCATGGACTAAAGGTTGATCTTCAATAACAACATAAATAATGGAAAGCCAACATTCACGTGGAAAATGAACAACATTCTTCTCAATGATACCTTGGTCAAAGAAGGAATAAAGAAAAAAATTAAAGACTTTTTAGAGTTTGATGAAAATGAAGCCACAACATACCCAAAGTTATGGGGCACAATGAAAGCATTTCTAAGAGAAAACTCATAGCTCTGAGTTCCTCCAAAGAGAAACTACAGAGAGCACACACTAGCAGCTTGACAACACATCTAAAAGCTCTAGAACAAAGGGAAGCAAATTCAGCCAAGAGGAGTAGATGGCAGGAAAAAAATCACACTCAGGGGTGAAATCAACCAAGTGCAAACAAGAAGAACTATTCAGAGAATCAACCAAAAAAGGAGATGGTTCTTTGAGAAAATCAACAAGATAGATAAACCCTTAGCCAGACTCACTAGAGGGCAAAGGGACAGCATCCTAATTAACAAAATCAGACATGAAAAGGGAGACATAACAACAGATCCTGAAGAAATCCAAAACACCATCAGATCCTTCTACAAATGCTATACTCAACAAAACTGGAAAACCTGGATGAAATGGACAAATGTCTAGACAGATACCAGGTACCAAAGTTAAATCAGGATCATGTTAATGATCTAAACAGTCCTATATCCCCTAAAGAAATAGAAGCAGTCATTAATAGTCTCCCAACTAAAAAAAGCCCAGGACCAAATGGGTTTAGTGCAGAGTTCTATCAGATCTTCAAAGAAGATCTAATTCCAGTTCTTCACAAACTGTTCCACAAAATAGAAGAAGAAGGTACTCTACCCAACTCATTCTATGAAGCCACAATTACTCTGACACCTAAACCACAGAAAGACCCAACAAAGATAGAGAACTTCAGACAAATTTCCCTTATGTATATAGATGCAAAAATACTCAATAAAATTCTCGCTAACCGAATCCAGGAACACTTCAAAACAATCATCCATCCTGACCAAATAGGTTTCATTCCAGGGATGCAGGGATGGTTTAATATACAAAAATCCATCAAGGTAATCCATTATATAAACAAACTCAAAGACAAAAGCCATATGATCATCTCATTAGATGCCAAGAAAGCAATTGACAAAATCCAACACCCATTCATGATAAATGTCTTGGAAAGATCAGGAATTCAAGGCCCATACCTAAACATAATAAAAGCAATCTACAGCAAACCAGTAGCCAAAATCAAAGTAAATGGTAAGAAGCTGGAAGCAATCCTACTAAAATCAGGGACTAGACAAGGCTGCCCACTTTCTCCCTACCTATTCAACATTGTACTTGAGGTCCTTGCCAGAGCAATTCGACAACAAAAGGAGATCAAGGGGATACAAATTGGAAAGGAAGAAGTCGAAATGGATACAGAAAATGTGGTACATTTACACAATGGAGTACTACTCAGCTATTAAAAAGAATGAATTCATGAAATTCCTAGGCAAATGGATGGACCTGGAGGCATCATCCTGAGTGAGGTAACCCAATCACAAAAGAATTCACATGATATGTACTCACTGGTAAGTGGATATTAGCCCAGAAACTTAGAATACCCAAGATATAAGGTAAAATTTGCCAAACACATGAAACTCAAGAAGAATGAAGAACAAAGTGTGGACACTTTGCACTTTCTTAGAATTGGTAACAAAACACCCATGGAAGGAGTTACAGAGACAAAGTTTGGAGGTGAGAAGAAAGGGTGGACCATCTAGAGACTGCCATACCTGGGGATCCATCCCATAATCAGCCTCCAAACGCTGACACCATTGCACACACTGGCAAGATTTTGCTGAAAGGAACCTGATATAGCTGTCTCTTGTGAGGCTATTCTTGGGCCTAGCAAATACAGAAGTGGATGCTCACAGTCCGCTATTGGATGGATCACAGGGCCACAATGGAAGAGCTAGAGAAAGTACCCAATTTGCTAAAGGGGTCTGCAACCATATAGGTGGAACAACAGTATGAACTAACCCGTATCCCGGAGCTCTTGACTCTAGCTGCATATGTATCAAAAGATGGCCTAGTCTGCCATCAGTGGAAAGAGAGGCCTGTTTGTTTTGCAAACTTTATATGCCCCAGTACAGGGGAACGCCAGCGCCAAGAAGTGGGAGTGGTTTGATAGGTGAGTGAAGGAGGGGAGGCTATGGGGTACTTTTGGTATAGCATTGGAAATGTAAATTAAGAAAATACCTAATTAAAATAAAATAAAAATTAAAAAAGAAAGAAAATGGACTAAATATCTTAAACTGTTAAAAAAAAAAACAACCCTCCACATGTCAACACAAATCCAACTAGTCCGGTTAAATATAGCCATATAGTATTCATTAGTATTGTTCTGATATAATTAGCATTATATCTTTTATAAAGCCCTTTTTCTACTAGTGGGTACTCAAGTTCTTTGATTTCCCCACCCTCCCTAAGAAAAGGCTGCTTTGAAACAAACCCTCAAAAACTGGTGTGTACTCTGTTTCTGTTACTTGGATAGGTTCTTCCAACTATGTGGGTTTTGGCTGCTTTACCTCTTTGTCTTCCTTTACTGATGTCAGAAGTATGTGTAATACCTCATGGTGATGATATAAGTTCAGTGGGATAATGGAATAAAAACCCCAGGTGTTAGAAGTGGCCTGATCTGGAGACACTCTCTAGGAAGCTAGAATGGAGTTGTTGAGGCCAAAGTTGTCTGCCATTCAGATTTGATCACAGTGTTATGTAAATCTGTACTTTCAGGACAACAAAACAAATAAACAAAAACTTGTTTTTAAAGAAAAACCCTGGTTTGTAAAGCTTTGTGGCCTTTTGACATGTGTGTGGTCATCTTGTACTACATATTGGCACATCCTTTTCGGGTTTTGCTTTGACTTTGTACTTCCCTAGAGGTGAATTGAAAAGATTCATTGTAGAACTTTTTCCATTAACTCTGGGGATAACTACAGAGCAAAAAATTGTCCTTTGGGCAGAAATGTCAATCCATGCCTCTCTTCTGAGCATTTGGAAACTGAAGCGCCCAGAAGCCGATTTAATAGGAGGATTGAAAAGCAAAATGTATACACATCTTCACCCTTTCTAAGGGAGGAGAAGACAAGTGAAAAGTATATTCTCAGAACTTGATGATGCAGAGAGAATAAGATGGTTGCTGCAGTGAGGGCATGAGGCTTGGAGTCTTTAAAAGATGTGAGTGCTAAGCTCATGAGACAGCCTGATCCATTCTTAGTAATGATACATCTTTTTGTACTTTGTGCCATGAAATTCTCCCTTTATATGACAGTTTGTGCGAAAGGAGCTTAAGATCGGAGGGTAGGGTAGTGTTTAATAGGCTTTGCCATAGCAGCTGCGTAAAAAGGAAATTCGTTTGCTCTAACTTCTAGTTCTGGGTCTTCATGACTTTGTTTTTCTTGTGTATTAGAGCTTCTCTAATTTTCCATTCTTTAAGGTCATTATAGTCTTAATGAAATAATAAGTGGCCACTACTACGGACTTGTGCCGGATGTTTGTGGCTGCTCTTTACATTACGCCCACAAGGTGCTTGTCCTTGCCATGCTGCAAGATGTAGTTGTCCTCCTCTGTACCATGATGTCCATAAGAGATGTGTGATGCAGGAACAAATGAAGTCCTTGTGTTCTTGGTGCATCCTAGGCAGCCGGTTATTAGCTTATCATTATCATCATCAATAGCATGTTTCTATCAAGTGAGTTTTGTAGGGTTTTTTACTTGATACATATATAATGCAGTATCTGTTTCCCTAGGGCATAATCCCTAAGCAAATAAAAACCACAATTGAGAATATACCATGATTCTAAAAGTGTATGTTTAAAGACATCCTTTTTTCCATGGTTAAATCATTTGCCAACATATAGAACATGGCTCAAAATAATTACATTTTAGCATGCTAAATGAGGACAGTCTGATTTGGTTAGACTTGCGTCTGGGATGCTCAGCTCACATAAGGAGTGCTGTTCCTAGCTCATGACATAGTGCTCATCCAATGCCTTTGTCACACCTTCAGAATACATGTTTTGTTGGAGATTATGGGAAAGTTTAGGATGGTGGCCTTTGACGTTTATTCCAGACTCATTTGCTTGGCATGTGGCAATTGGTTAAACGTCCGGGTTAGCCCTTAAAAACCTTCTTGCCCCATGTTCGGTCACAGGAAGACTAAAAGATTGATAGTTGGACAGGATCTCTGTCCATGTGAGTGTATGTGCCTGTGTGCTTACAGCAGCCTAGATAGATGTCTTCGCTAGCTTTATCACAGGTATAGCCCTGTCTCTATGAAGAAAGCCTTGGGAAAACCAGCCTGCCTCCCAGTTCTTGCATGCAGCAGCTTTTAACCATTTTTTATAGCAGTTCAAGAAATCCTGCTTTCAAATGAAATCTTTATAGGTACTTCTAATGCCTAGAGCTGATAATACGGTATTTTATTACTATAGCTATAGTTTATACACTTATTTACAACCTTATTATAAAATAACAATGAAGCTTATTTTCATGAATATAGCTTATAATAAGTGGGGTGAAGGATGGCGGCTCTGATCTTCTTTCAGCCTCAGTCCCCATATTTATGCATTTGGTGGTGGTGGTGTAATAATCCTGATTTTGCTGGTAAGTAATGTCAAATGACCCCAGGTTGTCTTTTAACAGCTTGTCTCACAGTCACAAGATACTCATCCATCAGTCTGATCTATATGATTAAGACCAAAATAAGTTTCTGCTTCAAAGCTGAATAATTGACAGTATCTAATAAATCATAATGTAGAGTTTGAGACAAACACCTCAAACGTATCATATTAAGGGACAATATAAAATAATCTGATAGCCCCTAAGCTTCATCCCTCCACCTTCTTCCTGTAGCTCAGCTCATCCTTTACAGTGTTCACCTTGCCCCTTGCCCATCTGCAGCTGTGCCCTCACTGCCTGCACTCATAGTGTGCACACTACAGCCCTTCCCATTCTCCTGCCCATGAGCGGCAGTCTTAATCTGTCGGGACCTGTGGTGGGGGTTAATTTCTTTGTTTTCCCTGTGAAGTCCTGTACTCCTCCTTCCTTCCTCACTGAAGTGCCTCAACTGATTGCTGTCTGTGTAATCCATGCTGTATTACAGTCTAAGCTGTGTCATAGCTGCCCATACCCCCATTTTCTTTCTCGGCTGTGAGCCCCAGAAAGCACATGTGGTACATGAGTGGTTCAAGCCCATCAGCAGATGCCTGAGGGTTAGAGCTGGGCAGTTCCTCAGTTAATGCCAGTGGCCTGATATATTGAATTGAACTGTGCTCAGCAGCCATGTTCTCAGCCTTCGCTCTCAGGGTTTTCACGCTGGAAGAGGCCCTAACATAGCCTGGAATTTACAGAAGAGAGAACTTACCTAAAAAGCTAAGTAAGAAGTGTTCCCCTCGCAGCCTCCAGGGCCCATTTGGAGGTTGTGCATCCAGTTACAGCTTACAAACCTTGTTCCCAGGTGAGCAGAGACCATCTAAATGGCAGGAAGTTATTCCTTTGTATTTCTCTACCAGCAGTACAGTGTGTGCAGTATTTGGGCAGCACATGTTGACGTGAACTCGTTCAGCAAGTAAGGAGACTGTGAATGTGCTGATCTCTGTGCCAGCCTATTGGTTTGTCATCTCTCTCTTGGTCTTCTTTGCAGGGCACTAATACAGGGTTGATTTTTGTTAGATATTAGTTATTTGCCAGACTTCTTAGCCAGACTTACCTGAAAAAGCTGGGCTTCCCTGTGGCAGTATCAAGAGGATACTTAGATTAATAGGATAGGTAGTATTTGAAGGAATATCCAGTTTATGACAGGCCTTTAACTAATAAACAACTCTAAATTGGAAATTCTTCAGTTCAAATTTTATAAAGTGAGTTTTTGTCAAGGAAAGATTAATGGGACTCGAAATTTCTTGACTTTTGCTGTTTTGAAGCCCGTTTTTGCTTCTGTTGATGTAGACAGGTTTATATTTGAAAACCAAAGTATATCTCATTAACATTTTCTAGTTGAACCTGAAAACATAAAATTTTCAAGCCAGTTTGTACTCTACCAAGAATGCCAATTAAAGTCTGTATAACAGGTTTTCTTCTTGCCCACCTCTCTACCTTCCCCACGGGGTCTCTGCTGTCTGCTTTATGAGTCTGTCTTAAAATTAAGAGGAAAGGGGGAAAAAAAAAGATTTTCTGAGCAAAGCACTAGTGGCGCCAAGGAGCAACTCCTGTTTACATAAGGACAAGAGAGCCATTCCTTCCTGACTCAGTTAAGACTGTACTGAATGGCAAGTCCTTTCCGCCACCCAGGTCATTCCCTTGAATACATTAATGCATCCTCACTGTAGATGGAGTGGCTTCACTGTACCAGGGACACAGTTATTAAGATGGACAATGGCAAAGACTTCATGTTAACTTTTATTGTCAGGAAAGCCACAGCAGCTGCCACACTCCGGTGTTAGCTTTTGCTTAGATTCATGAAAAGTTTCCCCCATGAAGAAGACATCACACAGCAGTGCTGCAACAGAGTATTGTCACACATGATAGCCAACTCTAGTGAGGTTTGTCATCCTCTCCCTGCTGTGGGTGGATCAAGCCCTCTGGGCAACAGTACATGATCCTCCCAAAGTTCATTCATTCACTTCTTGCTTAGGGGTGGCAAGAGTCTCCTAGCCTTGGGAGGGAAGGGGGTAAGCTAGTCATTATTTAAGTGCTGGACATAATTGGTTTATTATTTGTTCCAAGGGGACAGTTGTAAAGTAATTACACATGGTTTTGCGTCTAAATCCAGGCCTGCTCAGTCCTCTGAAGCCCTCGAGTATGTATAGCACTTCCAAGTGGTGGCAGGTGGCTTGTCTCCTTGCTCAATAAGGCTTCCATCCTGAGGAGCGCAGGTACTTTGCAACTGTTTCTATCTTCAGTGTTCTTTGTTATAGTATAGTGCATTTTATATGGTTAGGGCCTTCCTTCTCTCTGAAGTCCACGGGCTCACATTTTAGTCATATCTTGATGTGCATAACAGACACTGCATTTGCCTTTACGTGAAGGGCATCCCGGGGGAAGGCTCTCTACTGATCACATGAACACAGACATATGGTTATGCTGGGGAGTAGAAACAACTTGGGACAGCATCTTCACACAGCCATATTTTGTCATAGTTGAATCTACCTCCATTTTGACAATATACAGGTTTTTTTGTTGATGATGATAATAGCGGTGGTAGTAGTAATGGTGATTGCTTGTTTGCTTGCTTCTTTTGATGCTTTCTATGTCCTTTACTGAAGTAAGTTCTTCTAGCAAGATTTTACTCTCTCACACTTTGTATTAGCTTCTTTCCCTGTGGAGACAGTCTGTGTGCATATGGAAGACTGTTCTCCCAAGCAGCAGAGTGAAAGGGTGTGGACAGAAGCGTGCATCCATCACGGCTGAGACGCACCATGGCCCCGGCCCAGGCAGCTTCTCTGTGTTCTGGTGCTGGAGTGGCTGGGGATGATGAGACAAGCCCTGCCGTAGCAGAAGAAGCATGGCAGCAGCTGGAGAGAGGCACATTTGGCCCATGATGGCAGCAAGATGGCGCCCAGGAAGCCCTACTCTCGGGTGTGGAGAGAGCCAAATGACGAAGGTTGGATGTGCGATGGTGGTGTCATTAAGAGTTTTCTGGAGCAACAGAGCCATTAAATCCGAAGCCAAATGAGCTCGTATGTTATGTGTGGGGGAAATCCTCTCCCTGTGCTTATGACAGTAGTCTCCTGTTAGGAAGCTTTCCTCTCGTACAGACATTAAAGGGGCAAATGCTGAATCTCAGCTTAATGTCAGCTTTCAAAACAGGCACAGTTAAGACCAGGGCTTAAACAATAATGGGAACCCACTCTTTCCTCCAGGAAATGAAGAAATCCGCTGCTAAGCCCAGACTTTTCTGTGACTTTGCTTCCCTTCTGAGACTGTGGAGTAAGTCAGGGGGACTCTAAGAAACCTTGTGTTTTTTGTATGACAAAGTGCTTTCTGGAAAAGAGCCAAGCCTCTCGGGAATTTTGACATGACAAGAGGTGCAGCCTTAATGGTAGTAGCAGAGGAAAGTGCAGCCAAAGACCAGCAGCACTGAAAGGAAGGCTGCTTGCAAAGGAAAGCAAGCACACTGTGTTTCCTGCACTGTCTCAGGTTGGGCATGGTGGCTCCTGACAGCACTGTGGTGAAAAAGAGTCTGATTTGAGGGGCTCTACCTAAAACTGTCAGGGATTGACTAGTGATGTCTGTCACTGGCCTAAGCATCAAAACAGCTGACATTTGAACTGCGCTTGCTATGACACACCACAAGTACGCATGCATATCTGTTTACCATGTAATTATTGGCTCCTGAACCAGGAACAAAAAGAATGGAGTAGATAAGAAAGGAAAGAGAAAGTCCAAAAGCATTGATGTTTGTTCCTAGAGCTATAAGTATAGGAAAATGAAAAACCTTACACAAGGAATCTTTATTTTGTTACTTCTTGTGCTGATGTGGCATATTGTCAGAGAACATATTATTTCCCAGTCATTTCCTGTGACCCGAGACCAGTGCAACTGTAGCTGGTATTGAAGGGCTGTAAAAAGTAATCAGAGTAAAAACAGCTGTTGCTAGAGCATCCTGTGTGGACCGTCAAACCTGCCATTTTGTTTTCAGTATGAGAATATATTACCATTCTGTGGTGCTCAGAATTTGTAAAACAGTGAAAGATATCAACCCTCTGTGCTATTATGATAGTTTCATGGGCAGAAGCCACAGTTTACAAGTAGGGAAATGACTTCAGTCAAATGACCCATCTTCTAAATACTGCAACAGGATAGGCTCCATTTCTTAAATATATTTTTTTTCTTCAATCAAAATACTGGTACTCATAGTGAATATAAAAAATGGTGAAGCTTAATGCTATTTGACAGACCTCAGTATTATAATTGATTTACCACCATGTTTAAAAGCTTTGATGAGAGCCCTCATGCTTTATTTCATTATGTATGGGAGTAATGATAATTAACTTGGTAATTATTCAATTTAGATAGCCATACTACTTATTCATACCTTAAACTGGAATTTCAGTCCAGAGCAGCACATGACATGTTCCCCTTTTGGGGCTTTTCCTTCCAAATTCACACTGGGGTTATTAGCCATCTCTGACAGTTTATATTTATCCTTTCAAGCAGATAAGCCTCAAATGACTATTTTATAACCTGAGCCACAGCCACAACCATTATACATCTCTTACCAAGTTGTATGGGCTTTCTACCAGTTAACTTTTGAACAGTAATGAATCCACAAATATCCTGGCTTATTATGTTGGCTCCAAGTTCTAATTCATCCTTCATGGAAACCACTCCTGCAGTTTCCAGAAGCCCTTTAGCTTTTATCTAGGTGTTCTTAGCAGCAGCCCACAGTACATAGAGAATCCTTCTGGCCCCTCTTCTCTGTCCCTGTCTATGAACAGGCTACAGAGCTATAGGCATCAATTTTGTCATTATCAAGCCATGTAAATCTTCCTTCCTTCCGTGTTGCTATGATAAAATACCTGAGCAAAGCAGCTTGTGGGATGAAGTTTATTTTGCTTGCAGTCTCAGAGAGACAGTCTTGGTGCTGGGGGCAGTTTTGGCAGCAGGCAGAGAAGGCACAGTGTCATGAACAGGAAGCTGCCCTGCCGGGGAGGTAGCATCCTATCCCCGAGGAAAGAGTAAGCCAGGAAGTATAGAAACGCTGTAAGCCCTCAGAGCCTGTTCTAGTGATCCACTTCTTCCAATGAAATTCCACCTCATAAGGATGTTACAATCTTCCAAAACAGACCAGCTAGGGACCAAGTGTTCGAACACATGAACCTAAGGGTCACATTTCACATTAAACCGGAGCACCGCCTAGAGTGATCTCAACAGGAAGCCATCATTAGTACTCTTCTATTTCTTTGTTGTTCCTCAGTGCCCTTTGGTGGTTATAGCTCCTGGTCAGGGCTGGGGAGGAATCAGCCTTACCACATAAACACAGAGAAATGGCAGCCAACCTTTTTAATTAAAATTGGCACTTCTGGGCCTCCTACTGAAGACTGCCAGCCTAACTTTACCAAATAACATTTATGACCCTGAAGATATAGAAACTCAATGAAAGAGGCTGAAAACCAGTTTCTAGCATGTTTGAATACTGGCTTAATGGCAATAGAACTTTAACTGTGTGGTGTTTATTATTCTCAAAATACCCAACTTATTTTAAGCAGACTTCTGCTAGTATGAAAGCAAATTAAAGCAGTTTACCATCAATTCTACTGAGTCCCCTCACTGCCTGGCCACCAGCAGTGGGCGGATCTGTGCCAAGTGGAATTACTTCAAGTACAATTCCATTTATTCATAGGGAGGACTGCTGCTCCCCATGAGAACTTAGTTGAGGAAAGAAAAAGCATATAGGTTTATGCTAATTAGATACCCCATGCTGGAGATTGGATTTTTACAGGAGCACAGCCTTTCACTCCTTCTATCCAACACATGTGCAATAACCATCTTTTGACAGCACTCAGACACTTTAGGCACCGTCAGGTTATAAAGGAGTCACCAGTTCTAGGGTTGTATTGTCATACAGGACTTGGCTGTTTGAAAGTTAATGTCTGCTGCTCTTTGGATTTAAGGAGAACTAATAGAATCCCAGAACAGAGAAATATATTCATTGAAATATTCTTTGTGTCAATCATCAATGGTGGAAACTGATAAAGAAGCTGCACTGTTGAAAGATTAAGCAACTGGTCCAAGCTGCTGTAATAATGAAGAGGTAGAGCTCAGATTCGGACATTTTGTTTTGGGATGTTGGGCCCTGTGTTTTTGCCATCACAGTAAATGACTAAAGGATGAACAATAGTTTTTCTAAAACCAAATCAGATTTGATCATGCTGCTGTGTTGGGAAACTGTTCTCACTATCGTTTCAGCTTGTCTTCCTAGTACTCTTGGCCACTCATCCTTCCAGACACACCTCCCCACACATATACACTGGCTGATGCAGGTCACTGCAATATGGAGAAAGTGGCTTTAAAGATGTGCCATCTACTAGAGCTTATAATTAGACATGACTGGTCACCCAGGTAACTTGACATTCTGATGACTGTAAAAAGTTCTGTCTGGGGTTGAGGAAACCTACACCACAGACACTGTGTTGAGTCAAAGACAAGTTATTGTGAGGCTGAGATCTGTGGTCTAAATACAGCACACAGGGAGGAAGGGCTGCTGGACCAATGTGTCTTGAGAGCCTATGGAGGGAGCTTGACTCCTTTAGGACTCTGAAGGGAAGCAGAATATGAGAAAGCACAGTGGAGAGAGCTCAGGCAGAGGTGATGTCTTCTCAGACCCAGTAGGCTATAATCAATCAGTCCTTTAGACTGAATTCCAAAATAGGGAGAAAGTCTTAAGGATTAGCGTGAGAACTGGAAGTCAGATTTGTCATTTTGAAGGGTCAATCTGATTATACTTTTGTTCGTAAAGGTGAAGGATGGGGAATAGAAACCAGGAGACTGTTTAGGAGACTAGTGAGACTCCCCAGGCAGCTGGGCATGGAGGCTCAGAGTAGGGTAAAGACTATAGAGATGAGGACAAGAGGGTCCATTCCAGATCTAATTGAGACTTTAACTTACAATAGTGAGAGATAGATTGGATGCTGATAACATGGGAGGAGGATTTATCAAATAGAGCTCTGGTTTTGTCGTCCCAAGTGCTGCAATGGGCAAAAAAGCTCAAGAAGAAACAGGAGGAAATTGAGAGTTCAGTTGTAAATATGCAGTGCCTATAAAACCTTTGTTGTGGGTAGTGGTAGGAGTCCCTGTCTGAGCACCAACTAGAGATCCAGACTGGTAACAGCATTCAGTCATGCTAGGAGTGGAACTACCTGCTGATAGAGTACAGACAGGCAATTACAGAGACAACCAAACAGCCTGTGAGCCTGAGGACATCAACAGGTAGAGTAAGCCAGAACTGGGAGGAAGAGCAGGCAGGTGCATACTACAGAAGCAGGAGGTAAATTTACCTGGTCATCAGTTCTATAATGCCTGCTAAAAATCATTTGATTTTTGGTCTCTGACTTTAACTGGAGCCATTCTGTTGAATAGTTGCATGGCAACAATCCACCATGATGTGGGCCAAAGAGAATGGGTTGAAGCAGAAGCAGCCTCGGGAAGGACAGAAATTTTTCTTAGAGCTGTGCTACTAGCCACACATGATTGTCAGGCTCCAAAGTTATTAAAATTAAATAAGATTTTAAATTTCTTTAAGGCAAATTTTAGATGCCATCAGCAACATATGGCTATGAGTGTGTGTTGGACAGCATAGATTCAGAACGTTCCCATCATTATAGAATCTTCTCTTGGTAACACTGCTCCAGAAAATGGAGTCATGCTGGTAAAAATGGCCCAGCAGAGGAAGAGCCAGAAGACACCACAAGAAGTGTGCTGCCTCCTAGGATTCCTAGGATTGGAAGGGCATCAGGTGAGAGTTGGATCCAGCTACAGGGATGGCCATTCCTTATGATAGGTTCTCTCAAGAGAAGATGGGCTCAGGTGCAAACTGTATGATGGCAAAGGAAGAGAGTTGTCTTTGAATTCGATCAATTATTATGAAATAAGGCTCCCCATCATTAGCCAGCAGCAAAATGGGAAAGCCACTACTAATCTCTCAGAGACTGGCCTGAACATGAGCAGTTGTCATAATGGGGTGTGGGGGATATAGGCCAGATATGCAGCAGCATAGTGGGCAGTTGATAGTGTCAATTCAAGACTCCATGGTGATTCCAGTTCCACTTGGTTTGTGCTTTTTCTCCAGAAACACTCAGCTGGAAAGCTGTATGAAGGGACATTCAGGGACTGGGGCTCTGTGTGATGGTGTAGATTAATACTGCTGAATTGAAACCCCTGGGGAGATGTAAAACTAATGGAGCCGAGCATGGCGAATCTAATGCAGACATGGATTGAGGAATGCATTGCTTGGTCCTGCAGTAATACATCATTACACACTTATGAGGGAACCACTGAGATTCACCTACGAAGTAGCCTCAGTGCCAAGCTGATCACTGCCCTCGGAGCCTGTGCACTGTATTGTTCTCCATTCATAGTTAGCCTTCTTCATTTTGAGATTCAACAGCAGCATAAAATGTTAAGCCAATTTGTTTAATCTTGCCTGCCCTCTCAAAATGCTTAAATCCATTTATGCAGCACAAGGAAATGAGCTTATATGATGCACTAGAATGTAATGCCTTCTTACTACAAGTCATGAATCTGTAGTTATTCAGAACCAAAAAAAAAAAAAAAAAAGAAAGGAAGGAAGCATATTAGGCTCTCTTATTATGATTACGGGATTATTTTGTGGGTGTTTATAGAGGCACATGTGGCTCATCTGCTTCTACACTCACATCTAAGTTTCACTTTAGTCAGCCACAAAATTCTCTGAACTATATTATCCTCTAATTTATTTTATCTTATTTTTTATTTGATATTTTCTTTATTTATATTTCAAATGTTATCCCCTTTCCTAATTTCCCCTCCAAAAACCCCTTATCTCCCCGCCTCCCTCTGCTCACCAACCCACCCACTCCCACATTCTAGCCCTGGCATTCCTCTACACTGGGGCATAGAACCTTCACAGGTTCTCCCATTGATGACGGACTAGGCCATCTTCTGCTACATATGCAGCTAGAGCCATGAATACCACCATATGTTTTCTTTGGTTGGTGATTTAGTCCCAGGGAGTTCTGAAGGTACTGGTTAGTTCATATTGTTGTTGTTCCTCCTATGGGGCTACAAACCCATTCAGCTCCTTGGGTCCTTTCTCTAACTCCTCTATTGGGGACCCTATGCTCTGTCAAATGGATGGCTGTGAGCATCCACTTTTTTTTTTTTTTTTTTTTTTTTTTTTGGTTTGGTTTGGTTTTCTCTGTGCAGCCTTGGCTGTCCTGGAACTCACTCTGTAGACCAGGCTAGCCTAAACTTAGAAATCCACCTGCCTCTGCCTCTCAAGTGCTGGGATTAAAGGCGTGTGCCACCATTGCCTGGCAACGAGCATCCACTTCTGTATTTGTCGGGCACTGGCAGAGCCTCTCAGGAGTCAGCTATATCAGGCTCCTGTCAGCAAACTCTTGTTGGCATCCACAATAGTTTCTGGGTTTGGTGGTTGTATATGGGATAAATAAAATTTCCTCTAATTTTTATATTTAATTTATGAAGCAGTTTGGGCAATACTACCAACTACTTGACTTCAGAATGTACTGCCAAAAATGACTAGTGTTACCATGTATGTTTAGTGCAGTTAATGCTAGGGGTGAATATTGTTAATTGCCATTTTTGCATTCTCAGTCCCTGCTGGCTTCCCTGAACATCCATTTCTCAAGTACTGAGACTGTCTCCTCACTTCCAGGGACTCGGCGGCAGTAAAAGGTTAATATTTCAAATGCTCAGTTTCACAGATGCAAGGCCCTCTGTACAGAATCGTTCTGTTACTCAAGCCCTTTTTTAAAGCCTCAGTGTCCAACCTTTTGAAATGGATCGAGTTCCTATGGAAACTTGTCACTGCTGCAGATAGTGCCCTTATCCATGAGTCAAAACTAAAATCAATTCATGGAATGATTCTATAATTTTATAACATGGCTTGGGAAATGGACATTAGAAATATGGGTAGATTGTGCTCCTTGACTGTTACAGGGCTTCGTGCTGGATTGTATCTGAAAACTACCTTGCAAATGTCACCATCTGTGCTTTCACAGTGAGGCCAGAATAGGTAAATAGGGGTTTAGTGGGAGCCTGTGAGTGCTTTGTTGGTTTTTGTTTTAATTCCCTGTACCATGAGCAATAGCGTGTGTGGAGGCAAGGGATCTGAGAGCTACACTGGAAGTGAAGTAAGCTTCAGGGGGTGGAGGAAGGAGAGAAGGCTGCTTGACTCCCGGGCAAGCTTGGTGATTGTGGACTATGCAGTGATGAGAATCATGGAACGGAGGCAGTTGAGGCCGAGAGATTGGAGATCACTGCATCAATATAGTACATGACAGCCCAATAGAATGGTGAGGTAAACTGAGGGAGAAACAGAAGTAAAAATCATTTCAGAGGAAGAACTAATAACATCAAAAGTATCAAAGTTTAATGCAGCATAATGTGCTGGTAGAATTGTTAGTAATGAGAACAGGCAGGGAGGAAAGGTAGAAAGGAGGGTGGCGTAGCTCGTGATGATCACCTGCTTCTCCTAGATTTAGTCTTGAGCTCTGGTAAAAGCTCTGTGGATAAAATCCAAACAGTCACTTAAGCACGTGGAGCTGATGCTCAGTGTAGAGATGTCTCCAGTGGAGGGAGTCAGCCGCACTGCCAGCTCCAGCTCTGGCTTCAGAAGGGTAAGATTGCTGTGTGTCTGACCTTAGATCCACCGGAGCCTGAGCCCTGGGAGCTGGTGACTGTGGCGAGCAGTAGGAGAAGCCCCACGGAATGAAGACTTCACCAGAAATCGTGAACAGAGGGACTCAGAGATCGGAGCTTTGGGAATTGCTTAGAATTAGGAGTAGGAAGGGAGATGATAAAGCAGAGAAGAAAGACTAAGTAGGAAGAATTTTACAGGTGGAGGAAATCTCCAGGATTTTCTAAGTTGTTAAACTACCAGTGCTTGACCAGTGCTAATTGGTTGTTTTCTCTTACAAAGTTGCTGAGATATTAATTAAATGTGAAGGGTTTGCGTTTGTGCTGCAGCTGGATGCATATGGAGGCAGGAAAAGGTACTTTTCAGTTTGTGGTTTTGTTTTGTCTTGGTGTAATGTGTCAGGTGTCACACCTGGTGTCTCAGGGTTAACTTCAGTCTTCTACTCCGTTCCGTGAAACCCATGCACGAAAGCCTTGGGATTAGGAATTGCTATGTCTAGGCATCCAGAGCAGGGAAGCAAGCTTTCTTACTACAGCAGCTTCCTGGGGCACACAGAGTATCTCTCAGTAACAGATCACTATATCTTAGATGAATTATCTCCTGATAAGCAATCCATGCTCATGATGGAAATTTTAATTCTCATATGCAAAAGTAAATCTCTTGCCTGACTCTGGCCACCTATCCATTTGCCTTCCTTGGAAACAGCTTCTATTTCCAATTGCTTTTCTCTCTCTCTTTTTTTTTTATGTATTTCCTGCATATATCAGCATATAGATGTTATATGATTTTAAATTGAACTTGTGCACATCATGAGCATATGCAGAATAAATAATCATGGTTGACCAGCATCCATAAACTCCTATTTTTAAATGTATTTTGCCAGTTTTTTCTTCCATTTCCCATTAACTGTCACCCAACTATTAATTCTTATGGAAGCTGAGAGTGGGACGGGATCTGGACATAGTGGACATACTGGACATAGTGGACATTCCATAGAAGGGGAAAGCAACAACTGAATCCAATTGCGATGTCTGTGTTCTGGATGTATTTGTTTTGTATAGAAAGGTATCTAATGGGAATCACAAGAGGAAGTCTGGTCCTCCCCTTGCTCATGGTGAGTATGTGTGATGGTGTCCTCTATAGCTGCACGGCGGGTACAGCTGGGCCCCCTTCCACCTGTGCTCTTCACTGCTGCTTTGTACTCTTTCTCTGTCCTAGACTCATCCTCTGTCCTATAGTTTACTCCCAGGGATTCAGGCATTCCCAGGTGACACATTTCACCTTTAGAGCTTCCCTCTGCAGAATCTATTGCCCATCACTTGTCTCCAACCTCGCCAGCCACACTGTCTACACAGACCCTTCCCTCCACAAACCTTCTGGTTATTTGTTTTTTGAGAAAATGACCCAGGTTGACTTCAAATTCTTGATTCTCCTAACTCTGTCTCCCAAATGCCACCAAGCCCAGCCTTGTCTTTAAAAGACCTGGTAACTCAACCTCCTTTCATACATCTATTCTGGCTAACTTTGAAGCACACACTTCACTATTCATTCTGCCCCTGCCTGGAGAACAGGTCCTTCTTCTGTTTCAGCCTTTTAATCTCTGTAAATTTTCGTGTTTTTTAAACAAAGAAATCCGTTAGTTATGTTCAACTGCTGATGACCCTGTCTTCTCAGACTACTTTCATGTCTTCACTATCTGACCAGAATGCCCCCTACCTCACCTGATGTCCCACAAGGCCTCCTGTTTAAAAGGATGCCCACCATCTTATCTGAGACTCTGCCATCAACTCCAGCCAGGTTTAATCCCTCCCTTTCAGATTTCCCCATTGCAAGATGGACCACATGAAAACTGCTCTGCTTCAGGGAGGAGAGGCTGGTCACCCTCTCTGTCTCCAAGTGCCTGCCTGGTACATGTGAAGACTCTGTGCCAACCTAGGCCTCAGCCTTGACTGTTTCACCTCCTGGCTTTTTGCTTACCATTTTCCTGCCATCTGGCTCCTGCCTGTTCCTGGGGACCACACCATGGCTCTTTTGTCCTTTTCAACTGTCTTTTCCATCATGGAGCTCCATGCCGACCTCACGATGGTGCACTTTGCCATTGTCTCTTTGTGCTCAGTTCTCCAACTGTTCCATCTTCCTTCCCTGTCCCTTCCCACACAGCTGTTGCCCAAGGCTCATGTCTTCTGTCTGCTCACTCCCCTCCAGTTTTACTGGGAATTTCTAATTTATGGTTGGAGTAGCATTCTTCAGCTCGGTTCTAGCTGTCCATTTAGATCATGATGGTTGGAAGTCATTTCCACTTAGACTCCCTGACAATGTTTAAATACCCTCATTCTCCAGCTCCCCAGAGCCTTGGCTGAATGTGAATCTGCCAGTCTGTACTCTTCTCTGCCTGCAGACCCTGTCCAGTTATCTTGTCCTTACTTACCAGTGCCTCTATTCTTGCTCAGCCATTCTTCTTAGTAGCCTGCTTCATCTTTACATATATGCACTACTCCATGGGCCAGCTGGTAGACCTCCATGAACGTCCACATCCATCCCAGTCATTCGTGTTGGAACAACTTTTTCATTGTTTAGAAAATCCAGTAGCTTCTTTTCTCCTGTAGACTAAGGTCTGAGCTGTGTGTTGTCATAAGACTCTACATATTCTAGACCCTTTCCACCCAGCACTACCTCATTCATCCCTGCCTACCCCTTGACACCCTGAAAGCTAGACCTTGGCTCACAGAGGCCTTGGCACAGTAGCCTCTACCTCTTATACCCCACCCTTCAATTAGGGGCATTGTAAATCGTCCTCTCTTCCAAAGGCTAGGGGTGAACACTCTTTCTCTCTCAGAACAGTTGTGGCACTTAGCACTTGCATTGTTTCCTTAACACGTAGGCTACCTTGTATTACATGCAGCCTCAACAATATATAAGTTAGAGGGGTGAACTTAATATCCTCCCTGCCCACTGCATGGTGTCCACAGCTATCAAGCCCATGTGGCGTTCTCTCTGTTTGACAGCTCGGTATTCATGGGTGGTCTCCTGATTCTAGTGACAGTACCTAAGCATCCTCTTTTGAACAGTGCAAACAGATGGAAAGCAGACAGAAGGCTTGACTCTGCCCTCTTCCCAACTACCGCTTCCTCCGCTCTACATTGTCAACACTCTGACACTTAAAGGGCAGATCAGTCTGGGTAATTTTTTTTATCCCTCACTTGTCACTAAAATAAATACATTTGCAGTTCTTTCAGCTAAGGGAGCTCTACACATCCCTTTCAGTGTATATCTGGTATATGAATCTTGCTTGTAAAATGTAGTGAAATGAAGTACATCTAAGTGATGTCACACTCTCACCACAGACTTAGTTGGTCTTATCCTAATTTTTTAGGATATGTTGCAGTCCTCATTGAGATATCTGACAGGTTTTTAATTTTTTTTTAACTTAAGCTGTTCATGACTTGATAGTAAAATCTTAAATTTAAGTATAATCAAATCTTAAATTTGATTATAGTAGAGAAAAAGCAGGGATACCAGGACCTATTTTTATGCATAGGTAACTGAAATTTCACCACAGTTATCCTCCATCCCATCTTTCCTCAGCAGAGGCGTTTAAAAATTCATGACTTTGCAGTGTTGTACTGGGCAGGTTCCATTAGGCAGAAGAATTTAATAAGACTTGTGAAGTAGTTATGGAAAGATTATCTCTGGGAAGTTGTGTTTGTTAATTTTTCTCAGATCTTCAGTCCATTGCAAGGATCCTGTGTTAGAGAAACTCAGCAGCAGTCTGGGAGAGGTGGCTCGGTCAGTAAAGTTTTCATCACTTAATCAGGAGGGTCTGAGTTCAGTTCCACTTGAAAACAACCTGAGTGCCACTGGCAGCTTGTACAGATAAACCTTGTGCTGAGGTGGGAGGAACAGAAGAATCCCTGGAGCTCTCTGGCCAGCTAGTCAAGCTCCCCATTCAGTGAGAGACCATGTCTCAACTGAAGCAAACACCTAACAGCGACTGCTGGCCTCCACAGGCACTCATAAATACACAGCCAGTGGAAAGTTAAAAAGCTACTAGAGTGCCAGAGCTACAGCCCTGTGAGTCCTGTTGTTCCTTTTCCAGTGCTCCCTCTTCTGAACTGGAGGACTCCCTGCAGGAAGCATGGAGGGATGAAGGGAACAATGCCCCTTGAAGGCCTTGGAATTGAAATTGTCTCTGGAAACAACTAGTGCCCAGTGTGCACTAGCGTCCGGATCTGTAACTTGTGATCGCCCCTTGTCTTTCCTGTTGGGCTGAGTGATGTGCTCAGCCAGTTCTTTTGTATTTTCCTCTAAATGGCCAGTATGGTGGGCAACTTATCTTTTTTCTCCAGGATTCTCTTCTAATTTTAGTAATTGTTCTGTGCCCCAAGATCCTTCTACCATCCCAGTTTATTCAAGTTCCTCCTGTCTTTTTTCTGTCTCCAAATCTGGGCAGCGATTAAAGATTGAGTTTTGTGAGAAAAGTGAGAAAATATTCTCTCCCGTGGTAACTTTGTACAGCTTAATGGGAAGGTTCCAGCAGGCTCTTCTGCTAGGGGAAGTGATAAATGCTGAAGAGCCCTACCAATTCAGAATTACCATTTCTCCAAGACTCAGCCACTGCAGTGCCCTGACATCATTCTTGGTGGATATGACACTTGGCTTCTGCTTATTTCTGTGTGAACTATCTGGTTGACTCAGAACCTCTGAGTTCTTATTGCATACAGCTGCTCACGTGTTAGCGCATACTCAGAACTTTTTTCTGAGGGCAAGCAGGGGTTTAGAAGGCTTACTGCCATAAGGTTATGGATGTATTTACAGCCCACGGTCAAAATCACTATAGTCTGAGTTCACTGAACAGATTCCACGCAGCTTTGAAAGGTAGCCTAAGGGATTCTTAAAGCCAGTACTTACTTCCTGTTTGCCAGTGATGGCTTTCTCATCTGGATACTGTTTGGCCATATTCCAAACCAGACTTCTGTCGGTGCCTGGCACCGTGTTTATAACCTTATTGTTAGGTCACATTTTAAAGCCACATGTACACCTCTGCTGTACACTTCTAGGCTGTCAGCAAGCACATATCTCATTTATCAACTGTCACTGTGGATGGCATGTAATGAATTCTTAATGATCATTTCTGGGTTAATCATATTTATTGGCATGACTGAATGAATGAAAGAATTCATGAACCAACCAAATCCTCATATTTTCTCTCCTTGGACCAAGCATGCCAAAGTAGCAGCATGGGGAAATGGAAATAAGTTACAAAGCCATGGGCTAAGATGACTTTGAACTTGTAGCAGTTTCAACTCTGTATATTGTACACATACACATATTTAAGAAAAATCTAGGGCTGATACATTCTGTACACTTAGGCAATAATGTTCCCAGTTATCTAATTAAAGAATTGCTTTACATGGTGTTAGGTAAGAGGTGGTGCTGTAGAAAGGGCTGCCCTCTCTTCCTGAGCTTTTCAGATGGGGACCCTTGGGTGTATAAGGTTATTTGTCTCCATCAGTGTCCTCTGGAGATTCAACTTGTGTCCTGGAAATTTTTTTCACTGTAGATATCTAAAAGAATCATGTCCCCAGATACTGCATCTCTTAGAACCAAGGGCCATTCATATGAACTCCACTTACATTTTTTCCCCATGTACAAGGCAAGAATCCCATTTCCATAGGATGCTCAGTATAAACTGCCACTGTGAGTCCAACACTGGGGCTAAGTCATTCTCCAGTGTTTATTTACTGTACTGTTACCTGCTGTTTATTAAACAGTATCAATATTCCTGTCATTGTAAGAGGAAAAGAGAGAAAATGGCTATGATGGAGGTTTCCCTACCTAGACAGTGGTATTCTGTAGCTGTAAAACAATGAGAACTTCAGAAACCATTGTGTCCTGGGCAAGATGTGCTCTGGAAATTGGTTTCTTCCAAGTTGAGTTAAAATATTGACATCAATCATGCCCTATATCCCCCAACTCTACCTAATAGTGCCCCTTACTCCAGATAGCCTAGTGAATTTATCTCTCTCCCATTTAGAGATAACAAACTATGTTCATAGCCCAGATATGGATCAAGAAAACTGTGGTAAGGGAATTGAAAATTAACCCAGTTGTTTCTTTACCCCACACCAGATGCCTGACTTCACAGATCTTTTCATCTGAGGAGTAACATAACTTCTGTCCAAAGGATTACTTACAAAACCAAACAGTAGGGGTCATCATTCTTCAGAGGTGCAGGTGGCCTCAGTTTTCTAAGTGCAGATCTGGGGGAGGAGAAGGTCTTTCAGTTCTCACTGGTGCTGGATGAATCCAGGCCATAGGACCCCATGTAGGTTCAGTGGTGCTAGTAAGAGTGATGACTAGAGTTGACTTTCCAAAAGAACCTGGGCTGCAAAGGCCCACAGAGTCACTGTGCTGCCCACCCCAGGAGCCGGTGTGTGGTCACATGCTGTTGAACTTGACTCCTTTGTCCTTCCTGCCCCTGTCAGCTCTAGGTACCCCTGATAGCATTGAATGAGAAAGGAGAAATCCGCTGCAGAATTGGACAGGTTTGCCCGCAGCTAATGTTCTCATTGCTTAGTACTGAGACCCTTAGTGAGTACAAAGCCAACTGGATTGGGGGAATGGAGGGGTAGGACCATATTGCTCCTTACAGTATCTTTGGGGTTTTTATTCTGGACTGTAAATATAAAAAGGGTTGACATTGCTTTCTTTCCCTGCTTACCATTCACCATCCTTTTGGGGATTCAGATTACTGAATTTGGCTCTCACATTTTTTTTTAAATCAGCAGATTAGCTAGATGCTGGACTTTCAAACCCTAGGTTTACAGAACAGAATTCTATGTAAGTCGGCTTTTATTCCTCTGGGTCCCTAGGGGACTGGTTCCAGACGCAGACACATACCAGTGTCCTCAGATAACAAGTGTCTCACGTAAACTGACTTGGTATTTGCATGTGATGTGCACATTCCTCCTGAGACTTTCAGTCGCTTTGGACTGGTTGCACTATCCAGTCACTGATACTGTATGAGTACTGATTAGCCAGAAAGACTCTTCAGTGCAGGGTTGTCTTTTGTTTCTGAGACAGAGTCTCCATAGCCCTGGCTGACCTCAAACTCAAGTCCTTCCACCCCCAGCCTCCCAACTGCTGGAATTATGAGTACCAACACTTTGCTTAGTCAGATACATTTTTCCCCCCAAAATATTCTCTAAATCCCCAGATGTGAAATACTGTCTCTCTTCTGTGTACATCTATTCTGGGTTGTTTCTCTTACGACACCCAGGCTGACTCTGTTGGGAAAATTGTGTGTACTCATTATGAGTGGTGGTCTGCCTGTCACATTGACTGCTCCATTGAGCTAAGTCAGTAGTTCTCAAATATGGGTCTCAACCCACTTGGCAAACCTTTGTCTCCACAATAATTTACATTATGATTTATAACCGTAGTAAAATTACAGCTATGACATAGCAACAAAAATTAGTTTATGGTTGGTGAATCACCATAACATGAGGAATTATGTATTAAAGGGTCACAGCATTAGGAAAGTTGAGAACCACTGAAGTTAAGTGCCAAACCATGTATTGTTGGGATCCATGCCCCTTCCCTTATGCTGGCAGAGGCTCTTGGCTATTTTTGTGTTGTGATGATAGACAGCAGCCTAGAAGTTAACCTTGTGCTGGTGATAGGTGGTGGTGAAGGCATCTTGCATTGTTAGTTTTTAGCACATTACATCACAGCTGTGTGTGAAAACAAATGGAAAACAAAGCAGGCACCTGTAAGCGGCATTTGGCCTCTAATATGTAATGATGGAAATTTGAGTACAGCTCAAATAGAGGCATCATTAATAAGATGTTAGCAGTTCAAGCCAGAAATGCTTGAAATTAAGTTTGTTTTTCAGATCTTGCGCTATTAGGAAAAGATAGTTTACATTTTATTGTGAAAATTAATATCAGGACACTAACGTGTAAGGTAAAGGACAATGACAGTTTAGCAAACAGTGACTGCATTTTAAATCCTTTCTTTGCATTGCATTTTATAGTTACTTTATTATGAGTGGTAAGCAATAGTAACTTACATCATTTAAGTATTGGCAGTGGACATGGACTTAGGGTTGCATTTTGAAAAAAAATCAGCCCTGCTGGCCACTGGGCTAACATCTAAAGAACAGTTTGGTATAATTTAATGATAGCTTTTGGGCTGTACCTTAAGAATAAGAGGTTTCGTTCCACAACCATGTTACATGAATTGTCTGACCTCATGAAAGATGCGTTGTAGGATCCTATTAAGAAAACAGTTTTCTCTTTAGCATCAGGCATCTCATTAATTCATATTTTCTCCCTGCGTATCCCCAGTAGTATTTCATCAATGTCTGTAGCGCTCTCATAGGGTACCTCTGGTTAACACACAAGGAAAGGAGCCTCTTTGTATCTGCACTCACAATGAATGACTTTTGTGTTCCCCAGAGCTGAGAGAATTCTGACTGCTGGCTGTCACCACATGACTTCTTCTGAACTATCTCCGTATAGTTCTTTCTCTGAAGTTACCATATTGTATGTGCCATTTATATTAGCAGAACTAAAAAGATGGATAAGTAATTGCGTGGAAATGTAAAGTCCTGACTCACATCAAAGAAGATTGTAAAACATGAAAGTGGGAGAGGCATCAGGGAGGCCACAGATGGCCGTCAAGCTGGTAACCGAGGGTCACTGTGTGTGAGGGGCTTCTCAGAACTGCTTAAGCCTCAGCTTCACCCAGTGTTTCCCCCCCCCTTTGACCAATTCATTCATCCTTCACAAAAGTCTCCTAAGGAAATAATCTGACTTGGTAGTGATATTTCATGTCCATCACCAGGTGGTGGGAAGCCTTGGGAAAATTAGAAACAGCCTGTATCTCTTTCTGGTCTTTTTTTTTCCAAGGGATCAATTAAGGGCTTGTTGTAAGTGTAATAAGTAAACATTGTGAGTATATTGTCCTAAATGCTTTCTAATATTGCCATTAAGCATCACCTAAAAAGGGAGGGGAAGTCTTGCTAGCTCCTGAAGTCACAGAAAAAAAAAAAAAGTGTTCTCTTGTGGTTTTGTTCTTGGGTCTCATATTTGGGACTCTGGCTCTGCCCTGTGTCCCGCCCCCAGCCCCTTGGCCATGCACTAAGGTTATGCTGTGTCCCGCCCCCAGCCCCTTGGCCATGCACTAAGGTTATGCTGTGTCCCGCCCCCAGCCCCTTGGCCATGCACTAAGGTTATGCTGTGTCCCGCCTCCAGCCCCTTGGCCATGCACTAAGGTTATGCTGTGTCCCGCCTCCAGCCCCTTGGCCATGCACTAAGGTTATGCTGTGTCCCGCCCCCAGCCCCTTGGCCATGCACTAAGGTTATGCTGTGTCCCGCCCCCAGCCCCTTGGCCATGCTCTAAGGTTATGGATGGGGCTGGAGGTCACTTGAGGAGCAGCTTGTGCTTGGGAAAGGAAGGACTGAAGGGTAAACAAGATGGCCAGGTATAGTGGCTCATGACTTTAATTCCAGCACTCAAGAGACAAGCAGTTGGATGTCTGTCAGAATGGTCTGCATAAGTGAGTTTCAGAACAACCTGAGAGACCCTCTCTCAAAGCAAACAAACAAGGAAAAAAAATTAAAAGAAGTAGAAAAAGCGGGTGAATTCAGTGAAAAGTTCCCAATGATTTCCATAAGCCAAAAAAAAAAAAATGTTTTGTTATTGTTTTTTATAAATGTCTATTTTCAGAGGTTGACTTTGTTCTAACAGTTCCTTCTGGCTCAACTGGTTTTGGATAATGGTCTCCATTATCACTGTCCTGTGTTTTCCAGCTCTGTGCTCAACTTGCTCTTTATCTTGTCATTCATCCTTTCATTCAATCTTTCTTAAATCCAGTAAAATTCAATTGTTTAAATGTCCTTTTCAACTAAGATAGCATTTTCTCACCTAAATATCTTGGAATTCTGCCTTTTCTTATTTTTGCCTAATAGAGGCATTTTCCTTCAGTAGGCATGAAAGCAGTCATAAAAGTCAATTGCTGATTCTATGATTATATGAAGGGCTGCTCACAATGCATATTGGAGAGATGTCTTTGAAGCCCTTTTCCTGAATGGAAGGTGCCAGGGCTTGTGCTTTATGGCCTTCTAATGTTGGATAGTAATCTCATTTAGCATCTTCCAGAGTGAAAACAGTGCATTAGGCCATCGTAACTTGCCCTGCAGATCAATACAAAGGCAGATCTGCACCGTTCAGATGAATCCAGGAGAAATGGACCCGAGTCTACAGAGGAGCTGGGGCCCAATTATTCACTGTTCTTTCCCCCTCTCTGCATCTAGTCATCAATATGGGTTAAAATGTATACAAAAAGGATTTCAGATGATGGCCACACAGAGAGAACAGACTGCCAGACAGGAAATCAAGGGCTTGAAAGCGAGTACTAGTATTGATTTGTGGTGATAAAAGTATATTTTGATACACTTCAAACCATAAATAACTTGAGGACTTGAACCTTTATGACTGAGGTCTTAGCTCAGGGTCAGTGCTTGTGTGTGACTTGCACTGCTGCTTTCTAAAGAGGGAGAGGCATTAATGAGTTTCCTATTCCAATAATCTTGAGAAAAATATATGCACATATGTGTGTGTGCATATACATGTGTGTACACACGAGCGTGCGCATGTGTGTGTGTGTGTGTGAGAGAGAGAGAGAGAGAGAGAGAGAGAGAGAGAGAGAGATACATGCATGCTGCCTGCATGTTACTAGTAAAGGAAGACCTTGGGTCTGCTTAGGCCTGCTTTTGTCTCCCCTCTACCTTTCCTCTGCCTCTATCTAGACCTAGATGTGATAGAGACTTGGTCAGCTATCGGCACTGGGACAGAAGCTCAATAGCTCAGCTCTCCTGTGTGAATCATTAGCAGTATCAGCCATGGATTTGTTGCATTCAGCTGCACTCATGCTTAATCATATTTTATTCAACATTTACCCAGACACGAGTCTTGCTGTCGTCTGTTGGTCAGTGGTTTTCTGGGGCTGTGTTTCTGAAAGCATAGCTGACTCCTTTTTGAAGCTGATGTTCATTTATTGGGGATTAGGGAAGCTCAGGTCCAGAAAAATCCACAGACATCCAGAGCGTCAAAGGCTTAAAAGAATTGAAACCCCTGGCATTGGATTTAAATTCTGCTCTCAGGTATTAGACAAAGAAGTAAAATAATGAATGAAAAAGTAGAAACAGTGTTGTGTAGAATCAATCTTTTTCTCTGTATGTCTGCTTTCTTTCTGGGGTAGTGGGAAGATTGCCCCAGGGACAGTCATGTGGTTTGCATTTCCACTCCAGCAAAATATATATTAGTTTATCGTGTTGGGTTAAGTAATGAGGAGACAAACTGTCACCCAAGGGTCTGCTTATTGATGGGAAATATTCCCCCATGTTCTCTGAGGCTTTTGTTTTTAGAACCCATTAAACTTAAAATAATGCTACCTCAGGACTATATGGAAATACCAAATTTAAATTTCAGAGACAGAACTGATAAGATTGGAAGCATTTTTTTATTAAACAAACTAATTTTTTTAAATATACAAATTCATATATTAATGATTGTTTTGCATATTTCCTCTCTCTGTGGTTAGTCTTTGTACCTTGAGTTCTGCTGCCATACAAACAAGAATATTTTCTGTGTGTAATTTATTTGACTTATTATTTTCAAATGTGTATTATAAATTGTGTGGAAACATTTATGTTTGGCATGCCATTCTCATGGAGAGAAATTCTACTAAAATCTGAGCGTTGTAAATACAACTGCAGAAGTTTAACCTGGAAGATTTTTAGATGTTTGCCCTTTTTTTTCCCCCATTCAAGAAGCTTATTGTATGACTTCTATAAAAATTATCCACGGTGAATAGTAAAGGTCACAAAACAAGACATAATTCCTTGGAATTTACATTCTAATAAATGTAGGCAGGTGAATTGCACTAGATTATTGCATAGTCCATGACATGGGCAGCGCAAAATGCTAGCACAGGGTCACCTTAAAGGAGGAGAAAACCAGGGAGAGTTGTTCAAAGAAGGTTATATGAGCTACGCTTTGAAAGATGTGTAGTGATTTTCAGTTACATGGGAAGGGTGGGAATTTGGGTGCCAAGTATTTTCTAGCTTGTGACCACAGATGTGAGATCCGTAACTGGCCCCTAAGTATGATTTACTCAGGCTGCAGCAATATTCAGGGTCCAACAAGGGCTAAAGGCAGGCAGGAGCCTGATCATATCTCTGCTACCCTTGTACTTTATAGCAATATAGAGAGTCTGACTTGAATCGATGGATTTACAAGGAACTCTCTAGATGACCTGTAGATGCAGGGAGAGGGCTGGGACTATAGACACACAGACCAGAGGTCATTGCTTGGATCTAGGAAGTATTTTGAATTTTTGTAATAATGGTGAGTATGGAAGATTAGACTGCAAGGACCAGATCTTCATGGCCTGCTGGCCATGGGTATGCCAGAAGAAGTTGGGACTGGCAGATTTCTGACTTGCCAGACCAGGCTGTAGAAAAAGAGCACTGGTGTTATTTGTAGGACCTCGGCTTATGTTTTACATAACTTTTAACCTTGACCATTAATGGGGATGCCTTGTCTCAATTATCCTCATTTTTTGTTTCCAGGCGGTATGAATATCATCCAGTCTGTGCAGATCTGCAGACCAAAATCCTCCAGTGTTACCGTCAGAACACCCAGCAGACTCTCAGCTGCTCTGCTCTGGCTAGCCAATACATGCACTGTGTCAACCATGCCAAACAGGTGGGTGTGCAAGCTGACTGGGGCACCTGAAAAGTAGAAAGCCCAGTCATCCCAGTGGGTGGGAAACTTTCTCAACTCATCTAGAATCTCTTAAATCATGTTTTGGCCATAAGCTCTATCCAGTTCACTGTCAGAAGAGTCCAGATTCTAGGTAGGCCTAGTGGCTTAGGCCCGTGATCCCAGCTGCTGAAAAGACTGGGCAGGGCAACTTCAAGTTCAGGGGCAGCTACAGAGCGAGTTCAAGGACAATCTGGACAATGTCATGAGACCGTGTCTCAAAGTAAAAGTAGGAATGGATGTGCAACTCAGTGGTAGGGTGCTTGCCTAACATGCTCAAGGCCCTGGGTTCAAGCTCTCCTGAACTCTCCTTGGATTTATGTGCAGGAGCAGAAATATATTTAAAAATATGCTTAATTGCTCTAAACCTTTCACTTTCTAATGGTCCCAGTGGTCTTATCCTCATGGTCATTACCTCACATCCCTAAACAGCACTGTCCAAACTATGGATGAAGGCTATAAACTAAGAAGCAAGCACACTAGGAGTTCGTAAGTAGTAGGAGGTCTCACAGGATTAAGAGAAATCTACTCATCTGTTACTGTCTTAGTCAGGGTTTCTATTCCTGCACAAACATCATGACCAAGAAGCAAGTTGGGGAGGAAAGGGTTTATTCGGCTTACACTTCCATACTGCTGTTCATCAACAAGGAAGTCAGGACTGGAACTCAAGCAGGTCAGAAAGCAGGAGCCGATGCAGAGGCCATGGAGGGATGTTCTTTACTGGCTTGCCTCCCCTGGCTTGCTCAGCCTGCTCTCTTATAGAACCCAAGACTACCAGCCCAGAGATGGTCCCACCCACAAGGGGCCTTTCCCCCTTGATCACTAATTGAGAAAATGTCTTACAGCTGGATCTCATGGAGGCATTTCCTCAACTGAAGCTCCTTTCTCTGTGATAACCCCAGCTGTGTCAAGTTGACACAAAACTAGCCAGTACACTAACCATTCCTCCACCAGTTAGTAGAGGCTATTATTTAAGCTGGAGAAAGAACCTGAGTCATACTTAGGAAAGGCTTTCCTCCTTCTGCATGCTTCACTTGACCCTTTATGACTGCATAATATGACACTCATAAGATGCATATTTTCTCTAATTTATGTGCTTTAGAAAGCTAATGATATCCCAACAACAAATTAACAGTCTCAACAGGTCACACAATTACTTTACAGTTGGGTACATGGGATTTGAAGAGACACAAGTTGTTGGAAACTCAGTTCTTTCTGCTGATGAACTCCCTAGAGTTGACCTCGCCCATCTCAATCTAGCAGTTGAGTTATACAGCATGCCTTTCCACAGCCCAGTTTGCTCCTGTTATAATAATACCACTTAGTGTAAATCTCCAGTACTGCATAAATATCTGAAGGGAGGGTACTATTGTCTGGGTATCTTGGAAATAACAGTAACATTAAGTAGAAAAAATGTAATCAAGATTAAAAACCTGTGTTTTCTTGACACGCCTCATCCCTTGCTTGCAGCCACACTTGTATAGCTGAGTATCTGCCAGGGTTCTTTAAAGGTCTTGCTAGAGGTAAAGCTACTGATGTTAGGGTAGTGTGTGTTGTTTGTCACAGAATCCTCTGATGAGCTCTTAGCAAGCCTGCAGCCTTCAACAGCAACCACCTGAGCCCTTGGGACTTGTAGACTGACTCGTGGATTTTTCTAATGTGATAATAAAGACTTGTGGAGTTGGACTGCGTCATTGATAGAAAGGTGATTGTGTCACCGTGCGTGTTTCTGGAGTGGTGTCTGACACAAAGTGTCTTATTTCCAGTGTGCTTTCTGCTGTCGATGAAGTGGCAACACTGAAGGTCTTGGAGCATTGGCTCCGGCCACTCTGCCTGGTGAGGTCATGTTGAATCACATTTAGTGCTGTGGTGTCCTGTTTATGGAATAAAAGAAAAGCGATTATTGCAACAAGGTCACATATGACACATGGTACTGTAGAGGGGAGAATCTGGCAGGCCTGGGTTTGGAACCAAGCCCTATCTTTTAGGTCTCTGGCCTTGAGCCTTGGTTTCTCTTATTAGTGAATTGGGTCATGATGTGATGATTCCAGTATTAAGTACGCCTTTGTTTTTCCCGAATTCAGGATCATCATTTAGGAAAGCTATGAAATTAAACTGGTAATTCAAAGAGACCCACTCAGTTTCCAGCCTGCTGTGGCTCTCCTTACTCACAGCTAGTCTGTTCAGAGTGTCTAACACTTCACAACTCTAGGTTAAGTTATGTGGAAGTGAATGGAAACCAAGTAATGTCAAAAAGATTAGAGTCTTGCCATAAATTGGACAACACTAAGATACCGAGAACCATGAAGCATTGACCCTTTCATCTCCTTAAGCCTTAGGATTTCAAGGTCACCTCACACCCACTCTCTTACTTGTTTTATGACAACCTGAGATGAAAATAGAAATGGTTTCTTTCATCAATGTGCAGCCCAGAGCGTTGACACCTAGGGAAGTCATGATGGTAAATTTAACAACTAGTTCAAGATGCACCCTGCTATCAAAACAAAATTTTAAGAATAGGTTAAGTGATCTTTGTTTTTTTGAGCAGGTGAGAAGAGACATCCATCATCCACATGTACAGAATGAGGCAGTGAGGGAAAATGAGACCAGACATGGCGAGATGAGCGAAAGGCGCATTGAAAGGCTGCTGCAATGGTACTAGAGTCTGTAGGTCACGTCACACATAGGGCATGAGATGATAGTGCCCAGGATCAAAGGGGCTGCTTGGCCTGCGCCCTGAAAGGCCACCCGTGTTGGTTTCAGGGACGTGGTATTTCTGCATCGACAGCAGCTGTCATTCTCTGATACAAGCTGTCCTTTCACTCCCTGTGAAGATAGTCTAACCTCAGGACCCCAGTTCTGCCCCCTTGTTAGAAGGAAGCTTTTTAGTATACAGTGTCTTCCTTGCCTCTTGTACAGCTCCAGGTGGACCAGCCCCCTTCACTTAGCCTTCAGTTAGGTCCAGGCATGTAACGTACTAGACATGTAACAGGACAGCAACCCATTAGGTCTCATTCCATTTCCGACACTGCAAGGGTTTCCCCTGTGGGATAATCACAGGAGTCCACTCCACTTTCACATGACTCACAAGCTTGGGCTCTCACAGGTCCCTGGAGCGCTGTTCTGAAGACTAATAGATTTTACTGATAAGAAAACTTCCGGATGTTCCTTACCCTTGCTGTTTCTGTCTTATTCACCCATTGGCTGACATTAATCTTCAGTGGTTCTTAAACAGTTCCTTGTGGGTTGACATGAGACATTTAGACTTACTGCCAGTATATTAAGTTATGTATTCTTCATGGAGGTAAAAAAGATACTAAATCGCTCTAAAATAACTTCTCAGTTATAAAAGTTACTGACTAGGTTTAAGTACATCATTTAAAAACGAGTGTCAATTGACATACACTTGTGCCTCTCCCATATCTGCTTGACCTGCTAACTTTCTAAACTCCCCAATATTGAATGACCTCTTCTTGACATTAAACCCTAGTTCCCATTCAGTCTTGCTACGCCTGACTTATATGGGACTTTGTAAACAGGGAAAAGAATGGGAATCCAGTGCTCACAGTTATCTATAAGATGGAACACAGGGTCCCCAATGGAGGAGCTAGAGAAAGTACCCAAGAGCTGAAGGGGTCTGCAACCCTATAGGTGGAACAAAAATATGAACTAACCAGTACCCCCAGAGCTCGTATCTCTAGCTACATATGTAGCAGAAGATGGCCTAGTCAGCCATCATTGGAAAGAGAGGCCCCTTGTTATTGCAAACTTTATATGCCCCAGTACAGGGGAATGCCAGGGCCAAGAAGCGGGAGTGGGTGAGTAGGGGAGCAGGGCGGGGGGTGGGGTATAGGGAACTTTCGGGATAGCGTTTGAAATGTATATAAAGAAAATATCTACTAAAAAAATTAATTTAAAAAAAAAAAGAATGGGAATCCAAGAGTAAATGACACCAAAATATCCCACCAATAGTCGTCGTCGTCGTCTTCTTCTTCTTCTTCTTCTTCTTCTTCTTCTTCTTCTTCTTCTTCCTCTTCCTCTTCCTCTTCCTCTTCTTCATCTTCTTCCTCTTCCTCTTCTTCCTCTTCCTCTTCTTCCTCTTCCTCTTCTGCTGTGTATGTGTATGTCCATCTCTGTCCCTATCTGGCCCCAAATTTACCCATCCCTAGGAGATCTGCCTGCCTCTGCATTCCATGTACTGGGACTAAAAGGGTACAGTACCATACCTGGCACTCCAATTGCTAGTTTTTAAAGTGAAGGAGGGCTGACTTACAGATCAGCATTGCCTCTATTCCCTGTAACATTCCACTGCTTTAACGTTTACTTGGTAGGCAAGAATTGCAAGCATTTTAGCTTCCCCCCACCCCTACCCCCAGGCCTGTTGCTATGCAAAGAACTTAATGGGATTCTCATGAAACATTCTGTTCACCTAGTGGTAGGGTTATTGTGCAGTGCTTTCACCAGACCATTCATGGTGATTACAACTTTAGTTTTTTCTTGGTGAGCTGAGGGTTTGAAGCTCTACCTACAAGGTCTGATTCTGTGTTTGTTGTAGAGAGCAAGAAGTAGGTATAGGCTCAGAAGGCATGGCAGGTATAGGCTCAGGAGGCATGGCAGGTATAGGCTCAGAAGGCATGGCAGGTATAGGCTCAGGAGGCATGGCCTGTTTAGTGATAGCACCCTCTTTCTGAGATTTTTGGGATCTAGTGCCCTTACCTCATGAAGTTTGCTGTCAGTCACCCTTGAGTCTGCTGCTCTGTAGCTTCAGCTGCATATCCTGTTCTCAAGTTCACATTCCTAACAGGCATGGTGATCTGATGACCAGGAGAGGCTGGAAATAGTTTGCGGTTTCTCCAGAGACAGTAAAGTAAAAAACAGCTACCCCAAAGCCAGCCACCTGCCAGCTCATGAACTCCATTACAAAATGCAAGTGCCGTAGCCCGCTCTGGGCTCCTAGTGTACTGTGATGCCTCACAGTCTATGAGGTATAGTCCATGGAAGGTGAGGGACTTTGAAGATGCAATAAGAGTGCAGGGTGACAAAACCAGGACTGAAACTTAAGTTATAGCATGGGCAGTAGGCTGGTAGCCAAGCAGCTTTTCCGTTGAGACTTGATCTTGTGCTAAACTGTAAAGATCAGAGTGCCTGACTACTGAGAGAATGCCAAGTCAAGACCTTGACCAGTGAAGCTAGCTAGATCCCAAAATTACACTTCCCAAAACTAATGTCCATAGTCCTCTCATTTCTAAACTATGAACGAAATCTCCGGTATTGGTTATTTCCAAAATAGAAGACTCCAAGATTATCATGTATGGAGGAATTTGTCTAGGAAAAATCTGTCAAGGACACTGTATTTTACCTCCCCTGTAATTTGGATTTGTGTTCAGCTAGGCTTCAAAGTATTCCCCTCGTATTGAGCCTGAAAAGGTTCTGGAAACAGGAATATCTGTTACTTGGAAATCCCGGCTCTTGCACGGGAAAAATACTTAATGCCGGAGCGGGCTGTTTGTGGCTGTGTGCCGATGAGTTCCCGGTGACATGTTGACCGGACTCTTGGAGCTGGAGGACTTGGAAATCATCAACCCCACCCCTATCTTTTCCTTAGCACAGTTCCAGAGTAGGAATGAACCATACATAGCAGAGCTCATTACCTGCTCTGAATTTCAAACCCAGGAGGGCACAGACATGTGTGAACCTCACGGGCTCTGAAATTTATAAATTGTGCATGGCCAACCTTCCCCTTAAGGATTCTGAACTGGAAGATTAGAAGTGGGGCTCAAGCACCCCAAACTTGCACCAAATTCTGCAGGGTCTGTCTGGTTCTCTTCATGACAAGGCATGCCACTGTCACAAGCTACCTGTCCAGGCTACCTAGAAGTCTAAACTCACTGTCCGTGGAATGCATCTAAACTCACTGTCCCTAGGATACATCTAAACTCACTGTCCCTAGGATGCATCTAAACTGAGCTTGGGAGAAGGCAGAAACCACTCCAGTAAAAGTGCTTTCCATCTTGTGACCTCCAAAGCAGAAGGTCATCCTGGGGGAGTCCCCGCAGCACTCACAGCAGGTGCCAAACGAGCCCTGAGCCTGTCTCCGGGCTAACACCCTCCACAGTGACAGTCAGATCCCCAGAATCTCCTTGGCTGAGAAGCCCATCTAGTATAACAGAAAGCACAATGGCAAATCAAGGGCAGCCTGTGGGAAGGCCTCTGGCCACAGGTTTTTATTGTTCCCTGACTTCTCTATTGTTTCTTAGTGGCTGGATGGCTGCACACAGGTGGTCTTGCTCCTCCTGTGGGGCGGAGGCTCATCGAGTTTGAAGCTGTCAGAGCAAGTTGTGTCTGTCGTGTGTCCCCCCCCCCCCCCCAGCCCCAGCCCTACCCATCCTAGGGATCTGTTTCTCACTCTTTCTGAGAGAAATACTTTGCTTTACGGCATTTTCCCTTTTTTAAAAAAGTTGAATTTGATATAAGAAATATTACCATGGATTTTCATTTTTCTTAATAGGTATTTCCCAGGGCTCCTTTTCTAAAAGTTTGAGCTGTAGTCTCACTGTTTTGTCTACTTCTGTGGCAAGTTGTATAAACAGTTAATTGCTTGTAAGTTAATTTGAATGTCACACAGAGACATGGATGATATGAAATGAGATCCAGGGAAAGTTGACTGGTGTCTCCTACAACAGCAGAAAGCACAACCCTGACTGGAGGGAGCATACCAAATCCAAAACTACTCAGGCCACCCAGCTGGCAGGCAACAGTGCTTCGGAAGCTAACCTGGAGGACGTTCTTCCTCTCTCCCCCACCGTCCTCTCATTGACTTTCCCCATCACAGGTCAGCCCTAGCTCGCCTAAGTGAAAACTCAGTCCTGAGGCTGTGCCTGACTGGGGACCTGCTGCTATGTTAGTCCTCCTGCCCACACCTAATTCTACTGAGTCTGAAAGCTTGGGGAGATGCTAGCTAGCTCTTGGTGGTCTCTTTTTAAATCCCATTCTCTGGGTAATGATTGCTTAGCAATACCGGGTTGCTTGTAAATCTACTGAGACAGCCAGTGGCTGTCCACTGCTAGTCAGCCTCTGTAAGAAAGCGGAGATTCAGAAACTGGAGATGGCTGTGGAACAAAAATATTTGAGAAAAGTGCTTGAAATCATTTTAATAAGTGGAAATGACATACTGTCGTAGGTCTCCGGGGCACTGTTCCTGTTTGACAGAGTGAGTTCATCAGTGGCTGGAACTGAAAGAGCTATCAGAAAAGAGCAGTGTTGGTTCCTGAACCATTCACTCCTTTTGGTAATTTACGCAGCTGTTTACAGAAGGCGTTTCTGCAGACCCAACTATGTGAATGAGGAATTTCTTTCTCCACATTAAGATTAAGTGTTAGCATTTCCTTAAATGAAAGCAGCAGGGTTTTTAATATAGCTTGCAAAGCTTCTCCTTCATTCTTTAGGGAATTTCCTATGTTAATTTATGCAGTGTTAATTTATGCAGTGTTGAAATTCAACCCAACAGCATCCAGATACAGAAGATGCAAAGCGTATGGGACAGCCTGTGAGGTGTAGTGTAGCCCTGTCAGTCCTGGGCTGCCTCTAACCAAAGGCCCTGGCTCTAGCTTTCAGCGGGTCTTATCACACAGCTGTGACAGAGTAAGAGCACAGAATGTTTATCAGTTTATTCATCTTTTTAAAGTCCCAACTTGATGTGTATTTGTTAATGTCTCTGACAGCAGTGAAGCGGTTTTGTACCACCTCTGCCACCCTTTGGTAGCAGCTGAGTGCAGTGTGACAGCGGGTTTATAGACCATCCCCGCAGCTTTCTTCTGTTCCCTCACGTCTCCAGAGAGTGACACACAAACCACTGAGCCATTACACTCCATCTGAGGGACTAGGAGTCTAATCCATGTAGCAGGGTGTGGTACTGTGAGTACAGAGAGCCTGTATCCTAACGGTCTGATCTCCATTTGAGCCAGGGTCCAGCTAGTCATTCTTCAGGAAAGTAGAGCATTGTTGGCATTCCACTGAAAATTACTCATCTATAATTGCTTAGGACTGAAGAGAAAAGAATGGCTAAAAGAATCCATCAGCCCCCCCACAGAACCCCTTAACTCTGGCTTTCATTGTGTTCCACTAGCTGCAGATTATGTTACAACACAGAAAAGAGGCGTGTTGTCACCTGGCTATGTAGTGATCCATAGTGAACCATGGATCCAGACCAAGCAGATGCCACAGTACTTAAGGCTCCCATTGGTGAATTCAGAAATACATGGGACCTATCTCTCTCTCTCTCTCTCTCTCTCTCTCTCTCTTTCTCTCTCTCTCTCTCTCTCTCTCTCTCTCTCTCACACACACACACACACACACACACACACACACACACACACAATGCAGAGTAAACCAGAGAGTATCACTTGGGTTACTTTCCCCTGGAACAAGGAGCCCTAAGTGGGCTCCTAGTCCCTTGTACAGATAGTAAAGATCAGCAGAGTGAGGTTGTCTGTATATTGGGCATTTACAGAGCACCCACCTTTGTCATTGGAGACTTGCACAGATCAAGACACAAAAAGATGAGCCTAGAAGAATTGCTATGGCACTGACAATGGCGGACAGTGTCTGACTTGGGAGGTTAGCTGTTCTATTTCATCCGCAAACCCAGCACTGGTTGCAGTGCACTTGAAAGGAGCCTTCATGCAGTGTGCATTCTCCTGTCCTCTCCAGCAAGTGGAGCTTTGCTTCTTCAGCTTTGTCCTGCATTTATCTAGACCTGTTTTTTTCTAACTTGCTGTTAACTAAAGCATCGTCTTTCCTTCCCAAGCCTGCTTGTCTCACTAGCCTGTCTGCCTCTTCTTTAGTGCCCCTGTCACCATACCACTTATAATCACAGACCCTAGAGTAATCACATCACCTTCCACTCTTCATTGGGAGGGCCGTTTGTCCTTCCACTCTTGCTTCTTCATGTTCCCACTGTCTTTGTCCTTAAATCATTTGACTTTTGACCTTTCTTTCCAAACCTGTGACTTCTTTCTAATGGTTACTGTAAGAATGCCTCAATCAAAATCAGCTCACAAACTCCAAACTGAGTTTATCTTCTTTGTTTGCAGAGTGTCCCTTCCTATACTCTGTCACTACAGGTCAACCCAAACCCCTCTCCCCTCTTTTCTTCTCTGGGCTTCTTATGTCTGTTTTCCTGGTCACTCTTGCTTGGTTTGCAGTCCAATCTACTGGGTCTTCCTACTCCACACTCCCCTCCATTTAGTTCACTGTACTAAGGACATAGGTTCAGTTTCATGAGTGCCATTCTCCTGTTTAAAAAGCATTTGTTGGATACCCATGTGTTTTCAGTGGCCAGTGCCAAGTTTGTGCATCTCGTGTCCATTCTGGCCCTGCCTCCTCTTCCTCCTTAACCATGCTGGTCTTTTCTTGACTCTTAACTGCTGCTGCTGCTGCACCATCTGCCCTACCCACAGCCCCAATGTCTGTCTGTATTATGACTACCCTGAGATAGTGTGCAATGCCTTCCTTCCTTGTTTCAGCTGCAGAGAAAAGCCTTTCCTGGCCCTGAATGCAACATGAACAAAAACCTTCCCTTGCATGCCTCGTTCCATGAGAGGATTTTTTTTTAACCATGTATGTGTGTATCTTAATTAACCTTAGCATATATTTAGCAAATAAGTAAAAAGTAGCAAATTATTACCATGCTGTGTTAGGGTTTTACTTTGTGAACTGATACCATGACCAAGGCAACTCTTTTTTTTTTTTTTCATTAGATATTTTCTTCGTTTACAATTCAAATGCTATCCCAAAAGTCCCTTATACCCTTCCCCAACCCTGCTCTCCAACCCATCCACTCCTGCTTCCTGGCCCTGGTATTCCCCTGTAAGGACAGCATTTAATTGGGGCTGGCTTACAGGTTCAGAGGTTCATTCCATTATCATCAAGGTGGGAGCATGGCAGCATCCAGATAGTCACGGTGCAGGAGGAGCTGAGACTTGTACATCTTTATCTGAAGGCTGCTAGGAGAAGATTTGCTTCTAGGCAGCTAGGAGGAGGATATTAAAGCCCAAGCCCTAGTGACACACCTACTCCAACAAGGACACACTTCATAGTAGTGCCACTCCCTGGGCTAGGCATATACAAACCATCACACAAGCTTAGTCTTTCATATCCCAAGGGTATGTGGGATAGCTTTCCCATAGCCCTTAACAAAATGCAGTGAGGACTCAATAGCTTAGCTGGCAAGAATACAGGGACTATGAGGACAAGATGAAAATGCAGCTACAGGCCTCACCTGTACTTTTATAAGTGGCTTCAAAACTAAAAGGGAAATAGCTACGTTTTTATTCTTAAAGATATTTAAGAATGGGGGGAAAGTGCCTCCTCCTGCCCCAGCTGGCTATAGTTCGCTCTGATGGTTGTTATCTGCCATTCTCATTCCCATTACAACACTTGGACAGTTTGAGAAGAGGCCTGCTTGTAGTGTTGCTGGGGGCTGTATAGACTTGATATCTACATTCTGCCCGGAGTAAGCTGTAATCTCTGGATGTGGGCTTGATAGTTCATAGATGAGATTCTTCCTCCAGAGCCTTTGGGTTTCACTGCTACACTGTGTTCCTCCTACTCCACACTGTTTCAACAAAATGTCCCTGATTCCAGATGCCACAGCACCCTCCTGCCATTTTCCAGGCCATGGTCTTACCCAGGCCGTTCCTCTCAGATGCTGATGGGTGGGTCATTTGGAGATTCAGGCGGGCGGGATAGGTATTTCTTAAGAGTATTTTGAGATGGGAAAGCATATGCTTTGTCCTTGGGTTGGAAGTTGATATTTGAAAAGCACTGAAATCATCCTAAACGCTTCCTGCCGTTTGTTTGCCTTGCCTTCTGGTAGTGGGACTTACACTTTCTGTTTCTCTTGCAGAGCATGCTGGAGAAGGGAGGCTAAAGTTACCCTGAGAACATGCAAGCTCCTTCAACGTTAATTCCAGAGGTGGAACATTTTTCTTTTCCTAGTATGAAAATGACCCATTTAAAGAGAAGACCACTAAAGACAGACAGGCACTGGAAAATGGACTCAACTGAATCATAACGTGTTTTGATCAACAGTTTAAAAAGCCATGTTCTAGATCAGCGATCAGTCATCAAAGAACACTGTTAAGTGTTAATGAAACCACAAAATGAATAAAAGAGGAAGGCAGTCCACCCCACCTTTTTGTACTCTCTTTCCAGCTTCCACTGATATAAAACGTTCTCGTCACTCCAGGCTCCATCCAGCATTTAGTGACTTCCACTCTGACAAAGCTGGGAGGAGGGACATTAAACTATTTCAGATGGAGAGACAGCAAGAAAGCACTGGGCTGGGGCAACAGTGTAGACTTGCCAAGACTGTGGAGCCTGGGTGTGCTCTTCTCATTATATAGAAGCTAATTCATTGTAACTTATGATGATCTTTCAAGGAAGACAGAAAGGAGAGAAAATGTACCTCTTTTACTGGAATAATGTTTATGATTACAGGTAAAATAAGGCATTTTTGTCAATATAAAGGCAACCTTGGCTTGTTCAACCAAGTAGTGAATACTGACAACTTCACTCACTATCAATAATAAATCTATTTTCTGACTAAGACTGGCATTTTCTGACTAAGACTGGCCTCATGTGTTCCTCTGGCTGGAGTTGGGCTGGGTGACTGAGTCACGTGACTCGAATTGCTTTTAGTTTGCATTTTCACTACAGCTCTCCTGTTCAGGGCCAGTCATGCAGTGATGCCTGCAGCTTGCCTCTCACATAGGTGCATTTAGTAAGATTTTACATGTTGCATGAACCTTCCTTTCTTTGGCATGACTTAAAGTCTTCTGCATGGGGCCAGAGACAGTAGCTATAAGACCCTTCTGACCCTGCCATACTATGAAGGTGCTTAAAAAACAGCCAAGGACCAGAGCCTTTCTTTTCCCAGTTCATTGCCACTTCCTGATTATAACTGCTTAATCTAGGATTGGGGCTCCAGCCTCAATGTAGGGACCTGGAAGCTACATGGTTGCTCTCAGGAAATAGGAAGAGCCAGTGCTCTGTGATGTCAACCATCTTCTGTCTTATAGAATTTTCATTGACTTGTTTTGTGGAGAGTTTAGCAAAGTGATTGAGAATGCATACCCAAGAGCTAGAGAGATACTCAGAGGTTAAGAGCTTGTGTTCCTCTTGTAGAAGACCTGGTTTCAGGTATCAACAGCCACTTCTAATGCCTCACACCTACCTATAAGTAGTTCCTGGCTAGTGCTCTCGTCTAGTCTCCAAGTTCAATTGCACTCACATATCCAAACCTACATTCACACAGATGCACATATATATAAATACTTAAGAATATAAGTGTACTCTGTAGTAGGATACATTTGTGTTTGGCTTCTAGTATCAGCTGCTTGCCAGCTGGGGAGGAGCCTCACCTCCCTTCCTGCACCTCCCTCTCTTGAGGTGTGAAAAGGCCAGTGGGGCCCAGTGTCCATGGGATAAAGAGTTGGAAGGTTTACCACATCCATTTTGTGAGACCTAGCAAATGTGGGTTTCCCTGACTTCAGTAAAGTGGTATTGTGGAGTCGGGAACATTGAAGGACTGCCCACATACCCAACTAACTTTTCCTCTAGAGAAAGTCAAAGTGAAATTGGATTGGTAACTTCTCAGAACACCCCTGAATGTATGTGGCTTCTTGTTCATCCAGGTCTCTGTGCTGACATCTTCTGAGTGGCATTGCCTCGTCAGATGGGAACACACCTGGAGACCTGATGTTCCTTCTGAGTGGCAGTGGAGACCCTCCTTCCATAATTACTGAGCAACCCAGTGATTGCCATCTAATGAAGGGTTTTTGTTTTGGGCTCTTCTATTGGCTGGGTTGGTTTGTTTGGGCTTTTAATGATGCACAATCAGCGGGTTCATTTAAGTGTGACTGACGGAGGCATGTGTAATTCAAGGAGGCACATGCTCCCACGCTGTCAGGGTGGCATCCAGGTAACTGCCTGAGAGAAATAATAGGTACACAGAAACAAATGTTTACACAGCGGCTTGCTATAGTGTTTACAAATCAGCTAACTCAAAAATCCCCTCCTATACGGTTTTGTTTTACTGTTTGGAGCCAAGAACTTGGCACATCCCAGGTTGCCAGTCTTGTTGCTGGCAGGGGAAGGCAGCACTGAGGAATCAGGCATTTAAAGCTGGGTAAGCCTATGGATGGGGTAGTTTGTCAGGCTGTCTCTGGAAGCACCAACTGTTAACTTACTTAGATTTGCAGGCTGGGTGGAAGGGTAGACGGTGGCACTCTGAGGACATCAGAGGGTGCAGTGATGTCTTTTTCTGAATCTTTATAGACCTCTCTGTGGGTGATTACATACCTCAGGCCGGGCCACCATGAGCTTTTTGGACAACTACTTGGAAAGTGTGTTGAGACTTACATGGGGCTCACGGCATCCCTGTTATCTCGATCAGATCTTCCTGGGGTAGTTTAGCTCATCGATTCAGGAGTAAAGTGCCTAGAATGCTGGCTAGCTGGTACCGCCTTCAAACAATCCTTGGTGAATTTTCAGAAGACAGCTGCATGAAATTCTCTGAGAGGTCAGTGTTTATTAGAAAACTTAACAAAGAATGGTTTAAAAAAGAAATTGTGGCATGTGGCCTCAGGTCAGCTGATGAGAACTTTCTCTGGCAGTTTTAAGCTGTATTGGCCTAGCCAAACAAGCAGTCACGTGGTTTAGAGTGGGGGTAGAGGCATGGCTCTTTGAGCGCTACTGTTCAGCCTAAGGTATAATTATCTTTGCCAGACACCTACATGCCATGAGCCATAAGAGCAGATCGTGGAGGAGGAAGCACAGGAGACCCATTACATAACAGGGACTATGGCTAATAATGTAGTCATGGAAAACAAAAAGATTAGAGCAGCTAACAGTTCAAAAGGGCAGCAGCAGTTGACTGACTCAGCAGAGGGAGTTAAAAATTAGGAGTTTTGACTCTCCATCCTGACCTGAAATTTGGAGTGAAAGGGTTACAATTCATCCTAAGGCCCTAGGTGTCCTAGATGTTCCTTCCCTCCTCCTACCAAAATGTCTTCCCCTCTCCTCCTGAGGCTATACGTCAGAAGTACAGAGGGCCATGGGGTTACCAGGCCCCTTCAGAGTTCTCACGGTGGAGCAGCTCACTGTGGTCCTTTCCTTTGACTTAGGATTTTTTTTTCCCTCCTGTTCTAGTCCCTAAGTCTTCAGTTCTATATGACTTTTTATCCTTCAGCAATTCTTTACGCTTACAGTTATTATTTTTAAATCCAGCAATTAGAACATTTTCTCAAAGAGTAAGCGCAAAAAGTCTGGCCCAGCCTAGGATGGGTGGTTGGTTGACTTGTGAATCTAAAACCCATGGTTTGAACACACACACACACACACACCCCTGGGAGCATGAGGCCATAGAACAGACCAGACCAGCAGTGACAACTGTACATGGTTGAGGTTTCATTTCTATCTGAGAAACCATTCCACCACAGGCAAACCCTCCATCTTCATGGGGGTACAATGTAGGAGGCTTCAGTCTCATCTTCCCCTTGTTTTCTCTTAAGCATTTTTCAGGAGCCAACAGTCAAACAGCAAAAAGGGAAATACAAACAAGAGAGGGGTAAGGGCTCAAGGACTCACTGTGCATCCTTAAAATGCAGTAATGGTCAATGTATCATTTAGTTCATTACTTGTTTGTTCATTCATTCATTCATTTACTCATTTATTGACAGGGTCTTGTAGACTCACTGTGAAACCAGAGATGACCTTGAATGTCAGATTTTCTACCTCTACCTAAGGTTACAGGCATGCCCTACTGTCTTAGTCAGGGTTTCTATTCCTGCACAAACATCATGACCAAGAAGCAAATTGGGGAGGAAAGGGTTTATTCAGCTTACACTTCCATGTTGCTGTTCATCACCAAAGGAAGTCAAGACTGGAACTCAAGCAGGTCAGGAAGCAGGAGCTGATGCAGAGGCCATGGAGGGATGTTCTTTATACTGTCTTGCTTCTCCTGGCTTGCTCAGCATGCTTTCTTATAGAACCAAGACTACCAGCCCAGGGATGGTCCCACCCACAAGGGGCCTTTCCCCCTTGATCACTAATTGAGAAAATAACTTACAATTTGATCTCATGGAGGCATTTCCTCAACTGAAGCTCCTTTCTCTGTGATAACTCCAGCTGTGTCAAGTTGACAGAAAAATAGCCAGTACACCCCACTTTGGACACTTTGAGTGGTGCTGGGATGTAGTCAACCCAGATTCCCCCACTTGCTAGGCAGGCCCTCTACCAACTAAACTGTTATCTAGGAGCAAAAATGTCTGAACAATCCCAACTTAGATGCTTCTTGTATGTGGTCCTTTGACTGTTGTGACTCATGAACAACAGAGCTGTTCAGGCTCAGTGCTGAGGGAAGCCGCTGCAATCCCTGTGATGGGGGCTTCTTGGAGAATCCTGTGTCTCAGTTGACTGGCTGAACTGATACACCTAGGTAACGGTGGTTTTGCTGTCCCTGACCCAGGTGTGAGTCCCTTACCACAGGAGGTGTGTGGCCAAAGCATAGACAACTAACGTTCCGTACCTTCCAGGGTCCCTGGGCCCTACCCGTGTTTGGAAGAAAAACAGCCAGCAAATTCATTCTCCTCTGTCCAGCCGAAGTTGAAGTGACAAAGATGACAATTTATCTTCCACGTTGTGCTCTCCCTTTCTCCGGCCTCCAGCTTCAATATTGCTGGAGAAACAGGAAATTGCTTCAGTGTAGGAAGAGAAGCAAAAAACTCACCCATGTCAAAGATACCTCCCGCCTTCCCAGACCCACAGTCCTCTCTCGACCATGATAAAGTGCATTTGTATTTTAGAGGGTAACACGATGTCAAATCCATGTTAGATTCCAGGAAATCTGACCAGCGCTTGCTTTCAGTCTAGAAAGTTGGAAATTAAAACTGTTCCCTGAAACTCCCCCAAAGCAAGTCAACCCTAAATGGAAAACAGCTACACTGAGATTTAATGAAGTGCTTGGAGCGGCTCACAGTTTGATTAGGCCAGGCCTCCCGCACACTTCAAAGATTTTTTCCTTATGCAGGAAAATTTGACTTTCTTCACCTCTCTGCCCACCCTTCATGCAGCCTTCTCTACCTTGCCTGTGAGGACCCATCCAGCTGTGGTCTTTGTCACTTTGCTGAGAAGGCTGTGTGCTTTGAATATAACCCTGCCTCCCAAGGAAATTACATTTCCATCATGGCTTTTAAATGCAAATGTGCAAGCCAGAGGTCAGAGGTCCTTACTGGGGACCACTCTACTCTAGCTGTGCCTTAATGGACAGGGGCACTGAGTGGCTCACACTTGAGGAACCTCCCACAAGGTCCCTTCTTCAACTGTCAGGCCTGCTGGGGACCTGGCTACTGGGAGCCTTTGTTAGCACCCACAGTAGGGGTTGGAAGCCTGTGCCCACTTGCTCCCACCCTCTCCCTGCTGATATATAAAATCAAGGTCAAAGCCAGGTTACTGTAGCCACCTGCTTATTACCACAGCCTGTGCCACCCAGGAGTCAAGATGCCATTTTTTTCTGCATCTCCCAGCCCGGACCTCAATCTTAGCATCAAGCCAGGCTATAAAGCACATTTTCCTATGACTTTGCCCCTCACTCCCAAGAAGCGTGAGCACTAACCAAGCCTTAACAAGGAGCCTCACATACCACGTGGACTTGGAGCAGTGTTCATGATTTGTGTCACACACAAAGGGGGCGTAGTTGGGTGGAAGGCAAGCAAGACAGTGGCTAGCTGGAAGGTGAGGATTCATTTTGAGTTGCCTCTATGTTTTTTTTTTCAGCACCCACATGTTTTACTAGGAACCTAGAATAAAGAAGTACCCACTCCTCCCACACTAAAGTGCTTTATGTAGAACCTGAGGATATCATAGATCAGTGCCTGGAGCCCAGGGAGGCTTCCTTGCCACTGGACAGGAATGCTGTTGTAAACATTAGTGGAGAACAGCTGCCCATGATACTTTGGAGTTCCGGGCTAGGCTCTCCAGTATGGCTAGGTGCTGCCCTGGGATGGGCTCCTACCACTTGCTTCCCACCATTCTTGCCTCTGCTTACATCTGAGAGAAGTGCCATCCAAACCCTGCCACTGCCTTTAAAGTTCCTATGTTAATTCGGGTCTGCATAACGCCCACCCCCACCCCCCCCCACCCCCACCCCCCCCCGCCCAGAGGACCCTCCCTATCCCCAGGAAGGATTGGGGAGACAGCACAGTGAGTCAAGTGTTGGTGTGTAATTCCTTTGCTGGGAAGGTTCAGGCAGGCAGATCTGAGACTTGCTAGTGAGCCAGCCTTGTCTAACTGAGAGTTCTAAACCTTGACACTTTCCTAACATCCCTAGTTACCTACAACAAATGAATTAATCCAGTGAAACCAGGATCGCCTGGCCAGGGGACCGCGCCCTCTGGGAGGTGGAACCATTTCTAGGAAAGGCGGCTCACCTTAAGGCATGCTAAGGAAGCAGGCATGGTTAAACCTTTAATGAGGCACTGGAGGTTTCTTCCCCAGGATCCCTACCTCCAACTGAAGTCTCTTACAGAGCACAGCCATGCTGTTGTGTGAGTCCACCGCTTTTCCAAGTTAGAGAAGTGTAACCCTCCTTTCCCTCTTCTCTCTCCCTTCTAGGCACGCTTTGGCTAGCACTTTGGGCTTCACTCTTTGTCTCTGGTCTCTCTCTCTCCCTGCCATGTGGTTGCCAGCCATGCTGATTTAATTCAAAGATTATGGCTTCCCCAGCCCACATCTCCATTTCCCTCCTTTGGGCAGCTGTTGAGATTTACACCCTGTAAATCTTTTTTTTTTTTTTTTAAACTTTAATAAAAGTGTTCTCTTCAGATAAAACTTTGGATTTGCTTGACTTTCAAAAAAAAAAAAAAAAAAGTGGACAACCTCCGGAACACACCACCTGGGGTTGTTCTGAACTACACACATGCACAGACACATGCAGTGCGCAGCATACTCCATCCCCCTCGACAAGGTCTTGGCCTTGCAGATACATTCGCAGGGAGGCAAACCATAACATAATGTCAAATAATGATGAGTGCTGCATAAAATATTAAAGGCTAGAGGAACAGAGAGCTGGAGAACGGAAGAGCAGGCAATGGCGGGGGTGTGCTAACCTAGTCAGGTGCCAAAGACAAGACCCGAGAGAAGAGTCTTGAGTGTGGAAAAGAAGAATCCCGTGAAGACCTGGAGGAGGTGCGCTCTTAAGTTGGGAGAAGAAAGCACAGTGGTCCCGAGTCAGGAGCAAGTGTGATGTGTTGGGGGGCAGCAAAGAGGTCATCATGACTAGTGGTAAAATGGAAGCATAGAGAGGTAGGCAGGGTCACATCAAGGACAAGCCTCTGTCCCTGATAAGAATTGACTTTATTCTGAGAGTGACTAGTTCATGTTAGGGTTTGTACTCAGCCATCAGTTGATTTGACTCAAGTGTATAAAAAGGTCCCTCTGGCTCTGTGAAGAGCCATCAAACTACAGGTTACATGGGAGTAGGGCAGGTATTGGAGGTCCTTGCATTAGCCATTCAGACAAGAAGTGCTGGCCTGGACTAGAGCAAGAGCAGTAGAGAAAACCAGAGGTCAGATTTAGGATAATTATAAACAAGATCCAATACTGCATTAGATGTAAGGTGTGGGGTTTAGAGAGAAAAATGCAAGGACTCCCCCAAATTGGCAGAGTAGTCAACTAAGTGATCCTGTCATCTAATGGGCAGAGATGAACAACACCAGCAAGATGTGGGGGGTTGTGGGCAGGGGACAGGGATCCTGTTTGAAATGTCTGATGTTTAACATCCTGCCTGCAGTCCTGGCAGAGAGGCTTCGAGGCTGGTAGATACATATCAGTCCAGAGAGAAGAGACTAAGCTTTGGCACAAGGTGTGAGGGCATCTGGACAACCTGCCAACCCAGACAGGTGGGAGAGGATGACAAGACAAGGGTACAGACCAAGGGAAGAGCAGGACTTGACGGGGAAGAAGAAGCAGCCATGCTGAAGGTATCTGGAGGCCTGAAGAAGGTGAGTCAGCCAGAATGAAAATCTGGTCAGAACAGAGAAGAGGGGAGAGGTGTGGGCATCCAGGAAGTTCTTTTGGAAGGCTAAGGAGCTAGCCAAAGACAGCATGTTTGTGGGGAAAGTCTTTGAGCCACAAGAGAGCCCAGTGAGCACTAGAGCAGGGGGCGGCCCAACCATCCATTCTCATGCAGGCAAGGGGAGGCCAGTGAGAAGAGATGCAGGGGAACCAGTGGGCGTGGCCATGAGCATTAAAGGCCATACTCCTCTGATGAAGAATATCCCAGGCAAAGGCAGGCTAAAGGTCCCTGTACCTCTCCCTTCTTAAATAATTGGTCCCAGAAATCAGTAGTAGGGACAGCCACTGTGAGCCTGAGCATAGGCTGGAGGTGTGCTAAGTTGTAACTGTGGCCAAGAGTGAGATGCCTACACAGGATGAGGAGGGCGCCTTGGTGACACCCAGGAATTAGGGTTGTGTTTAACAGTGACAGTAATAGTGAGAATGTGGTTCTATGTTGAGGGCATGGGTCCAATAAATAAATGTATCACAAAATAGTGAAAGTCAGCTTTCTGGGTGTCAGAATTACAAATATGGAAAGGGAGAAAACTGAATTCTGGTTTGGAAGAGGAATTGCACATATTAATGTAAAATTATAGTTTTAAAGCATATATAGACACTGAAGTAGAGCTAGTATGTATATTTTGTATGCATACTCATATATGTATATTTATTCATATATGTATGCCTTGGCTCTGTCACTGAGGTCTGCTGGGAACACTAGTACCCTAAAATCACACAGCCAGATCTTGATGTCTACATAGCACTCTTCCCTAGAAAGAACCATGACTTCTTGAAGAAATGGCTAATCACAGTGCCTGGGCAGGGCCAACACAATCTGAGACCATTTAAGTCTTAAAATAAATTACATCAACAGGACCCATATGGATACCATGAGCCTGCCACAAACACACAAGCAAGTTTCTCCTAGGATTTACAGAATATTATAATAAAATGAAAATTAATGATGTTAAAAGGAATGATAGAATTATGAAATCATTATTTGGCAACTATCGTCATAATTCAACCCAGAAATACACAGGGTGTATTAAATTGCCTTCTATATATAGTCTGTTTTCTGTTGCTATAACAAAATCCCTGAGGGTAGGTAAATTATAAAGAAAAGAAGTGTGTTTGGCTCACAGATTTGGAAGCAGAAAGTCCAAACAGCATAGTGCCAGCAGTGACAAAGGTGTGGTGAGAGCCTATGTAGCAGATGGCATCATGGGTAGAGCACGTGCAAGAGAAGGAAGACAGAGCACAGAGGGAGAGGCAGCCGCCTTCTACTGATAACCCTCAGAAGAACTAACATGGGTCCCATGAGAAGCACCACAATTCCCTCTAAGGGCAGTGACCTCGGTGACAGCTCTTTCTCATATCACTGTACTGGGGACACATGAATCCTGGAGAGCAGACTCAAGCCACAGCCAAACCTCCCAGCTTAGCAGTGGCTGCAGCCCAACTGACAAGCCACAAAAGAAACAGGAAGCTTGCAATGAGCTGAGTGAAGCCAATAAATTGTAAACCAAGTGATCAGCACTGTATGGCAGTCAGGGATCCATTCGGATCTCCTCAGGTGTGTCCCTGTGACCCCTGTAAGAAAGCATCCAGTCTGGGGACACATCAGACCCAGGCAAGTGAGACACTGCTGCCAAAATAACTGCCCTGCAACTTCCAAGGCATCACTATCATGAAAACTGAGAGGAACACAAAGCAAAGAAACCCAAATATTGGTTTAAAATCAGAATTAGCAGAATAGAGAGTAGGTAAGTTAGAGGTCAATAAATACAATTTTTTTCTCATTTTGATGACAACTGTCGGTTAAATAAGTATTACAGCTTCTAAAATACACCATAGAATAGTACCATGGTCTCAGGGAAGAGAAATGCTTCTTTTGTGTTTTCTTAAATCATAAAGGAAATGGAATTAGTCACAACCCTGAGACTGTTGTTCATCACGGCACCATGAAGAGAATGAACAGGCAAGCTTAACAGAGATATATTTGTGAAACACAGCCAACAAAAGACTCATATCCTGAATATACAAAGAGTATTTATAAATCAGGAAGAAACAGAGCTGAGCAGAAAAATGGGCAAGAGGCTACCATGGGCATACTATGAAATGTTAAAATGTTAGGACTTCTGCTTCTTTGGTCAGCTGGATTTTGGAGACAAGTTTCATGTAGCCCAGGGGGGCCTCAAAGTGAATATGTAGCCATGCCTGGTCTTGAACTCTTGAGCCTCCTGCCTTAGCATCCAAGTGCTAGAGTTACAGATGTGAGCCACCAAGCCTAGCTACAGGATATAAATAAGTGACAAGCATATGAAAAGCATTAGCAACATTACTCATTAGCTTCTGCTTATCCTTCAGAATGGTAGAAAGAAGATGGGAAATGCTGACTATTGGCTGGGATGTGTGAAAATGGGGGGTCGGCACAATCAATGTGAGCAACTCTATTAAAACAGGACATATGTGACATCTGATCTATGAGTCTCCTACCTGGCACATTCAAGTAGCACAAGTCACGACAGCTAGCTTGCAAATAGAAACTGGAAGGGTAGGAAGACCGAGGTGTATGGAATATTATACAGTCACGCACAGTAATACAAATGGGTGGACTATGGCTACACACATACACACAGACGATGCTGTTGAACACAAGTCCACTGCTGGAGCTGAGAACAGAGCTCGATTGGTAGAGTACTTACTAATATGCTTTAGGCTCTGGGTTTGAGCCGTAGCACCGTATGAAACCTAGTGATGCACACCTGTAATCCAGCACTTTGGGCATGAAGGCCAGAGGATCTAAAGTTTCTTACCCTTGGCTACACAGCTAAAGCCTGGGCTATGTGAGATGCCCCCCCCCCCAAAGAAAAGACAAACTCTGTAGATTTGTGGGTAGTGTGGGTAAAGGATGCTTTTGTAGCAACTCTATTTCAAAACCAAAAATCATCACTAATGAATAGCAATGACCTTACTGTGTGTGTGCAGTTTCCATCCATGGGAGTAAGGGGATGGGGCTCCAGGTCCTGCTGATGGTTCAAGTCTTTGAGTACTCAGTCTGTTTGCTTGAGGTCTCACTACTCTCTAGGGCTGTCTTGGAACGTCTGGATTTTATGAGTGTGAGCAATTCCCTCCCCCCTGCCCAGCCTCCCGAATAGCCAAGGTCACAGACATGCATTTCCATGCCTGGCTGGTATATTTAATTTCTAATAATTTGTTGAGATTCATATTTACAGCTTACATTTTATGATAACAAGGATTGAAAATAAATATGCACAAGTTTGGGTTGTTCCTACATCAAGGATTGCCACACTCGATGACAATTTCAGTAAGCCCTGCTCCAAGCCATCTCTCTGCACAGAATATTTATGTCCACCACCTCCCGTCCCAGTAATCCTATTATTCCCATTTTCAGATAGGGAAACTGGGGCTTGGAGTTTACATAATTTGTTCAGAGTCTCACAGCTCGTAAACTGGACCTTAATCCTTCCCTCTGCAGAAGGCTTTCTCCCACCTACTTTCAAAGTCCCCTTTTGCGCAGCCCAGCCTGGTTCTATTCTATAGCCCTTGAGAGTTCCAATTGCTTAAACGCCGCTCCCCTGCCCCCCACCTCTTGTCTAGTACGCGTTTGTAGAGTATAATTCTGTGGGCCGAACCAATCGAAGCCCCTACTCTTCCTCACCTTACCCTCTGTCATGAGTGCTGCAGCAAACTTCCTGAGGTTTCAGGCAGAGGGAAAATGACTGCAGAGCCTCCAGCCTGTGGCTGATGCTAATTTTGCTCGTTGGGGTCTGTCAGACAATTTCCCTACTTCCTTTTTTTACTTCCCTTGAGTTCCAAGACATCTGTGCGACTGCGTGGAGCTCCCTCCCTCCTCCTGCCACCCAGGAAGCCAGAGACTGAGAGGCGGCTGAGCTGTGCGCCCACTGTGTCTGCCACCGGAGGGTGTCCCAGGTGCAGCCACTCAGCGGGCCCCAGGTGGGCCACTGGGGTACCGGGCCCAGAGCCCAGCCGTGCTAAATAAAGCTCTCAGGGCCACGTGCCTGCTAGGTTCTCAAGGTCTTCTGAGGTGAAAGATGGGAAGGAATGTAGCAGTTGGGCTGGAATTTTCCGCCTCTACTCTAGCAATTTGTTACTGGTGTATTGGTTTTCGAAGCTAGGCTGCTCAATAACACAGATACAAAGCAGCCCCGAGTAGGGCTGCGTGAAATATCACCAGCGCAGCTTCGGCCACCTGCCTTCAGAAGGAAGGAAGGAAGGAAGGAAGGGAAGGAGGGAGGGACGGAGGGAGGGACGGAGGGACGGAGGAAGAAGGACGAAAAGAAAGAAATCGAAGTCCCATAAATCTATACATTTTTCCTGCGTAATTGTGACCACAATCTCAAGTTGTCCTGAACTGCTAATTATTTGTACCTAGCCTTCAAACCTCCCCAACCTATTCCTTACTCTTGGAACATTCTGTTGCCCAAAATGCCACCATCTTCCTGTTGCCCGAGCCTGGCTGTCCATGGATTTCTCCTTCACCCTCTAATGCCCCCAGACTTCTAGAACAATCTATTTGGCCCTGACAGCCTTTTAGAGTCACGAGAACATAAGCCAATCCTTTGTTTTATAGACAGCTTGAAGACACATAAATAATGTCCTATGTGAGGATTACAGGGCACTAAAAAGGTTACAGGCAGTCTATAATATCCTACAGGGAAATCTCTATAAATCTGTAGGGGGTGGGGTGAAGGGCCAAGCTCTTCCGGTTCTTTCCATAATCTCTCGCTGCAGGGTGCAATAAATACTGTTCATTGTCACCTCCCTAAAAGTTAACACTTTCCCTCCTGACAGATCTTGAGTTTGTGAGGGTGACTAAGTCTCTTAGGAAGCAACCACCTTTCCCCAACCCAGCAAAGAATCTTCATTACGATTCTAAGCCAAAATGGTAATTCTACTTCCCTTGCCAGTGATTGGCTTGGGGCCGTGCATGTGATATTATGCTAGCCAATGAGGAGGGAGGGAAGTCTGCCTCATGTTTCTGGAAATGTTAAAAAAAAAAAAAAGAGGTGTGAATGAGGTTGGAGTCTATTTCCTCTCGTGGCCACAGACATCACAGCGTGAGTATACAAGATCTGTGCTTCGGTGGCCACGTTGTGATCCTGAAGACAGAAGCTAGACAAAGAAGGCAACAGGGAAAAACGATGGGAACCGCTTGCTGTATCATGATGTTAAGCTACAGAGTTAACAAGGCTTGCTTGGGACTTCCTGTTAGAAGAGTGTCGCTTGTTTTCCTTCTCTTTCGTGTGCTTGGATTGGGTTTCCTGAACCTTTCCTTGGAAAGTTTTTGACTGATATGGACCTGTGATAAAGATGCAGTGTCTCCCGTCAGGGCATCTGCCCCGGGCTAGCTTCATCCTTAGCAAGGATCTGGGGCTTACTAGCTATGGCAGTGACTCTTTATGGCCAACTTGACAAGATGTAGACCCATCATGCAAGCACATCTCCAGGCACGTCAGTGAGGCCGTTTCTTGAAAGGTTTGGCGGAAGAGGGAAGGCTCGCCTTGAATGTGGATGACGCCATCCAGGGTGGTTGGGGGCCCAGACTGAATCAAAAGAGAAAGAGTTGAGAATCGGTGTTCAGGCTCTACTTCCTGCCTGGGCAATGTGTGCAACATTGACCAGCTGGTTCATGCTCCTGCCGTCATGCTTTCTCTGCCATGACTAGTACACCTTCAGACCATGAGCCAAAATTAACCCTAAGTTGCCGTTGTTAGATATTTTATCACAGCAACACAAAAAATAATTAAAACACCAATGTTTAGTAATCTCCCTGGTGAAGTTTATCATGTCCTTAGTCAAGATTAGGCCTTTAATCTCAACACAAACAGTTTGTTAAATATAGTTTCCAGTCAGACACATGAGAAACATGAGGTGTGGGAGATGGGTGAATAGACATTTCTTCACGGAAGATGGACTGAGGACCTAGGAGCATGAAAAAAGGTGTTTGGCATCTGTAATCCTTAGGAGAATGCAAGCAAAAGCCACAAGTGGGTTGGGTCTCAGTGCTCTGAATGCATGGGGACCTGAATTTGAATCTCCAGTGTCCATGTACAAAGCTGGGTATTGTTGGTATTAGGACCTCCGAAATCCGAGACATCACATAGGCAATAGCCACAGTATTCCCAGAATCCACTTAGCTCCCCTCCCACCTTTACCTGTGTTACATCATCACCCACATATAAAGAAAAGGCCCCCTTTGATCGCTCTCTCTCTCTCTCTCTCTCTCTTCCCCTCTTCTATTTCTGCCACCACCTTGCCCCTCTCTCTCCCAATAAATCTCTTACACGTGGAACTGCTTTGACCTGGTGTGCTATGTTTAGACATTAGTCACTATTCGAACACATCAGGTATGGTGGTGTGTACCTGAGATTCCTGAAGCTGGCTGGTCAGCAAGTCTTGTCCAGTCAGTAGCTCCAGGCTCAGCTTCAATAAGGTAGCGAGAATGGTAGAGGAAAACAAATGATGTTGCCTCCTGGGTTACAAACAAACACAATCTCACACGAGATGCTATTTTACACCCACTAAGGTAGGTGTGAGATAGGAGAACTTGGGAATGGTAGGTGTTAGTGGGGACACAGGCAAATTAGAGCTTGCACATGCTGTCAGCCAGCAGATTGAATGGCGAGGTTCTAAGACTCAGCATTTCTACCCTCAAGAATATGCCCAAGGGAACTGAAATGTGAGTCCCTGTGAAACTTGAAGGCAGGTATTCAGAGAGCTGTTCTCCCTAACAGCCGTGGAGTAGGGGTATGACGGTGCTTGAGCCCTTCCAAGCATGGGCAAGGCACTGGGTTTCATCTCTTTCCAGTGGAAACAATTCAAAGCCTATCTGCTAATATGTAAACAAAATGGGGTGTATTCATACAGAGGAATATTAGTGAAAATGAATGAAATGCTGTCTCACGCTAGCACATGCACCATACTGTCCATTCGTTTTCTGTGAAATGTCAGAATAGGCAAATCCACTGAAGCAAAGTGGAGTGGTGCTTGTAGGCAGGATGGAGAGTAACTGCTGGAAGACACAGGGTTTCCTGGACATCAAATCAGGAGTAATGATGTGACCATAGAGGACACCCATTAGTCCTCACTCTTGCTCTACCTCTTCCAGGCTCAGCTCCAGAAGTATCTGTGCTACTTCTGCCCGGCCAACCCCAGCCAACATCAGCCAACCCCTGCCAGCCCCGGCCAGCCCCAACCAGCCCCAGCCAGCCCCAGCCAGCCCCAACCAGCCCCAACCAGCCCCTGCCAGCCCCGGCCAGCCCCAACCAGCCCCAGCCAGCCCCAGCCAGCCCCAGCCAGCACCAACCAGCCCCAGCCAGCCCCAGCTAGCCCCAGCCAGCCCTAGCCAGCCCTAGCCAGCCCTAGCCAGCCCTAGCCAGCCCTAGCCAGCCTGAGTATCTTTCCTCCAGAGTGCCTCCAAGGAGATTGCCAACAGACATCCAAATTGCTTTGAAATGGAAGGGTCTGGCTAAGGCTGTTGGCATGTGCTCTTGATAGCCTAAGCAATGACTCTAACACATAAAACCCTTCCTATAGCCCTGACCCATCCACTTTGCTAAAAAAATATTTTTTCTTTAAAAAAAAAAAAGATTAAATTTTCAGTGTAAGTGTGTGTGTGTGTGTGGGGGGGTAATGTACACAGGAGCACGAAGTGCCCTTCGTGTCCAGAAGAATGGGGGTGTCAGACCCTCTAAAGCTGGAGCTACAGATAGGTAGATGTTAGCTTCCAGACTGAGCAGGTGCTAAGGCACTAGACCCGTGTCCTCTGCAAAAGCAATATGTGCTCTTAACCTCTGAGCCACATCTCCAGCTCCTACTATGGATTCCTGCTACCAGTCCAAGTCCACCTGTGGGCCCCCTTGGCCAGCCGTGTTCCTATGCACACATGCGGTGTCTCAGCTGCCTCCCTTGCCTTACTTTGGTCTGGGTTACGAACCTCAGCCTCCACAGCTGCAGGCTTTCTCTCCTAGTACTGGTGTTGCCCACACCTTTCAAATTACTGTCATCTGTGAGTTTCATCGCTGGCTGTTTAGCTCTGCGCCTCCCTGCTCATTAACGGGTGGAAGTGCAAGACGCTCGCTCGCCATCATAGCAGGCAAAACAGAGCCTGGCTGCTATGAGCTCTGAGGGGGGCTGCACCCCGTGCCAAGAGCAGCAAGCCTCTGCTGAGATGGGGTGCTCCGACTATACAGGAAGAAAGTCTCAGCGTGCTTTTGAAGCTGGCTGGGAGGCAGCAGAGTCAACAGCAGAGAACTCTGGCCCTTTGGGTGGTCTTGCTCTTCCCCTTGGGCTGAAGGGTTCTGTCCCAGCCTATGCTAGGGGCTCTCTGTGCCCTCACCTGTCTCATTGTCTTCCTGGTCTACCGCATCCTTCCTAACTCTGAGCCGAGGCTTTGCAATGCCCTGGAGTTTCTGATGTTGTCTAGCAACCACTTGCATCTTAATGCAGTCCTTTATCAGTTTATTTCACTGTTGTGAACACAGGCTTAGCAGGTAGTTTAAAAAAAAAAAAACAGTGTCTGAGAGAAAAGTATGCTGAAAAACTGTGGCTTATATGAAACCATCAATATTAAAAACTAGGAGCTCCCTGACAAAGCTAACTTGCTGGCCTGTTCTGTTTTTAAATTGAGTCCTACCAATTTCATTAATATTTTTGCTTTAAACTGTTCTATTGGTGTACAATCTATATCCCACACCGTTGGAATCCCGCATCTGAAGCAGTTTGGAAGTGCCATTCAAGTGTATATATTTCAGCCTTCTTCACTGTTTGCAGAGGACTGCCCATCACCACCACAGCAGTGCTTAAATTTTACTTTTAATTGGCGCGCAGTGTTACAGTTTTCCTTATGCTACCCCCTCATTGTGTCATCCCCAAAAGAAACCCCCTGGTCATCAGCCATCCAGTTCTGTTTTCCACAAGTCCTCAACTGTTGGCAACCATAAGTGTGATTTTGGGCTCTTGCCTTTTCTGAGAAGTTCATGTTAATGGATTCATAAGATCTTTCTGTGACATCTTTCACTTAGTGTGACGGTCCCAAGGTCCGTTCATGTTGTAATGTTATCAGATCTTCATTCCTTTTTCTTGCCAGATATTCCACTAAATGGACACACCATATTTCATTGGTAGGTATTTGGGTGCTTTCCATCTTTTGGCTATTATGCATAATATTAATATGAACATTTGAATGACTGTCTTAAAATATTTATTTCCTTTTTGACATCTTAATTATTGATTTTATGTATGTGTTTTGTTTGCATATATGTATATATGCACCACATGTGCACCCACTGTCTATAGAAACCAGAAGAGGATCCTAGATGCCCTGGAACTGGAGTTACAGATAGTTGTGAGTCACCACATAAGTGCTTGGGACCAAACTCAGGTCCTCTGCTAGAGCTCTTAACTACTGAGCCATTTCTTAAGCCTTTGAGGACAAATTTATTGTGCAATTTTAGTTTTCATTTCTCATGGGAGTAAATTCTTAGGTACTTGTAACTTTGAGGATCACCAAGTAGTTTTCCAAGGCAACTGCACCATTTTACATTTTACCCCACCCCCACCCCAGGACACGAGAGTTGGAATTTCTCTACAGGCTCCTCAGTACCCACTAGCCTTCATTTCACTCACAGCCACCTAACTTGGTATGGAATAGTATTTTTGTTTACATTCCTCTGACTGCTAGTTATGATAAGCAACTGTGTGTTTAGTGGCCACTTGTATGCCTTCTTTGGAGAAATCTATTCATATCTTTTGACCACTTTAAACAATTGAGTAGCTTATATTACAGTTCTTTATATACACACTAGAAACTAATCCCTTATCAGATATGGTCTGCACATTTTTCTCCCATCCTGTGTGCTAACTTTTCAATTTCTTGTGGTCACTTGCTGGTCAAACACTTTTAGCATTTATAAATCCCAACTGTTCTTTTCTTCTTGTTTGTATTGCCTCACTCAAGACTGCCAAGACTTACTCTGTAATTCCTTCTAAGCCTTGGAGGCTTTTAGCTTTCATATTTACCTTAGTGGCCTGTTTTAAGGAAACCTGTATATATGAAATCAAGAACAGTCCAAATTTTGATTTTGTGTATGGTGTCTTTTGAGAATTAATGGAGACCCCTTTAAGTATTGTACTGTCAAGTTATAACCAATGCTCTGGCCACACACCCACCTCCTTGTTCATCTTATAGTGAACACGTACTTCTTGAGATATTGTTCCAGAAAGATCTGGGAAGAGCATGAAACCCAGAACTGACAGACCACAAGGCCAGCTTTGCACTGATCTGGCAGCATCTGTTTGTTAGCTGTCCTTTTCCCTCCTGGCTGGCAAATTGGGACGCCACTACACTGGGGGATACATTAGCTTTCTAACTGACACTAAACATAGGGTTCTTCCTCTGTGTTCTTGTTCTGATGAGTACCATCTTGGGACAAACGACTAAGTCACAGTGCTCCCCAAGTCATGAACACTATCCTAGGGTTGGTTGGTTGTTATTTTTAACCTGGGTCCTCCACTCACCAGTGTTTTCTAACACTGCTTATAATCACATTCAAAGGTTGTTAGCAGCATCCTCCAACTCTGCTGGCTCTGGGAAGGTTTGTAGCAGCCAGAGGCAAATGAATGGGGTTGATTGCAGGAGAGGCAGGAAGATGGTATGGAAGGGAAGACTGAGCCAACAGTGGATCTTTATAGAGTGATGCAGAACTTGAAGAAGTCAATGCTGGTCCTGCTGTGTTCCTCCTCCGCTCAGCATCTGACAAGACAAACAGAGCGAGTACACCTCTGACCTCTTTATGGGTGCCCCCAGGCTGCTACTGCTGCTACTGCTGCTGCTGCTGCTGCTGCTGCTGCTGGTGGTGGTGGTGGTGGTGTGTGTACCAGATATATGATTACTTCGATATCATCTTCTTTATTGTGCCCTGTCCTCTGATCTTGGCATGCACTTGCTCTGCCCAGTCCTTCAGGGAGGCCCATCAGCAGCCCCAGTGATCTGATCATACCAGTTGTAAGTCACCCAACCCATTCAGAGGCATTTTAGATAATCAAATGTTCATGTTTCAACTTTAGAGAAAGCTATGAGGATATCTCAAGGATCCTTTCTGTGTTAGGCTGGAGGGAGAGACAAGGCAAAAGAGAGATTCTATTGTCTATGTTACTTAAACTCATGCTGGCCTTTCTAGTCCACAGACCCCAGCCAGGCTCCCAGATCTGGGAGGGAATCTCACTAAGGTGCCTGGACTTGAACCTCTGCCCCAGTCATGGCGTTGTCCCATGCAGCCCAATCTAGACTTGAACAAGGAGTCATAATGGATGCCAAGCCTCAGTCAGCTGGGCAAAGGAGGGATTGGAACTAGGACCATTCCCTGCCTTTCTACGACATCACCCTCCTGTTCCTGCATGAACAATCTGCACTGCCTCCCCCTTACTTTCCCAGGCTTTGCTGTCTGCCTTTCTACTCTGCACCCCATGTGTTTGTCAGGAAAGCCAGACACACTTGGGATATACTTGTGGTCCAGTCATTTCCTAAGCTCTGAAATTGAATGAGCTCTGTCTTGCCTTAATCTCCCCATGCCTAAAAGGAGACTGGTGTGCAGACTGAGTTACTGAGAAAACCCTGTAGATAGTGTTTATAGGCACAAGTTTCTGTTTCTACTACTACCTGTTTCTGGCTGGCCTTGTCTACTCTGGAAACATCACCAGTCAAGCTCCCTCCTGCTCTCTATCCCTTTGTGGATCCCAGCTTCTACCCAGAGTCTGCTCTTGGACTTGTCGCTGTCCTCTCTCTGTTCTCCATCCATGGAGTGAAACAGAGGTCAGATCTTGGCCCTGGTGCCTCCCCACTGAGAAGTCCATTGATCTAGAAACCAAACTCCCATCCCTACAGATTCACCGCAGCTGCCCCTGGTTTGAAAACCTTGTGTGACACCTCACTGTAAGTAGTCATTGCTGTAGACCTGTGTAGTGAGCACAGTTTGAGTGAACACAGAAAGTAAGAGATAAATGTAATCCATGTTTTGTTTGTTTAGTGTATTATAAGGAAATAAGGAACAATAAGCAATTTAATCAACTTATGCACTAGAGCATTTTAGTGTCAGGTTTTGGAGTCAAATGTAGTTATGACAATGGTTGTGGCTTTAATTCTCCTTGCTTCAATGCTCACTTACTCTGGCTTCATGAGTAAGTATCTACTCTTAGGCATTGACATGTCTCCATCCTGCATCACCTGCTCTCTAGACCAGGATAGTTAATGGAATTAAATTTATATTGACTTTGTTGCAAGATTTCTCAGAGTTTTTTACTGCTGGTGTAATTGTTGAAGTTGACTGTGGGATACCCCTACCCTTCACACACACAAGTATATTCTTGAATATCTTGCTAAGAGCTGGGAAACCCTGCTTTACATTAAGCCATTTGACCGTTCACTTGACACTCCAGAGCCTGCGGTATAATATGAGGCAGGGGTATAAAGTCGAGGGATGGTCTGTAGCTATGGCTCATTTCTGTCTGAGGCAAACACAGGATGAAATTGAATGCTGGGTGTGAGATGAAATGTGGGTCAATGCTGCGTGAATTTGGTCATTCCAAACCCACACTGTATCCGTGATTACAAACTGGAATAAGCTGCCATCTCTCAGGGTAGCAGTAAAGAACCAGTGGTACGCAGAAAAGTGCTTAAACAGAAGTGCTTTAGTCAAGTAAGTGAAAGTGTTTATTTCTATAATAGCAAATTCAAAACTTGGAAGCTTATTAACACCATGCTTTGCCAACTGCTTCTGTAAGAATTTCATCTCTGTGACCAAAAACTTGAGGAAATCAGCCTAAAGGAGGGCAGGTTCATTGTTGGCTTACAGTTATAAAGGTCCCAGTCAATAGCTGACCAGGCCCATGGCCATGGCCATGGGGTGAGGCAGAGCAACATGGCAGGAAGGCACTATAGGGCGAAGCTGTTCTCCTCATGGTAGCTGGGGAAAGAGAGATAGAGGATGAGGCTGGAAACAAGCTGGTCTCACCATCCAGGGGTCCCACCATCTTCCAACAGACTACTCAGTTAGGACTGTTTCAGTGAACTAATCCATTGATTGGGTGAGAACCTCATGATCCAATAATCTCCTGAAAACTCCACCTAACCACTGTATGGGGGGGGGCAAACCTTGAGTTCAGAGATTTTGGGGATACTTCATGTCCCCCTTTAGTCTCTCCTTCCCCATCTCATATGGGTATCAATCCTATGAGCCCAGAAGTCCAGCCTTATGGTCTTATTTAACTCTGGTGGCAACCAGAAATTCTTGTCCCCATTAACAGACCCATTGGTTAAGACTTCAACATGTGGATGGAAAGAATCCGATTCAGCCCTTAGCTCAGTTCCCCATTCTGGCTAAGTTCCAGGTGCTCCATGCAGGTCTGCCTCCAGGGTGGGAAGGGGGGCTTCAGTGCAGACCACTGGGATGGGGAAACCTCACACTCATAAGCAGAATCTAGATTACCCATCACCCCCAGAGATGCAGACTCACAGACCCAACCCCAGAGGGTCTTGGGGATTAAATATGATTTCTGCACTCACTGTGCCACCTTGAACTAGATCTGAAGCTGCTTGTATCCTTATCACAGACATAAATCCTCAAAGGATCCAGCTCAGTGTGATGCTTAGCCCCTGATGTCTAAGAGGCAGGGTTTCATGCTTCCCAGGCTGGCCTTGAACTCCTTTTCCTCCTGCTTGCTTCTACCCACTCAGCGCTGGAATCGGAGACCTGTGCCATCATACCCAGCAAGAGCTCTGTTTGACTCCACCTAAGAACCAACACTACATCCCAGAGCTCCAGGTTATGTCTGATCCCATAGCTACACTGGGTAGATTCTTCCAGAATGTTCCCCCCACGCATTCATACAGGTGGAACATGTGCGTAAACAACAGGTGCAGCCAGGCGATTCCACTAATTATCACCATCTGCATGAATAGACGGAAGGGGGAAAAGAAGCCCGTGTGATAGAATTTCCCCCTTTTTGTTTTCTTATTTCTGGTGGCTTAAATATTGTGTTTGGTTTAAATACAGACATGATCCGACCACAAACATTACGGGCAGAGAAGCCAACACAGCCCACTCGTGGAGAGACTGTTGCTTGCAGGTACAAAATAAAAATAGCGCTCACTGCTTCTCCAGGTGTTCCTGCCTCTTCCTGCCATGTGTCACCTTCCTCCCACATAGGACTTTCTTGGAGACTGTTCACTCTCATTTTGGAGAGGCAGTCCTTGGAGGAGGAGAGGTCTGATGACTCCAAGGTCACAGAAAGTTAGTGAAGGGGGTGAGATGAAACCAGATCTAGCCACTGCTTCTGGCCCCGGGGCCAGCTGCACCGAGATGGTTCCTGAAAAAAGAAACCAGGAGCCAAACTCCAGGTCTCAGAGGCATCTTTGATCAGGTGATAAAGAATGAGCTTGGGAAAGAGATCCTCTGGATGAAGGGCATTCACACCTTCTGGGCCCTAGGTTTTGACTCTCCTGCCCTCAGGGATAGCAGGTGGGAGCCACCTGGGAACAGGTGTCCCTGCTCCGCTTTAGGGAAGTTGACATTTTAATCCGGTGGGTCCTGGGCAGATTTGCATGGGTTCTGGTGTGTTTACAGTTCTTTGCACCTGTTGTCTTCTCAGGTTGCCCAGGACAGACTCACCACTCTGCAAGGGCACAGAGAGGGGCTGGGTGTGAGGCTCAGCTGTCTACCGCCTCTTCCCCTGAAACCAGGAAGCCAAGATCAGGTGTGGTGCAGCTTGGGATGGGTATGCTGCAATTCTAGTTTATGCAGACTTGGAGGCAAGAAAGACAGACCTTTCTCTCTCTCACCTCTTCACCAGCTTGAGGGGTGGTGCCAGGCACAAGGATACACAGGCTAGGCCTGTTCATACAGACTTTTGAGAGAACAGTGAGAGGAGAGAGCCCTTTGCTGTGCGCAGCAGGGGTTTGGTGTACAGTAGGGGTTTTGGTAGGGGCAAACCCATCTCTCTAGAATCGGTGACTCCTGGAATGTGGATGGCCCATGTTCCTTAGAACCTGAGTCCTCAGGGTGGAGACAATGCATAGAAACCCTGAGCTGACCAGTTCGTCTGAATATGTTTAAACTCTTTAGAGCCTTGTCTTAGTCAGGGTTTCTATTCCTGCACAAACATCATGACCAAGGTGCAAGTTGGGGAGGAAAGGGTTTATTCAGCTTACACTTCCATACTGCTGTTCATCACCAAAGGAAGTCAGGACTGGAACTCAAGCAGGTCAGGAAGCAGGAGCTGATGCAGAGGCCATGGAGGGATGTTCCTTACTGGCTTGCTTCCCCTGGATTGCTCAGCTTGCTTTCTTAAACAAGACTACCAGCCCAGAGATGGTACTACCCACAAGGACCCTCCCCCCCTTGATCACTAATTGAGAAAATGCCTTACAGCTGGATCTCATGGAGGCATTTCCTCACCTGAAGCTCCTTTCTCTGTGATAATTCCAGCTTGTGTCAAGTTGACACAAAACCAGCCAGTACAAGCCTAAAGGACAGAGTTGGTGCAAGAGACCTGTGAAAGCACAAACATCTCTGCCTAGTTAAGGACCTGGAGCCTTATTAAAGGGTGGTGCCATCTGGTGATGGTACCCCTTGTTTTTGTTGATGTTGTTGCTTTCTTTTTTGTTTTTTAGTACCCCTTGTAATGAGACAGATTCCCCACCTCCACCCAGGGCAGTGGGAGAGCACACCTTGGAGAAGTTGCTGTTTTCACTGGGCGTGAGATGAGGAAGGAAGGTGACCAGCAAGGCAGTCTCACCAATGACTTGTTCCTTATGTAGGAAATCTATTAGCTTGAGGACATGGGCAGTGCTTCTCTGGGTCTGGAAGAACCCACATGCCTTGCCAGGTATGCCCAAAGCAGTGCCCTTTGGAGGAACTAGGCTGTAGTGCCCATCCCTGCCTCTTCACCCTTCTACCTGGACCTGCTAGATACAACTCCAAACACTTGTCACTTTGTTCTACTTTGCACTCTCTCTTGCCACATCTCAGTCAGGAGTCCTGCCTTTTCTCACACGACTAGAATCCCCTCTTTAATCTTTGGTGATAGGTGGAGCATGACTGGAGCGCCCAAGATTTTCATTTGTAAAATGCAGATGTCCACCCCTGTCATTATCTCTTCATCCTATGCTGTGGCCACAAATGCTAACAGATTCCCTCTACCTCTTCCTGGAAGAAAGCAGAGAACTGGCACAGTGGTGCGTGGTCTGCAGTTCCAGCTTCTTGAGAGGCTAAGGCAGAAAAATCAGTAGAGGCTAGAGGTTGAGAGCAGCCTGAGTAACAAAGTGAAACTCATCTCAAAACACACACACACACATACACACACACACACACACACACACACACAGAGAGAGACACACACATACATTCAGACACACACACACACACACACACACACATATATATATATATACACACACACACACATATGCACATACATACATACACACACACATACAAAGTGAAACTCACCTCAAAAAGAAACACATATACACATATACATATCCAGACATATACACATATAGATACACATGCATATATATGGACATATATACATATACATACATACATACATACACACACATATACACACATATATACACACCACAGAAATAAAGCAGAACTAATTTTACATCTACATGCAGGGGCAGAAAACTTGGCCACCTTTGAGGCTACCAGTCCTAAGCCCTGAGCCTTCCTATTGGCATGTGCGCTTTGCCCCTGCTGGGGTGTGGAAGCCAAGGAGGCATTAGAATGTCAGTGATCTGTGGGTTTTGCTACCTCAGCAAGGTGGGAAATGAGAACCAATTCCTGACTTTACTCTTTAAAAAAACAACAAAGGTCAAGGATAGAGTTTTTGCAAGAACTTTAAGCTCAGGACTCTGGAGACTATCCTGGTTTGCAGTGCCTGGCACATAATTCACATATTCTTTTAAAGTAATATTTTGATTAATTCTCTGGAAATTTTATGCATTTAAAAATTATATTCACCGCCAACTCTTCCTATATCTACTGTTATTTATTTAACCATTCAACTTCATATCCTTTTTCTTTTTTGTCATTAAACTCATCAGATTCAATGAGAGTGGAACCTTCGCTGGCGCTTGGAGTATATTTGACCTACGAGGAGTCATACCCTTAGAGGAGACAGCTAGAGCACCCTATCACAGAAGCTATTAATCACATTAGCTCCTCCTGGCCTACCCATCTCCACCACCATGCAGGGATTTTGTCCAGCTTCAGGTTTTACAGATCTTTCTTGTGTTGCCACAGTGCTGTGAGTTTATACGTGAGTTAACACTACCCTGTTGTGTCTGGAAAACATTGTTTTCTTGTAGCCATCCACAGCCTCTACTCTTGAAATCTTTCTGCTCTTTTGCTGCAGTGATATTTGCATCTTGGGGCTGGGGATGTGTTATAGGTGTCCCATTTAGGGATGCACGTTCCACATCTCTAACTCTTTATGTATTGAACAGTTACAAGCTGATGTGTTGACTTCTCTCTTCTGCAAAAGGAAATGTCAGGTACACTGATCTATGGGTACAGCAGTAAGCCACTAGGACTCAGTTTAATGATCATTTAGCAGAACAATAGTAGTAGGTTCTCTAAGGGTCTATGACCTATCTAGACAGAGGTTCTTGGCCTTGATATCAGTGTTGGGAACATGTTTTGTCTTGTGGCATGGGCCTTAAACCCAATGGGAAGGGTTTTACTTACTCCGTAACACTGAGGCTACTGTTGTACTGGTGGACATATTATTCCAAGTCAGTTGTTATTGTAGCTCACAGGGTTCAGAGATGAGTAAAAGTGATGATTCTTTTTTTCTGGTAGCGTGCATAGCACCTTCCAGCACTGTGAAAGCTAGCCGGTAGGAATGAAGTTTCAAGGTCAGTGCCACCTTAAGTTTTCCATATTCTCTGGCTCAAATATACAGTGTCATCAGCAATAGAGACTTCCTCTCACGTTCTGGAGTAGTGATTCTCAACCTTTCTAATGCTGTGACCATTTAACATGGTTCCTCATGTGCTGACCTCCAGCACATAAAATTATTTTTGTTGCTCCTTCATAATAGTAATTTGGCTATGGTTATGAATCATAAATATCTGTGCTTTCCAATGGTCTTAGGAGATCCCTGTAAAAGAGTCATTTAACCTCCAAAGAGGTCATGACCCATAGGTTGAGAACCACTGTTCTAGAAGGAACCAAAAGCAACGGCAGTATTCTGAAATGTCTCCAAACATTACATGAGGTCTATGGGACCCTACTAGTCAACAATTCAAAAGGAGGTAACCCATTCGTAGTACTGGGAGTTTTATTTGCTAGAGTGTAATGTCTAATATGGGCGTGGACTTCACCCTGTTACAAGGCAACTCCATTTAACCTCTTCCTGTGTACCTGCCTGTGTATATTTTAGGAAGTTTGTACAGTAGTATGTTTCTATTTCACTTTCCCAAAGGCCTTCAGTGTTCATTGTTGCTCCCCATATTATTCTCTACCTTATCCTTCCATCTCTCATTTGATTTAACCCTTCCAGGTCCATTATCCCCTTACAGGACTGCATTCTGTCTCCTCTCCTTGAGAGCCCATCTCCCATCATGGCCCATCACTAGTATCCTACAAAGAAGGTAGGACACTGGTTGCCCTGGTGATCTGGGACTGCCAAATCAGATATTCTTTCTAGGGGGTGTTAGCACTGTCTATAACTATCAGGAAGGACATTTGGAAGCTGCATGAGTAGAAGGCTCCTTGGGTTCTACCTTATGGTCTCCTCCTCCCTTGTCTAATGTGAGTTGCAGCCTGTAGCTGTAATAAGCCATACTTGACAGGAGTCCTCAAGTTTTGCCTTGAGTGTGTCAAGGGAACCCCTCGGATCTTACCTTTTTCAGAAATAAAACTGTTTTTGGTGGGCCACTGTTAAAACATAATCAGAGAACTGTGAAGGTGGGCAGGTAGAATCATTTATTACCTGAATGCACTTTCGCACTTTAGTTTCTATTTATTTTCCTCTCTCTCTCTCTCTCTCTCTCTCTCTCTCTCTCTCTCTCTCTCTCTCTCTCTCTCTCTCCCTCTCTCCCTCCCCCTTTCTTTTTTCTTTATTTCATTCCTCTTTTATTTGACAGGGCTTCATGTAGACATATCTATTTAGCTAAGGATGACCCCTAGTCCTCCTATCTCTACCTCCCAAGGGCTGGGTTTATAGGTGTGCGCCAATATGCTTGGTCTCTGGGCTTTTTTAAACGTTAGCATGTGACTTCAGTGAATTGACCTAAGACTGACTATACTGATCATGCAAATCAGGTGGCTCTTGCTAGGGATGTAGGATCGGTAGCAGACATTGTAGCAATTCTCTATAGAATGTGTCATGTAGGCTTTGAGCAGAGAGACAAGCCAGCTGGGTGCCCAGGGAAGTGTTACAGGTGGGAGGAGGAGAATCCTAAGTGAAGAGTGCACAGTTTATATAACTGTGGTTCCAATAGGCCTTCTTTGGAGTTGTTGGTCAGTGGGGTCCCATAGACCCCCAAACATAGTAGCAGTGGATCATAAGCCCTTTGGGTTTGAATGAACCTCTCACAGGGCTTACCTGAGATCATCGGAAAACACAGATATTTACATTATGATTCATAACAGTAGCAAAATTACAGTTATGAAGTAACAACAAAAGTAAATTTCTGGTTGGGGTCACCACAGCATGAGGTTCTAAAGGGTCACAGAATTAGAAAGGTTGAGAACCACCATAAAACTATTGCCATTGCTTTTACGTTACCTTTGAGAACTTGACGGTAAGAGTCCATTGCTGAAGACGTCTCATACAGGGAGTATGAAAAAACGAAGCTGGTAGTGCTTTGGAGCTTCATCCCTGCTGGCTAACTCTCGTGAGGCTTGAAGGTGCTGCGCATGCTACCAGAGAAGAAACGTAAATGCCTTGCTTTAAAGCAACTCCCCAGCTTCAGCAGCCACAGAAACAGAGTGAACTGGAGGAGTGGCCAATGGGTAATAGCAACAGGAAGCAGAAGAAGCAGATGACTAGGGTTTGGATGGCAATAAATTGACTATGACCTCCGGCAAGTTACTGATGATGATGTGTTTTTCCCGAGTTTGGTACCTTCTAAGTAGTCAGGTGTATATTTGACAAAGAGGTGGCTCTATGCAAAGAAAGGGCAATGAGAAAAAAAAAATGCACAATACCATCTCTGTCTAATGCCATGCTAGGGCTTAGCTTAGTGCGATACTAGTTTTCCATAGAAACGGTCTAGCTTTGTTATACTTTATTATGTAGAAATCCCTTACCCACAAGAAACCTGTCTTTACTCTTAAGATCTTCAATTGACTAAAGGATGCCCACCCATACTATAGAGGGTAATCTTTTTATTTAAAGACTACTGGATTAAAGTTAATCATACCTAAAAAATCATAAAATTCACCCTGGCCTCATTTTTCTTATAGTCTCCACACCCCAAAAGCTTTTATTATTGTACTCCAATCTATTTTAATATGAGGTAATGATTTATCCCAAACCTGGGAAGCCTAGTAGTGGCCAGACTTGGCATTGAGTTTGACTCTGACATTTACCATCTCCAAGATGGAATCTTCATTGAATGGTTCAGGATAGGGGACCATTCCATTAGCCAAGTCTGTGAGGGATGTGAACTGGGGATAGAAGATGAGTAAGAGACGGGTTGCTCAGAGTAGTTGGTTTTGAGATTATAACTAAAATCAGGATATATTTGTGAGTTGTTTTATAGTATGAAAGGCCAGTTCTAAGTTTCTGCTCAACGCACTAGCTTCCCATGATCCCACAGACATGAAGACTTCACTATCAGCATGTTGGCTCTATGAGCTTGAAAGCTTTCTAAAATATGTTAATTACTGAATTACTTACAGGAGCTAAGGCAACTCAGAAGAGACTCTAATGAAAACTCTGCACTGAAATTCGACAATGAACTTCACCAAAGAAATGAAAGAGTGACTAGGATTGATGGTATCATTGACCCGCACTGAGTTTCTACAAGGTCAAATAATAAAGGTCAAATAATAAAGGTCAAATAATGGTATTCAGACTTTGACCTATAGGGAAGGACACGGCACAGAAAACGTTATACCAGCAAACTTGAAGGCTCTTCCTATGCCTCAGTGACTTCCATGTCTACAGAGCATGCTTTTATTCCAAGCAAGATGAGCTAGTCAGTTAAATTACTCCACAACTGGATACACACACACACACACACACACACACAGAGACACACACACACTGTGTCATCCATGAACTTAAGATGTCATGGAGGTTTACAGCCAAGAGAACTATAACGTTTAGAGTTCACATACCTGGTGCTAGCCAGATATCTAGGTTAGACCATTTTCTAGCTAACACATGACCAAAACAAACGCCTTTTAAAAAGTATTTGATAGCTAAGAACCCAAGTAAGCTTGCACAATTGGTATCCCATTTAAACTCTGCCCCTGGCATCATCTCAGGATTCTGTTTGTGTATTTTATTTTCATGTGAATGGGTGTTTCCCTGCTTTTGTGTATGGATGCTTTGCCTATTTTATCTTGCGATTGAAGTTATAAAAGGTTGTGAGCTGTCATGTGGGTGCTAGGGACTGAACCTGGATCCTCTGGAAGAATAGAAACTGCTCCTAACTGCTGAGCCATCTCTCCAGCTCCAAGTTTGTTACTGTTTCCTAAATATGTAAAATGTGTATATTTTAAAATAAGCAGTTTTAAAGTTCTTCCTGTCTTTCTAGCCTATCCAGAACAGACCAATCACAGTGAACACTATTCTTGAGACCATCTAGATTGGTTAGTGCAGGTGCAGGAAGTAAGGATACCATTGTTAGTTTTGCTTCGTCTCATCTCTGTGGTCCTTGGATGTGCCTGGGCTTGTGGACAGGGAAGGACCTGGGCTCCAAGAGCAAAGCCAGATCTAAAGGCTTGCTTTCATCTCTTAGAGGTATCTCTGAGATGGTGAAGATACAGGAGGATATGCAGGAAAGGGGTTACCATAGCAACCCTTGTCATCGGTATGTGTATCTGGCCCCACTGACTACCTTTTTTGTTGTTGCTGTTTTGACCTCCTATTGCTCCTAAATTGCCTTTTCAAATAGGAGGAAAACAAATATTGGTGGTAACAAGGGTATATGAGCATGTTCTCATAAATTATACTGCAGCTCCTGGCCTGGCTTCAAGACGAGGGCCCAGAGCCTAGGCAACAGGTAGCACTTGTACACATGCCATTCATCATCCATGATTTTCGTGTGCCTCTTGGGCAGTCTGTAAGGCCCTGCTCATACCCATCTGTTCCCTGTGTGTTTTGATGCTGCTGTGTGTTACAGGTTACAGGGCTTCTCATTGGTGGAAGCCCACACTCCAACAGAACAACCAAAACAGAAGTTGCGCATTTGAGAAATCACATGTGGTGTTCTACATCTGTAGCATGGGACGTCATTGCTAAACCTGGCCAAGATCTGTGCTCAGGTGTGTGCTGTGGATGGATACAAAGGGAAGAGAAGGTTAGAGTGGGGTTATCCCAGGGAAAGGCAGGAGCTGAAAAGGGAGAGGAGAGAAGAATGGGGACTTGGAAGGAAAGACAGGGAGAAAGCAGAGAGGAAGAGGGAGAGACAAAGTCTGGGGATAAGCAGCATGCAAGGAGGGAGGGTTGTTCTAGGAAGGAAGAAGAGAATTTGCAGCAAAGCCAGATACAATTTAGTTGGGTGTGGGACAACAAACTGCAAACTGCCCTTACTAGTTTGTATAAGGAAGTAATTTTGATTTGGGCTCCCAAGTGATGGGATCTCACAGGTGGGTGACTGCAGAAACCCTGCCCTGTGGTAGTACAGCCTTTCTGCTTTACCATCCCTTTGGAACCATAGAGCCTGTTGGTCCTGTCTGCTGCCACTGAAGGCTGGAGAAACTGTGACAACCTGCTTGAGGCCCTATTTCCAGATGAAAGTTTCCACTTGGAGAAATTCATGAACAGATTCTCGGAATGGCCCCAGCTTTTTCCTTCTTCTTCATGCTAGGCCTGCACACCCTGAAAAGATTCTCATGGTCTTGACTGACCTCTGCCACTGTTCTATCAGCACAGGATCCTGTGGGGACGGCTCACAGACACATGTGAGCTCATGGGAACTGGGTGTGTTTGGCAGAGATGTTGCCAGATTGAGATACATCCTCTTCCATACTGTTCCCTCCGCGTTTTAACTCAGACTCAGGCTTGGAAGAAGGTTCTGGCAAGAACCTATATGCCTGATATGAAAACAAGATTCTGTGTGCTATATATAGGCACACAGGTGTTACATAAGAGATACATGTGTTATGAGCGTAAAATGTTCTCAGAGGGTCCAGACACATAAATCTATTTATCCATGGCTATGTGCATCTGTTTGCAAATGACCTGGTGGTCCCAGCCCTGGTATAGAGATTTGCTTAAGAGCCTGAAAAATGAAACACACTTGTCAACATGTTCTAAAAGCCAGTTAATAAAAAAAGAAAATGTCAAATTGCTTCCAAGTCAATCTAAGAAGAGTTTTTAAAAATGTACCCAGTGGAAGTTATTTGGGGAATTTCTATCATTTTATACTTAAAAACCCTTAATGACACCCTGTTGCCTCCAGTAAAAAGAAGTCTGGAACTATCATTCGAGGTGGTTCAGAGTCTTGACCTAAGATCATCATTCTTTACGATGGTGTCTCCATCACTCACACTACAGTGTTTATTTTTGGTAGCATCTTTTTGACCATGTTAAAAAAAAATCAGTTTCTTTGACAGATATGATTGACATGTACAACTGATTTTTGTATATGGTCCAATGTTGGGAGAGATAATGAACCTATGTATTTAACTGTTATTGAACAGCTAGTGTGGACTTGATTCTAGCCTGGAGATTTAGCAGAAAAGAAGACAAAGCCCCTTTCACATGGAGAATGTGTATCCTAGAGAAGAAGGCTCAGACTGGTACACGCTAAAAGAGATGTCAAGTGAGGATTTTGGATCTCCTAGGAAAGGTGGCTTCTCTGCAAAGGCAATGATGGAGTACAGACCTATATGTAATGAAGAGGCTGCCAATGAGACTGGAAGAAGCTATATATGGGGTTGAGGACCTTGGTTACTAGACAAGCCATTCTACAATAGGATGGTCAAAGAGGTCATACTATGACCCTGCCCATATGAAAGTCATAGGTCTTCCAGATGGGTCTTCTGTCTGAAAGAGACCTGACGGAACATGGAGGGAGTGTCACTCTTCTGCTTCTGCATATGAGAAAGGGAGGAATAAGCCTGAACACCTTTAGACATTTTCAATAGCGAAAATTTGTTGAAAACTAGGAAGACCCAGGAGGGTGAGATCCAGCCCGGTGAAGGGTTGCCTTGTGCCAGAAGGATCACACTCATCTCACAGACTGAAGAAGGGAGTTACAGAGTTTACCTATGATGACCACCCCCTTCCTAAAAGATGTGGCTTCAGAGAGTGGCTTAGTTCTCACCAATTGGCAACTTGTCTGGGGTGACTTTTTGTTCACTTGCCTGCACTGCTATGACTGTACCCAAGGTGGATGGGCAGCGCTCTGTGCTCAGCTGGTCTCCCGCCCCAACCCCAGACCACGTGGCCTTTCATACTCAAGGGGACAAAACTGGTTTATTCTTTGTGTGATGGCAGTGGGGTGAGCTAAGTATAAAACTGGCATTAAGTATGTCCCATTGGCCAAGGCACATGAGTCACGTGGCCACAGCCAGGGTCAAATTGAGAGAAGACGATGTAAGAATATGGACAGCAGGTTGTATAAGTACATGAATGTTGGTAATTGTTACCTTGTGTTACATATGCAAAAAAAGACCTCAGCTTCACTCTCCTGCTCTGAGGGCTGACAAACCCTGTCTGTGTGACCTCTGAGGTGTCTCTACAGAGTTTCAGGTAATAAGAATCCCATTCTGCTTAGACTATGGGTTGGTTGGTTTGTTTCTTTCTCTAGTCTCTTCTATGTGTGGCTTTGGGTGATTCTTAAGGGAAACACCTTGGTAGCTTACACAGACTTGTTGAACTCCACTCTGTATTTCATCTGTTTTCCTTATTCTCCTGCCAATTCCACTGTGATCAAAACATTACATAGCATTTTCTCCAGCACTTCCAGATGCTCTGCACCGGGAGGGTGCTCTCTCCCACTCTCCCTCCTAGTTTGATGGACATTTGTGAGAGATTTAGCAAAAAGTCATTTCTGCTTTGAGCAATGTTACCCGCATTGTGGTGTTAACAATTGTCCTCATTCTCAAAGCCTTAGAAAGCAAAAATCACTGCACATGAGGGATACAAACCACTGTGAGCAAGGATCAGAAGAAACAACCAAGTCCAGAAACAGAACCAGAACCAGAGGGCCCGCAGAGATTGAACTACCAGATAAAAATTTCAAGTAAGTAGGTTCAGGTTCTTGCTAGACAATACAGGGCATAGTCAGGGTTCTCTAAGGGAACATAACCAATAAAAATTAATATATATGTATATAGGCTTATATGAGTCAGGATATCTATGCATTACAGAGGCTGCGAACCCAGTATAGCTGCCCATTCCACACAGTTCTGGAGGCCTGGACAGAGAATGAAGGCCCAGAGCTGCAGGTCTTCAGTCCCTACTGGAAGGCTAAAGAAGCTTGGTTCTAATAGCAATAAAGAAAGGGAATAAGCCATTGCAGCATCAGAGTAGATGGACTTATCAGCAGGGAGATAAAGAAGACAGGCAAAACCAATAGCTTTTCCCAGGAAGCTGCTTGTATCTGGGAAGCTGTTGGAAGGTGCCACCCCTGGGGGAGGGTCTTTTCCCCTCAGTAGACCCTTCTAAGATGGACCCTTATAGACCCATGCAGAGGCATGTCACTTAGTTGATTCCTGATTTAGTCAACTTGACAAGCAAAATTAGTCATCATAGGATGATAGGAAAGTTAGAGACAATGATTGAAATCAGCTCATGAGAGCTTTGTGGGGAGTGGGTTTTATTCTACATCCACTGGGAAGTCAAATGGAGGCATCAAACAGAGGAGAAGTGAAGCCATTAAATGGGAAGGTTGGAAACTGGTTTCATTAAAAGAAAGCCAGACTTGGGGGTGGGAGGGAAGAATGGTAGATTGTCAGAGATCAGAGCAGAAGTGGGAAAGGACTTATTAGGCGGGTGGTGAGGTCTAGATAAAGTGGAAGAGGCTTGAGTGTGTGGCAACACAGCTGGCAAAATCCTGAGTTGGTAGATATGATCTTGCATCACCAATCTACCCCAAAGGTAGCTTCTTAAAATGATTAGCAAGCTATCACAATGTTTATGGTGGTTGGAAATCTACAGCAGTTAAGCTGGGTATTTCAGGGTCAGGGTCTCTTGTGAGATCATCAGCCTTCTGGCTGAGGCTGGAGTCAAGGCAGCTTGCTTCCCTCAGAGTGAGAAGAAAATGTCTGTTTATTTGCCACTGTGGAGGCAATAAACAAAACAAAAATAATAAAAAAATAAAAAATAATAAAAAAAAAATCACACAAAGAAAAAGTTGACTAACTGCCCCTGTGTATTGAAGAGCAAACTCTGGACCTTATATAGACTGGGCAAGTGTCCCACCCCTGAGCTGCAGCACAGTTCATATGCTGCAGAACCCCTGGGGTTCAGATATGTCAATGAATCAATTCTCCCATGTGCTATTGGTCACATAGACCAACTCTAGAACATGTGGAAAGAGATGACTCACAGTTATGAGTCCCCAGAAGTGGGGACAATGGAGGCCATCTTGGAAGCTAAGATCTTTGGTTATATAATCACATTGACTTTGCTGATTAATCTGATGTACAGGAAGAAGTGTATTTTTAGGCTTTTGGTTTGAGCTACAGTGGGAACCATTGCAGAAGCATCATATTGAAGGTGTGTGTTGGGGGAATCAATAATCCTAATTTCAAGCTCCTAACTCCATGATAGAATGCTTGACTAGCACACACAGATTCTCGGGTTCCAATTCAGTTTCTGCCAATAAAATAAAATAAAATAAAATTCTGACTACAGCTTCTGAAAGAACTCTAAATATACAAGAAATGTGAGAGTCACAGCCATGGGTAAAAGGCAGCTTGGGAACTGATAAGGTCATTCAGCTGTGGTCCCTTGGCCTTAATTGTTCATGTTTTGTTTTGTTTTGTTTTGTTTTTTAAGTCCATTTTTCCAAATCAGTATGTAGGAGGCAGTGCTTAGCCACTGGGATTTTCAAAGCTCCCAAGTCGTGCTGTGTATCCAAGTTAACCGCCAACGAGGGAGAAGGGAAGAGAGCCCAGAAGCCCTCCATGTGTGTGCGGATGGAGGACAACACGTGGTCCCAGAGGAGGAATAACATGCAGTATGGTTTCTTTTGCAGGGCTTGTGGACAGGCTGGTCTTGCAGCTTGGTTTGTGTGTGTGACTTTGCTGCAGGCCCACTAGATAGAAGAGTTTGTGCATGTCACATTCAAGCTATCGTCTGTGGTCGTGGAGAGCAGAGAGAATTGCTTTGGAATTTCAAAATGTAAAAAAAAAAAAAAAAAAAAAAAAAAAAAAAGTCTGATTCTATTTCATAATGCAATCAGACTTAATTAGACCCAAAGTATTTACTGAGTATTCCTCTGGCCTTTTTAATTACGGATACAAGTTAAGCACATTTGAGTCTGACACTCTTTAAGGCTGGCTGATTCTGTGCCGAGATGTAGCTGGCTTCCAGCTGGAAGAGCCGGAAGTCAGGCTGAAAGAGAGAAAGAGTGGCCAGTCCCACTTAGCTTCACAGTAACTCTAAAAGGTCAGCTTTTGCATGCAAAACGACTCTGGGCTGTCCAATATTAAATAGGTACTTGTAGATATTTTTTTATACTGTGGGCGTTTGTGCATTCACAGATTCATTTTCTCATCTGGAAGGCTCCACTGGTAATCCTACATACTCAGAACTTCCAGGAGAAGGTAGCTGGTAAGCTAAGAGATCAAAGGCTTTCAATCAAGTCCTCAGCTCTGCCAGCTGAGGCACTGGAACCGTGATCCACCCATACATTGTTTGTGAACCTCGATCCACAAATCTACCAAGTCAACTTTTTTTTTTTTTTTTAAGATTTCTTTATTATTACATCTAAGTACACTGTAGCTGTCTTCAGATGCACCAGAAGAGGGCATCAGATCTCATTAGGGATGGTTGTGAGCCATGTGGTTGCTGGGATTTGAACTCAGGACCTTCGGAAGAGCAGTCGATGCTCTTAACCACTGAGCCATCTCTCCAAGTCAACTTCTAAAGGGCTGAAAGATCTAGCACGTTGTCTAAAACATACCTGCACACCCTGGGCACATTCAAAAGCTGTAACTTGATCCAGATTCCTATCAAAAGAAGCCAAGATGCTCTGCATTTAAAGTCCAAAGATCTGGGTTCAAGATTCAGCTCTACTGACTGTCAGCTGTGAGCCTGAGGGCTGGCTGGCTGGTCTGTACACTGTGAAGTGCAGGGGATATGGGTCAGTCTTCCCTCTTTGGGAAGTCATTGTCTACCATGGATACTATCACTTTTGGTGGGGCAATGTGGGCTGGGGGGAAGTACACAGTTGTAAAGTGCCTCGTTTTGCTAATGTACACACTTGCTATCCCCATTAGCCCTCATCTGTGGTGGTTACACAGGTATCACCTGCCTTGGACATCTGTTGAGTTGATTTTTCACCATCAGGGCTTCTAAACCCCATAGCACAGGCCTCCTCTTTCTCTAGTACATTAAAAAATTTTTTTCTTTGTTTTTGAGAATTTTATAAATGTATACATAAAATGTATACAATGAGATATCCACCCTCTCTTTCAAACCTTCTCTAAGTACCCCCGCCCCCAATAACCCCTCTCACAATATCATCTTCTTGTTTGATGACCCATTAAGTCCAATTAGTGCTATGCATATGGCATGAACATGGTGCCATCAATAAAAAGAAATGATTCTACACCGGCCAGGCACTCTCCATTGCTGATAGCACCTCAGTAAGGTCTGGGATTTTGGCTGGCTTGATCTTGCATAGATAACCTCAGCTGCTGTGCATTCATGAATATGACAGTCATGCTGTGTCTACAGGACAGCATCTCTTAGCACTCCTCCCATCCTCTGAGTTTTAACGTGCTTTCCAACTCTTCCCTGATATTCCCTGAGCCCTTGTGTCCTGTTTAGGGCTAAGCACCCAGCCGCACATTCTCAGCACCTTGACCAGTTATGCGTCCCTCTGCTGACTCCTGCCTGCTGCAGAAGGAGCTTCTCTGACCAAAGCTGAGAGCAGCCCAGGTCTGTCAACGCTGAGAGCTTGGGGCATTCCTCTCTAGACAATCTTGACTGATTAACTCTGTCTTGCTTGGAATATCTGTTTTGTTTGGCATGTGGTTCTTTTTTAAGTTCAGTATCATGTTCTTGCATGTTTACCCATGGGTGTCTGGGTTTGTCCTCAGTGGTCACTCCAATCTGTATTGCATCACAAGTTTTTGGACTGCAGACAGGTGGCAAATTCTTTCAGCCTTGCTGAACAGATTGGAAAGAAAGTTCTCTCCATCAACGGGGGCTGATGGAGACTTCTTTCCACAGGGTATGGGTCTGAACAAGTCAGCCTCACTTATACAGCAATCTAGCTTTGGATGTTTGCACATGCTCTCCCTAGCCAAAGTGGGTATCAGCTACTGGGGTAGCATGTGTGTGTGTGTGTGTGTGTACACGCGCCCGCGTGCGCGCGCGCGTGTGCTCGTGCGCACACGTGGAATGGAAATATCCCAGAAACATTCCTTTTTGGTCTTTCATTCGAAAGAATATGTCTCCTTCAGCACACGTGCTGAGAGTTCAACAGTTCCCTCCTGTTCTAAGCCCAGGGACATTTGAGAGGATGAGTCATGGTCTAAATGCAGGAGCCGCCATTCTGCACTGTGCACACTTGGGTACCATCCCAGTCTGTGACAGTAGGCATGACTCTGGCCCCACAGGGAGGAATTCTGAGCTTTAACGTGGCATCAATCACGATCAGATATTTTTGGAATACTAGAAACTAGAGGAGTCACGTTGATGCTTCAGGGATCTGCATAATGAACACAGTAGACATGACGCTATTCTAGGAGACAGAGTCCTGAGTAGTAGTACTCTTATCTTTCACTAAATAGAATCCTGATTTAGGGCAAACCCTGTTGCCCTTCTAGACCTCAGAGAGAAGCAGGCTAAACTAGATCACCTTAATGTCCATTTCCTTAAAGATCCAAGGGGTAACTGGGAAGACAGTATTGGCCCAGTCAACAGGACTTAAAATTTTTATTTATCTTTCAATGTTTTCGCTTATCTGGAGAAGTGGAGTCGAGAAGAAAATATCCTGGGATAATTTTCTGGGTGTCTAATAGACACAGACATAAAGGGCAGTCAGAGTCAATCAGAAACCAGATGTGGGAATGGGAAGGAGAGGAAAGGAAAGCAGGAAGTAAGGCATCCCATAGTTCCTTCTCTAATCCAAGCTGGTGGATATTTGGAAAGGGCCTATACCCACACTGGGCACATACTAAGTGCTATATAAATATTTGCTAAATAAAATATAAAGCAGTGAAGTTATATTGGGCAATAAGGCAACAGAAAGCTGCTTATGGAAGATCAGTCTGGACGAGGAGGTTGGACTGCTCTTGGAGAGCCTGGGATGCCAGGATTAGGGCTGGGAGAGCCTGGGATGCCAGGATTAGGGCTGCCAGGGCTAAGGAGAAGGTGCAGACATTTCAACAGCATAGGTAAGAGAGTTGATACTCTAAGTTTGTTCTAGAGGTGCCACATGGGTGAGTTGACAGAGAGGATCCACAGAGATGTCATAACCACCTAGAGCGAGGATACTAGGCAGCATTAGGCATGACAGAGGAGACATAGAGGGCTGACTTTCACCGTATGGTGCTGTGTGATACTTACCTGCCAGGACCTTCTGCTCCCTAGTAGGGAAAGTGCATGAGGAAACTTTGCAGCCCTGGTTAGGGGTGGTGGTGATGAGGAGGTGGTGCTGGTGATGAGGAACAATTCCAGGAAGAGAAAGGGACAATGTAGACTCCTGGGACAGAGGCTCCCTAACGCCAGATAAGCGCTACAACATAGGTGGCCGCATTTTTCTCCTTCTCAGCAAAGTCACTGTATGGGAGTAAAAAATCTCACCTTCCGAGGGGCCATTCTTAGCTATAACGTTAAGCTCTCACTTTTCTTGTGGATAGGCTGAAATGCGTCTCCTACACTTTGTATGCACTTACTTTTTAGATTTATTTATTTTGTGTTTATGCATGTTTTGCTTTCAAGTGTGCATGTGTCTGTCCCACATGTGTGCCTGGTATCCTCGGAGGTCAGAAGGAGTCAGATCCCCTGGAACTGGATGGTTCCAGATATGGATGGTTGTAAGTCACCATGTGCGTCCTGGGAATTGAACCAGGATCCTCTGAATGAGCAGCCAGTGCTCTTAACTACTGAACCATTTCTCCAGCCACACCTTCACCTTTTTATAATAAAGCAACAGAGCAGGTGGTGGCAGACTCTGTTTGTCTAAATGTCCTAACAATAAAATAAGGGGTTGGTAAGAGTGACTTATAATCTAGATCTTATGCCTACAAATTCCAAAATGTCTAAGGAAACTGAAGTTAAACTAGCTACAAAGGTATATCTCTTTTTCTCCCCAAGTCCATATAAATAACAAAAGGTATTAAAATTTTTTTCATCCAGGCTGGTGGAATACAGTCAGGTTCCAATTATTAAAAGGTTTTGAAGCACACTAAATTCCTTAGGGTATGGGTGAGTAACATACAGCGAACCATCAGAGCACGGGAAAGTACTCAGCTTTCTGACTAATAAGGTGCAAATTAAGATAATAAAAATTGAGCCTGGTGGCGCAGGACTGTTATTGAAGCTATTCAGGACACTAGGCAGGAGAATCACCAGCTAAAGCCTGCCTGGGAGGCTCAGGCAGCTCTAGGCCAGCCTGGGCAACTTAGTAAGACCCTGCCTAACATCAAAAAGCAAAGGGGAGATCGCCTAGCATCAGCAAGGGCCCAGGTTCAGCCCTAGGACCCGAAGGGAAAACAGCAAAGGGCGGGATTCCATGCCATTCATGTTTAGAGTAGCAAACCTTTTGTATGACTAATAAAAGTATAATTGCTCTGTGTGGTGAAGGTGCAGAGGAATATTCAGATTGTTGTTTTTAAACTTCGGAAGGGAGACTGGACAATATCTCTCAAGTAAACACATAGATGACTCATCATCGTCATCAACATCATCACAATCATCATCATCATCATCAACATCATCACAATCATCATCATCATCATCATCTAGCAGTTCTAGCCTCTTAATTGGCTTCTGGTCTAGTTTCTCTTCTGTTGCAGTGGTAAAATGATGGAAACAACATAGGGAAAGGGGTTTATTTTGGCTTGTGGTTCCAGAGAGACAGAGTCCATCAGAGTGGGGAAGACATGGCAACAGGAACATGAAACTCACTCACCGCAATGCATCAGAAGTTAGACAGCAGAGAGAGAACAGGAAGCCAGCTCAGACTCGGAAGCCTTAAAGCCCACCCCCAGTGACTCACTCCCTCCAGCAAGGGACTAGCTTCTAAAGGGTTTCAGGACCTTCCCCCAAAGCACCACCAGCTGGGGAAGTACTCAGACGGGAGCCTCTGGGAAGACTTCATATTCAAACCTCAGCCTCTCCAATTACCAGCTTCTCACAGAGAGGGCGTTGAGACGCAACGATAACACAGGCATGCGCAAAGGTTGTAGGGAACTTCTCTACCAGTTGAGCTCTGCTCTGCTTGCTGTGTTTGGTGATCTTGATATTTAACTACAGTGATGATAAGCGGGAAACCTTTTTTATATTATGTTAAATGCAGTTTTGTAAGGAGCAAAACAAACTCTTGATGTTCAATGATAAAGTGATTTCTGAAAAAAATGCTGATTCATCCACGAAATGAAGTAATATGCTGCTAATGATATTACATCGCCAAAGAAAACCTATCAAATAAAAGCCATAAAGACAAGAACGATGTTTCAGTGGATTCTAATGAAAATATACATACTGGTCAACAATGCTTCTGGATGTTAGCAGTGTGCGTAATTTTCCTCTTGATATTCATATTCTCTGAAGTAAGGACATTATTTGAGTCATCACAAAAACTCATTTTCTAACCCCACAGAGAAAACGGTAAGCGCAACCACACAGGAGGTAAAATTGGAAACCCACACAGGTGCAACAAAAACTTCCTGGAACAAGTCTAAATCTTGGCATCCTCCTCAATCTAGCCTTAGGAAACTGGCACTGCACGACACGTTAGTGGAGGGTGGGAACCCTTGTATCTGGGTCGGATCAGAGACCGAGATTATGGGCTGTGAGCTATAGCACCAGGGTAGCTTAGGCATGTTGATAGAGCCATTTCTTTTTAATTTAAAAACTACACTGTGTGTGTGTGTGTGTGTGTGTACATATATGTAGGGAGGTGTGCATGTATCATGGTGTACATGTGGAGGTCAGGACAACTTAAGAAGTTGGTGCTTTCTTTTCCACTAAATGTAAAGGATTAAACTCAGGTTGTCAGATTTGGTGGGGAGCGCCTTTACCTACTGGGCTATCTCTCCATCTAGATAGAGTATTTTGCTTTGGAGCTTTTGTTTTGTTTTGTGACAGGAGCAGTGTATCCCTGGCTGACTGGCCAGGTTGGATTCAACTCACAAAGCCCTGCCTGCTCTGCTTCCTGGGCGCTATGGTTAAAGGCATGTGCCACCACAAGCAGCTTGCTGGACTATGTTATATCCTATGCTGTCTCCATCACTACTCTTTATTTTAAACTATTGAATATTTTATATGTGAATACTTTCCAAATACTTATTTAATGAGTGCCATGTAGCTTTAACCTAACCCTAGTTACCTGACTCTGAGATTCTGAGTTAATGGTTTCATTTCCATGAATATCCTTATACTCTGGATCTATGCATGCTTTGTGTGTGTCGGACTTCCTATGAGACGACTTCCTTCCCCCACCTCCATTATTGTGCACTGTCCCTTTGCAAAAATGAATTCAAATCATTCTCTGTGTATTTCTCTGCGAAGGAACACGAATGTTGTTTCCAGTCTCTTTCCTAGTCAAGGCAAAGCTACAATAGACATTTTCGATCATTCTGGAGTTCTGCTGAAAGATAGATTGTTTTAGGTGCTCTTACTGCACCCACACAGTAAGTAAATGTTTGGAGTGGATATGTTAATTTACTTGAGTACAGTAACTCATAATAATTTCTCTCTCTCTCACACACACACACACGCAGAGCTATCAAGGCATATACACTAAATAAATACAACAAAACTATAAGAAAACAGCAAAAGGTGCATAGATGTGTGTCAGGGGTGTGCATATGCCATGGTATGTGTATGTAGAGGTCAGATAAAGGAGTACTGTATTTAACCATAAAAATTAAAGGCTTTCAAGAAAAAGGGATTTAGAAATTAAAAGGTAAACATAATATTGAATTGAACTTTATAGCCAGTAAAAAATATGTTAAAAATTTTTAGAGATTTTTATGTTTAAAGTATGTGTTCATGTGCTTGTCTGAATGTGGGTTTGCGCATATGAGTGCAGTACCCATGGAGGCCAGAAGATGGAGTCAGATTCCCTACAGCAGCAATTAGGTCCATTGCTTGTTAGCTGCTATAGTACATGCTGGGAACTGAATTTAACTCCTCTGAAAGAGTAGGCTATTGTCTTAACAGTGGAGACATTACTCTAGTCCCTTGCAGAAGGGACTTTATACCCCTCCAAGTCTTTGGTTCTGCATATTTGCAAGTGATAACCTAACATTCTAAGCAATCTTGCTGATGACATCAGAACTGGGCATCTAAGTCTGACGGAAATCTGTGAGATGAAACAATGATTCCCATTACAGTGTCACCCTCCAGTAGGGCATTTTAAGTTGTCTCCCACAGTCAGGATGGAAGGGAGGCGAGTGTAGCCACATTCTGCAGGAGGGTAAAGGGTGTGCACAGGATTGCTTTTCTAACGGGAGGCTGCTGTTACACGCCGGGAAGGAGGGGGACACCATGCTTCACTGGCTTATTCCAACAGTATGTGGTTATTATGGTCCAGTGCCTGGGGCTTGTATATATTTTTGTTAAGGTGAAATTTCCTTTGTAATAGAATTGGTTCTAACAGACTTTGATCTATATGCATCTCACTTACCCATTCTCCCTCTGGCAATGTTGATAGCCCTTGCTCCCTTTCCAGCCATCAGCCCAGCCTTGTCTAAGGACCTTAATGTGCCTCTAATTTGTGACCACAAGCTCCCCAACAGGAATGTGCCCACGAGCCCCGTATCATGTTGATTTACCACACCCCCATCTATCACGGATGGCCTTACCCAATCCTCGTTTCCCAAGGTGTCCATTCTGTTGCTTTGGTTATCTCCTTGGAACTCTCCAGGTCTGTTGAGACTCAATTTTGACACACATTATAGATGATGAACCATTATGTTCTGGAACATTCTGAGTATCTGTATCTGTCTGACATGAGTGCTGCATCTGGCTGGACCGGGTAGTAAGTCGGAGTAAGAGAAAACTCAGTGTTTAAATGGGAACAGCTGCCAGCCACCTCGCCACAGTGTTTAGTGTTTAATGAATGTAGCCTAAAAGGAGCGTGTGCATGGTGCAACCCACTAAATCACCGCCGTAGCCTGCACAATGGCTTTTCCTAGACAGAGTCTCTGTAAATGGATGCTTTCTTCTCCAGAGTGCTTTACACATAATAAACACTGGCTGGATTTGTCTAATTGTTTTCCTCCCTTTCTTTTCTATTCTCATTCTGCAAGAAGGCACACCATAGGCTCCTGCTTATAGTGTTTCTCAAAATAGAAAGCTCTCTCTTCTAGACCGTTGTGCCTGCCTCGGTGCCTGGGATCCTGTTCTTCATAACTTCTATGAAAATATGACTATAACAGCTGGGGATATAAATTATTATCATTAATTAGCTTAGCCAGCACTTCGAGGTCCACAGGAAGAACAATAGAATGGCCATTCATCCAAGCAACACTTAACACATAACGATTTTAGCTTGAGTGAGGTTTGGGCTAAAGTTGCTTCTGTATATACCTTGCTTGGCCTAAACCTTCCTGTGTGCTGGTTGACCATGGCTTAACCTGATGTATAAGCCCACTCTTACAACAAGCTGCTGAGCCTCAGTCAATCCCTGCAGCTGAGCTTTAGCCAACTAAGTGCCCCCAACTATTCAAATGGATTCAAACAAGGTAAGGGCCAACCAAGCCTTAACATGCAGAGCTTTCTAAATCTCACATTGATCCCCTTTCTCTGGCCTTTGACACAATCTGCCCACGTGTCGGTGCAGAATATGTGGAGCTGTTTTAGTCCATATTGCTCCTGAATTCCATAATCACAAATCACATGTGAAGTGAGGTAACTGGGCTGGCGAGCTGGCTTAGCAGCTAAAGGGTGCTTGTTGCTCTTGCAGAGAACCAAGTTCAGTTCCTAGCATTCGTGTCTGGTGGCTCACAACCACCTGTAACTCCAGCTCCAGCTCTGACTCTGTCTTCTGGCCTTAGCAGGCATCCACCAACACACAGGCACATAAATACAAATAAATCTTTAAAAAGAAAGGAAGAAAATGCACAGCGCTGGCTTTGTAGTGATTTTTTTGTTAGCGTGGGAGCTCCGCTTGCTCTCACAGACTACTGGCTCAAGGCCATTGTCTGAACTCCACATCAGAGAGGTATATATTCTGGGGGGGGGACCTCCACAACTGATCTGGGGGGCAATAGCCTTGGGTTCTGACAGCCATTCTGTCCTAGCTGTGAGGCGGCTGCCCAGGTCACTTCCTGACCATCTCCATGCCTTTGACTTCAGTGTGAGAAGAGGGTAGAGGGGGTCTCCAAAAGAGGGGATGGACAGGATCTCCAAAGGCCTGAAAGAATGCAGGATTTTCATTTTTTTTCTTGAATAGTACCACGTACTATGCCAGGCAGGGGTACGTGGAGGGCACAGGATCTCTGTCTGCTGCACCATTGTCCTTTTTCCCTTAGCTTTCCATTTGACTGTTCCTGAGTTATGTCCTCAATAAAACCCAGGGCAGAGTTCTGTGAGTCTTTCTAGTGAGGAATCTTCCAGCTGGAGACTGGGAGCTTGTTATAAATAACAAGACACTCCAATTAGGAAACACAAAGAATTTTAGGAGTTCAGCTAAGAAAGGAGAACAAGGCTGTGTGTGTGTGTGTGTGTGTGTGTGTGTGTGTGTGCATGTGTGTGTGTGTGTGTGTGTGTGTGTGTGTGCATGTGTGTGTGTGTGTGTGTGCATGTGTGTGTGTGTGTGTGTGTGTGTGTGTGCATGTGTGTGTGTGTGTGTGTGTGTGTGCATGTGTGTGTGTGTGTGTGTGTGTGTGCATGTGTGTGTGTGTGTGTGTGTGTGTGTGCATGTGTGCATGTGTGTGTGTGTGTGTGTGTGTGTGTGTGCATGTGTGTGTGTGTGTGCTGGTGAGCTTGCTTCCTGAACCCCAGAAAGATACAGTGCAAGGTTTTTTTCTTTTTTCTTTCTTTCAAGATAGGATCTTAATACATAGCCCTGACTGCCCTGGAACTGACTCTGTAGACCCAGCTAGCCTCGAACACACAGGGATCCACCCGACTCTGCCACTGCTGGGGTTAAAGGTGTGTACCACCACTGCCCAGCACAGTGCAAATATCTAAAGCATTAATTGGCTCTTCTCATTCACCAGTCGTAACACTGTGCTTTTCAAACTTTCAACTTTTTTTTTCCATTTTTTATTAGGTATTTAGCTCATTTACATTTCCAATGCTATACCAAAAGTCCCCCATACCCACCCACCCCCACTCCACTACCCACCCACTCCCCCTTTTTGGCCCTGGCATTCCCCTGTACTGGGGCATATAAAGTTTGCAAGTCCAATGGGCCTCTCTTTCCAGTGATGGCCGACTAGGCCATCTTTTGATACATATGCAGCTAGAGTCAAGAGCTCCGGGGTACTGGTTAGTTCATATTGTTGTTCCACCTATAGGGTTGCAGATCCCTTTAGCTCCTTGGGTACTTTCTCTAGCTCCTCCATTGGGAGCCCTGTGATCCATCCATTAGCTGACTGTGAGCATCCACTTCTGTGTTTGCTAGGCCCCAGCATAGTCTCACAAGAGACAGCTACATCTGGGTCCTTTCAATAAAATCTTGCTAGTATATGCAATGGTGTCAGCGTTTGGATGCTGATTATGGGGTGGATCCCTGGATATGGCAGTCTCTACATGGTCCATCCTTTCATCTCAGCTCCAAACTTTGTCTTTGTAACTCCTTCCATGGGTGTTTTGTTCCCAATTCTAAGGAGGGGCATAGTGTCCACACTTCAGTCTTCATTCTTCTTGAGTTTCATGTGTTTAGCAAATTGTATCTTATATCTTGGGTATCCTAGGTTTGGGGCTAATATCCACTTATCAGTGAGTACATATTGTGTGAGTTCCTTTGTGAATGTGTTACCTCACTCAGGATGATGCCCTCCAGGTCCATCCATTTGCCTAGGAATTTCATAAATTCATTCTTTTTAACAGCTGAGTAGTACTCCATTGTGTAGATGTACCACATTTTCTGTATCCATTCCTCTGTTGAGGGGCATCTGGGTTCTTTCCAGCTTCTGGCTATTATAAATAAGGCTGCTATGAACATAGTGGAGCATGTGTCCTTCTTACCAGTTGGGGCATCTTCTGGATATATGCCCAGGAGTGGTATTGCTGGATCCTCCGGTAGTACTATGTCCAATTTTCTGAGGAACTGCCAGACTGATTTCCAGAGTGGTTGTACAAGCCTGCAATCCCACCAACAATGGAGGAGTGTTCCTCTTTCTCCACATCCACGCCAGCATCTGCTGTCACCTGAATTTTTGATCTTAGACATTCTGACTGGTGTGAGGTGGAATCTCAGGGTTGTTTTGATTTGCATTTCCCTGATGATTAAGGATGTTGAACATTTTTTCAGGTGCTTCTCTGCCATTCGGTATTCCTCAGGTGAGAATTCTTTGTTCAGTTCTGAGCCCCATTTTTAATGGGGTTATTTGATTTTCTGAAGTCCACCTTCTTGAGTTCTTTATATATGTTGGATATTAGTCCCCTATCTGATTTAGGATAGGTAAAGATCCTTTCCCAATCTGTTGGTGGTCTTTTTGTCTTATTGACGGTGTCTTTTGCCTTGCAGAAACTTTGGAGTTTCATTAGGTCCCATTTGTCAATTCTCGATCTTACAGCACAAGCCATTGCTGTTCTGTTCAGGAATAATATTTTATATTATTTGTGACTATTGAGAAGGGTGTTGTTTCTCTAATTTCTTTATCAGCCTGTTTATTCTTTGTATAGAGAAAGGCCATTGACTTGTTTGAGTTTTTCCCCTGTGCCCATATCTTCAAGGCTTTTCCCCACTTTCTCCTCTATAAGTTTCAGTGTCTCTGGTTTTATGTGAAGTTCCTTGATCCACTTAGATTTGACCTTAGTACAAGGAGATAAGTATGGATCGATTTGCATTCTTCTACACGATAACAACCAGTTGTGCCAGCACCAATTGTTGAAAATGCTGTCTTTCTTCCACTGGATGGTTTTAGCTCCCTTGTCGAAGATCAAGTGACCATAGGTGTGTGGGTTCATTTCTGGGTCTTCAATTCTATTCCATTGGTCTACTTGTCTGTCTCTATACCAGTACCATGCAGTTTTTATCACAATTGCTCTGTAGTAAAGCTTTAGGTCTGGCATGGTGATTCCACCAGAGGTTCTTTTATCCTTGAGAAGATTTTTTGCTATCCTAGGTTTTTTGTTATTCCAGACGAATTTGCAAATTGCTCCTTCCAATTCGTTGAAGACTTGAGTTGGAATTTTGTTGGGGATTGCATTGAATCTGTAGATTGCTTTTGGCAAGATAGCCATTTTTACAATGTTGATCCTGCCAATCCATGAGCATGGGAGATCTTTCCATCTTCTGAGATCTTCTTTAATTTCTTTCTTCAGAGATTTGAAGTTTTTATCATACAGATCTTTCACTTCCTTAGTTAGAGTCACGCCAAGATATTTTATATTATTTGTGACTATTGAGAAGGGTGTTGTTTCCCTAATTTCTTTCTCAGCCTGTTTATTCTTTGTATAGAGAAAGGCCATTGACTTGTTTGAGTTTATTTTATATCCAGCTACTTCACCGAAGCTGTTTATCAGGTTTAGGAGTTCTCTGGGAGAATTTTTAGGGTCACTTATATATACTATCATATCATTTGCAAAAAGTGATATTTTGACGTCCTCTTTTCCAATTTGTATCCCCTTGATCTCCTTTTGTTGTCGAATTGCTCTGGCTAATACTTCAAGTACTATGTTGAAAAGGTAGGGAGAAAGTGGGCAGCCTTGTCTAGTCCCTGATTTTAGTGCGATTGCTTCCAGCTTCTCTCCATTTACTTTGATGTTGGCTACTGGTTTGCTGTATATTGCTTTTATCATGTTTAGGTATGGGCCTTGAATTCCTGATCTTTCCAAAACTTTTATCATGAATGGGTGTTGGATCTTGTCAAATGCTTTTTCTGCATCTAACGAGATGATCATGTGGTTTTTGTCTTTGAGTTTGTTTATATAATGGATTACATTGATGGATTTTCGTATATTAAACCATCCCTGCATCCCTGGAATAAAACCTACTTGGTCAGGATGGATGATTGCTTTAATGTGTTCTTGGATTCGGTTAGCGAGAATTTTATTGAGGATTTTTGCATCGATATTCATAAGAGAAATTGGTCTGAAGTTCTCTATCTTTGTTGGGTCTTTCTGTGGTTTAGGTATCAGAGTAATAGTGGCTTCATAAAATGAGTTGGGTAGAGTACCTTCTACTTCTATTTTGTGAAGTAGTTTGTGCAGAACTGGAATTAGATCTTCTTTGAAGGTCTGATAGAACTCTGCACTAAACCCATCTGGTCCTGGGCTTTTTTTGGTTGGGAGACTATTAATAACTGCTTCTATTTCTTTAGGTGATATGGGACTGTTTAAATGGTCAACTTGATCCTGATTCAACTTTGGTACCTGGTATCTGTCCAGAAATTTGTCCATTTCATCCAGGTTTTCCAGTTTTGTTGAGTATAGCCTTTTGTAGAAGGATCTGATGGTGTTTTGGATTTCTTCAGGATCTGTTGTTATGTCTCCCTTTTCATTTCTGATTTTGTTAATTAGGATTTTGTCCCTGTACCCTTTAGTGAGTCTAGCTAAGGGTTTATCTTTCTTGTTGATTTTCTCAAAGAACCAACTCCTGGTTTGGTTAATTCTTTGAATAGTTCTTCTTGTTTCCACTTGGTTGATTTCATCCCTGAGTTTGATTATTTCCTGCCGTCTACTCCTCTTGGGTGAATTTGCTTCCTTTTTTTCTAGGACTTTTAGATGTGTTGTCAAGCTGCTAGTATGTGCTGTCTCCCGTTTCTTCTTGGAGGCACTCAGAGCTATGAGTTTCCCTCTTAGAAATGCTTTCATTGTGTCCCATAGGTTTGGGTACGTTGTGGCTTCATTTTCATTAAACTCTAAAAAGTCCTTAATTTCTTTCTTTATTCCTTCCTTGACCAAGGTATCATTGAGAAGAGTGTTATTCAGTTTCCACGTGAATGTTGGCTTTCCATTATTTATGTTGTTATTGAAGATCAGTCTTAGGCAATGGTGGTCTGATAGGATACATGGGACAATTTCAATATTTTTGTATCTGTTGAGGCCTGTTTTGTGACCAATTATATGGTTAATTTTGGAGAAGGTCCCGTGAGGTGCTGAGAAGAAGGTATATCCTTTTGTTTTAGGATAAAATGTTCTGTAGATATCTGTCAGGTCCATTTGTTTCATAACTTCTGTTAGTTTCACTGTGTCCCTGTTTAGTTTCTGTTTTCACGATCTGTCCATTGAAGAAAGTGGTGTGTTGAAGTCTCCCACTATTATTGTGTGAGGTGCAATGTGTGCTTTGAGCTTTACTAAAGTGTCTTTAATGAATGTGGCTGCCCTTGCATTTGGTGCGTAGATATTCAGAATTGAGAGTTCCTCTTGGAGGATTTTACCTTTGATGAGTATGAAGTGTCCCTCCTTGTCTTTTTTGATAACTTTGGGTTGGAAGTCGATTTTATTAGATATTAAAATGGCTACTCCAGCTTGTTTCTTCAGTCCATTTGCTTGGAAAATTGTTTTCCAGCCTTTCACTCTGAGGTAGTGTCTGTCTTTTTCCCTGAGATGGGTTTCCTGTAAGCAGCAGAATGTCGGGTCCTGTTTGTGTAGCCAGTCTGTTAGTCTATGTCTTTTTATTGGGGAATTGAGTCCATTGATATTAAGAGATATTAAGGAAAAGTAATTGTTGCTTCCTTTTATTTTTGTTGTTAGAGTTGGCATTCTGTTCTTGTGTCTGTCTTCTTTTTGGTTTGTTGAGGGATTACTTTCTTGCTTGTTCTAGGGCGTGATTTCCGTCCTTGTATTGCTTCTTTTCTGTTATTATCCTTTGAAGGGCTGGATTCGTGGAAAGATATTGTGTGAATTTGGATTTGTCGTGGAATACTTTGGTTTCTCCATCTATGGTAATTGAGAGTTTGGCCGGGTATATTAGCCTGGGCTGGCATTTGTGTTCTCTTAGTGTCTGTATAACATCTGTCCAGGCTCTTCTGGCTTTCATAGTCTCTGGTGAAAAGTCTGGTGTAATTCTGATAGGCCTGCCTTTATATGTTACTTGACCTTTCTCCCTTACTGCTTTTAATATTCTATCTTTATTTAGTGCATTTGTTGTTCTGATTATTATGTGTCGGGAAGAATTTCTTTTCTGGTCCAGTCTATTTGGAGTTCTGTAGGCTTCTTGTATGATCATGGGCATCTCTTTCTTTATGTTTGGGAAGTTTTCTTCTATTATTTTGTTGAAGATATTAGCTGGCCCTTTAAGTTGAAAATCTTCATTCTCATCAATTCCTATTATCCATAGGTTTGGTCTTCTCATTGTGTCCTGGATTACCTGGATGTTTTGAGTTAGGATCCTTTTGCATTTTGTATTTTCTTTGACTGTTGTGTCGATGTTCTCTATGGAATCTTCTGCACCTGAGATTCTCTCTTCCATTTCTTGTATTCTGTTGCTGATGCTCGCATCTATGGTTCCAGATCTCTTTCCTAGGGTTTCTATCTCCAGCGTTGCCTCGCTTTGGGTTTTCTTTATTGTTTCTACTTCCCCTTTTAGTTCTGGTATGGTTTTGTTCATTTCCATCACCTGTTTGGATGTGTTTTCCTGTTTTTCTTTAAGGACTTCTACCTGTTTGGTTGTGTTTTCCTGCTTTTCTTTAAGGGCCTGTAACTCTTTGGCAGTGCTCTCCTGTAATTCTTTAAGTGACTTATGAAAGTCCTTCTTGATGTCCTCTATCATCATCATGAGAAATGTTTTTAAATCTGGGTCTAGATTTTTGGTTGTGTTGGGGTGCCCAGGACTAGGTGGGGTGGGAGTGCTGCGTTCTGATGATGGTGAGTGGTCTTGATTTCTGTTAGTAGGATTCTTACGTTTGCCTTTCGCCATCTGGTAATCTCTGAAGATAGCTGTTATAGTTGTCACTGTTAAGAGCTTGTTCTTCAGGTGACTCTGTTAGCCTCTATAAGCAGACCTGGAGGGTAGCACTCTCCTTAGTTTCAGTGGGCAGAGTATTCTCTGCAGGCAAGCTCTCTTCTTGCAGGGAAGGTACCCAGATATCTGGTGTTTGAACCAGACTCCTGGCAGAAGTTGTGTTCCACTCACTAGAGGTCTTAGGATCCCGTGGGGAATCCTGTGTGGGCCCTTGCGGGTGTCAGGCGACTCCGCTGGCAAGGTAGCCCGGGGCTCGAGTGGAGCGGAAGGGGCTTGTGCCCCAGATCAGGCCCGGGTAGCCTGCTTCCCTATGTACCGCAGTCTCAGGTTCCGCGCGATTTGATTGGGGCAGGCGCTGTGTTCCACTCACCAGAGGTCTTAGGATCCCGTGGGGAATCCTGTGTGGGCCCTTGCGGGTGTTGGGCAAGACTCTGCTGGCAAGGTAGCCCAGGGCTCGCTTGGAGCGGAAGGGGCTTGTCTCAACTTTTTTAACTTGATGGTGATAAGCAGATTCTCAGAGAAGTCCTCATTTGTGTTTCTCTGTTTCTGAATAAGTCTGTGTATTCTTTTTATGTCCCAGAGAGCAGTCTCTAGTTGGAAAAGGTAGGGTTTTTAAGAGATGAGAGTGGACAGGCCAGGAAACTCCGACCCCTTGGGCAAGGTTGGAAGAAGGATGACACGTAGGTTGGCCATGGACAAAAGGCTACTGATTATATTTTTCTTGGGTATTTTTGGCAGAGTCAATCCCCCTTTCTTCATCTCTTGCCCACCCTTAGGATCCACACTTTACCCTCTGGGTACGTCAATCATGGTCTCACTCTTAGGGGCATCTCTGGCTTCATCCAAGGGAGATTCTCTAGGACCACCGTTAGGGTTTACATCTGAAGTGCCCCCAGGCACATGTTTGAATGTGGGCCTCTAGGACAAGGCTTTTGCCTATTCCTAGCTCTGGCTCCAGGCTTGCTTCTGATCTGTTTCTTTCTTCCATTTAATAATAAGGCAGTGCTCACATTTAGGGTGAGTGTTCCCTCTTTAGTTAACGCTTTCTGGAAACATTCCCAGAGACACACCCAGAGGTGTGTTTCCATAGTGATTCGAAATCCAGTCAAGTTGACAATGGGATTTTACCATCACCAATGCGGTTTAGACAGTTAAAAATTCCTGAGTGAAGGGGTCCTTGTGTAACCTCTGCCTCTGGAGGTAACAGCTGGCTCTGTGGAAGATCTGTCCCATGGAGTTTCAGTGGGAGTGAGAATTTCTGCAGATGCAAGACAGAAGAAAAAGTTCTCGGAACTGTAGGAAGGTGTAAGGGTGGTGGTGATCTCCTGGTAGTGTGATTTTTCCATCAGCCAGCATGGGTACATGTAAGCAGGATGGTGCTGCTCATACGCGTCAGGAGTAACATGGTGATTGTGGGCATCTTGTCTTCTGGCAGAGTATAACAAGTGCTTCTGGCAGGCCCAGAGGGTGACGTGTGCCTGGGAGGAGACTCTCCTCCCCCACAGAAGGTGCCGCATCTGCGTCTGAGCATGGAGGAAGGGTGGGAGCAGGTTCCTTGGAGCAAGATGCTGCCAGATGAATGACTCATGGATTTTTTTTTTTTTTTACCAGTATTGGAAAGTAGTTACCACCCCACCACTAATAGCACTAGACATATGCTGGTACCCAGTCACACGTTTCTATTGGGTTCCTGCTGTGTACAGAGGCGTCTCCTGCTTTCAAGTCTACAGTGATATGGGTGTCAGTGATGTAAAAGAAACAGAAGAAGGGATGCCTGTTCTTAGTGAGGTGGCAGCAGTGCACTCTCTAAAGCAGTTGGGCGTGTGAGATTTCTATTGTGACAGATGTGGTATTGTTCGTATAGAGAAACTGAGGCCCAGAGAGGAACAGATGTCAGCAGGATGCTCCTCCCACCATGTTGCATCAAGTACTTGGTGCATCCTGCTTATATCCTACGCAACATAAAATTAAGGAGTTAGAAATCCCAAGGCACCATGTCTGTGCCTGCAGAACACAGGGAATCCTGACTTGTCAGGGACAGACTCTCTGCTGTGTGTGTCAGAGAAAGACAATAACATCTCTGCAGAATGGTCTCACTCTGGTTTCCCTTGGCAGCCTGTCCTAGGGTTCTCTTTCCTCTTCTGCATAGTCAGCTTCAGCTTCTACAGAAGCCCCACCCCTTAGAGAAGCTGCAGAGGTGTACCTTAGAGATATGGGGATGCGCAGAAAATTCAGTTTTTGAAAGAGCTACATTCATCAATGTCCTCTTTTTTTTCATTAATTTATTTCTTTATTCATACTACAACCCAATCAAAGTCCCCTCCCTCCTCTCCTCCCAGTCGCTTCCTCACAAGCACCTCTAGCTATTACCCCTTCCTTTCTCTTCAGTGAAGGTGAAGCCTCCCATGAGTACCAGCCTGCCCAAGTGCATCCTCTCCCTCTGAGGTCAGACAAGGCAGCCCAGCTAGGGGAAGGGATCCAAAGGCAGTCAACAGAGTCAGAGACAGCCTCTGCTCCCATTGTTGGGGGACTCACATGTAGACCAAGCTACACATCTGCTACATATGTCCAGGGGACCTAGGTCCAGCCCATGCATGCTTTTTGGTTGGTGGTTCAGTCTCTGTGAGCCCCCATGGGCTGTTATGCTAGACTCCTGTCTGCAAGCATAGCAGAGTATCATTCGTAGTGTCAGGGGTTGGCTCTCTCCCGTGGGATGGGTCTCAAGTTGGGCCAGTCATTTGTTGGTGTCTAATTCCTTGAGTTCTTTTTGGATATTAGTCTTCTGTCAGAGGTAGGGTTGGTGAAGAACTTTTCCTATTGTGTAGGCTGCTGTTTTATCCTATTGATGGTGTCCTTAGTTGCAAAAGATTTTTAGTTTCATGAGATCTTATTTAACAATTGTTGATCTTTGTGTTTGAGCTATTAGTATTCTAATCAGAAAGTTGTCTCTTGTGCCGATGTATTCAAGGCTGACCCCATCTTTCTCTTTCATTAGATTTAGTTTGTCTGACTTTATGTTGAGATCTTTGATTTACTTGGACTTGAGTTTTGTACAAGGTGAAAACTATAGATCTATTGCATTCTTCTACATGCAGACCTCCAGTTAGACCAGCATCATTTATTGAAGATGCTTTCTTTTTTTTTTTTTTTTTTTCTGTTGTATGGTTTTGGCGTCTTTGTCAATAATAAAGTGTCCTTAGGTGTGGTGGTTTATTTCTGGGTTGTCGATTTAACTCCATTGATCAACCTGTCTGTTTTTATGCCAACACCAATCAGTTTTTTATTAATATTGCTCTGTAGTATATCTTGAAATCAGGGATGGTGATACTTCCAGAAATTTTTTTATTGTATAGGATTGCTTTTGCCATTTTTTCTTTTTTGTTTGAGTTTGACTCTCAAATGAAGATTCTAGCTACCGACTCTACATCCTGGCAATAGTCAGGGAGATCTCCCTGATGGCTGTGTCAAGAAAGGTCCTTTATTGGAAACATTTGTTTTGTGTGTTGTAGGACGTGATGTTCTTACTCAGCTCTGCATGTTCTGACTCTCTTTCTCAGTCTTGGCCAGGGATGGAGGGTGAAGAAACACATGTCTTCTCACCAAGGCTGTTTTCCACACCTGAGTTAGTGATTGGTCTTAAAAGGGCCATGCAGGGGAGCATCAGCCAAGGGTTCTAACCTCATCTCCAACTTCCTTTATGATCTGCTGGCTCACCTCACTCCTCAGATTTGTGGTTTCCTCAACCGGAAAGATGGAAACTTGTGGTCAGGATAGCTGTCTGATGGCCTATAGCACCCTCCTATCCCTGGTATGAAAGTACTGCTGGAATGCAGATATGTATGTAGGGGTGTGTCCCCTGATGCATGCATGTATAGCACAAAACAAAGTGTGCACAGCACACATGGATGGACTATGGGAGAAACAACAATACTTTCTGCACCTGGTAGTAAAGAGAAAGGAAAGAGTAAAGGCCCTTGCTGCATCCTACTTTCTCCTTTTGGTTGTTGGCATCAAGAAACTAAAGTCCTGCTACAACCAGGGTTAGTAATATTTTCTGTGATGCTGAAACAGCTACATCTGCACTGTCCAATATGGCAGCCACTAACAACTGGGGCCATTGAGCATTCGAAGTCAAGCTGGTACAAATGAGAACTGGTTTTACATTTTATTTATTTTCATTTATTAATACATGAATCCAAAGAGAACCATGACTTATCATATTGGACTATGGGTCCCTAGGGAATGGTTAAGCCACAGGTGAGAAGGGGGCTGAGTCACTGTGAGGAAAATCATCCATTTTCCTCCTTGCGAATTTCTCAGTAAACTTTACTTGTGTAACACATAACACTAGTATATGTAACTGGGCTCTTCCACACGATACCTGAGTCTGCATGGTGCTGTCACTGGGAGGAAGGCATTGACTGTCCCTACATGTGTACACTGGACTGTTACAAGGATTGAGAGCCATCCTCTTGTTAAGCTGTAACAATACAGCTTTCATTCTCATGGCATCCAGGATCTTCGCTAACATCCTTTTCAGGAGGATGAATGGAGGCAATTTGATGGTGATAATGGGAAACCCCAAAAGCACTGTATAAGTGTGTCAGGTGGACTGGACAGTGTTGGCTATCCCTACTGCCCTTGAGTATTTCTAGACAATGGTATTTCCAGGCAGCAGGAAAGCAGCAATGTAATATGAAAGCAAGAAAGTGCTTGTGGACGACTTTGGAGGGAGAAAGAGGAAGGAGAAAATGATGTAATTCTATTTTAACCCATGTATTTAAACCATGCTCCTTTCTCCTGCACCCTCTGCAGCTGCCTCACTGACTTTGGCCATAATGACTGCTCTGTCGTCCTTTTGGCTTTCACTAGACAGTGTCCCCAGTCTTCTGTCATTGACTCATCACCAGCCACTTCAATGTGGGCACAACAGGAACGTTCTAGTGCAAGTCCCAGAGAGGCAGTGGCAGGGTGGCAGGGAGGGGCAGTTTGCTTTGCAGAGTGGAACTAAGGGTTGATGGAGATACACTGTAAGCAGAAAAGCCTTACTCTTTGTAACTGCCATTATCAAAATGTCTGATGCTGGGTAACTTTTAAAAAAGAGATTTATTTAGCTCACAGTTTTTGGACAGTACCAATTCTAACAAGAGGTCCCCTGGTTGCATCATGATATGAACATGTGGGAGAGGGAAAGATACTGCAAGACAGAAAGCCCGGGAGGGGCATGAAGTGAGGCTTGCTTCTTTATAACAGCCTAGGGGAATTATGTTAATCCCTTCTAGGGCAAGCGCCACCACTGACCTTGTATCAGAAGTTCCATCATCTCTCAATATTGCCACACAGGGACCAAGTTTCCACATGTGAACCTTGGGGGAGGCACCATCTCTTGAGCACATCTGTGATTTGGAGGCTGCTGCTCTAGTGGGCACTTGGAAATGTTATTTTCTTTGTATCTGTGCACTATTCTTCCTCTCAATTTCTCCAGGGAGGGCAAGGAGGTGATAAAGTGGTGAGTGGAGGAAAGGGTTGCCTGTTCGGACCTCACACTCACTGTCCCTTGCCTCATCTTCAAAACCATACAGTCACAGTTTTGGCATAGACATTTTAGCATTTAAAGAAGAAAGTGTCTTGCTCTCCACAGATATTTCCATCTGTCCATTTCACATCGCTGGGAAGAGGCAGCTAGCTTTATGCTTGCTCAATTCCACCGTGCTTGACTCAGTTTCCCGATCTCTGGACTAGCTGTGTGATAACCTTCTTGTCTCTGGAAATGTTAAGAATCCTAAACATCAATAGCCCAGATTTCCTTCAAGGAGCAGAATGAGTTGAAAGTGGAACATGGCTTCCTCCCTGTGAGTTTTATGAGATCCGAGACAGAGTGTTCCCCACACTGTGACTGATTGAGGTCCCCTGCAGCAGATCTCTTGGCAGTGGCCTGCCCCGAGTCTGATGAGCAGCCAACTCAGAATGAAGACAAAGCACCCGCGAGCTTTGATGGACGATAGGCAAAGCTTCTCTTGAAATTGGTCTCTCAAAACAATATACAAACTAATACACAAATCAATGCAAAGTGTTTAAACTGCCAGGAAAACTCAGCCCATCTATCACACTTAAGAGGAGCTAGAGGCCATGGAGTTGGGCGATTGCTTGAATCCCCAAGGTTCCAGGGAAGGAATGCTTGGTCCCTCTGCACAGATGCCTGATTCAGCAACTTTCTCTTGAGTGTGGACCTCAGTAGGATATGAAATGGGAAATGAGAAAGAATTCCCATCTTCATCCATCATCCTCCATTGCTGTTTATAAAGATCTACATCTACTTCACCTGTGTGTTCCTCATTGGTTATTCAAGGGTAGGCCTAGACTTTGGGTATTTCCATGGAAACAGGGTCCTGGAACTGATGCCGGTGAATGGTTTGGGCTTTGATCGATAGCTGATATTGTTTGATTCTCAGCAGCTTCTTCAACAAGAATTCAGAAAGGTAATGAACCACAATCATCCTCTATATTCACAGATTTCACTAACCATGGACTAAAGATATCCAGAGAAAAATCCAGTCACCATATTCTCTCTTAGCCCTTCCTCTAGGAAATCAGGAGAACGGAGGCCGCCATATATACTTTTTTCTTATTTTCATTCGCAAACTTTATATGCCCCAGTACAGGGGAACGCCAGGGCCAAAAAGGGGGAATGGGTGGGTAGGGGAGTGGGGGGTGAGTATGGGGGACTTTTGGGATAGCATTGGAAATGTAAATGAGGAAAATACCTAATAAAAAAAAAGAAAAAAAAAGAGATATATTTTCTTCCAAGATGGCTGCTCCAACTTCTCCTATTTGAAAGATTGATTTTTTTCTATCATTCTCAAAGTGATTATCTTGCCCACCTTGGATCACATCTTCTTCCCTTGATAATCAGATTCATAGATTTACTTCAACTTTATATACCCTAGAGATTTCTCAGAACTTAAATTCATACCACACCTCATAGCCTGCAAAGCCTTTTGTCTGAGTGATTAACAGTAGCATCTCTGTTTAGTGGAGATGAGACAGAGGCTCAGAGTGGCCAAGTTGCCAGAAAGAAATGTTTGGAAGCAATGTGGACTTGTGCAGTTGTTCATTTTGGTCACAAATCAGGAACTATATGACTACTGCATAACAAAATCTGTGGTGCCCAAGGTACTTTGTAAAATGATTGTATGCTTGCACAGAACCTATATAATCCTTCTGAGCATCTCTGTGTGTATGTATATATGTGCGTACATATGTATGTATGCATGTATGTGTATATGCATGTGTGTGTGTATGTATGTAGTATATACGCGAGTGTATGAGCGTGAGCCCCTTTGCATATTCATGCAGTTGCCAGAAGAGGAAGTCAAATGTTTTTCTTAATTTTCCTTCACCTTCTTGTCTTGAGAGCAGTCTCTCACTGAACGTAATGCTAGTTATTTTGGGTAGGCTGGCCAGAGAATGCCTGGGATTTACATCTTTGTCAGTGCTGAAGTTATAGGCACGGGTAGATGTGCTTGACATCTATATTTTTTAAATATGAAGATTCAAATGCAGGCCTCATTCTTGCAAAGGAAGCCCTCTTTATCTACTGAGTCATCTCCCCAGCCCACCTCCTGTCTGGTTTAATCATTCCAGATCCTTATACTACCTACATCAATAGACACTGTGCACATACTTGTTAAACCACACTACTTGGGGAATACTGACAAGACAAAAGTCTGTACTCATTCCTCACAGACTAATTTTTTTCTCAATATCTTCAATAGGTAGGGGAATCTTTGGATAGGGAGAGCTTGTTGTTTTCCTGAATTCCTGTTAACGGAAGCTTGTCTCTGGGAAGGCCTTTACTAATGCCAGGCTCCAAGGAAAGATTTAGAATGTCAAAATTTCCTTTTTTTTTTGAGGTCACACAATGCCCCATTGTATGAATATTACAATCTTCTTGTCAGAAGGGCTTTGATTACATCTATACCCTGACAGTATGAATACTACACATTCCCCTGAAAGTGTGAGTACTACACATTACCCTGACAGAATGAATACTACTGCAGTGAATGTGGAGACACAAAGATTTGAGACCCTGATTTCTCTTCCACTTGGGTAGGTATCTAGAAGTGGAATCTCACCACAATATGGCAATTCCAATTTTAACTTAATATTTTTTACATTTTATTTATTCACTTATTTTGGTTTATTTACTCATCTATCTTTTTATTTATTTATTTTATGTGCATACAGTGTGGATACACACCTTCCATGAATGCATATGAGTAAATCAGAGGATAACTTTCTGGTGTTCATTCTCTGTTGCTACAGGATAGGTCCCTGGGGAATTAAATTTTGATAATCAGGCTTGGTGGCAGGTGCCTTTTCCTACTGAGCTATCTCTCCAGCCTTCCAGTTTTTAACTTACTGTGGACCCACAATACCTTCTTTCATAATGTCTATACCATTTTGTAATTCTAAAAACTGCTACCATGGGTTTACAAGGACTACCTGTAAGCTACAGGGCTACTATGGGAGGCAAAGATGCAGTCTGGGTTATACCATACTGGGCTATTGTTCAAGCCTTAACTTGCTACTTAACACCCTCTAGTATGCATGATCACTTGAGTTCAAGTTCAGAACTGTAAATTTAAATGTAAAAAACAAAACCCACCACCACCACCACCAACAACAACAACAAAGAAACAAACAAAAAAACCCAAGCCAACCCTCACTTAAATGCCCACATAAGAAACAATACACATTTTGAAGTAGTTTCCAAAGCCACAGCCATTCACAGGGCTGATTGTCACACACATTTTATTCATTTCCTTTTATTTAATTATAGTAAAATTCAGAATGTCTCATTCTGAAAGAATTTTGTTTCTGAGGATCCCAGGATGCTTTTAAGGGTATTTAAGATTCTCTGCTATATAAGATTACCTCCCAGTGAGAACCAAGACTCCTAATTCATGGCTTCTATATCAAGGTGTTGATATAGTGATCCCTACTGATGCTCACTCTCTGTGCTGGTTATGTTTTGCCAACTCGATACAAACTGGAGTCATCCAAGAAGAGGAAACCCAAGTAAAAGAAATCCCTCAGTCAGATTAGCCTAGAGCCATGGCTGTGTAACATTTTCTTCATTGCTAACTGATGGCAGTGATTATATAGTGATTATATAGATTATATAGTGATTAGCCCACTATAGGCAGAACCACTTCTGGGAAGGTGGTCCTGGGTTATGTGAGAAAGGCATATCTACAGGCCAGGGCAAAGAATCCAGGAAGCAGCACTCATTGTTGAGATGTGTTCTATTTCAGTTCCTGCCTCTGGATTCTTGCTTTGGCTTCCTTTGCTGATGAGCTATAGCCTATAAGGCAAATAAACCCTTTCCTCTCCCACGTTGCTTTTAGCCCGTGTCTTACCACAGCAACTGAGAGGCAAACTAGGATGGAAATTGGTACAAGTCGGGTGTGGCCACGAAGAACCTATCTCGTTTCATGGGAGTATTGTGGAAGTGTTTTGAACTTTGGGCTGGAAAAGCCATTGAGTGCTCATTCCTTAATGGGTTGTTCTATGGGAATTTAGAAGGTAAGAGTGCTGAGAGGCATGCAGGTAACAGATGCCTGGACTGTGAAGTTGCAAAGCAAAGTGAAAACTCTACTGGGGCTTTTTATGTGATATATTTGGGTTTAAAATCTTCAGATGTGAAACCTGTACTTCGCTGGGACCATCATTGGTAATCGGCTGGGGCTCAAGAGTCTGCCAGTATTATTGAGGAGGAATCTAGAGAGTATTTTCTCTTGGTCAGCACACAGAAGTTACAGTCTAGTAAGGGTGTGTGTGTGTGTGTGTGTGTGTGTGTGTGCAATGCTGTACATCAAGCTCAAAGTACAACTTAGCAAATAATGTATAAGAGTCTCCCATGAGGTGCTCATTTTGAAGGCATGAAGGCATCATGGAGAGCAGCTGAGACTTGGCACTGTGAGACACCAGCAGTGGCCCCTGGTGGGGATGAAGCTTCAATGGCAGACCCTAGGGTTGAAGGCATCATGGAGAAGAGCTGGACAATGACACTGTGTGGCAGGGTTGGAGTCCCTGTAGAGAGGCCAAGAGGCCACTCAATCTGAGTTTTAGTGGAGACTCCAGCGTATTTGAAAGGTTAGGGCAGTGGGATGAGCTCCACAGAAGGGAAGTGGAGCTTGCCTGAGCTTGTCAGGAAAGCTATGTGTGCGTTGAAGATGGCAGAGCTAGAAATGCAAGGCTTCTCAATCTCTTTGGAGTCCAGAATATCCTGTGTGAGCTCCAGATGCCACAGGATTTTATGTATACTGCTGGATTCTTGGTTTTTCCTTGGTCTGATTGTAACTGGGTCCTGATTCTTCCATCTTAGAATAACAAATTCTACAGCTTGTTTTTGATTTTGTAGGACCTCACAGTTAAGAGACTTTGAATTTTAATAAGGGTTTAGACTTCTAAAATGTTGGAGCTTTAAAAAAAAACCCCACAGAACTTTTAAAGCCAGACTGTGTTATATTGAAAGATTAAAATGAGCTCATAGGGACAAGGAAATGCTATGGTTTAATAGTGATTTGTGCATCAAATGACAAAATGTTGTGCTATGATGGCTAATTTTGCTTGGTAATTTGACACACCTGGGAAGAAGGACCATCAGTCGAAGAACTGCTCTCATCAGCTTGGCCTATGAATTTGTTTGTGGGAAATTATCTTGACCAATGATTTATATGGAAAAGCCTAGCTGACTGTGGGTACTATCACCCTCAGCCAGGTAATCCTGGGATGTATTAGAAAGCTGACTGAGCATGATCAGGGGAAGCAAGCCAGCAAGCCATGTTCCTCTCTTGTGTCTGCGTCTTGCCTTAGCTTCCCTTGGTGATGGACTACATAATTTGTAAGCCAAATGAACCATTTCCTCCTCACATTTTTTGGTCAGTCTCTTAATACAGCAGTTGAGAAACAAATTAGGACACACTCTGTTCTCTGATAAGTACATGCCCTACCTCAGGTTTTACCAAACGGTGGCCATGTTTCTCTGTCTTTCATTTACTGATAACTGATACATTTTGAGATACTCAGGTTCTTCTGAAGATTTGGGGTTGTTTGCAAGTACCAAATATGGCCCGCTGTCTATCTACTTTTGTGAATAAAGTTTTATTGGGACCCAATTCCATTACCACTTCATTTTACCAATTGGCTTTAGCCACTTCGTGATGTAGTGGTAGAGCAGGGCAGTTGCATGGATGACACAACTCACAGTGCAGGTCCTGCTAGGTTTCTAGCCCCCTGTCTAGTCCAAAGGAAAGTTGGGCTCTGTAAAAGGCTGGACCTATATAATGCAAACCACAAGCCTGATGGGAATTCACATTTTACTAGGAAAGACTGTGATTGTTAGGGTTAATTGTCAAGAGGCTCTAGGATCTTTTGGGAGATGGCCAACTGAGCAGGCCTGTAGGGTATTATCATTATGAATGGAATTGATGTAGGAAAACCCATCTTAATGGGGGGTGGGGGTGGGTGGGACCATTCCTGAGGCAAAAGATCCTGGACTGAGTAACATGGAGGGAGGAAGCATGTATGTGCTTACTGCTCTTTGTTGGTTATACATGTGATGTGACAGCTGCCACAGGCTCCTGCCTCTCTTCCCTGCCTTGATGGACTGGACCTTGGACAGTGAGTTAGAATAAACTCTTTCTCCCTTAAGTTGTTTTTATCATCCTGAGACACTCTAGATAAAGACTAAGTGACAAGTGAATATTTAAGACGAGAGAGGCATGGGGGCAAAGGACTAGAAGAAGGGAATTTGTGACAGTCCCCAGAGCCCCCAGCCCTCAGCTCTGCATCCTTGCTGAGGCTATCAGGCTTCTTTGATTTTTTTTTTTTATCAGCTCTTTCTGACAAAATTGCCTCTTAGCACAAATCACTTTCTATTTTTGTCCTCTGGAGTCCCAGATAATACTTTGGGAAGGCTCTTCACCTCCTGTGACTCACAGAGTGGTGGTGGATCAAACCTACACCAGAATCTAGCTTTCCCTCCTTTGTGCACTCGAAGCTGCTGGGTGTCCTGGCACCACCAGGAGAAGCAGGTGTGTGCTAAGGGGGCAGCTGAGCTGATTCAGAGAAAAAGTTGGTGAGAAGCCCAGGATCAAAGCCCCAGGGCGTGGACTCTGGCTCCTGACTGACAGCCACTGGCATCTTCCCAGCAGGAGCTCAAGTGGCCTCCAACCCTTGCCTGCTCCTGCAGCTGCAGTGAGGGGAGCTGCCAACCTTGGCCTTTCAGCCCCTTACACCTTTGAAACAGTTCTCTTAAGTCCACCTTGAATTTCCGTAGTAAATTTTTAATAAAAATAGACTCAGCATAATCTTTAGTCTAACACTTTTACCAGTAACCTATTAAAGGCAAACAGAATGTTTGGCACATCGTGGAATAGCATTTGTAGATGGAATTCGTAGTCGAATTCAAACACGTTTTCGATGAGAACTTCTGGCTCAAGATGATCGGCGAAACACATACTCTCACCTTTGCTACTGACGAGATGTCTGTTGTGGCAAGGAAATCAGGAGTGTGGCTCCTGCGCAAGAAAGGTCAACACCTTTCTGGAAGATGAAATAAATCAGGTATTTTAATGTATGCTGTAGCTAGGAAAAAATTAGAATATCAAGCCATCGTCAAAAAACAAAACCTGCAGCATGTAACCAGACATCAGTTCACACTTCATACCGGGGGATTAGAATCCTTGGGAAGAGATACAACGAGAAGCAAATCCAGGTCTTGGATTCTGTGTAACACAGAAGAGCATGCAGCAGCTGTTTAGTCCCCTTTTTAGCCATGAAAGGGTAATTAAGGACCTCAGGAATTAAAGGAATGAAAGGAGAACAGACCCAAGATAAACAGACTGACCTCCTCACCCCTGGAACCAAATTAGATCAGAAAAGTCGTATGTAATTTATACACTTGATTCAAGGGTATAATGCATCTAAAACTGTACATGGCTGTGCAGGCTGTAACTCCAGCCCTGGGGAGCAGAGCCAGGCAGATCTCAGGAACTTGCTGACGAGTTAGCCAGCCTAGCAGAAGCAGTGAGTACCCAGCTTAGTGAGAGAGCACATCTCAGTGTAATAAGGCAGCAGAGAACAATACGGAAAGACTGACTATTCTTCTCTGACCTTGACCTCCACATGTGTGTAAAGGTACCTGCAGACTCAGACTGACACGGTCCCCTCCCATACACACTACTGCATCCATGTAATGGAGAAAAACCAGAAAGGAACAGTTCTCAGAGATTTAAAGAATCTTGATCACTGAAATAAGTTTAGAACAAACTTGGTTTATAACATCAACAGCATATTTTAAAATATAGGGCAAAATCTATAGAGATATTGGGGAAAAGGTAAGAGACATGAGAATTCATCCTCAAGGACAAACATGCAGAAAAAGAGCTCCTAGACATTCAAAACAGAGGAAAGAAAAGTTTAAAAAAGAAACAGCATAAGGAAGTTTTCCAAAGAAAAAAAGGACCTTAATTTTAAGAGGACCTACCATAGTAAAGGAAAGACCCAAAGGAGACAAACGGACACTAGACACTTTCTTGGTAAATGCTGGAGTACCAAGGATAGCGTGACCAAGGAGCTGAAGCTCTGCCAGAGAGATGGACTAAGTCACAGTGATGGTGTTACACCCGCGGGACTGCTGTGATGAATGGCTTGGAGGTTAGGAGCCTGTGCTTCAGTTGTTGAACAGAGCGTGTCACCAAGACTCACCCTGGCAGCCTACAACTGCCTGTAACTCTAGCTCCAGAGGGTCCAGGCCCTCTTCTGGCCTCCACAGACACTTGCACTTGTGTACGCATACTCCCCTGCCCCATAAATGAAAACAAATTGAATCTTACGACGACAACAACAAATAAATTGGCAATTGGTTAGCTGCAGTCCTCAGTGCTATAAGACAATCCTATAATGCTTTCAAAGTTCAGAAATAACAGGACCTGTCTTAGTCACTGTTCTATTCCTGTGAAGATAAGAGACACCATGACCAAGACAACTCTTATAAAGGATAACATTTAATTGAGGGCATGCTTCTATAGGGTTAGTCCATTTCTGTCATGGTGAGAAGCATGGCAGACACAGGGCTGAGAGCTTACATCTTGACCTACAGACAGGCAGGCAGAGAGACAGTGGGCCTGGCCTAAGTTTTTGCTCCTAGGAACCTGCCTCCTTCAACAAGGCCACACCTCTTCCAACTAGGCCACACCTCCTAATCATTCCCAAATAGTTCACCAACTGGGAACCAAGCATTCAAATGAGAGCCTATGGGGGGGCATTCTTATTCAAATGACCACAAGACTTAACTTTGTTTTTCTATTCAGCTCAACTGTCAATCAAATATCTAGTCAAAATAATAGAAACATTTAATTTCCATTATCAGAGGCCAAGCCCAGTTCTGTACACATGGTGGGTCAGTGTTCTATATCCCTGGCCTCTCCATCTACCTTTCTCAGGAAGTATTTCATGATGTACCCCAGAAGAATAGGGAGGTAAAGAAAGAAAAAGAGAATCCAGGGAACACTTAAGAGGTAATAAAGCTGAAAGACCACCAGACCGGCCTGGGATAGTTAAGAAAAGTGGCCTGCAGTGGTGAGCACCTGAAGAAAAGGGGAATGTTGCCCTGCATCTGTGTGTGTGTGTGTGTGAGAGAGAGGGGGGGGGGGAGAGAAGGAGAGAGAGAGAGGTGGAGGGCATAGGACAATCTTGAGTGTCAGTACTCAGCCCCTACCTAACTCAGGAGCTCTCATTTGCTGCTGGCCTGTGAGCTTTGGGGCATCCTCCTGTCTCCTCCTCCCATCTCTCTGTAGGACTACTGGGCTTACAAAATGTGCTATTCTGCCTGGCACTACATGGGTTCTGAGGATTTGAACTTGGGGCCTGGTGATAAGCATTTTATACACTGAACCATCTTCCCAGACCCCAAAGGGAAACTCTTAGGGAAACTAATATCCTTGAGAGGATGGGAAATCTCAGGATCATAAAAAACTACCCACTAATCAAGCAACAAGAATTTGAAAATGCCTTTAAAAAAAAAAACCAAAAGATAAAACAAAAACAAAACCAAAGTCCTGTCCCAAAAGTCATTCAAAGAGGAAGTAAAATGTTTTATGATGCAAACCACTGCTGGACTGTCTGAAGGGTAACTCATTGAACTTTGAATGTTGGGACCATTCTTCTCTGAATGGTCTGGGTATTAAACTCTCAGATATGTCGAAAGGTTGCTGCATTAGTCCTAAGTGTTTGGGCAGTGGGCACTATGTCTATGTGATTAAGTGAATGCTAAGAAACAACTCAAAGCAGGGAGAGCAAGCCCATGAAATCCTAGAGGATGGAGAAGGACTCACAAAATATAAACCTTAACCTTATTACTTTCCTAGGAAAATTTGCCTGTAAGTAGGGACCAGCAAGGGAAGGAGCATATAGATTCCCACTCCACAGTAAGGACATCAAAACACTGACCAAAGGTCAGTGAATGAAGATATAGGATGTTTAATGTTCCAAAATATTGCCTATATGTAATGTTTTAAAGTAGTACATATCACTATCTATAAAAGGTAACATGAGACCACAGACATCGATCTAGGTTTTAAAGCAGGGAAGTTTGAGTTTAAATCCTTATATTTCATACAGAGGAGTCAATAGATATTGTTTAAAGTTGATAGAGCAAGAAATAGGGTTGTGAATGTTGTTTATGTTCAGCTAATAAACGCCAACCCCCACCCCCACCCCCGAGTTGGAGGGCCAGGAGTGAGTGACCTGAGCTCCAAGTTGGTCTCTGGTTTCATGACCCTCTGTGCTCTGAGCACAAAAATCAGGGAGTGGTCTTTAGAAACCCTGCCTGGCCTTCCTACCTCCCATATCTGAACTGATGGTCCAGTTGTCCTTGTTCTAAGATCCTTATTTGTACTGGAGACAGAATATTCCATGGGGTTCTATAGGGTCAGTGGAAGCCTAAACAATACAATTAAACAGTGTCAAAGTACAGGAGCTTTTAGACCCAAGGAGGGTCTACTGCCTGGCAGCAGAATATCTTATAGTAGCTGTGGAGTGATAGCTCTTAGCTCTCCTTGACTTTCCCAGGATGCTCCTCTCTGTAAGCTCTGTGATGGTTGCTTCCAATAAAGAACCATGGGCTTTACAGAGGGAAGAAGATGAACCAAAGGATTCCTCTGGTTTGCACAGATTGAAAAGTCAATGAGGAGACTGGGATGGTATTTCAAGCCTCTTAAGTCACCAGGGTGGAGGCATTTCACATAGTCTGTACTTAGAGTCACACTGTGAACCCCCAAACAGGCCTTCACTTGAGGACATGGTGGGCTTTCTTGGATGAGGATGGAAAAACCATCTCCCTAGACTTAAAATTTGTGGCTTGAAAATAATTCACTTTCAAGGATAGACCTGGGCCTTCAAAGATACAATGCAACCTCCTCCCCAGTCTAAGGTGATCCATGTACACCATCTTACAACAATCCCCAAAGCAATGGGGAATGATGTCAGAGAAAACAGCAAATTGCTTGAATAAAAACATTCGTCTTCAGGGGAGTCTAGAACTGTCATTCAGAAAAGACACAGTGATGCACAGGGTGTGGAAACCGGAGGAGAGACAGCAGGCTTGAAAATGTGAAGATGTGCATGAGACAGGCTCTGGGGGACAGAAAGCCAGGTGACATGCCCATGGGAACTGAGCAGAAGTTGGCAGGTGTCCCCAAGCTCTTGTCGAGCTCACATGGCTGATGGCCAGTTAGAGCAAAAGGAAAGGAAGCAACAGGGAGAGATGCAGGTCACCCAGTCCTGCAGTCAGAGTTGCCTTGAAGAAGCTCACGAGCACTTAATGTGAACTCAAGTGTCCTTCAGAGGACTTGAAGAAGAAAACCAAAAAAATAACTCCCAGTATTACATGGAAAAAAATGAAATGAGCTGATTCTTGGAAAAAAAAAAAAAAGAAATCTCCAAGCTAAGTGAGCATCTTTGCCATCTGAAGCTCATAGCCCAGTAGTGGGATAGGGAAAGTTTGGGGCAAAACTTGAGGTCCATCAAGTGTGAGTAATGCAACACCAGGGAAAAGTCTACAGAGGAAATTCCCTGCCCAGGACAGCGAGCTGGACCTAACAGCAGACTGTTGTGAGTGGCATCTGTCAGAAGGGCCACAGGAAGATGGGACAACATGACCAAAGAATGGAGAAGAATATTTCCTTCTACTAAAATAAGGATGTTTCGTGCTCATGAAATCTGGATCATAACTCTGTCAGTGGAAGGTTCAACAAGTCAAGAAAAGAAAATTCTAGCAAGAGTCTGGGGTATGTTTTAGTCTCCGTCTCTCCCAAGTGGCCCATTGGCTCTTACTAGCCCTGAGGCTCGGGGTCTGCTGTCTCTTCTCTTGTTGTCCCTTCAGTAATCTCATTTTGTAGCCACTCCAACTGGATCAGCATATCCCTTTGCATGAAATGGCTTCAGAAAGATTTTTCTTGGTGATGGTACTTTGGAGAAAACTGAAATTCTGAAGAAAATTATTAAATTTGTACAGTGGCACTGATAGCAAACTAGGTACCGAGTACTGATGACAGGAAGCTGACAAAAGCCACAGGACCTTTTGTGTGACTAAAGTTTCATAGACTTCCTGAGCACCCATGGAGGCTGTGAATTCCAAACTAAAAATTTGATTTTTTGTCTCTCCAGGGCCCTCTGTCTTCCTAGACTCTTTCCTTAGTGTCTCGGGATGTTGGAGCTTCTAGATAAGATTTTCCCTGTGTGTACAACTCTGACCAGCTCCAACTAATTCCTGGTCACGGCCAGAGATCTTCTTTCACTTAATATGCTCCAAAGTTCTAGCCCATGATAAGGCACTAGGTCTGGATTGAAGAAGGGCTTTGAGAAGTAACCTGAAGGCAGACTTTGGGTTGCCTTTTTCACTAATGGGCCTCCTGTCCTTCTAAGTTTTGAATTTCTTTTCGAAGTCAAAAACAAATGAAAACCAACCATTAACAACCTGGCCCAAGTAATGAATTAAACTCTGTTCTGTGTCTTGGCTGTCTCAACCAGGCCCTTGGAGGGCAAGGGCTGTGTCTCACTCACCCTTGAGCCCCTCGTGCTCAGGGAGTTGATAGACACATGATAAGTGCTCACATATAGTTGTTAGATGAAAAGGTAGTTGTGGACAGACATCTCGCTTGGTAAAGTGCAAGATTGGGACCCTGGGTTTAATTCCCAGAACTTGTGTAAACCAGTTCAGTGTGGTAGCATGTAATTGTGATCTCAGTGCTGAGGAAGTCGAGACAGGCAGATTCCTGGGGCTTCTGGCCAGCTAACCTAGCTAAATTGGCAAATTTCGGGTAATATAATATCTCAAAAGAACACTCAGACAAACACACAAAGCATCAAGATGGACGGATCTCAGGCTGACCCCTGGTTTCCACACCCACGCCCCACATGTATTACCCCTGACTTCACACACACACATACATGCACACACTGAAATCACAAATGCAACAAATAATTCACTAATAAGTTTAGTTCTCTGTTGTCAGTCTTGGTCCTGAGTAGATGAATGGAAGCTGCTGTTTTCAAATGAAAATTTGCCAGGAGAGTGCAGAAGTGTTCGCCCAACCTGTTCTCCCCTGTGGGTAAATCCATCCAAGGCCTTGCAGTGCAGAGGGAAACAGCAACACTATATTTATACATAAAAGGGCAACATCTATTTTATTGTCAATACCGCTCCAACAAAATTAATTTCCTTTGGGATTTTTGTATTTTAATGTTCTAATATTCTATCCGGCACACACTAAATGATGGCTTTCTTCCCTCTCTCTCTTTTTTCTTTATCTTTTTTTTTTCCAGAATGCCACTAATTGATAATTGCATGCTGGCCTTCATTTTATTTATTTATTTATTTATTTATTTATTTATTTATTTATCCCTCATTGCCACAGTTTTCTACCCTTCCCCTAGCATCCCATTTTAATCCTGTCTCCAACAGAGACAGACTCACAGGAACCCAAGAAAAATAGCAATACAGATGGAGCTGTAGCCAGCTCTAGAGAATGGCACCTGGTCCTGAGAAAGAGGGCGGGGAGGCTATGAATCTGGATGAGGCAGTGGGCTAGGCAAGGCATTTTAGGAAGGGAAAGAGAGAGAGATAACTGGTCCCCTTCCTGCCTGGAACACAGAGGCTACACAGTTCCCATTTTCTTCTCACACACTCCTGCCCACAAAGCTGAAGAGAGACATGGCAGAGCTTTCTGCAATTGAACACGAAGACTTGTTTAGATTCTATCTCTATGGACTGACAGAAAAGATTGACTGTATGGGCCTTCTGTTTCCCTTCTTTTGCAAAGCAAGACTTGCTGAGGCTGGCATAAGAGGGTCCTCTAAAACGCCAGCCTTGCAGGATCTCGAATCCTATAGAAGACAAGCCTCTGGGCTGTCCGGAAAGGATTATGTATGTCAGATTAATTGAGGTGGGAGGATCCTCCTTAACTCTGAGGTACTGTTTCATGGGTTAATGCCTTGGACTGAATAAAAATGAGAGGGTTTGCAATAGCCATCGTAGCTGTCTCTTTCCAAACTGCAGATGCAATGTCACCAGCTGCCTCATGCTCCTGCCACTGGGGAAGGAGGTGCTTCCCCTTCAGAGGAGAGCTCATCTGACAGATGTTTTATGGGTCTTGCCGAATATGTAGCAGGTCCATGAAAACACAGACACAAGTGCTTTGGGATACAGAGTCCATCCATTCTGTTTAACAGACATAAATTACTGACCAGAAGCAGCCATTTCTCCTCTTGTTCATCATCTGATGAAGGGGAGAGTTTTTATTTTCTAGATGATATATTGAGCCAAATGAAATGATCATTACGTCATTTCTATTGCCTGTCACCACTCACAATGAGATGGTTTTATAAGAAAAATTAATACTCCCACTGGAAGGGAATAAAGGGGTATGTGTGTATGCACATACGTGTGTGTGTGTTGAGGGTGCATGTATATAAAGGGTCTGTCAGAGAAAGATAAGGAGTTTTATTAATATTAGTTGACTGAGCCCCAGTATCATATACAGCACCAGGCATCCTTCCTTGGACTCTTCCCCAGGAGTGGCATTCTTGGGGAATGCAGTGGAAAGGAAGGGACTTAAAGGGTCCTTTTCAAACTCAATATATCGTCTTTAAAGACTAGGTAAGGGAGGGATAGCATGTCTAATGGAATAACAGGCATCTGGTGTTTGCCACAGCAGAAGGGAACCAGAAATGATATGGTTCAACAGGTTTTTTGGTTTTTTTTTTTTGGTTTTTTTTTTGTTGTTGTTGTTGTTTTTTTTTTGTTTGTTTGTTTGTTTTTTTTTTTTTTGGTGTGTGTGTGGGAGCTTTCTTGATATTTCAATGCAAGATTCCCAAATTCTGGGAAACCGTCTTCTTCTGGGGCAAGCCATTGGTGGGTTAATGACCTTGAGTTGAATTTAGAATGTAGATCTATGCCTCTTTCTGATGGCAGAGTGCATAGATGGTGAAATTATGAGTGGACTACGATGTTCCTGGCCTTAACCACATTAACTCTGAAGATGGCATTGTTCTTATCCTCCATTCCCGTTCCTGCTCTGGGACCTGAAGAGTGGAGGATCACTTGGAAATGTCTGTGACTTAAGGAGGGAGCAGCTGCCCCAGGGAATCCTTGTCTCTTGGGGAAATGGATTTTCTTCCCAAAGCGTGGTGGCAGCAATCTGCAGAGGAACCTTCACATGCCAGAACTTCTCAAGGCAGGAGGGCACAAGCACAGAACCAGTCTTGAGCAGTCTTCAGACCTGGAAACACAGAAGACAGACAGACAGACAGACAGACAGACAGACAGACACACACACACACACACACACACACACACACACACACACACACACACAAGATTTGAGTATTTGAAAGTAAAATGAAAAAAAAAAAGAAAAAAATCTAAACCACCTTGAGTTTCTTGCTGTGAGAACTGGATTGAATTATGTCTTACTGGACTTGGGGCCTCGTGGAGTTGTTGCATGATGTCTCGTCAGGGATAGATCTCATCTGCTGGCTTCTTACCAGTCAGCCTTTGGTTTAAGATTATAGATTGAGAACTGGATTATGAAATTTAGAGGAACAGATCAACTTATCTCAACCTCACAAGCTTCTTTTCAAATTCTGCCTGTGTTTACGAAGAGACAAGAGTACAGTAGGAGGGGAAACACCTGGTCTAAGTAGTTCTCACTATCTTAACACACAAATGCACTCACACTCACACACACACACACACACAAACACACAAACTTACACACATACTCATACACACACAAACATACAAACTCACACACACAAGCACACACACACAAACTCTCTCTCTCTCTCTCTCTCACACACACACACACACACACACACACCACACACCACACACATTGACTCAATGCTCATAAATGGGCTCTTTTTAAAGGCTTTGCTATTGCATACCCCTCAGGAGGGCTTCTCTCAGTCGACACCAACAAACAGAAAATAACTGTTGACAGGGTGTGGAAAAAACAGAAACCTTCCACCCTGCTGGTGGGAATGTAAAAGCAGCTTCATAGCTATGGAAAATAGCGAAACAGCAAGTCTGAAAAATTAAACAGCGATATGATTGATCAGTCCTACCTCTGAGTGCATACCCCACGTAAATAGGCTCTGAATGCACTTATGGTCATAGCAGCCATTGTCACAGCAGCCAAAACGTGGAGAACAACTGTAGGGTCCGCCCACAGACGAATGGATAAAATGTGGCATATCTGTAAAATGGAATATTATTCAGCCTTAAGAAGGAAGGACATTTTAACATATGCTGCAACATGATTATATATTGAGGACATTATGTTCTTCAAAAGGAGCCAGCCAAACCATATGATTCTACCAACTAGAATAGTCATCTCAGACACAGAAACGGGAGGAATGGGAATTGTTGTTAATGGGTATAGCGTTTCACATGAAAGAAAGAGAAGGAAAGACAGGAATTGATGATGGCTATACAGCGACAGTGTAGTTAAGGCCACTGGATTGTGAACTTCAAGCAGTTATTAGGCTGCTAAATTTTATACATATATTAACATATTCTGAGAACAATGTCTTTGGAGTTCATCAACTTGTGCTGGCCCTGGGATTTCATCCATGTGCCTTTCCCTTCCCTCTGTGCTTTCTGGATTTCCACATGGGAACAAATTGTCTCCTGTCTCTCATGGTGAGTGCTGGGGCGAGGATCTAAAGGCCCGGAACGTGCATAGTATATTGGGGAATGTGATGACAGAGACTTGATGTGGACTGGGAACAGAATGTGTCTAAGGTGACAATAGAAGCAAGCTCTCTCAAGGCTGCAGAGCTTTTGCTAAGCAGAAACCTGTGCTGGAAAATGCAGGCAGCTTTGCTTCCAGCATGGAGAAATTAAATATGGGACATTCTTCCCAGCTGGAGCCTTTGAGGAATGGAGACTACTACTGTTGCCCTGGTTAGTTGTGAGGCTGTGTCTCTGAGAGAAAGGGACCTCCCTCATATGACCAGGTCTTCAGAAACCACAGGGAGGTGGGAAACATTGAACACAGGCAGACCACCGTCCTCCAGCCCTTTGGTGGCATGAACAAGCGGGAAGCCAAAGCTAACTGGATTTTGGGATAGATATGCTCTGCTCTTTTGTATTGATGCCAAGAGGATGCAGGGCCTTTTTGAGAATTCCTTTTCAAAGTTTCCTCCTACACTTCTTCCTGGACCTGATTCTCAGAGTTCCTGAGCAGAGCTGGGGTCCAGCCCCAAGGAGCTAGAATGCAGTCAGGAGCGGAGTGGTGAGGTCACAGAAGAGAGAGCTGAAGTCTAAGTAAGAATGGTTCTTTGTGGCTAATGCACTTCCTCAACCCTGAGCCTGTCTGCCCAGAGGAAGCGATAGATTTCGTGGTTTGCCCCCGTGATTCCTTTGCTTCTGCTTTTGTCAGCTCCATTCATAACTCTGCTACCAAAATGTTAACGTCAGGAAGCCACCAAGCCTGAAACCACTGCCTTCCTAAAAGGTGGTTGGTGTCTGCTGAAGTTATATCTGTTTCCTAGTGGAAGCCTGTTATGTAGAAGGCTCCCTGGAGGAGTTTCAGGCCAGCTAACTGACACTTCTTGCTATGGTCTGGCTGGGATTTGCCTCTCCCCTCAGCGGTTCATGTATCAGAAGTTTAGTCCCATGTAGCATCATTAGCAGGGGCAGGGAGAGAAAGGGATTACTGACTTCTGTCCCTGGAGATGTTAAGGAGGAACAGGGCCCAAGAGTTCCTGAAGCTCCCTCACTGGAGGAAGAAGAAGAAGAAGAAGAAGAAGAAGAAGAAGAAGAAGAAGAAGAAGAAGAAGAAGAAGAAGAAGAAGAAGAAGAAGAAGAAGAAGAAGAAGAAGATAAAGAGAAATATCATTTTCAGGAAAACCCAAAGATACATCACATCCTTCCTTAGGGCAAATGAGCATCCTGGCCCTGACATTCGATCTGGGATAAGGACAGCCTAGAAGGCACCTGGCCCTTCTTTACGTCCACCATGCCAGTCCCAGGGATTGAACTCAGGGCCTCAGGTTTAGTGGCAAAGCCTTTTATTTACTAAGTCATCTAGCTGGCCCACGTGCTCTTTCCCTCTGTCCCTGTTTTCCACTCATAGGTCTTTCTTACTGATGACTGTAATTATGCATCATCTTTTTTTCCGTGGCTCCCCTGGGGACAGAATTTGGTTAGTATTTAAATGGTGGGAGGTCTGATCTAGGTCTGATCTAGATTTTGTAGCTGGGGTCAAAGCCTGGGAATGATATAGAGAATGCTTTTGATGGACTTTTGAGTAAAATATGTTAAGTTCATTTGAAGACTGGAAGGCAGGCAAGAGGAGGGGGTCTTCAATGTTAGGTTACAAACATTGTCAACATGAGAACAGTATGAGAGGGGTCTTCATGAGATAAGATTAGCCCCAAGGGTTCATCTTTGTGAAGGGAATGTGTGTCCTTATAAAATCCTCTGATGGGAGTTTAGATATTAAATGTGCACACAAGCTGTGTACTTGAACATATGGCCGTCAGCTCATGGCACTGTGTTTGGGAGTGGGAGAGGGTTGCTTGTTGGCTCCTTGATGGTTCTGACCTGAGCTCTCTTCTTCCTAATCCATCAGTGTGTATACAGGTCACATGCTGTAAACTCTCACTGCCCTTATTGCCATCCTTTCCCTCTATCGTGGTATCCCTTGAATCATGATCCCAAATAAATCTTTCTCTTAAGTTGTTCCTGTGGTAGGAAAAAATGACAAGTAACAAGGCCTTGGTGGAGGGATTGGGTTCCCCTTGAGATTTGACTTGGTCTTTGGCCACAGGTGAGTATAACACTCCTCCCCTCTGGTGAAGGCATCATCAAGACACCATTTTGGAAGCAAAGAACAGCCCTCGCCAGACAGCAATGCTTGCCAGTGCCCAGATTTTTTTGCTTCTCGGCTTCCAGTCCAGTGAGAAAGGAATTCCTGGTCTTTGTAAGTCACGGAGCAATTCGACTGTAGTTCTGTGTCTATGAATCGTGTTGGTGAGCTGCTGGTGGCTTTCTGAGACAATCTATTTCCTGAGGAGGGGTTTGAAGCAGACGACTGATCACGTTCTGCAAGCACAACCATTTATATATTAATTTCCTGGGTAACAGTGAAACCTCTCAGGGCTTTGGGTGAGTGAAAGATGCCTCCCACTTCTGACCACCTTAGGCAGGGCCAGATGACAAACAGGACATCAGGACAACAAAACGACTTCTGTCCCCAGGCGCAGCCATTACCCCTGGCCAGCTAGCAGAGACCCCTGAGTCAGAGGTACAACATAACTCTCCAGAGTCTATGCCCAGCAGAGGGTGTTGTGCTGGCCCCTTCATGGCCCTTGGATTGGTCTTTGTGATAACTTTGACATTTCTTTCACCCTCTATTTTCCTTCCTGTTGTGGTCATTAGTTGGACAGGCTACCACATGCTCTAAGGGATTTATGTCTTCAATCTACTTGGCTGTGCATCTTGGCTCATGATTTGCCAGCTGTGTGGGCTTAGAAATGTCTCTTAACCTCTCAGAGCGTCAGATCCTGTGTATATACAGCTAGATACCAGGAATTACAATTTTGCTGGGTGTAGTAGTGCACACTTGTAATCATGGAGCTTGGGAGGCAGAGGCAGGAGGATATCCCTAAGTGCAGAGCTAGCCTGGTTTCCATCATATGTTCTAGGCCAGCCAGAGCTACAGAGGATCCTGTCCCTAAACAAATAAGCAAGACTATGGCCTACATGTGCTCAAGGAATGCCTGTGTCTTCATGACCTACTCAAAAGGTGTCTCTGTTGGTCCGTTATTCCATCATTTTCAGGTTCAGGCAATGTGCACCTGAGGGTCTGGCCTTCCTACTATTGGCACTTCTGGTATAAATCCTCAATTTAAAGGCTTCCCACAGGCACTGCAAGGGATAGAAGGAAGACAATGTAATGTTTGGGTCACCTCAGGACTGCATCTCTAACTTTGCTTACATGTGCTAATGAATGCCAGAAATAAAATTTCACTCAAAGTAGGAGGCAGAAAGCAGGAGACGGGGCCAAGGAGATAGAGGGTGTCAAGCAGATGTGAGTGAGGGAGGAGATGGAGACCTTTCCCAAACACCCAGGGCAGTGGGAGGGAGAAGCCATGTCCTCCATCTGTCTCCACAGAGAGGCACATGTCCCTGCTCCCTGCCAAGCAGCAGCCTAGACAGACACAGTGGGGCCAGCATAGTGAGTAAGCTTGCTCCTTTTAAGACTAAAAACTTCAGACAGACAAGATGTTCTGAGACCCTTGGACTGGCCAAAGGCTTTGTCTGTAAATCTCTTTTGTCTTCTCCTAGTGGCTTATATTAGGAAGCCAGAAAAAGTGTATGTAAACCAGGAGCAAGAACAGGCAGAGCCTGGCCTGGTGGGTGTGGCTGTAATCCCAGTGTATCAATTACTTTTCTTGTTGTTGTAACAAAATACCCGAACAAAGCAACTGATGAGAGGCTTAACTTGGACTCCCAGTTCAAGAATACAGTCTGCCATGACCGGAAAGTAGTGGTGACAGGAGTTAGTCACATTGTATTTATAGTCAGGAGCTAGCAAGTAATGGGTTGCCTGTGCTCAGCCATCTTTGTCCTTTCTATGCAGTCTGAGACCCAGCCTAGGGAATGATGCCTCCCACAGTGGGTCTTCCCACCCCAGTCAATCTGATGTCTAAACTCCCTCCCAGACATGCCCCAGGTGTGTTTTCATAGTGGTTCAGGATCCTGCAACTTGGCACGTCAATATTAACTATCACACCCTTGAGAGGCTGAGGCAGGAGAACTGCAAATTTAAGGCCTGCTTGGGCTATAGGAAAAAAAAATAGGAAGAGGCTCTAAATCCTCTGCCAGTCAGCATCCTGATTTTACCCCAGAGCACAGCTTCCCCTACCTTTTCTTACCTCCTTACACTGCCCTCTCTCCTTTCCTTGGGGACTAAAGGAAAAACGTTCTTGAAATAAACGTTGCAGTGAAGGCTTCGGCAGACACTGAGTTCTTGAGTACTTGGAGAAGTTGCTTCACTCAGTTCAGAGACATTAAAGGGGTTCCTTCCCCTTCACTGGGTGGCCAGGCCCAGCCCGTGCCTTTCTGAGGATTTGAGGGGGCATAAATCAGATAGTTTTCTCCCTCCCCCCCACTCCCCAATTCTCTGCACCACCTGAAGCCAGACTTCAGGCTGAGGCCTCCTCTGGGTCCCAGAGTTGGGCATTTCTAGCCCACATCAGAGCTCCTTGGAAAGGAGTCTGGGCAAGGAGAGCTCTATCCATTTCTGCAGAAAATAAGGGTTCTTCTCGCATGGAGGAGCTTTACGCCATGAACAGTGAAGTGTGACGGATGCCTCCACTCATCGCCACCCTAAGCACCATGCATGCAGATGCCTTGGGGGACAACACATAAAAGGGCGTTTCAGAGAGGGGCCTAAAATGATGGAGGGGACACTGAGGGAGGGAGATGGCTTGCTCTTCTCAGCATTCCAGAACCTGGCACTGCTGGCTGGAGGCAGAACCAACCTGGTCTACTGCCAGCAGCAGATTTTTATTTGGTTTCTGACAAGCCCATTCCACTTCAGGGTAGCGAGCCTCAAACACAGCATCTTATTTCTTGAAATTCTCATCTGTTATGAGTCAATAATTATTTACCTTTTTAATACAGTTATAATCACTGCATACATAGTATTTTGCACTGTTTCCCCACTTAACACGATTTAAAAGTGAGTGTTTCCTGTTTAATGACACGGTTTTGAGTCTTGTCATTTAGGTATAAATGCATGTTGCTCATTAAATTTATCCCTCTTAATTGGTTTTGCCAAGCAATTCCCTCATTGCTGGACATTTGGGCTGTCTCCAGCTCTCACCATTATAAATAGAACGAGGAATGGCACCTTAACACAGAGCGATGATGATGAAGAGCCGAAATGCAGCTGACTTGATTCTCACTGGCAACCAAATTTAGAGTGCTTCATTGTTGTTCCTCCCTGAAGCTAGAGTAAACAGCTGCCTTGAAGGACGGCTGGATGATTTATAGGGAACAAGATGTGTTCAGCGGGTTTGTCAGTATCCCACGGCATTAAGGATATGCTTGTTAATTATCTGTGGTTAATATGATAATTTAGGAAAAACAACACTATTAGGAGTTCTCCATTAGGCAAAAGGCATCTCATTTTTGAGCAAACAAAGGCTCCAAAATGAATGACAATTCACCTCTGATCTGTGACTGGGCAGGGAGAACAGAGTGAATCTCATGTATTTTGACTTTCTTGCAGCACCCTGGTTGTTGTGGGTTAACAAAAGCTTCCCTTCTGGAAAACCCTCCCAGGCCCAGCCTCTGTCTCTCTTGTTGCCTCTGTACAGAGCCAGCCAATTCACTGTTGTGGGGCCAATCAGATTTGCAGGTGTCTCCACAGACCTTTGTTCCATTGGTTCATCTTAGGACTTTGTGGGGCAAGTGATAGTATTCTTATTTTTTAGGGTAAGAAACAGAGGTCCAACAATGGTGGGGAACTTGTCTGGGTTCCTACTGCCAGGTAGAAAGGGAGGATGGACAAAAGGACCAAGGTCTTTTAACTCCTTTCTCTAGTTTCCTTCCTGTTGTCTATTACCTAAGGTAAAGCCACCAGACAAGGACCAAGACATAAAGAGAGACTCATATTCATGTGGAAACATTAAACTCATTTTGGTCCCTCTGAGGGAGGATGTGTGAGCAAAGAGAGAGGGAGTCACTGGATGTCATGCTGGAGCCAATATCTGGAAGAGCCAAGGAGGAACAGCCCATCTGCATCCAACCTCATCGCCGTATTTCAATAAGTATCGAATGTAACTCATGGGCTGTGTTCAATCACTACCGAGTGTCACGAGTCATCCCCCTTCCATATTTCATTTTGGCTCGGACAGTGCAAACTCCGTCGAAGCCATAAAGAATACTTTTTATGTAGAGGTCATCTGCTGAGCCAGCATTTGCTGCACAGACTCCCAATTATCCTGTTTGGTGAGAGGCAGGAGTCATAGGATAAGTGGGGGATGGAGAAGGGTCCTCAAAGGGGCGAGGGCCCCACTCAAAGCCACATAGGATTAAGTTGTACAGTGAGAGATTGTGGTGTAGATGTGGCTTTCATATTTCATCTCCCCTCCCCTGTAATCTCCAAAATGACTTAGTCCTCTGTGTGCACGGGGAAGGAGCAGGATAGCACACGTCACAGCAGAAGTGGTCAAGGGTGCCTGGAGGTACAGCCACAGCCCACTGGAACTGGAGCTCAAATGTGTGGGATGTCACACTGATGGTGGTGTGGCCCCCGAGGACAAACAGAATAATCCTTTTCATAAATCAACCTCCATCCATGTCTAAGTGCTAAGTTGTTTGACGAGGCCTTGGTGAAGTTAGAAGAGAGATGGATTGGTCCTTGCTTCAAGTCCCTACTGCTGCATAGCTAAATAGATGGTCATATAAATAGATGCTGAAGAGCGTTGCATACTGCCGCAAAGCTAAATACATAACTTTGTACAGAGTCCCTTGTGCAGTGGGGGTGACTGTCATGTGCTATGTCCTTGCAGACTGGGAAGATCAGATGAGATGAATGCAGAAGTGTTTCAATTTGTTTTCCTTTTGAAACAGGGTATCACTATGCAGCCCAAAATGGGCTTGAAGTTGGGATGCTTTTGTCCCAGCCTCCCAAAAACTGAGTATCGGGATTAAAGGTTCACAGCATCATGCCCAGTCAAATGGTTCGATTTTAACCTTGTGAATCCCTCTTCCTTCCTGATAATTTGCTTTTGGCTAGTTCATGTAATCTTCTCGGCAGGGTTTTTCAGCTAGGTCCAGGGACTGACTGCTTCACCGAAGTCAGGCGTTGCTAAGCATGTTGACCTCTAGGCCCTACCAAAGACCTATGGAAATAGAAGCTGGGGGGAGGAGGGCGGTCCTGGGGCTCAGGGGTCTTCCCTTTTAATCTCATCCATGGATAATTCTTGGAGTGCTTTCAGTGATCTTCCTCTCTCTCTCCCTCTCTCTCTCTCTCTCTCTCTCTCTCTCTCTCTCTCTCTCCCTCTCCCTCTCCTTCTTCCTCTCCTTCTTCCTCTCCCTCTCTCTCTCTCTCTCTCTCTCTCTCTCTCTCTCTCTCTCTCTCTCTCTCTGTGTGTGTTTGTGTGTGTGTGTGAGAGAGAGAGAGAGAGAGAGAGAATATGTAGCTGTAGTAGGTGAGCTAAATGAAAACTTTTGAGTCAAGCCTTCTCAAGGGGCTTTAAGGTCTATGTTTTGGGGCTCCCCATACAGTGTAAGTGCACCATGGCTCTTTACCAGAGAAGCTTACTGGTGACCCCAGTATCTACCCACTGCTAGTTTTGTCCATTAGCTCCTGCACTGTCATTCCAGTTTGTTAGTCTGTATCTTTCTGGTGCGATCCTGTGGCTCCAGATGCCCTATCATAGAGTTAGAGGCCCCTCCCCGTAATACAGGGCTAAGTGAGTGTTTTCCCCCTTTGAACTAGGGGGCTCTACCAGACACCTCATTGGAACTTATTTTTGCAAGAAGGGCATCTGTTTTCAGTCCTGAGCTAGAGGAGGGAGACAGGCAGGCCGGGCGTGCTCGAGGGTCATAAGGAATGCCTGTAAGACAGTCTAGACTCAGGCTTGGGTCTGCTGAGAGCACTTCTGTGTGGAACAAACACAGACACTGGGTTCTTGGCTGACACTCACTCAAACTGACAAGACCCCATCAAAGAGCAAAACAGGTGAGGCTGGAAGAAGTCCAGCAGGCAATGAAGAAGGGGCTACTGTGCCCTTCTACTATCTCCAGGCTAGTGATGAGGAGAACAACTGGCTCATTCACCAGATGGGTTAACCTCTTAGTCTTGAGAATCCCATCATTCCTGAGAGTTTAGGGCCACCCAGGCCTTTCAGCTGAACCCCAGCCACACACAGAAGGCAATCCCTACTGTACCCCTAGCTCGCCAGCACCACTCTTCCCCCTCCACCCACAGTGACAGGCAGTGAGCGGCAGCGGATTTCAAGGCGGCCCTATGCAGTGCAGCCAGGGGAGGGTTGATTTCACACTTCGCTTAGCTCGTCGCTCTCCATGGTCCTGCACCACATTGGTCTTTCATTCACGGGGCTTTGTTCACCCTTGGCTGATCTGGCCCTTACCTAATTCTGAAATCTATTTTTCCTCTCCCCACCCCCGATTTACCATTGAGTTGTGTCAGTGTTACTGTCGACTTCTATATTTCTTTTACAATTCAGCCTTTTCTTTCCCTGTCATGGCCTTTCGGGTTTCTGAATGGCAGAGATTGTGAGAGCCGTATGTTCGCTCTCTCAGATACCCCAAGACTAGGGTCCACAACCGAAAGGGAATATGACCTGAACTAGGCCCTTGACTTTTTCACTTTTTTTTGTTTCTGTTGGCTTGTTTTGTTTTGTCTATAAAATTGGATAGTCTTAGCTGATGGCATCTCTACTCCTCTTTGTTGTTCCTGTTTCAGAGAAAAGGTCTCATGTAGCCCAGGCTGACCTTGAACTCATTACATGACTGAAGATGACCTTTGAATTTCTGATCCTTCTGCCTCCACTTTCCAAGGGCTGGGATTGTAGGCACGCACCGGGATTCGTGTGGGATCAAATCCAGGGTTCCATGCATAGCATGCAAGCATTCTACCAACTGAGCCAGACTCCCAATTCTCCTTCAGCTTTAACTTTCGTCAGTTCTGTGATTCATAGCACTGGACTGACGACGCGTGCTCAGTTTATTTTAACACATGTGAGAGCACTGCTATTAATCTGCTTTGTAGCAATAACAGAAAACCCTGGGTAGTTAACTCATAAGAGACAAGAAGTGAGGCTTAACTCCCAGTTCTAGAGATCACGGTGCAAGACTTGGAAAGCCCTTTGCTTTGGGCATCTGGTGGGCATTAGAAAGCAGTGATGGAGCACGCAGCAGAATGGAGCACGCAGCAGAATGTACTGTTCAGTGCATTGCTAGGAAGTGGGAAAGGGAAGGAGCATGGTGCTTAGTCCGGATCATCTCCTTCAAGGACATACTCCCAGTGATCTAAGGACCCCACACTAGGTCCTACCAAACCTAGGGACCTTTGGGAATATACAACATACAGATGATAGAAATAGTCAACTCATAAAATCTCTGCACAGAAAGCCTTTAATCTAATTTTACATTTAATTATGATAGTCCTGAGGGTGTCAACCATGCCAGCTCAGTGGATACCTGGGAGATTTAAAATACTAGCCTAAATTCAAGCTAAGCTTGAGATTAACAATGGCTGAAGCCCTAAATACTTGATCATTTTCTTTGTTTACCTGAGTGCATACCTCCCTTTCCTTTACAACATCTTCTGCTCTTTCTACTCAAGCTCCATCAGTACAGAGTGGGGGTTGGGACCCAGGTATGCTTGGCCCTGTGCTCTTGGCAACACAGACTCATTCTGAGACCCTTGTTGGCCACTTGTGTGCTTTTGAGTGAATTGGACAAAGACACACTTCTGAATTGCATGTACCTTTTATTTACAGCTTAACAACTCTACTTGGTGGTGCTGATAAAAAAGGAAGGGGTTGTTTAGATGAAGGTCCTCTATCCCTTTGTCACTGCCTGAGATAGCTGAATTCTCATATTGCCCAGGGGCCTAACTCATGAGACCATCCAAATGGCTTTGTATATCACAGTCACTTTACCGTGGCGACTCTCAGATAGAGCCTGAGCTGGCCTTTGTGCTTCTCTGGATCCCAGTCACGTATTTATATAGTGTTTTAGAAATGGATCGAGTATAAAAAAAATATGTCTATGAAATACACTCTGAATGCTGCCAGATTTCACAGCTGGAGCTGTATGTGGGAAGAGCCAGGCTATTTTCTGTGTGATTTTAATCACCAAACCTTGCTTCTTTTATTAGCCTTGGTCCTCTTTCTATTAGCACAGTCTTTTCTTTTTAAAACCCTGCATTCTCATGGTTATCATGGAGCAGCAGTTGTAAATGTTCCTGAACACATGCCATTGGAAGAAAGAGCGTCTAGACTCGGTCTTAAGCAAAACGTCCAAGAGCCCATCACTGCTAACAGCAGCTGTCTTCTGTCTTCCTGTGGGCTCCCCCCTCACTCTCTGAGCTCCAGCACAGGTCTGAAAGCCTTCTTGGTGGGTGTTGATCTTACTGCCAGAGAAAGTGGATAATGTGCTAAACAGTGACCTCTTGGGTATCTGACCAACCACTTTCAGCATTGAGGGGTTTTTCCGGATGGATAAGAAAGGAGATGAACAACTAAGAGGTTGTTTCCCCTGAAGGGGTCTTGACAGCTCCTGGCAGCCACAAGCCCTTTCTTTCCTTCATTGCTCTTTGCTCTCTGCCAACCACTCCAAGTATCTTTGGCAGGAGACTGCAAGGGGATGATGACCTCTGTGGCTGGAGAAAGAAGAGGGGTGCAGGGAAGTGTCTGTGTGAGTCACAACCACACCCTTCTCTTTCTCACTCCTGTTCAGGGGACTTGAAACATCCTGGTCCCAGGTAAATGTATCTTTTTAATGTATCTTACAGATGTGACCACCTCTACCCCAGGTAATGAACTTATGAGAGAAAAGGATTACATTAGAATACTAGGGCTCAGTGGGTGGGGGTCATCAGATAGTCATTTCTTGAAATATGCCATGGCAGGTTTACACCACAAAAATAGTGTTTTTGTGTGTGTGTGTGTGTGTGTGTGTGTGTGTGTTGTGTGTGTGTGTGTGTGTGTGTAAAATGAGACTAGCTAGTCTGGCTAGCAATGCCACATGATCAGATCTGCCTATCCCCCATTCTCCCTCCACAGTTCTGGAGTCACATGACCAGCTCTTAATGTGTTTGGGATCTGAAGTCAGGTCTTCATGCTTACACAGCAAGCACTTTCTTAATCAGTATACTGAACAGTCTTCCAGGCATGGGATCTTTTTTATCTTGAGAACTTGTTTGCTATGAAAACCACTCACATCCAGGCTGCACAGCCAGAACAATGAAATTCGAATCTGTGTGTGTCTGAGGTGTGATGATTTCAGAACTCAGGTAGTTTTAAGATTCAGCTAAACTTGGACCTGGGGGCACTTTCTAAGCTAACTCCTCATTTTACACAGCAGGGGGTGGGATCAAAGGTGTAGATTAAAGCTGCCCCCCACTCCCGCAAGAAAACAAAACAAAACAAAAAACCCCACACCCCCAAACCAAAAAAACTCTGGTAGCTTCCAGGGTGATTTCCAGACCCTAGGACAATTCAACTTTCTCCTACAAAGTTAAAGGATGTGCAGCCTCATCTCTGTACCATTTGGCCTCTTTGGCTCTCCCCTCTGTCCCACATTCCTTTACCTGACCCTTCTTGTTAGCTATCAAGCAGCACTTGCTAGGAACTGAGGCTCCACATAAGGCTCCTGTAGGAAACAAGAGTCCCTGCCCTTACCATGCAGAGGAGCAACATTTCCGATGGTTCAGGATTCCTCAAAGTTGGGAATTGGGCCTTCACTCCTCAAAACATCCTGGTCCTTCTGTCCCAGGGAAGCCCCTCATCTGTATACAAAAGGATGGCCAGAGAAGGCAGCGGGCCCTTCTCCTAAGAGGGGATGAGTAATGAAAATACTTTACAAAGTACTTTCACAAGCATGATCTCATTTGGGTTGATGACCCAGGGGCTCCTGAATGGAGAAAGGAGTGGGGGGCTTGGGAATTCAAATTGCATCTCCATTGTCTTGGGAAACCCTTTCCGGCAAATAGGAGTCAGCAAATCCCCACCTTCCCATCCCTCCTTCTCAGTCCAGGAGCATTTAGAACTAATTGAATCACCAGCTCAGCTAATGCAGCCTCCATTAAGACCACAATGTCCCTAGGGAGAAGCCATTGAAGATAAGTAGAAAGAGCCACACCCAACTCCAGGATCACCCCAGCCCCCCACTGCCTTAGTCATCTTAGTGCCCCATGGACCTGCCTGTCTGACCCCTTAGATGTGTGGTGGGAGGGGCTGAGAGCAGGAATAATTTATGTACTCCATTTATTTCCTTATCCCAAGGAAAAAAATGTAATCTTAGTAGAATTGATAGATATACATTCCTAATAGGTGATGTGTTTCTCTTCTTGGTTTTTCTCTTGAAATAAACTCTTTCTCTTTTGGGGAAATTGAATCACAAAGTAAATAGCTGACTGCCCAAAGGTCGGGGGCAGGGGTGGGGGGAGCTGGAAAGGTAGCAATAAAAACTTGGTGCTCTGACTTGTTAACACTCAGACAACAGCAACTTTTATCTGAGGTAGGATGTTGGTTGGGTTTACTTACTGAATTATGCTAGCCGTTGGGTGGGGTTAGGAGATGGGGTTAGAGATGGGGTGAGGGGTTAGGAGAGGGAAGCAATCACAGCAAGACAGGCAGTCCAGGTTCTGGGAGTTGTGGGTCTGATGGCCAGGGTTAGTGTGGGAATGCTAAACTCCTATGTGTAAACGAAGAGAGGGAACTGGTTAACTTGGGTCAAGTGTGCTTTATCTCCCACCAGTGTGTTGGTGTACATGCTGTAGTTCTGTAAAGGCTGAACACTTACCAAGTCCTTCCAGAGCTCTCTTTCCATGCTCAAGTCACCATGACTATATCACCATATACACACTGCACACGGCAGGGCTCCCAGGGCTCCTCTCCCATCCCCCACGCAGCTCTGTGCCAGGGATGAAAGCGTGTCTGATTTGTAAGTTGGCCTTTCAGTTTCACCTGGTCTGTCTGCGCTCCATCTCCACTGTCTGGATTTCCTGGGTGATGATAGAGCAGGCAGCCATCAGCCAAGTCAGTCCAGCGCTGCTGAGGGCCCTGGTGATTAACGGTCAGTGTTTAGGTCAGCGATGAATTCTTTCAGAGAGGTTTGAGCTTTCCCTTTTAAAAAGAGAACAACACATTTGCATGTTGCATCACAGTATCTTTTTCTGAGAAAGATTGAACAAGACAAAAAAAAAGCACACAAAAATAAAAATATTATTTGCCACCACCCAGGAACAAATACTGCAAGTGTTTCTTGCCAACTTTTTAACTAAAATGTGAAACACACACACACACACACACACACACAATACATGTATTTATATTCACACATATATCTACATAAGAGTACAGTCTCCATGATCCAAAGTGTACCCTCTTATCCAGAGTGGCTTTATTTTGGCTATATACCTATATATCTATTGTTTCACCAATAGAAGGGCAGTCTCAGAGATTAGAGTGGAGTTGAAAAATCAACTAGTGATGTCTCGGGTGTTCTTCATTGTGTAAGGACACTCTGTGACACCCACACAACACTGAAATTATCAAAGACACACTCATTAGAACATGTCCCTGAGTTTATTAAATGATGACAATGGTGTCTGTGTGTGGACTCCTTGCTACTGGAGCAAATCTAATCCTAAACCCCGAATCCCAGTGCTCCCAAGGCCTGGACTTTCTGTGTATCATATCAGTATTCAGAAAGTTCAGATCTGGGGGCTTTTAGATTGTGAAAACCCAACTGATATATTATATATGCAGTATGTGTGTGTGTGTGTGTGTGTGTGTGTGTGTGTGTGTGTGTGTGTGTAGGGGGTGTGTAGGGTGTGTGTGTAGGGTGTATGTTGACAAAAATGAAAATGAGGTGAAACTTTGAGTGTAGCCATTTTCAAAGAGAACAATACAAGGGGGAAGAACGAGAAAGGGACTCAGTTCAGTTTTCTTGTGGTCACAGGGAGAGGTTTTTCTTGAGTCAGATGACATTCCAGGTCTCAGACATGCTTTGGGAGGTGTGAGGGTTGTGGGGGTGGGATGCCAGCAACCTCAGTGAACATGGGCAGATTTTGGGCATCCCTGATGGACCTACTATCCCCTAGTTATGCAGACACATGACCTCATTGTCCACATCTGTAAAATGGGGCTAACAATGACATACCTAGAATGTTTATAGGCAGAGCCTCAGTCAAGGAGCAAGGGCAGGTATTTATTTGGAAGGTAGCCCAGGAGGTGAGGGGATGGGTCAGAAAAGCAGGTCCAAGCAAGGAGGAGGCATAGTATTCCTGGCATCTGCAGCCCGTGGTTGGGCCAAAGGCTCGAGCCATTGATTTGTGGCTAGAGTAGGACTTCTCTTAGGCTTAATTTGTAAGAAGTTTGTAAAATGGGCACAGATTCAGAATCAGCTCCAACAGAACCAGTGAGGTGAAGCTAGCAACTTAGCCCACCGAATGAACGCATGGAGGCCATCTTCCCTCAATCTTGCAATCGTTGACTTCTCGTTGGTGGCTTAGAATTGGCAGTGGGAATATTTACATCAGGTGCATGGGTGATTACCCCAAGTTGGATACTTGGAGATTTGGGGATTAACCGTTTGTCAGCTGCCCTCGAGAAATCATGCTGGGAATGGTGATCTGTCCTTCATATGGGCTCCTGTTTGGGGGTTGGTCAGTGCTGGGCCCACCAGGAGGCACATCATAGTCTAGCTAGACCAAGCCTTCTAAGGGGTTGATATCTCTCTCTCTCTCTCTCTCTCTCTCTCTCTCTCTCTCTCTCTCTCTCTCTCTCCTTTAATGTATGACCCCCTCCCCCACCCCAATCACTTAACTGCCTTTTACAGATATGGGCCAAAGTGTCCCCTTGGTCTCTTGCTCCTTCCCCATTTCTCCATGCCCACCCACCAGGAGCTGCCTGCCACTAAATTGCCATGCCAGCAATTTTCTCAGCCGCTTAAAAGGCCATCAAGACAGCATCAAACTGCCTGTACATGCTAAACCCAAATGGCTATGGAGCAGAGCCCAGAGAAGGATGCTAAATTGGATTCTATCAAATCAACATCAGCTGCGTGCAAGCCGCCGATAATGAAAGGCTCCTAACGATGGCGTTCATCTCTCTAAAGAGATGACGAGGAGCTGAGAATGGATGGCTGTTGGCTCTTGCTGAAGAGAGGTGGAGGCACCCAGGATGGGCCCTGTGATCGATGGCCTTTGGTGGTTACCAGCAGGAGGGAAGTCTGTAGCACAGGAGGAGGATCGTTCTCCATTCTCAGAATGGGGACAGATGTAGGAAAGGTATTGGAAATCCTCTGCACATTTCACACACACAACGCACCCCTCTCCCATCATGCCCTGCTCCCACTGGCCCTTTACTTATCCTCAGGCCTTCGATGGTGACTACAGTCAGGAGGAGAATAAAATGAATAGTCTAGGGTCTAGTTTGGGGTCTTTCATTTTCCACTTGAATCTCCAGCTTTGTTCTGGATTATATCTTCTTGACCTGTGTGTTCGTCTCCTATAGCTGCTGTAGAAAATGGCCACATACTCCTGGCTCAAAACAACATAGATTTATTAGCATATAGTTCTTAAGTGAGAGGCCTCATGAGTCCCGCCATGTACTGAATAGCATGTGGATAGGGCTGTGCTCATCTCTGAGGCCTCCAGGAAGGGTGGCTTTTTTGTTTTTATTTTCTAGCTCCCAGAGATCACCATCATTGACTCATGGCCCCTCCTCCATTTTCATTGTAAACATGACATCATGTCCTCCCTCCCTTCTATGGTCACTTCTCCATAATCTAGCTAGGAACGGTTTTAAGGCCTCTGATGATGAGGATGGATCAACTCGGACAATCAAAGGTCATTCTCTATGTCAATGGCCTTGTCTTCGACAGTATTGGCCACTTCACTTTGTGATATTAGGGGACACCTATGTGTGGGCATGTTTCAGGAAAGCTCTTGATTTTTTTTTCCTGTGTAGTGTGCTGAAGCTTTTTTGTTCACATGTTCACATTCCCTTCTTTTGGCTGAAGCGCCTGGTGATCAGGCAGTAGCCAGATGGGACCAGCATTCCCAGCCTGAGCTGCCATGGCCACAGCCAGGCAGCACCGAGGAAGTGGCATATGTGGTTATCGCTGCCAAGGTCTGTGCCAGCTGGAATGTGGAGTGAGAGGCCTGCTGGATGGGGCTGTCTTGAGTCTCCTTCCTGACAGTAGGGAAGCCAGTGATGGTGCTATTCAGTCGATGACGCTTCATGCTTTCAAAGTCACATCGACGAGGGGGCGTGTGCGGCTTGGTGGACCCATGCTGTAGACGCTGGCTAAGTCAGGATTAGTCAAGGACTGCCTTGTTACTGGTGGTTTCACAGCCAGATCTGGAACTCTGAATTTCTACCAGTGCTTTGCTCGTCTGCAGGAAGCATCTTGAGATGGTGTAAATGGCTTAGCTTGGTAGAGGGCTCAGCAAGATAGCACAGCATCTGTGCAGACAGCAGACAGACAGCAGGAAGCCGCACGTGCCTGGGTGTCTTAGTCAGGGTTTCTATTGCTGCAATAAAACACCATGACCAAAAAGCAAGTTGGGGAGGAAAGGGTTTATTCAGCTTACACTTCCACATTGCTGTTCATCTCCAAGGGAAGTCAGGACAGCAACTCAAGCGGGGCAGGAACCTAGAAGTAGGAACTGATGCTGAGGCCATGGAGGGATGCTACTTACTGGCTTGCTTTTCCTGGCTTGCTCAGTCTGCTTTCTTATAGAACCCAGGACACTAGCACAGAGCTGGCATCACCCACAATGGTCTGTGCCCTCCCTCACTGATCATTAATTGAAAAAAATCCTTGCAGCTATATCTCATGGAGGCATATTCTTAATTGAGGCTCCTTCCCCTCTGGTGACTCTTGCTTGCATCAAGTTAACATAAAACCAGCCAGTACATTGGACTTCTTGTCACAGGTAGTACTCTGTGCTCCAGGCTTCTCACCTGCTTGTGCAAGGTAAGATTTCTGTATACCACCAGTCACACAGTACTGTGTCTGGCAGGGTCTTGCAATGTAGTGACTGGTGAGTTTGTAGGACATCAAGAAGCCTACTTCCTACGAGTGTCCAAGGTCTCAGGCTCACCTTTGCTATTTTCTGACCAAGTCAACTCTTGACCGGTGTTAAAGGTGCTCTCCCTCCTGCAACTGGCAGGGTGAACCTTTGTGAGCAAGTCCAGGCTTGCTACTGAGAATCTTCAGAACTGCCTCACAGTAATCAGGCTAATGCTTGTGAATATGCGGCTACACTGGATCACAGGAATAAAAGCCATTGTCCCGGGGACTCCTCCAGTGAGTGAATGAGACCCCCCTCTAGTTCTCCTTTTGCAGGTGTTATTTCATAGGTGCATCTGATCACTGGCAAGTATTTCTAAGCACACATGATGTACTCACAGGGAACACTTAGAGCCTGCCATCTGACTAGCTTGTGTCCAAACTCCCACCTCTCCTACATTCTGCCCACAGGCAGCAATTCCTAATCACTAATTGGCCCCAGGAGCTGTGGGGAGTATGTGGAGAGAAATTGGCAGTGGAGTCTCTAGCAGAGGGGGTTTTGGGCAATTTACTCTATTTGTTTGAGTCCTAAGCTCTTCGTTTATAAAGAGGGGTGATGGTCATTGCAAGTTCTTATCAAGAGTCTGTTTCTGTATCAGGTCTAGAAGGTAGGGTCACAGAGCTCTCAGGCGTGGTTTGCACAACAGCATCACAGGGGTTAATTGTACATGTTGGCTCTGCCAGCTCTCACATGTGTTTGGTCACACATCAGTCTAGGTTTTGCTGTGCCAGTCCTTTTTAAAAAGACCTGATGGGCACATCAGAAAGCATGGCATAAAGGAGCTTACCATTCACTGTGATTGACAGCAAGGGGTGGCTGAACCCCACCAATTGAAGGGCCCCCAATAGGAGATGATTCTCTAAACTGCCCTTGGACTCGAATCTGCAACATGAACTCCTGGAGTTTTTTATCCTGACACACAAATGTACAACCTGCAGCCCTTATAATCATGCAAGTCAGTTCCGAAAAGCAGCCTCCCCCTCTCTCTATCCTTATCTCTAATATGGACATTATACAGCAGGGATATGATCATGCCAGTGACATAGATGGGAAAGTGAGAGAAACTGCCACCACAATCAGAAGCAAATATGTCCATTCATCTATATGCCCTACATTTCCCAGACCTCTGTGCATTGAGGTTGGTCATCTGACAGGACCATGGGCATAGGGACACATTAGAAGTGTGTCTGCCTTGGGACTGCCCACTCTCTTTGTGTTTCCACCGAGTGGGTAAGTAGACCTGGAGGAGGTGTCTGAGAAGAAGCCTTTAAATATCAGGAGCCTTGGTTCCCAAACTGTTCTACGGAAGGCCAGCTCCACGGAAGTAGGCTGTATGTACACAAGAAATACATCCTTATGGTAGGAAGTCGATTAGACTTTGAAGTAGTTGGTAGCAAATGGTATACATTGACAAACCATAGTCTAAAGTATCCCAGCCAGCAATGGGCAATTGGGAGTCCAACTCCAGAAATCTGGCTTGTTCCTTATAAGTTTCTCTACCAGGCAGCTTACTGGGCTGGTGTACTGGGCCTCAGTGAGACAGTGGATCACAGACTTGGCCCTTGGAAGCTTCCCCAGGGATGATAGTTACTTGTCTAGCAAAGGTTTTATTTCAGACAATGACTCAACAGTGACTCATAATACTGTTGTGAGCAAAATGGAATATCACAGATCAGCCGATGGGTTCCTTACTGGTTGCAAATCATCCCCAAGATATGTTGATTAATGAGTGGATGTCAACTAGAATGTCCCTTGTGCTAGGTCATAAAAAGCTTGCCTGTTCCCCCAAAGATCCATATGACATGTCTGTTTTCTTTGACTTTTTTATCCTGATACATGAAGGCATAAGAGGAGTGCTTAGCCAAGTGATAGATGAAGCAACGCTAGATAGGCGAGCTAATATGCTAGATGACAGAATGAACATTCAAAAAAGGTCTGGGCAGGCCAGAACAATGGGCTGAAACTAACAAGATAAAATGTAAGAGGTATAAATCAAAGCCCTGCCTTCAGTTTAAAAATTGAGTAAAGACTGGGTATGGGCTGTTCCGTACAATAGCAGCCCATGTATGAAAGAGTCCTGGGACTCTTGTTGTCTATTAGATGGATGTGAACCAGGAGAATGGCAGCCTTTTTAAAAATGATGAGCACTGGAGGCTGCATTCACGGAGTCATTGTGCCCAGACCCCAGTCTTGCATGGGAATGTATACTGATTGCTCAGTATGTGATGGGCATTGTGCTGGCTTCTGGAATAGACCAGTGAATGGCACACATCAGCCCTGCCCTCAGAAAACTGATGTTTTTCTTTTTAGTGATAGAGTTATTCTTTGAGCTGCAAGTAGGTCATAAGATCTCACAATCATGTGATGTGAGGAATGGTCTGGAAAACCAGGAATGAGAGAGATTTAGGGACACTTTAGAAATACAAAGAATCGCATCTTCTTACAAGCGTTACATACATTGAAGAGGGAGAGAGAACAGTAGTTAAGAAAATAGGGTGGGCCTAGGGGGTTGGGACTATCTTCTTGTTCTTTCCATTCATCTCCTCCAACAATTCCAAAGGTAGATATTATTTTTCCATTTCAGACATGAGCAAACAAAGGCTAGAGGCTAAGCCAGTTTGGATATGCTTTCAGAGCAGACAAGTGTCTAAGACAGGATCTAATGGCATCTCCGCTCATCCAGAGCTCCTTGTTCTTTTCTGTTTATCACCTGACTCAGCTCCCACCTGTGATGGAGGAAGACATTTCTAACATCTGCAGTGCTATGCTTCCTTCCTTGGGGATGTTCTCTGCAGAAGCTGTGAGTCTCCTGGGACCTCCCACAAAGGGTTTCTCCACTGATGCCTAGGGGGTAGTGGCAATGGAGGAGGCAGACTTGTGGATCATGACCTAGATGCTCCTTTAACAGAGAAGCTACCTCTAGCAGCTACACATCACCTACTTCAAATAGCTGATGCCTGCTCATCCTTCTGGCTTTAACCCAATATCACTAAGAAGTCTTTCCTTCTTCTCAGCATGCATTAGGTGCCTCCATGATGGACTCTTACCACGCCACTGGCCAGCTCAGTGTCTGGCTGAGGTTCTCTTAGGATGGAGCTTGGGTCTATCTTATAATCTCCTTTACCCTCATTACCCAAAACACAATAGGTACTCAGTACAGGCTGTGATAATTTACCCAGTCTCCTAAGATCTGGGGATTGTTTCGATGCTGCAAAAACAACCCGTGGGTCTTATACTTTGACTCCATGCCTGGCTTGGGTGGAGTTCACTGTAAGACATGGTGTGAGGACAGGACAGAGAGATGAAGGGGCTGCTGGGTCTCTCCCTAGAATCTTCTCTGCATCACTAGAAAATATGCTTTGCTGACCATGGAACCAGGACAGGCCAAGTGAGCCACCCTAGTGACCTTAGGGGTCACTTGGGCCTCTTTGTAGATTCTAGGCTGCCCTATGTTTCTTTCCAGTATTCTCAGGAATAGACCGTCTGGACCTAGGGACTATGAGTCATCACTTGGTTGCTCCCTGCGTCTCTGGCTTGACTCCATAACCATAGAGAGGTCTGGGTTAATGATAGGCATGGAGGGTGATGTAAGCCATACAGTAGAAACAAAAGCTCCCAACTGCTCTTTTCCTTCTTGTCAGAAAGCACAGTGGTGGACTTCATAATTACTGTCATAAAGGACCATGCACAGGGAAGGTCATTAGTCTCATGACTAATGAAACTAATATGTGAGAAAATCATTTTTCAGTGACAAGGGAAGTGTCAGATGAGGCAGGCCCAGGTCCCAAGTAGAGTTCCCAGAAAAAAGAGGGGAGGAATTCATTGGGTCGCCTGCCCTGGTCTTAGGGGAAAGGCTCAGCAGGGGTGGTGGTCAGGTTGCATTTTAAGTTCCTTCAGTGTGGGAGCTGCCAGTTAGGTCCCCTCTGCTGGGCAAGAGTTCAAATACCCCACTGAGAGAATGATCTGTGCAGAGGCAACTGAACTGAGTGGCCAGACACTGGTAATCGGCAGGATGACATCCTTCAGGGGACAAACTGGGAGCCACTCTGGATGCAGAGTCACCCTTTCTTCTCTTTTAAATGTATCATAGCATCTTTCACATGAAGAATCCTCTAGAGCCTTCTTGGGGCTCAGAGGGGAGATCTGTTGATCTTTCGGGTGTTGTTTTCTATTTGCTTCATCTCTCAGCAAGACAAAGGGATGCAGATCTCAGTAACTCGCAAATTCCTCAGTCAGCTCATCTCCATGTTCCTGACATGGAGCTTGGATGGAGCTTTCTCACCCTCAACCTTGACTCTCACACACGTGGTTACCTCACTCCTCTCCTCTCAAAATCCATTTTCTACAAGAAAGCTTCCTGTATAAATGGATGTGGTATATCCATGCAGTGGAATATTATAGAGCCCCTAAAAGAAGGTAATTTGGACACATACTCTAGTAGATGCACTCAAGACCAGTCTGAGTGAAGTAAGCCAAACCCAAAGGGATGAAGGGTGTCATTCCACTTATATGAGCAACCCAGAGTGATTGAATTCATAGAGACAAGATGCAGAGTAGTGGTTTCCAGAGGCTGGAGAGATGGAAATGGGAAGCTGGGTCTGGGTACAGAGTTAGCTGTGCATGGTGCCAAGAGTCTAAAAGTAGCAATGCTAGCTATACAATACCAAGTTGATACATTTTACATTATGTACATTTGCTATAGTAGAAAAACAAGGCTTTCATCTTCTAGTTTGAATCTGCAGTGTGAGTGGCCCAAGCTTTGATTAAACAGGTTGCGCTGTCTGACTTACTATCTCTGTGCACTAGGCTCCCACTTCTCACCCAAAGAGAAAAGTTTAGTGCCGTGTGAAGATTCAGACTAGAAGAATTTCATTCAATGGATAGCAAGCACACCCTGAACACTAAGTACACAGCATTGGCGTAACTGAGTACCAAGCACTTGGGTGACTAGGTATTCATCTCGGAGTAAAAAGACAAAGACAAGCAGGGTTTCTGAGTTAATCCAGTGTGTTGGATTTCCACTTCTTAGAACATTAAGTGGGTGGCCACATGAGGAGGACAGGGTGTGACCTCCAGCTGTATTTGCAAACACAAGACAGATGGAAGGCACACACTGATGTGGTTCAGGCCGTGGGACATCGAGGTACATCTTCACCTAACCCCTGGGATACCCTATGGATATCATAGCCTGGATTGAGCTAGCTAGGGCTAGGGCTAGGGATGGGATTGGGGTTGGAACTGGGGCTATGAGCTGCTCATTCCCAGCTTAGCCTTTTCTTCCTGTCTCCATCCTCCACTCCTTCCCATATTAAAGGCTCATTTGTCTCCTGCACTTCCCTGTTCCCTTCCGCACCCCACTCAGCCCAAGTGCTATAATTTATTCACAGTGCACATCTCGAGCCTGCTGCTCTCAGTCACTGATGCCATCCATATTCTGTCTTGCATTATTTAACTCTGGAAAATGTTCTGGCCCCAAAAATAAAGAGGGAGAGACTCATTAGTCTAGGCCACATATATTTCTAAGTCTTTGAAACTTCAGAGAGCTTCACAACCATTATTCCAAAATTTCTTTCTTTTTTTAGAACAGTGGCCCACGTGAAGTAGGAGCATCTTGGTTCCCAATCCATACCAGTCTTACCGAGTGGGCTCAGTCAAGGTTCTGATCCTTGCCCTGCTTGCCATTTGCTGAGCATGTACTTCATCATGACCCACATCTGATCAAAAACAGACTCATTGCCTTGAAGAGTCAGAGGCTCTTCCCCTTCGGTCTCAGCTAGATGGGACTCAGGCTATAGCTCCTGAACTTGGCTGTCTTAGTTAGGGATTTACACTGTGAACCGATACCATGACCAGTGCAAGTCTTATAAAGGACATTTAATTGGGGCTGGCTGTTAACAGATTCAGAGGTTGAATCCATTATCATCAAGGTGGAAGCATGGCAGCATCCAGGCAAGCATGGTGCAAGCAGAACTGAGAGTTCTACATCTTCATCTGAAGGCTACTAGCAGAATACTGGCTTCCAGGCAGTTAGGTTGAAGGTCTTAAAGACCACACCCACAGTGACACACCTGCTCCAACAGGGCCACACCTTCTAACAGTGCCACTCCCTGGGCTGAGCATATACAAACCATAACATTGACTCAGGTTTTTAAAAATCTATTCTCCAAAATTTAAACTCTACCTACTCACCACCCATTCCCTCAGCCCTCACCTGCTGGTTCAAAACCCTTCTAAAAATCTTATTGCTTATTGGATGGAGTCCTATTTCCTGCTATGGTGTCTATGGCTGTTGCCTTCTTCTCAGCTGCTTATCTGCCCACATGTTTAGTCCTGTGGAATCCTGGGCTGACAGTGATTCTCCAAGTAAGCCAGGTGGGTTTCCAGCCCCACGATTTTCCTCCTGTTGGTTTTTTTTTTTGTTGTTGTTGTTGTTTTTTTTTTTTTTTTTTTGGACACCTTTTTTTTTTCATTTTTTGTTTTGTTTTGAGACAGGGTCTTATGTAGTTGAGCTCAAACTGGTTATGTAGTTGAGTATGACTTTGAACTTCATGCCTCCACCCTTCAAAGTGCTGGGATTGTAGGCATACACTGTTAACTCCATTTGTGTAGTGTTGAGGAGCAAAGATTTGTCCATGCTAGACATGGAAATTCACATTCACATGCCAACTAAGCAATACCCCCATGTTCTGGTCTTTATGGTTCTTCCCTGTTCTTTGTCTGGCAGGATGTAGCTCACATCATGCCTTGGGGCAGGATTGGGTACCATTCTTCTTTGCTCCCATAACACCCTGCATCTACTTTCAACACAGTCTTTTCCGTGGTACAGAAAGAAATGTGTTTGCTGATCTATCTCCATTATAAGACATTTTGTTTCTTAAGAGCAGGAAACCAGCCTTCAGTCATTTTTATAGCAGCAATGCAGCATCTACAAAGCAGAACAAAGTATATGTGTGGTGGGAGTTTGAGAGAAAACACTATCTTTGATTTTATTCTCAGAACAGTGGAGGGAAGCAAAATGCCTAAGGATACAGGGTGTCCTAATAAAGATTGTGTTTCTTCTATCTGTATCGATCCCAGGAGCCTCTTCCAAAAATGTTTCACTGAGGTTAAGATGCTCAGTCAAGGTCACACATATCTGCCCAACATCTCCTTTAGTCCCAAGTTCAAGACTAGGGACACACCTCTGAAAGCAAGGTGTTTACTTGACTTAGAAAAAAATACTTCATCCAGGTATGTCCAACCTTTGCTATTGTGATATGATGTCATCTGTAGAGCTCACATTTGAGAACTACACAATCAAGTGACAGAAAAATGGCAAAAAAAAAAAAAAATCCCAACCCGATTCACAATGCTTTAAGTAAGCTTGTGGTTTTATGTTGGTCTATCTATACTCATTGCTATCCTTGATGATCACAATGTGACCTGGCTGGTAGGCCATAGGTTGGATACACTGAGCAAAATCACAGTTATTAACAGGACTCTGGATGACCATTTTAAAAATTAGTGTCCTTGTCCATATGGAATAGCTGGTGACGGATTAGGGAGGGATCAATGCAAACTCACCCCTTCTTTTCATCCTGGGGAGGAGAGAATGTGAATCTCTGAGATGTTCAGTGTCATCACTTGCTTCCCAGAGGTGAAGGAAGCAAAGGAACTGTGGGCCAGTGCCCAAGACCATCCCAGGAAGTGCACATATATGCTACAATTGTTTTCTCTGCTGCTCAAGGAGAAGGAGCAAGTGTTGGGACAAAACCTGCCACAGCCAAGGTCGACCAGAAGTACCAATCATCTTTCCCTCCTGCAAGGACACTTCATCCCTATCTATCCATAGACCTAACAAAGCAATCACAGCCACCCACTGGTTCCATCTTTTACTCAATCACCAACTGATTTCTCAGGTCCTGGTGGCAAAGCCACCGCCCCAGTATTAACACAGACTGTAATTACCCATTCTATTCCTCACCACCGCAACTCCGGTTTAAAGTTCTTAAATGGGCCAGATTTTACCATCTTCTTGCTGTGGGCATAAAAAGGACTGAGGTCCTCTAATCACTGCCTGGGGCCTCAGAGCAGCCAGCCATAAACTGCAATATCTACTCATTTATTCCTGTTCATTCAATTGGGTTCAAATTGCTCTGAACGAATTCTTGGGCTGCAGAAGAAGCTGTGCAGGCTTATTTTCATTAGCAGGGGGACAAGGAGCAGGGGGATGGGGAAAGAAAGGGAAGGGCAGTTCTCTGTGCCTCCAACCTTTCCCATCAGTCCCAAGGCTCATACCTCTCCTTCCATGCAGGAAACAGGCTACCCCAGGGTGCCTGAGTCTTATCTGTACAGAATGCTCACTTCCAATAAACTCCTGATTGAACAGGACAAGCATAGGAAGGAGAGCTACATCTGTGCTTTCCTCCAGCAGAGCTGTGTCTGACCATGGTTTGCTTTTTGTTTTGTTTTGTTTTTTGTTGTTGTTGTTGTTTTGTTTTGTTTATCTTTTTTATCTTTTTCCAGGAGCTGAAGGAGTTTTCTTAGAAGAAGAGTCAGGGTCCCAGTTAGACATGGCCTTTGAGGTTAACTGTGAAGTGATTCTTAAACACAAGTGGATTTTCTCTCTTACTTTCAATAATGTTCTCATTAGGACCACTCCATCCTAGCATCCTGGGCTGAAATGATGCTTCTGAGGTAAAGCCATTTGGTCTTTCTGCCTTGTGTTCTCTCTTGATATTCTATTTTGGTTTTACTGTGTAGGGAATCTCAGACATGACTTCTGTGGATTTCCATGATATAGCAGGAACACTTTACTTACTTCTCCTTCTTCTCCACCTCCTCCTTTTCTTCCTCCTCCCCATCCCATTCTTCCTCCTCCTCCTCCTCTTCTTCCTCTACACCCCTGTTCCATCTATCTGGTCCTCTCTGCCTATGACTTAGACCATTAGGAAGTCCGATCTTCAGGTCAGATGACCCTCATTCCATGAGTTCCATGAATCCTAAAAACATATAACTTAAGAGCCAGAAGAATTTCTATTCACCAACTTTCCACTTCTATTTAGGCAAGCAAATGACTTCTTTTAGATCCTCTCCAATTTCTCCACAAGGACTTCAGAATGCTTCTACCCATGTCACTCTGACCACTTTCAAAAGGGTTTGTTGTTCTTTTGAAGTTTTCTTCCAGGGAAGTGGATTGAACAACGATTGATCACACACCATTTTTCTCTTTCCCTGGCAACAGTGTGAGATTTTGGATTCAATACTCCCAATCCATTCAGCTTCATGAAGGAAAACCTGCAGTGGAGGTGAGGCTATGCTAGGAAGAATGCTGGGTTTGTTCCCAGAACACTTGCATTTGGGGCATGGGCATAGCCAGGTAATGAATGGCTGGGGTGCTGACCAGGGACAGTACTACAGGAGAAGCATAGTCCTAATGGGAACAAATGAAGCAACCAAGAAAAAGTGATGAAGGAGGATGGTGAGAATGGGATTGGTTTGAAGAGCCAATGTATGATGTGTGAAGTGGGGAGGACATGGTCAGGATCAAGAGTGTTGGAATGGCATCAATCTCACTTTTGTTCTTCTAGAAGGTACAGCTGATTTTTTTGTCATTTTATTTAATTTTAATTTAATTTTATTTATTGGATATCTTATTCACTTACATTTCAAATATTATCCCCTTTCCCAGTTTCCCCTCCACAAACCCCCTACCCCCCACTTCTATGAGGGTGTTTACCCACCCACTCACCCACTCCTGCCTCAGCACCCTAGGTACAGCTGATTTTTAAGGTGCAATTCATGGAACTGATTTCTGATGCTTTTCTCTTGAACCAACAGTTCATGCTTGTAATCACTGGCTCCAGACCTTACTGAGAACCCTGGATTTTGCAGGTTTCCTTCGTTTCGTCATCCAGCAGATAGAGAAACCTATCTAAAGAGTGAGCTCAAGGTTGCAGAGACAGCTCACTGTATAAGGCACTTGTAGTACAGGTGTGAGGATCAGAGTTAGAATTCCAAGTACCTTGGGAAAGTAAAGATAGGGGGACCCTGGGTAAAGCTTGCTAGCATAGTATATAAGATGAAGGTCAGTCTAGGAAGGCACATGCTGTCAGCCTCTGGCCTCTATACTAACATCTGTTCTTGAACACATATACACACATGTGACCATATACACACTCAAATTTGCATATACACATACTTTTTCACACAAAGGCATACAGATTGAGCTTATCATCTGGACAGACAACATGTTTCTGCCAACTCCAAGCCAGCCTTTATAAACAAAAAGATCTAGCTACTAATTTTCTACTATTTTCTACTAATACCATGTCAATAGTGCTGTAGATAAAAATGGCTGAAATGATTTCGAATGATCTCCTCTTGGCTTCCTTGGCATGGTTGAATGTCTTAATCGCTCAAGCACAGAGAAGCAGGGTCCAGCAGTAGACTCATCTTTTTGTTGAATGTCTCTTGGGTTCAGCCCACTGCTTCGACTAACAGCAAACACAGCTTTCTAGTGGTAATGGAGGCTGGAGCAGGCTTGGAGCCTTGTAGCTTGACGGACAGAGCTGGACACAACAGCAATCAGAAATACATCCCAGAGTGGAAGGCAGTGGGAAGACTTTGTTGACTCATGTTTTCCAACGCTCCAAGACTTCCTGGCAACCAAGCCTGCTTGGGCTGGTAAGTTGGGAACAGTGGCTTCCCAGAAGGTCCATTCCTGACCTCAGCAGTGTGCTCTGGGTATTAGACTTACGTCTCTTGGGGCAATCTTCATTGTCAGTCACTTTTCTTCTATTTTCCCCTGAATGTCTTGCTGAATTCCCCTTCTCATGGTTAATAATAATAATAATAATAACTTCTACTTAATGAATGATCTACATCCATACCTTCTTTTTTATAGTCTACAGAGAAGGTGGTTCCTATCATCACCCCATTTCACAGAAGAGGATACTGAGGATGGGGAGATAGTAAACCATTTATCTTAGATTTCTTAAAGAAGATAAAAAGAGTTGAGATCCAAATTTGAATTGGTTTAATGCCAAAGACTGTGGCCTGGCCATCATAGTAAAGCAGAATGGGAACCTGTGTTGCGAGGGATCAATGACAGATTGTGGGAAGCCGCCCCCACATTCGCCGTCACAAGATGGCGCTGACAGCTGTGTTCTAAGTGGTAAACAAATAATCTGCGCATGTGCCAAGGGTATTTCTCCACCCCATGTACTCTGCCTTCCCCGTGGCAACAACTCGGCCATGGGCTGCAGCCAATCAGGGAGTGATACGTCCTAGGCGAAGGATAACTCTCCTTAAGAGGGAGGGGGTTTCGCTTTCGTTTTGGGGCTTTGGGCTTGCTCTCTTGCTCCTAAAGATGTAAACAATAGAGCTCTCGCTCTGGCGCTCTGGCGCTCTGGCGCTCTGGCTCCTAAAGATGTAAACAATAGAGCGCGCTCTGGCGCTCTGGCGCTCTGGCGCTCTGGCTCCTAAAGATGTAAGCAATGGGGGGTTTGAGGCTTGCACGCTTGCTCCTGAAGATGTAAGCAATAAAGTTTTGCCGCAGAAGATTCTGGTTTGTTGTGTTCTTCCTGGCCGGTCGTGAGAACGCGTGTAAGAGTTGGTGCCGAAATCCGGGACGAGAAAATCCGGGAAGAAAAAACCCGGGACAAGAAAACTCGGGACGGGAGTTAACCATCACCGGCGCAAGGAAGATTCCTCATTCCGGAACCAGAACTGCGGGTCACGGTCATAAAGGTTCCCGCAAAACAGACTGTTGAGAAGGACTCAACTGCGTGAATTCAGAACTCTTCAGCTGGGGAATGGTGGTAATGAAGTGTTCCCACAACACAGACTGTTGAGAAGGATTCAACTGCGTGAATTCAGAACTCTTCTGCTGGGGAACAGGGTACCCGTAAGTATAGCTTTACAAGGTAAGTCTGGCCTTGAACTTTCTAACGAAATTCAAGACGGTCTATCAGAAGTAAAGTGGGAAATAGCTTTACAAGGTAAGTCTGGTCTTGAACTTTCTAACGAAATTCAAGACAGTCTATCAGAAGTAAAGTGGGAAATAGCTTTACAAGGTATGTTTGGCCTTGAACTTTCTCTAGTGTTAGAAGCCCTTTTGTTCCTTTTCACATGTTATCAAGTGGTTAAGGCAGGGCGGATTCTGGACGAAATTCGAGACAATCTATCAGAAGTAAAGCGGGGAGAGAGAGTAGGAGCAAAGAGGAAATATGGTACACAAAATAAGTATACAGGCCTTTCCACGGGTCTTGAACCCGAGGAAAAGTTTAGGTCAGGTAAGAATACCTGGGGAGAGATTAGAAGGAAGGAAAAGAAAAAAGAAAAGAAAAAAGATCAATTAGCGGAGGTCTCTAGGAGAAGGAACCTATACTCATCACTAGATGAGCTCAAGGAGCCAGTTCTTAGTAGTTCTGAATCAGATGAAAAGGCTATTAGGGCCTGGAAAGCGCTCTCCCGAGCAGGTGAAGCCACTGGACAACTAACAAAGATCGTCCAGGGACCTCAGGAGTCCTTCTCAGATTTTGTGGCCAGAGAGACAGAGGCAGGCTCTTGCAGCCTACAAGGTCTTATTGTCCACCCTGGAGTTGTAGATCAGGATTATAAAGGGGAACTTCAGGTTCTCTGTTCTTGTCCTCAAGTTGTCTTTTCTATATCACAAAGGGACAGAATAGCTCAACTAATAATTTTGCCAAGCCTACATGGCTGTTTTCCTTCCTCTGGTATTCCTTGAGCTGCCAGAGGGATTGGTTCTACTGAAAGTGATTCTTATTACTTAATAATGCCTTTAGATTGTTGTCAAATTTTATCTACTCATCAGGCCATTACAGGTCTGACAAATGGATGTCACGCATATTTCCTCCTTTGGGAGAAATCAATGTTTACATGTGTCCATTGACACCTGCTCTGGTGTAATGTTTGCCACACCTTTAACAGGTGAAAAAGCCTCACATGTGATTCAACATTGCCTTGAGGCATGGAGTGCTTGGGGGAAACCCAAACTCCTTAAGACTGATAATGGACCAGCTTATACATCTCAAAAATTCCAGCAGTTCTGCCGTCAGATGGACGTGACCCACCTGACTGGACTTCCATACAACCCTCAAGGACAGGGTATTGTTGAGCGTGCGCATCGCACCCTCAAAGCCTATCTAATAAAGCAGAAGAGGGGAGTCGAGACTCTACCCCGAGTACCAAGAGTGTCTGTGTCTATGGCACTCTTTACACTCAATTTTTTAAATATTGATGCTCATGGCCATACTGCGGCTGAACATCATTGTTCAGAGCCAGATAGGCCCAATGAGATGGTTAAATGGAAAAATGTCCTTGATAATAAATGGTATGGCCCGGATCCTATTTTGATAAGATCCAGGGGAGCTATTTGTGTTTTCCCACAGAATGAAGACAACCCATTTTGGATACCAGAAAGACTCACCCGAAAAATCCAGACTGACCAAGGGAATACTGATGTCCCTCGTCTTGGTGATGTCCAGGGCGTCAATAATAAAGAGAGAGCAGCGTTGGGGGATAATGTCGACATTTCCACTCCCAATGCCGGTGATGTATAGTGCTCAAGTATTCCCCTGCTTTTTTACCACTAACTAGGAACTGGGTTTGGCCTTGATTCAGACAGCCTTGGCTCTGTCTGGACAGGTCCAGACGACTGACACCATTAACACTTTGTCAGCCTCAGTGACTACAGTCATAGATAAACAGGCCTCAGCTAATGTCAAGATACAGGGTGGTCTCATGCTGGTTAATCAACTCATAGATCTTGTCCAGAAACAACTAGATGTATTATGGCAAATAGCTCAGCTGGGATGTGAACAAAAGTTTCCGGGATTGTGTGTTACTTCCATTCAGTATGAGAAATTTACTAGGGCAGCTAATTTGTCAAAAAGTCTTTCTCAGTATATGTTACAGAATTGGACGGCTGAATTTGAACAGATCCTTCGGGAATTGAGACTTCAGGTCAACTCCACGCGCTTGGACCTGTCCCTGACCAAAGGATTACCCAATTGGATCTCCTCAGCATTTTCCTTCTTTAAAGAATGGGTGGGATTGATATTATTTGGAGATACACTTTGCTGTGGATTAGTGTTGCTTCTTCGGTTGGTCTGTAAGCTTAAGGCCCAAACTAGGAGAGACAAGGTGGTTATTGCCCAGGCGCTTGCAGCTCTAGAACATGGTGCTCCCCCTGATATATCTATGCTTAAGCAATAGGTCGCTGGCCACTCAGCTCTTGCACACCACGAGGCTAGTCTCATTGCACGGGATAGAGTGAGTGTGCTTCAGCAGCCCGAGAGAGTTGCACGGCTAAGCACTGCAGTAGAAGGGCTCTGCGGCATATATGAGCCTATTCTAGGGAGACATGTCATTTTTCAAGAAGGTTGAGTGTTCAAGTGTCCTTCCTCCAGGAAAAACAACATGGGACCAGACCAGGACCCCTCTAGGTGATGAGCCTGGAAGGAGGTTATGTGTACGGCTCCTTTACCTGCACACTGGGGATTTGACCTCTATCTCCACTCTCATTAATATGGGTGGCCTATTGCTCTTATTAATAGAAAAGGGGGAACTGTGGGAAGCCGCCCCCACATTCGCCGTCACAAGATGGCGCTGACAGCTGTGTTCTAAGTGGTAAACAAATAATCTGCGCATGTGCCAAGGGTATTTCTCCACCCCATGTACTCTGCCTTCCCCGTGGCAACAACTCGGCCATGGGCTGCAGCCAATCAGGGAGTGATACGTCCTAGGCGAAGGATAACTCTCCTTAAGAGGGAGGGGGTTTCGCTTTTGTTTTGGGCTTGGGGCTTGCTCTGCGCTCTGGCGCTCTGGCGCTCTGGCGCTCTGGCTCCTAAAGATGTAAACAATAGAGCGCGCTCTGGCGCTCTGGCGCTCTGGCTCCTAAAGATGTAAGCAATGGGGGGTTTGAGGCTTGCACGCTTGCTCCTGAAGATGTAAGCAATAAAGTTTTGCCGCAGAAGATTCTGGTTTGTTGTGTTCTTCCTGGCCGGTCGTGAGAACGCGTGTAAGAACAGATGAATCCTTTCACTGGTCCTCATGTATAGAATGTGGGATCCTAACGTCCAGCTAAGTTACATGTCCATCCTCTCAGTGCCAACTTTTCTAAACACGAATTGCCATCCATTCAAGCAAGGCAAAATTGTTGAGAAGCAGCTGAGACTACAGTTTCTAGAGAGATTATATTTGGCTCTTACCCCACTATAGCATGTGTAATATACAGCATGTGTAATATATAGCTTTGAATAAGTTGCTAGATTCTTGTCTCTTTACAAAGTGGGAACATCTTGCCAATGGCTACCTTCTGTAGGGTTCACTTGTGAAGGTATACTTTCCTGTAAGGTATACCTTCCTGAAAGCATATCTTTCTATGGCCATATCTTTCTATGAGGAATGCCTTCCTGTGGGGAAATATATTTCTATGGTTCGTGGCTTTCTACTGGGCATATCTCTTTTTGGGACATGCCTTTCAAAGAGCATGACTTTCTATGGGGCATGCCTTCCTGTGGTGGCACACCTGTGCTAATTATGATTATGATTGTGATGACGTTAACTGGACACAAACTGTAGTCATTTGGGAAGAAGCAACCTCAATTGAGAAAATAACTCCATTGTATTAGTCCATTGAAAATTTTGTGAAATATTTTCTTGATTAATGCCTGATGTAGGAGGACCCAGATCACTGTGGGTTTTGCCAAACCTGGGGTAGATGTTTCTGGGCTGTGCAATAAATGTACCTGAGCAATCCATAGATAGTAAGCCAGTAAGCAGTATTCCTGCACAGTGTCTGCTTCGGTTCCTGCCTCCAGCTTCCTGCCTTGATTTCCCTTCATGTTGGACTATAGCCTGTAAGTGGACATGAACCCTCTCCTTCCCCAAATTGTCTATGGTCATGGTCTTTATCAAAGCAATAGAAAGGAAACAGGGACACCTTTCTATGGGATATATTTTTCCTTAAGGTATACCTACCTGTGCGGTATAAGTTCCTGTAGCATATACCTTCTCCAGCAGAAAGCATCTTGGAACTGGAATCAGATATTAAGATTCTATTTTCAATAATGACACATGACAGCAGCCTTGCTCAAACATTACCACTAACCCATCTAAGCTTCAATGTCTTTACCTGTAAGATAAGTCTACTAATTCTCCCAAGCGTTGGGATTTCATTAGAATCAATGAAGACAGCAATGCTTTAAAGAGGAAAAAGATCCATGCAAGAGCAAAGATGGGAACCAATGACTCATTGGGTCTGCTAAGTCCTCATGGAGTCACTCCTAAGCCATCTCTGTGAGGACATAGTGGAGAAGAGAGAGGAAGGGAGGCTTGTCTGATTGTAGAAAGGAGATGCACGCATGCAAGCGTGCATTTCTGGGTGGGGGTGGAGGACAGTCTCCACTTGGATGATGTTTCAGTTCTTATCCGGCAGAATCAGCTTCTCATCAGCATCTTCTCAGAAGGCCCTCAGCTGCAGTGGGAGGGCTTACTTCCTAACAATGTCTGGGTGCTGCTGGGTCACAGGAGTTGTGTAGATGTTGTGCTAGGGTTGACTCATGTAAGGACAATGCATTGGAGTTAAGTGTTGTAGACATTTTATACAGAACAAGTCCTAAGCTAGGGGCTTGTGTGGGGGCAGAGCTGCTTTTTAGGGCACTGTGGTCTTACAAGAGTCATGTGAGAGTCTATCTGTGTCCTCACCTGCATCATGTGGGTAGGCATCTACGTTATCATTTAAATCTTCTGGAACATGTTTTGTGGTGACACCTTTAACCTGAACACTCAGGAGGCTGAGGCAGATAGATTTCTGTAAGTTTGAGGCAAGCTTGGTCTACATTTTGAATTCCAAGCCAAATACACAGTGAGGCCCTATCTCAAAACAATTCTCCAGGGATGAGGATTCCAAACTTGTCCTAGGAAAACCAAACAAGCTTTCATAAATTTAATATTCCAAAAGCTTGGGTCCCCATCTCTTTTTAAAAGCTTAAGAAAAATGTTTTAAGTTTTTTATGAAGGGAGGAATAAAGTTTATCAACCTCTATCTGAGAATAGGATTCTTTTTCATGAAAGTTATTCTCACATGTATTAATGCCAAAAGTCGTGAAGTGACAAATTACTACATAAATTAAAACTTGACAACAACCTATTATAGTTTCAAGTTGGTGGAAGTCATGAAATTCTGGACCAAAATGTGGTAGCTAGATTCCCATATGAGAGAATGAAGATGGCCAGATGACATCATGATCAAAGCAGTGTATAGCTGAAAGGTTTTATTGTGACTGTGGTTCCAGAGGGACAGTTCATAATGGTGTTGGTAGGAAGGCATGGTGGTAGGCAGCTAGAGCAGGAAGCTGAGAGATCCTATTTTTAAGCACAAACAGGAAGTAGGGTGGGTAAACTGGAAGAGAGGCTATAAATGCCTAAACCCTGCTCCCAGTGACTTACTTTTTCCAACTAGGCTGTACCTCGTAAAGGTCTGATAACCTTCCCAAACAGTGCCATCAACTGGAGAAGGACCATGTGTTCAATACACGAACTTATGTGGCATGTTTCTCATTTAAATCACCCGATCACCTATACACACACAATGAATTCCATTGTAGGAAAGAAGCCTGTGTTAGGGGGCCCAAATCCTTTATAATGGGCAGTAGCCACTTATATTCCACTTATTACCTTCCAAATCTGTCTGCTACACAAACATTCTTATAAAGTGATTGGAGCAGTCACTCAGTACTTTGCTTGTAAAACATGGAAAATCCCAAGAGTTCCATGGGAAAGGAAGGTTTCTGTTTTGCTGTGTGTTTCTTTAATCTTTGTCCCTAGATTCTATTTCCTAGCTCCGTCATTTTTCATGCAGTAAGCTGGGGAGGGTGGAGGCTAAGACTTTTATTCTTCCTTGTCCTGCTTTCTGGGAAGTACCATTTATACATCTAGCCCTGGGGACACCCATGATGAAAAAAAAAAAGCTTGCCTCCTTCTTCTAGGGTCCTCAAGGAATCTATACATGGAAGGTACATGATCTCATCTCCAGTTCTAGAAGCATGAAGACAAATTGCATGCAATTTAGAAGAAAGCAACTTAGGTGATTACGAATGATGTCAGGGGAAAGAGCTGCACATAAAAGTGTCTGCTTAGGTTGTGGAGAAACAGCAGAAGGCAGGACTGTGGGAGGCGTTCCTCACTTGTGTGTGCCAGGCATGGAGAGCCTTTCCTGATACAGACCTCTAGTTGTTCTCACCTGACTTGGCCTCCCTCTGTATCAGTACATCAATTGCTTTTCTCATCACTGGGACCAAAATACCCAAAAGAAACAACTGAAAGGAAGAAGAATTTCTTTAAGTTCACAGTTCAGAGAATACCATCTATAATGGGTGGCAGGGGCATGGGAGCTAGAGTGGTTTGGTACATGACAGTGGAAGTCATCTCTCATGGAGTCAATCAGGTAATAGAGTTGAGTCAAGGCTATAGTCAAGGTATAACCATCAGGTTCTACCTACAGTGGCCATATCCACAACTAGGTGCTATTGCCCAAATTCCAAAATAATACTGCTGGCTGGGGACCAAGTATTTGGAAACATAAGTCTATGGGGGAATCATTTTATATTCAAACTGTAACAGTTTCCTCTCTTATAAACTTGATGAAATGATTATTCTTGTTGCTGGAGATTAAAGACATACTATATATTAATAATTGACTAGCAGGGTGCCTGATTATATGCTAGTTTTGAAATACAATAAATGAGAACCAGAAAGAACCTTAGCCTCATCATCAGTGCTTTTGCAGAGGCCCTGCATGCCATTCTATTACGCCTTTATGTTCATGTCCATACATAAGAAAGAAGAATGGAAGGCTATCGGATTCTAGGTCTTTCCTTGTTCCTTAAAAGCTAGTGCATTGGTGGCATGAAATGGAACATTCTTATAGCAAAAACCTTCCAAAGGTTCTAACTGACTTTGGATGTTGACATCAATGTGTAAAGACTTGTTATTCTAGGGGATGACTAGAGGCAGCCATAAATTCCTTAGTTCCTTCAATTCTCATTAGATATCTCTAGGTTTATGTGAAGAGAACTTATTACAACTTCCCACAGGTAAATTAATCTCCCTTCATAACCCCACTTGTGGATGCCAATGCTCTTCACTTCTAAGGAATCTCACAAGACATTTTTTCAATCAACTTCTATTGAGTCAATAATGATTATGTCTCTACCTTCTATTAATAAAAATCAACTGCCAGTCAGAGCTTTTGATTAGTCTCTGACCATTGTTTTCTCATTGGGCTATAAATCAAAACATGATGTTTTAATATAACTAAGCAAATTTATCTCCAACAAACTATTTCTGTTGTGTTTTTGGAAATACTGAAAGTTGCCCAAAGATTCTCCTGAGTACTGCCAAGAAGCACTGGAAACCATTAGGCACAAGACCAAGAAGTAGAGATGAGCTATGATGATGGCTTAGTTGGTAAAGCACTTGCCATGCAAGCATGAGTTCCCAAATCTTGCCTTTAAAGAGCCAAGTGAATGTGTGGTGGTGTGAATTTGCACTTCTAATATGGGGGAGGCAGAGAAAGTAGAGTTCTTGGGACTAGGCAGACCAGTAAGAGACCTGTCTCCAAACCAAAGAACCTAGATGGACAACCCCTGAGGAACAACACCTGAAGTTGACCTATGGCCTCCACATATACATGCACACATCTATATAGAGATGTACATGCATGCACATACATAGAGAAGATGGTGAGGATGAAGAAGCAGCAGCTAGAAGGATCTTAGTAATAACATGGTCCAATTTTTGACTTTAAAAGGAACCGAGGATTGAGGCATTTATCTATGTGAATGAATTCTCTTAGAGTTGGCCTCTAGACTGTTAACATGTCACTCTTTTCTGAGAATGAATGTGACATAGGGGAAGAATTCCTAGTCACAACTGAGCTGTCATCAAACCAGTTTGACCTGAAATGCCTGGAGCTACCACTCACATTTCTCATGCCATCCACCCTCTGCAGCTGGCCTGCAAAACTGCAGCTACTGTTCATTAACTCCCCTTAGCTCCATGGAATGGAAACACTAGAGACTTATATTATACCAGCCAGATTTATAAAGGTAAATAAATCTCCAACCCCAAAATGACCATGCAAAGAACACATTACTCAGTTAATATAAATACAAGCTGCATGCCTAGATTGGGCAAATATACCCTACACTACTCTATTGTCCAAATATGAAATCCCTAGCTACTTGAAGCTCCTCCAGGAAATGTGGGTCTGCTCCATTTTCAACCTCTTCTTTCTCCATCTTCTTTCTCTGTCTTCGGTCTCATCCTCTTTCCTTCCTTCTCTTCTCTTTCTAAAACTTTTGACTCTGCCTTTTTCTTCCACTGCCCAATCAAGGCTCTAGTCTTTATTTGGCCAATTAAGATTTTACCTGATATCACCCGAGTACATAATCTACTCCTCATCAGGGCACCCCTCTTGAGGGAGCAGAAAATACAAACAGCAATCCACAACATTTCTCTCTTGAGCTCCTCATTTAGAACCCTGTGACAACTAGCTGTCTTTCTCTGGGTAATAGTCTGAATATGAAATAATGTCCTAGAGGTGTGTTGAATGTCTGGTGCCCAGCTGATGGCACTATCTCAGGACAGGTTCTGGAAAGTTTAGGAGAGAGGATGTAGCAGGTGGAAGTAGGTCATATGGGTAGGGTCTTGGAGATATTTTGTCCTTGGCCCTTTCCTGTTCTGTTTGTTTCCTGGGTCTTCCTCTTTATTTCCTGGCTACCATAATGTGAAAAAGTTCATGTCACCAGGATGTTCAGCTCATCCCAGGCCCAAAGTAGTGCAGTCAGCCAAACACAGATGGAGCCCTCAGAAGCCATGAGTCAAAATAAATATTTTTGGCCAAAGTGCTGAGAAAGCACATGGTCTCTGTCATGAGTCTGACATTCAGAAGAGATGCAGACCCTGGTATTTTAAGGTTAGGCTGCACCATGGGGAGGAGTCTGAGCTCTGGAACCAGTCCCTTGTTTTCTAGTCACATAAGTTCCCTGATGTAGGTCTGTGTCCTTCTAAAGAATTATTATTAAGATAAATCCTATTTTGAGCTGGTGTTTGATGCTAGCTACCAAAAGAATCTTAACTAACAGGAGCCATAGGATTCATAAGTAGTGATATTGCCATGAGAACCCAGACCTTGGAACCTTCAATTTAGTGTTCTCTGTAGCATAACGTGCTGCCTCTCAAATATACACATATGTCCTTGGTGTAACTCTAATTTGAGTGACACAGTAATTATTAGACAGTGGAAGTTCTAGGGGAAAAATCAATCTTTTGTGGTTTTTATTGAAAAGTCTGTCTTTTAAATTTTTTGAGATGGAGAAAACAAAACCCACAATATACCTAAATACACTATTATATTAAATTAGAATAATGAATCCAGTTTACTTTAAAATGTGATAGTATAACACAATTTCTAAGGTGGATTTGCCAAAACTTCAAAATACAAAATAGACATTCTGTAGATTTTGAAACAACATTTACTGATATATTTAATAATACCACTTGGTTTTTCTTTGAGTTCTTACTGGGGTGCAAATGAATATGTATCTCCAGACAAAAGAATACACATTTTTTTTTCAAGGTGTAAGAGGGAAAATAAGGCTTTTACATTTTATGAATAGTTGTATTTTATCCGTAGAGATACTCCATGCAATTACTTGCAATCTCCTGAGAGAAGGAAATGGAAGGGTCAAGGGATGTTTGTATATTAGTCAACTTTCCATTACTATAGCAAAGTACTTGAGTTTACAACTTTTAAATAGAGGAAAGATTTGCTTTGTCACAGAGCATTGGAGGTTTCAGTCCATGGTTGGTTGGTGCTGTTGTTTTGGGGCTTGAGCTTGTCCATCATGACAGAGGCATGCTGCTCTTCATGTGAAGAGTAAGAAGAGGAGGAGCCATATTCTTTAAGGGTGTGTCCTCCTGTTACTAAGCGTTTTCTAGCTAGGTCCTACTTCAAAGATGTTCTTTTATCTCCCAACAGAGCTGTGTGTGGATTGGGAACCAAGCTTCAAACACAGGGACATTTGCTCCATACTCATTCAAACCATAGCAATGGGCTAGAGTTAACCCCGGGTGTTTGCTGCTCTCTAACCTTTAGCTTTGATTTCCAGGTAGATTTTGAACAAAAGAAAAATAATGCCTTGGTTTATGTGTTATCTTTATAACTTCAAGAACCTTGTACACAAATAGGTGTTTAGTAAATACCCACAGGAAGAAGAACAAAATAAGAGAAGAAAGAAGAAAAGGACCAGGGAGGAAAACATCGCTAGAATGAACAGTGTCCATGGGCAGCTTATTTGAAAACTGTCTTATCAAGAGTCCCTGGAACACATGTCCCACGAATTTCTGTGGTAAGTTGGGAGATTTGTGGCCATCTAGGCTGGAGTGAGGGGTGGTGGACTTGCCAGTGCAGAAAGGGAGAAGGATAGAGAAGGAGAGCAGGAGGAAGAAAAGGAGAAACTAAAGCAAAGTGAAAGGGAATGGGTAGGGTTGGGGTTCAGAAGCACATGGTGGGGAGCTCAGAGCCCTTGGCCCCAACCCTGCTGGCGCCTCCCCCCTGGCTCACAGTGCCTCCCCCCCCCCCCGCATCTGTCTCAAAACTTCCTCAAGGAACCTTCATAGCCAAAGAACACATCAGCTTCCTTTTAATATGTTATCGGGGCATTTGTACTTTAGTAGATTTTTTCTATAGGAATGACTTTGTAATGATGGATTTTTTTTTTTTTTTTTTTTTTTTTTTGCCACCAGTCAGCGATTGGTAAAGGTTTGCTTCTTGAAATGACTCTTGCTGAATGCCTTTCACTGGTCTCTTCCCGTTTCTTCTCACTTTCTCCTTCTTGACTCACCCTCTTCTGTGCATCATGTCTTCTGTCTGTTCCTTTTTCTTTACATTTACTACTTGATTAGTAAGCCAAGAATTAAAGACACCACCACCACCACCACCACCACCACCACCACCACCACCACCACCACACACATATAAAGTTCAATGATCTTGGTGACTGGGATCCAATGGGAATGGTTTACCAATAGGACTACAATGAGGGACAAATAGAGCAAAATAAACTGAGGGTGTTGGGTGTGCTTCAGACTGGTGGGAGGCTAACAACCAGTGGGAGTCATTGTAGAAGAGTTCACTATATCAAGAAACTACTACATTTTAATAAATATAGATAAGCATCTGTCCCCACCTGCCTGATGTTTCTGTTGCGGTTGGATGTAGTTGGTGTCTCAAGGGTTCACACACTGGAAGTGTGGTTCCCAGGATGGCAGTGTCCAGTGGTGTACATGGGTTAGTGGCACCAGAACCTTCATAGATGTCCAGTGATCTCCAGCAGGAGTAGTTAGCTTTTGTGAGGCTATATTATTTCCTCATGCTAAGCCAACCCATGTGTTGGGTCTCTTCTGCATGGGCCTAGTCCATCCTAAACTTCACTACCATGTTAGATTACAGCCAGGGAGCCCACACCAGAGGCTGAACAAATGAAGCCACTTGATCACAGCCTTCCATGAAGCCTCTTTTCATTCGAAATACCAACCCCGGTCTTTAATTTTAACAATGTGAGACAGACCAGAGATCCAACTTTCTCACCTTGGGCTAGTGCCTCAGTTTCCCTTTTAAGCGTGCATTTTATAGTCAACATACCCTCTATTTTGTTTGGCCTTGTCAATTACACTGCATAATTAATCTGAATGCATGCCTTGATAATATTGTAGATGACTCTGGTGACTCTGGTGACGGATTGGAGTCAAAATAACAAATGTCAAGTCTATAAATACCAAGGTATGGAACAGAGTTCCAGAGAGAGGCAGTTTGGTGGAGTTCCCTCTTGCCTCTTGTCCCTGTAAAGCTCAGAGAAATCTGTTTTGAGATGCAAAGAATGAAATTCTCTACAGAGATGTAACTGTTTGAGATAGTCCATCATCAAGTGATTGCTTCCAAGGTGCCCCATGGAGGTTGTTCAACCAGCTGCCCATGGCTTCTGCCCTCTCACCCTGGGCTTTGGCTGAGCTGGTGAGAGGCTGGTGTTGGTGAAGTTGATGGTAGGAGCCCTGCCTGCCCTGAGCTGGAGAAGGTAATACACCTGCTAAGTTGAGAGCACACTGTACAGAGATCTTAAAATCATTGAACGCATGGACAGAGGGCTCGGTAACACAGCATCCAAGGGAAGCAGTTTATCTCCTCTCTGGTTTGATTCCTGGGAGCATCTCAGTAGGATCAATATCATTCAGAGAAGGAAGTGAGAAGATCAATTGTTTTTATATTTATTGATCTGAGTCAATGCATGGCTGAGGTAATGGGATGGGAGGGAAACAGAGGAGAAAAGGTGGCCCTCAGGAGGTGGGAGAGTAGCCATCTATTGGAGCAATAGAAAGGTTAGGGAGGCCAGACCTTGCTCTGACCCCCTTAGAGGATGCCATGAGGGGCAGGCTCCTGTGAATCTGGGCTCGGGAGAAGCTTCTTTCTGTCCTGGGGGCTGGGGTCTTATTCAGATACCACAGAAATTTCTTTTCCCTGTTTTCTTCTAGTTTAGAGAATAATCATGTTTAATTTCAGAAAAGATGGCTTACAAAAGAGTAATACAGTAGAAAAATTAATTTCATTTGGTTTTAACTGTTCCAATCTTTTCTCTACATATGATTTAGGTAACTTTGCTAGAACTTACATGTATGATATCATATCTTGCTTTCTGGCTTAGTAATAAAAATATATTTTCCATGTTATTTAAAGCTCTTCAGAACATCATTTAAATAAGGCCCTTTTAAATGTAGAATAATCAGTATAGAAAAATTGGAAAAAAATAATACCAGAAGTATAGAAGTAAAATTAAAAAAAAATTGCCACCCAGAATGACTGCTATTGATATTTTAATGCTTCATTTTGATATGTACCCCAACGGAATTGTCAATCTTGCTTTTCACTTATGCTTGAAATAATATGCAGAAACTTAATTTATGTACTATTTGATCTTACCTACCCAATCCACTATCACTGAATTTATAAAGAATACAGTAATGACTTTATTTATATTTGGCTTTGACCTCTTGGGACATGGGAAAAAATAATATTCTATACAGCTAAATCTCAAGCGCTTAGAAGACACATACCCACCTCAGTGTGGGTAAAGTATGGGGAGGGTAAAAGTTCACAGCTGTCATCTTCCAGGAAGATGTGGAACATTGCCACTGTCACAGAGAGTCCTTAGCACAAGCGCTAGAGAAGAAAGGTGACTCCACGTCCTTCATTTCTAGTTTGCTTCTGGTGATAAAAAAAAATACCCTAGCAAAAACAATGCAATGGAGCAAGGGCTTATTTCAGCTCATATCTAAGGGTGCAGTGAAGCCTGGCAGAGAAATCAGGTAGTAAGAACGTCAGCAGCTGATTGGATTGCATCTACAGTCAGGAAGCAGAAAGGGATGCTGATACTCTAACTATTCCCCCACTCTCATAGCCCCAGATCCCAGCCAGGGAATGGTGCCACTCACAGTGAGCAAGCAGTCTTCCCACCTCAATTAACACACACACAAAAATCAATCCCCAGCAGCCATACCTGGCGAACCACAACCCAGGTGATTCTTGAATCTATGACACTGATAATTAATGCCAACTATCAAGATATGGTTTCAGACTCCCATTGCCAGTCTTTCTGTCCCCTGTTATAACCCTCAAACACCTCTTCTTAGGAAGTCCTATCCTTCAGTTTTCCCTTAGTCTGGTTCAGAATTAGGTTTTGTATCTAAAGTCGGAGTTTAGGAAGGGTTTCCCCTTAGCATGGGGGAGCGTAAAAGTTCCCTGTAGTTTTGACAGTAGAGCGAGGCCATCCATCACCACTTCCATGTTCTGAGGCCAAGCTTGCTATCATCAGACCCTGACAGGCAGGGACACAGAGGCCTGGTGCATAGAGGGAGATGAGTTATTCGTTTCATAAACACAGCAGAACCTTGAGAAGGAAACAGCCTGGGACGCATGTCACATGCCAAAGGCAGTTTAAAAAATTAACCACACCTTAAGTCATTTAATTCCTATTTCAATGATGACATCAGTATTCAAGTTCTAACAGTCATATTATCAGCAGATAACTTTACAGACAGTTCTCTGGGCCTTAATGTCCATAGGGAACATTTCAGTGGTCAAAGAAATTATTGCTAAAGAGGGACATGTGTTTGATGGGATGACCCTAGACCCTAGAGAGGATTGTATTAAAGTCCCTTCATCCTTGTTCACTGTCTCTTCTCATAAGGCTTAGAACAAAAAGGGAAGAAAATGTATATTTCTTGCTAGAGAGGAATGGGATCGGGGAGAACCTCATGCTAACTAGACTCCTAGTTCTATAAGAGCAAGAGATTGGCTTGTTCTGCCCCATGGCCAGTTTCCAGCTTAGATACAGGATAATGTGCAGGCACAGGGGATATCTTCCTTACCACCACAATTCATCTGGCCTTATTCAGCTTCAACACCCTTTTAAAGGACAAATGTATTTTAGGAAGGATAGTGAGATTTGGGACTGGAGCTAGTATTTTTTCATATTCTTAACATATTAATTTTGCTAAGTACCATTTAATATCCATATTATATATAAAAATGGGATATCTGATCTATATAATAAAGCAGAGTGACAGGATACACGCTGGTATGATCTGCCATCTCAGTGAAGAGCCAACATTTACCTGCATGGTGGATGCTATCTGCACTGTTTACTTATCTTTTGTGAAGTCTCCTGTTTGGTAAAGATAACCAATGTTGAACCAGGGCTGTAGTCTAGTGTGGGTAAGCCCCTAGATCCAACTCTCCTCACTGGAAAATATAAGATAACCACTGCTTTGTGAATATCATTCCCTAGACTTTGAAAGAATAAGTTCTTTTCTCTTTCTGAGAAGCACTGCACAGCATGCTGCTTCGTTCTCCTTGCTTTTGAGCACAAAACAAAAGACATATTGATGATGATTTCTGAGACTTGCTTCTTATTCAGCATATGGGTCTTGGATTGTCCTCATGGCTGTGAATAGCGGTATTACATTCATTTTTCACTACCTAATATTCTATTGTGTGGAATATACTGGAATTTATGCATTTGCTTTTCCCATCAGTGGATAGTTGGATATTTCAAGCTTCACTATCATTGTGTCTGGGAACATCTTTCCTCTTCTGCATGCCCAAGGATCTCTCTGGGATGTGTGCCTCGAACAGAGCCACTTGGCCTCTCATAGGTTCAGTTTTAACTTTTAAGATGTCTCTGTTTGTTTTTCAAAACAACCAAATAACATCATCAATCTTCTTTTTAAAAAAACTCCATTAACAGATGGGCATGGTGGCGCACACCTTTAATCCCAGCACTCGGGAGGCAGAGGCAGGCGGATTTCTGAGTTCGAGGCCAGCCTGGTCTACAAAGTGATTTCCAGGACAGTCAGGGATATACAGAGAAGCCCTGTCTCGAAAAACAAAACAAAACAAAACAAAACAAAACCCCAAAACCCCAAAACCAAACCAAACCAAACAAAAAAACTCCTTTAACCATCAGTGTGCTATGGTTTATTATGACTACTTACTGAATATAATATTTGACACACTGACCCATTTAGAAAAAATTATTTAAGAAACAAACATTTGTTCTGGGGGGCCATTAAAGAAGGGTTTTGTAATCTAAAATTTTCCTTTTTCCCCTTCCTTTTTATAGACGTTAGGCCTAATGCCAGATGCCCAAGGGCGTTGAGAGTAATATAAGGGAAAAATAAGAGGAGCTGGACTTACCACTTATAGAAACTCAGTTTGAAAGTTAAAGTGTAGGTAGTGTGTGTGTGTGTGTGTGTGTGTGTGTGTGTGTGTGTGTGTATTGAGACAGAGTTTATATCTGCCAAGCCCAGAGCTTGCTAAATCTCCACACTGACACCAGTCATTCATATTTTCCTCTACCTATTTCTATTTCTTTATTCCACTGCTCCATCATCAGAGAGCTGAAGCACAGCAAGCAAGCTAGATAAGGAGAAACGGAAGCATTGGCAGAAGTGCCATAAGAAAGCATATGTCCCTCCCATCTCCCAGAGTCTCAGACAGTGAGCAAATCAGAGGAGTTTTAGCCTAAAACCAGGATCAAAGGTGTCTTTTACAAAGACCTAAACGATTGATTCAAATGGAGGCATGCTGTTTGAAATAACGACAATGAAGAGCGGTTTGTACTAATCAAGACTAACAAGATAAGTCTTAGAACATACTCCATGTTTCATCCAGCAATAGGGGAAAGCTCTGACAACAAACAGAGTGTGCTTAAAAAGATTACAGGAGACAGGGAATTCTTTGATGACACTACTGAGCTCCATGTATTCAATGTTGGGGTTGATTGTAGTAATAATTAAAAAACTATATCAAGTACTTTATTATGTTATTTAATATGTAAATTGTACAGGTATATATAAAATCAAGTGTGCTAAAAGAAAAACAACAACATAAAACTTGGACTGGAGAGATGGCTTAGTGGTTAAAGTGCTTGCTGCTCATGCAGAGGACCAGAGTTTGATTCCCAGCACCTATGTTATATATGTCTCCCAAATGCCAGTGACTCTAGCTCCAAATGAGCCAACACACTTTCTTGAGATCTTCAGTCACCTGTGTGCAAGCGCGCGCGCGCACACACACACACACACACACACACACACACAATAAAAATAAAACAAATATTTAAAATATAACTGAATTATTATATGCTTTCCCTCAAGACGGCAATCAACATGGAAGGAGTAGAAAGACTATATGAGCCAGAGGTGAGAGAGGATGTCAAGGAGACAGTGTTTTCCTGACTCAGCAGGTTTTAGACACACATGAACTTAAAGAGAATGACATCACACATCAGACCTGCACATTCTCAAGATTGACAAAATCCCAACACCAAGGAGAGGAAGAGGACACAGATTACACACCTAGGCAAGAGGCTATGCACAAATAATAGCTTCTGGGAGAGGAAATCTCAGTTTTCTTCAATAGAACAACACTGGGTGTATCAACCACTCCCCAGGGCAGGCTCCATGCTCAGGAGTAGATGGCCAACACAAAGCAGACTCCATGTTTTCCAGTGGCTCCTTCCTTCCTTCCTTCCTTCCTTCCTTCCTTCCTTCCTTCCTTCCTTCCTTCCTTCCTTCCTTCCTCCTTCTTCTCTCTCTGTCTCTCTCTCTCTCCCTCTCTCTCTCTCTCTCTCTCTCCCCCTCTCTCTTTTGAGAGAAAGAATATGAGTTTGTTGGAAGGTAGGATCTGGGAGGAGGTGGGGGATGGGAAAGAATATTATACAAATATAGTATATGAAACTATCAAAGATCAGATTAAAAATGACCATGCATTGTTAATGCGTGAATGCAGAGTTCCAGGTGCCCCTTGTCTCCATCCTCTGGGCATCCTCATGTTCCTCAGCATTTGTTGATCTGTGAGTGTCGAGTGGTGCTTCCCTGCCTTCATAATTTGTAGTCTCATAATGGGTAGTAAGGGTGACGTTCCTGTCATATCTGCTTTACTTCTTGTATTTCTTATGGTTAGTATTTCTTTTTGTGCCTTTGCCTTTTTTTTCTGTTGAGTTTTATAATTTTCTAAACTGACTTACAAGAACTATTTCTATGAACCCCAGGCCAATTAGAGGGACTGTCTCAAAAAAACAGGGTGACTGGCATGGTGGTGCCTATATTTAATCCCAGCATTGGGGAGGTAGAGGCTGTGATCCCTGTGAATTCGAGGCTGGCTTGGTCTACATAATATGTTCTAGGACACCCAGGGCTACAGAGAGAGACCCTGTCTCAAAAGCCAAAACAAGCAAGAAAGCAAGCAAGCAAGCAAACAAACAAACAATCAAAACCATAATCAAAACCCAAGGTTGATTATATATATCCCAAACACAACCTCTCAGTCTGTAACATGTTACTTGATTGTATGTTTTCAGGGATGAGCATTTGGTATTACTTAACCCACTGGTGTACTCTTTCTTGGAGAAGGCAATTTGTCCATTCTCAGCATTCCTTAGTTGCCTAGAGTTCTTTGTGTAAGGTTGAAGCTCTGAAACACCCCCTTCTATTGTTCACACGTGCAGCCTATTGGTGTAGTCTTTATTCAGTATGTAATAACAACTAATGAAAGCAGAGGCCACGAATTTAAAAGGAATGTAAGGGGGGGGTATATGGGAGGGTTTGGAGGAAGGAAAGGAAAGGGGGAAATTATGTAATTATAATCTCAAAAAACAACTTAGAAATTAAAAAAGAAGCACTTACCAATGGATTGAAGCTAATATTGCACTCTTATAACATTTTGTAGCGGGAAATTACTGTGTATTATTAAGTTAATGATCAGAGAATTGATTTAAACCATCAATTCATGTTATGTCCAAACAACTTTACATTTATCCTTGGAGTGATACTTTGAGTCCCATTGGTGTAAAGGAAGTTATGATATTACAATAGAATCAGTTAAACTGCCGAGGAAACAAGGTGGATGACTTTGAAGGTAAGGCGCCTAGGGTTGACCTCTAACCTCCACCCCCTTTACAGATATGTGTGTGCACTCAGATATGTGCACCCTCGAGGACACATACCTCAACCACCATCACCCAACATGCAAAATGAAGTAGTTAGCATTTTTCTTATGCCTGTCTGTTTTTCCATTGCTTACTTTGGTTTATAAAAATAACCCTCCATATAGGACCTCTGTTCACCCTGCCACTGGGCACAGCCACTGCAGAAGTGAAACTTGGGGAACTTGACTGTGTTTATCCCAATGTTGCTGGATAAGTGCTGGGCTTCAGGGCAGCACTGAGGCACTGCTTCAGGGGTGGGAAAAACACAGTCTGAGATGTGAGAAAACTGAAGCTGGTGTTCCCTAACTTCCAGGTATCTAGTCGCTGCTAGAAAACCACATAGGGAAGTCGAGAATGAACTGTCGGGGATCCATGGGCCCATGAAGAGGTGGGGACCATTGGGGGCTGTCAAGCTGAGGATTGCATCTAGCCCAGGGCTGGGGCTGCAAGCTCCACCTTAGCTCATTGGCAAAGGTAGCATCAGTTTTCTGGGGTTGCAGATGGGCCTTCTGCAGGAGGTGTAGGCAGCATCTCTATAGGTGAAGGTCTGCTCCATACTCCCCATGGTGGATCTTGGTGAAAGAGACAGTCCTTGCCTCTAAACTGTTTATTGGTTGTTCATCGTGGGAAATGGATGCATACCTACCTCTCAGGGTGGGCCTGAGGTTAAATACCTTTTTCAGAGAGGAATGTCTGGGAAGAGAAGCTTATTGGCTAAACCCTCAGGGCTTCTAGGTACCTCATTAGCAAGGAGAATTCTGTTTTGGGCCTACATGATCACAGGTCACAATTTCTTGTGTGGGAAGTGTGCCATACATTCCAGGAAAGGAATTTGGCAGGAAGCAGGGAGCTGCCTACCATCTCAGATGTGCACCCCGAGTTTCTGGGGACTTAGACCCGCTCTACCCACCAAACTTCTTGGCATAGTTTACCGTCCCATACCTCCATGGTTTCTCCCAGATGTTTCTAACTTTGCCCACCACAGCTTAGTCCTCAGTGAACCTGGAATTTTTACATGTCCCATACTTCCCAGTTTCTCTTCATCCTTTTGTATGCAGCCAGTTGACTCTGGACTGTAAATCTATCTTTTCCCAGTGAACCTGAAATTCCATCTCTGTGTCAAGAATATGGATCTATGTAACAAATCTGGAAACCTGGTTATGCAAGTTCTCTATTTTATTTTTCTGCTTAAGGAAAATCTTTCTCTCATTCTTCGGAATCCGGTGGAAAGATTGTGGAACCAGTGTCCTAAGTCACAAATACCTGGGCCTTTGAGCTCTGACAATCTGTCTGTGTGAAGCTTGCTTACAAAAGAGGGTACTCCCGGGACTATGCCAAACCATCTGTCTGTGATGCCCAGGCTCCCCGTTCAATGTATGAAATGCCAAATCATTTATAGCCCGAGGCTATACTTCCAATATCCTTGTAAGTCTTGAATTCCCTAAGACAGAAGAACCATCTGACACAAATGTTAGAGTTTACCCAAGGACGAGAGAAATAGCAAGGTTGGCTTCTAAACCAATGCACTGGATGTGACGGTCCCAGGAGGGAAGTAGCCTAGTGTCAGAATGTTTCACAGACCACAGTGTTTTGTGCTGTCACACAGTAGGAGGAGAAAATGAGGCAGAGGAGAGATCATCTGTGAGATACCCCAGTGAAGTGTTTTCCCATCTAAACGTCTGCTTTTTGACAAACAACTTTTAGGATGCTTATAGGAAAGGTTGACAAGACTAAACTCAAAGACAGATGTGTCAGGTATGGGGAGAATCTACTCATTTCTCCTTATGACAGCTGCATATTGAGTACCTACTGTGTGCTGTTTATTATCCTAGGGGATGAAGGACACAATATTAAGATAAGTTCTCAACATTCTAATAGGAAGATGTAAGCACTTAACCGCTGGACATGGTCATATGAATAAAGTAATCTTAGGAATTAGTGATGCACTTGTCTAGAAGAAAAACTGATGTTGCTTAGGGGTTATGCCTAGAGAAGGGATGGTACAGCCCTGGGGAAATCTGAGGGAATAAGGTTCTAATTCTGAACCAGTCAGAAAGTGGTCTTATCATTAGATAAGGGGTTACAGAGGTGACCACTGGGCTGATGGGTGAGGAGGAGGAGGAGGAGTGACAGGAGGGGAAAAGGCAGGCGACCACCTACTACTTAAATGCTGTGCTCTGGAGTGTGGGCTCTGGTTTAAAGCATGGAAGTCACCAGAAGGTTTTAAACAGGGAAGTGAATTATGAGGGCTTAAAATTGGAAAGTGGTTGGTATTGTTCAAGAAGATGGAACAGTTCTGTGGGGACGTGGAAGACTAAAGCGATCTCTGTCAGCACATGTGACCCAGAGTCATTGCCTTAACGGCTTCTCTATTTGTTGGTCTGTGCGTTGATTGCTGTTTTTGTTGCTGTAATAAAATAATTGAGCAAATCAATTTCAAAAGAGGAACAGATTTGTTTGGGCTCCTGGGTTTAGTTCATGGTCACTCGTCCCATCTCAGTTGCTTTGGATCCTTGATAGCATGACACACTATGCTGATGTCCGTGCATGGTGGGGTAAGATTGATCACTTCATGGCTGCCAGGAAGCAGAGAACATGGGAGACAAAGCGGCCAGGGTCCCTAGATAGGCTTAAGTCACACCTTCAGTGACCCAACTACCTTTTATTGGGCCCCACTTCCTAAATTTTCCACTACTTCGCCAGGAGAGCCACAGACTGTCAGCCAATCCAAGTCCTTAACACATGAGCCTTTGAAAGACATCCAGAGCCCACAGCACAGCAGCCTGCCTCTAAAAGCCAGATGCTCTCAACAGTGAACTTTCTGCCAAGAGGGGCTTGGGGTGAAAAGAATGGAGCTTTTCAGGCTTGGGTGGAAGTGGAGTTTGCATGCCTCTGTGTAGTCTATCATATCTGCTTTACGGAGGGTATGTTTTGACCACAATATTTATCAGAGGATTATCCAGCTTTGTGTAGACTCCAGACTGTGGTTTCCTGTGGACTACCGATTACTCTCTTCTGACACCAGTGGTTCTTTCAAGGTCTCCCACTTTTCTTTTTTTTTCTTTTTCTTTCCTATTTTCATGTTGGGGATTGTGTCTAGGACCTGGTGTATGCTTGGTGCATGATAGGCCAGAATTCTACCCTACGCTAGTTCCCCAGACTCTGGCTTTTCCTGAGAAGCTGGCCATCATGGTCTTTCATTTTCTCTGAGCCAAAAGTATCCAGCAGGCCTCAACCCAGGCCCTTCAGATGAGCAGCCGGGACCCTGCCCCATCCAACACCCTCCTGGGTCTGTGATGCTATCCTCATCCACAGCCCCAGAGCAACTGGGCAGAGCTTTCTGCCCAGCATTCCTTTCCAGAGCTGCTCACTTCTTCCAGAAGCATCCTGCCTCTGCCTGAGCCACAGGATCAAATGCTCTCAGCTGCTCCAGCCAGTTGGCCTTCCCCTTCGTGTTACAATGTGCCAGACCTACTCTTGGACTGTCTGTGGTACAGAGGAGCCATGACAGGAAGATGGGAGACTTGAGTCCTCAATGCAGACTTGCTGTGTGACCTTGAGTATCCTTGTCCAGATGTTCACTCATGAAACCAAAGGATTGTACCATGAAGTTTTTGACTGTTGTGGTACTCACCTCTTCTCCCTCTGATGAAGTGATCTGGATACCATTCAAAAAAAAAAAAAAAACAAAAAACAAAAAACATTTTTCTAGATTTACTCGAAGGACTCAGCTCCAGTGGGTTATATGCCACAGAGCAGCATATTTGAATGCAACATGTTAATTTGTTTTGCTAGGCTTACTCATTTGACACAGATCTTAGAATAAAGCTCTTTCTGCCATCTGTGTATGTGTATGCTCAAACCATTTATTAACAGGCTATTGATTGGTAAGGATTCGCACTGATTTAGCATGTCGGCATCCAAGAAGCAGCACCAGCAAGGGTACTACTGAAGTGTGCATCTTTCCCGAGCACTTCCCTCAGAGCTGGCATAGATGCAGGTGTCTTCAGCCTGCTCCTGGCATTCTCCATTGTCAGGTTCACAATTGAGCCTGTAATGTACTGCTTTTTGTTAATAATCCTTCCTGCTTTTAGACAAACATTTTTATTTAGAAATAATTTTAGATTTAGGGATTCAGGTTTACTACAGCTTCCCTTAACCTCCTCCATACTTCTCTGACCATTGTCCTGGTGGAGAATTGGATACAAGTGTGATGCTCTTACTTAAGTACAGACTTCACTCAGAGGTTATCTTCTAATAGCATCTTAATATGTCTTAAGAGCCACTCCAGGAGCCATTTGGTACTCTGTTGTCCTGTCTCCTTCATCTCTTCTCATCTATGATGGTTTTCTTCTCTTTTCTTGTTTGTTATGTATGACCCTGACCCTGAGTACTGATAATGTACATAGAGTCTCAGTTTGGGTTTGTCTGATATTCTCACATGATTAGAACAGAGTCACAAGATGTAGTGGTCGTAGCCTGCTTGGACTCATTGTGTTCATATGTAGTAATCTTGCCCCCTTGGAGTCACAACCCTAATAGTGTTTGGAGACCCAACTCAGTCCCATTAGCATTCTTCCTGTAGAACAAGATCTAGGAGTGATGAATGTAGGGCCCCAAACTTGACTGTTCTTGCCTTCATTCACCTAAGTGTAGGGGAAGGGTTTGTTGAAACAGGGCTCTCGTTAAGAATCACTGGGGCATGAAGCAGTGTTACCACTGAGAATGTAAAGCAAAAAGAGTGAATAAGAAGCCGTTCTTACTAAGGATCTTGGTTGAGGCTCTGTGGGAAATGGATGGATTTTATTTTATGTCACTGAAAAATTGCCAAGAGTTGGGCAAGGGTACATTAGTCATCGTCACAGGGAAGTATTATTTGAGAATGTTGGAAATGGACAGCAAGCCTGTGACCCAAAGGACAGCCCAAGGATATATGTGAGTGAATGTGTAGATAATGTATGACTGTGTGTATGTGTCTGCTTGCAAGGCTGAGTATATGCATGTGAGTATGCATGTTTGTGAGTGCACTAACCTTTGCGTTTGTGTGTGTGTGCGTGCGTGCGTGTGTGTGTGTGTTTGACTGCTCAAGCACAAGAGGGGGGGGAAGAGTAAATTATATCCTGAATTTTGTGTATTCAATGAGTATGTCTCAACTCCCTCTGTGGAATGAGCCCATAATCCTGAAAAGGAAGAATTAAGTATAAGCTTTCTTGGGTGAAATATTAAGTGGTATGCCTCCAGAGGATTGTAACACTGGGGCTAGCAAAATTAGTGAGAGAGAGGTGCTGTTCACAGGCAGGAGGGCTGGACCTGAAGCTCAAGTCTAGCTTTGGTACAAGGTTGGATTAGTCTGCTGTGTAGATCTGAGGGACTGTAGACTTGAGCATCCCTGCTGCCTGTCTTCACACTTGCTGCTGAGGTACAGTATATTATACACTAATTAAGGCTGTTAATGATTATGGCAATCTAGTAAGTAATCTACAGTATTATCTTGATCTATCTCTGTCACACTCCCTCCATCGGGCCATTAAGGTGACAAGCTTCATAGAGCACAGTGTGCCCCTCTGTCAGCCTTCCTGGTGCTTTCCTCTCAGGAAGAGCTGGGAAGTCTCTGGGGCTGAGTCACTCAAGAACACAGCTGAAGGATGAGACTGACTGAGTTCCTCTGCCACCCAGAGATAGTGCCACTCCTGGAGCCTGGGCATAGGTGAAGGCTCCCTTGTATTTACTCCCTGGATTGATGAATATTTGTATTTCCGTTAGAATTCATATGCTAAGGTCTTTGGGACATAATCAGGCTTAGATGAAGTTGTGTTTGCTACTATCCTCATTGTTTTGACAAAGCAACTTAAAGAAGGAAGGGTTTATCTTGGCTCACAGTTTGAAGGTGCAGCTCATTATGGTGGGAAGGCATGGCGGTAGCCCCAGGAGACATCTGCTCTCACTATGTCCTTTGTCAGGAGGCAGAGCAGGATGAATTTTGGTTCTTGGTTCACTCTCCTTTTTCTTTAGTCTAGGTCCTCAGCCCACATGATCGTGCCACACACACTCAGAATAGGTCTTCATTCTTCAGTTAAGCCTTCTCTGGAAATGCTCTCAAGGACATGCCTACATGTTTGTCTCCTGCTCCAAATCCAGTGAGGATTACACTGAAGAGTGATGAGTACATGGTCATAAAGGCTTCCAGATGAGGTTAATATCTCTGGATTGGAGAAAGAAGAGACATCAGAGCTCTGAGTCTGCCCTGTGAAGATATAGGCAGATGTAAGCCTGGGAGATGGCCAACCCCAGGAACCAAAGCTGCCTACCCTTGAATTCTTAGCCTCCTGAAGTTACCCAAGCTACAGGACTTTGTAGTAGTAGCACTAGCCATCTAGGATATCCTGGTAATATTCATACACTGAAGGGGGACATCAAGTGAGCATGAAGAAGGTAGGCATGGATTCTTTATGAATATCCTTAGCAGCAGGTGGGTTTCTACACTTGGTTCTTTAAGTCAAGTGACACATGGCTCAGAGACGATACTGCTGTTTTCTGATATTTTATCCAACAGCATCCTCAGGCTGCTATGACTACTTGTCCCTTCTACCCTTGGGTGGTCATACAGTTTTGACAACTGATTTGGGAACCATAAATAGGAGGGAAGTAGGCTTCAGGATTTTTATCAGTCAAGAAGTCATAGATAACCTCACTATGGCTCAGAAGCTGAAGTTGGGAGCTAGAGCAGGGATGTCTTATGACTCATGATCCCAGTAGAAAGCATTTTCTCTTCCTCCCAGACATTGATTCATCATCTTTAATTTTGAATGGGGCATGCATATTGTATATCCTTTCAAACCACAAATCAACTTCCATCTTTTTCTCCATCATCTTCATCATTAAATCTATCATGAAAGAGCTATAGTGGCCAAGGACCATCCATTTCCCTGACACTCATGCTTAAAAGAGGATGGGATAACAAATGTCCTACTAGGGCAATGTAATGCCCTCCACTGAATGGGGATGTGCCTGTGTGGTCACCCAGCTTCTCTGCTGGGGAAGAAGCAGGAGGCTGGGGAGACCATTACTGTTAAGGCAGTAGTGAGAGGAGGCCAGGAGTAGATGTTGCTCTGGAGGGCTCTGAGACAACCAGGATGGTGGACTTTCTATAGCTGCAGGCCATTGTGTACTCTGCTCTCAGCCTGGCTAGATCTGTGGTCTGTGCCCGGAGCTGAGAGGCACAGCAAGCTGTAAGGAGTGTTTCATGTATGAGGTAGTACTAGCATCCATTTCTTAAGTGCAGAGCACATTTCTTGAGTGTGTTGACCACAGGGCAGTTCTTACTGATGCTTCTGCTTAACCACAGGGGATGATTAAAGGACCAGGGAGGAGGAACCATACCACTGAGATTGAGCCAACCTTGACTTGACTCTGGAGTCTGATGTGAAAAATCACAGTGAGAAATGTATTCTTATCTCAGGGCAGACTCTCTAAAACGATGATTCTCAACCTTCCTAGCCATCACCCCTACCCCAACCATATGTGTTGTGTTATTACTACATAACTGTCATTTTGCCACTGTTATGAATTGTGATGTGAACATCTGATATGCAGGATGATCTTAGGCAACCCCTGTGAAAGTGTTGTTTGACCCTGAAGGAGTCATGACCAGCAGATTAATAACCACTGGTCTACATTAATTTGAAGTGATTTCATAAACTAATACATGCCCTTATCTAAAGATGGAACACCTTGATTTTTAAAAATCCCTCTCCCTTTTCAAAGGCTAGTTGGACCCACTACATTGGTTATACAACTTACTGATGGATTGTGAGCCCTTTGTTTGTAGATCTTTCTTTCTAGATTCTGTGAACATTATTTTAATCACACATGCATGTGAACATACATATACACAAATGGATACAGAGACACATACACACAGAGGCACATACACAGACAGACATAGACACAAACACACACAGACACACAGACACACAGACACACAGACACACACACACACACACACACACACACACACACACACACACCAGTTCTAAACACTGGATTATCCAGAAAAGAGAAGTCCCTCAGCTTGACTGTGCTAAACTTAGTATTACAGTAAGGGAGGGTAGGAATCAACCAGACTGACTGCTATAATCAAGGTGTCCTTTTGGAGTAGATAGCATGTTTTAGATACCGTGGGAAAGAATTCTAAAATTGCATATTGAGGTTCCTGCTCTTAAGGAGTTGAGTTTTTGGGACCAGGCTCTCAGTATGTTGAATGTCAGGAGTGGGAATCCATGTCCATGTGTGCCTTTGAAAGCAGAGGCAGAGCCCTGGATGAGCTACTCTCACTCAGGGGAGATCTTTGTTCTCTATCCTGCTCTTTCTTTCCTCCCCTTACTCCTCCTCTTCTTTCTCCTCCTCCTCATTTCATTTGCTTTTTCTCAGGCACGGCACACCTACAATATTCAAGTCTTAAAACATTTCAAAGGGCAGGGCATCAAAATTCTCCTTTCCTATCCCTGGCCATTTAGTGCCCCTCTCTGAAGGTAACCAGCTTGTCAAGTCCCTTGTACATCCTGGTACAAATAGTCTATCACATATAAATATAAATAGTTTTTCCTTAATTTTTCTGTTAGTGACTAGTTAGTTCTTATTTCTTTTAGAGTTTCATACACAAATGCTATATTTATGCCATTCCCCCTTCTTTCCACCTCACACCCATCTCAGGCACTCTCATTCCCCACACTCTTTCTCAAATTTATGCCATCTTTGGTTTCGCGACTGGAGGTGTGTAAGTGTAGCCTTCTTGGGCATTTGCTGTTGCTCGTGTGTGTGTGTGTGTGTGTCTGTGTGTGTGTGTGTGTGTGTGTATTTAGGAATGATCACTTGGGAATGGATAACCGTTTGGAGCACATGCTGAGAGAAACTTCTTCCTCTCCCAGCAGTTATTCATTTCCTGTAGCTCTTCATCTAGGAATGGAGCCTTGTGAGAGTCCCACTAGCCACATTGGCATAGCAACTTGTATTTTGGCTGTATAGGTCTTGTGTAGGAGATGGTATTGATAAGATTTCATGGGTTCAACTTTCCTGTCATATGAAGAAGAGACTGTCTCATAGCATATAACCTGGTCCTTTGGTTCGTAAACTTTTCTGCTCCCTTTTTCAAGATGTTCTCTGAGCCTTAAGTACAATTTCCATTGTATCGCATTATACCTGCCATTTTACACCTAGTACTTTTCATCACCTGGCACTTACTATACCTCAGAGATCATTACACATCAGCAGAACGCAATGGCCCTTCTTTATAACCGCCTACAACAGTGGTTCTCAACATGTGGGTGGTGAACCCTTTGGGAGTCAAGTGACCTTTTCCACAAAGGTAGTATTTCAGATATCCTGCATATCAGACATTTACATTACAATTCACAACAGTAGCAAAATTACAGTTATGAAGTAGCAATGAAAATAATTCTATGGTGGGGGGTGGGTCACCACAATGCGAGGGATTGTATTAAATGGTTACTGCATTAGGAAGGTTGAGAGTCACTGGCCTAAAACTTCTTGTTTGGGAGCACAGAAGTTTATTTTGCTAGTCTCTTACTGATTAAACACTTAGATTGTATGTAGCCATTTGCTTGTAGAAGAAATGATAGTGATGAATTCTGTATTTATAGTCTGTGATATGTATAAGCATAGCCCTAGGTGGGACCAAGCATGCCCCCACCTGCATCCTGCCGTATTCAGACTCCCTCCTCATCAGCTTCAAGTCTTCATCTTTATCCTTCAGGCCTCCAGTCCTCCATGCAGGTGGTTCTTCGCTTTGGAATTCTCTTCCCTGGCCACTTTCAGACCCCTCTTCCAGCTCTCAGTTTAAAATTCTCCCTTGGAGAAGCCTTCATCCTCCTAGCATGCTGTATATGGGTAATCAGTCATTTCCTAAGATGCAGGTGGCCCCAAAGCCTGTATACAGCTTGGAATTGTAATAATTTTACTTCTTTACATTACATAAATTATTTACACAATGGAATTTGGAAAATATTTGATCATAATTTATTATGTTTAATTACAGAAATGTTGGCTTTCAACATCTCTGACATAATTTTAGATACATTTGGATGTAACCATTTCATATTGTGAAGGGATTATTACATAGAAAATTAAAGGGAGAAATTACAACAAATGAATCATTAAAATTTTTGTTGAATCTTGAGAAAACTTCTTTGTTGCATTTTGAAAATTGTGTAGCTATTTCATAAAAATGAATTTATTAATTTATAAATACGGTATACTTCAGCTAGTCCAATGAAATGTATTTTGCCATAGTTCATCTGATGCTCACATTCTCTTCTCCACAGTGAGATTTTTCTGAGGTTGATGGTGCATCCCACTATAAATTTTGTCTTGCAGCATGGGCTAGACCGTGGTCATGACTGCTGGTATCCATTGTCTGAAGAATCACACATCATGGTTGTTTGCATCAATATCTCTTTGGCTGAATTAGGTGTATGATTGACAATGCATATGAGAGGTTGAGTTTATATTTAAAATAACTTCAAAATGATGTCAGTCCAGTTTCCTCCTGAAACAGAAATGTTTGTGTGCAAAGGATACAGACTAGAGACTGTTGGTTTGATGTTAGCAAGGGAAGCAGGTTTTAAAGCATTTAAAAGACATTACTTCAATATTTTATTGCAAAGCAACAATGAAATGCTTTACAGGGTGGTTGTGAAGTGAATTTTGTTCTCCTAAAATTTCTGTATTGAAAATCGAACCCTGTATTGTTAATCTAACAGTAACCCTCAGAGTGACTGCTTTTGAAGTTCAAGCCTTTAACGAGGTCATTTAGGTTAAATGAAGTTATGCGGGTAGGCCAGAATCTAATAAGACTGATGTCTTTATTAGAACAGGAGGAGACACCAGAGTTGTATGGCACAGAAGAGAGGGCAGATAAGGACATTACAGGTTAGCAGTCACCTACAAGGCAAGGACAAACTCCTCAGGAAAAATCAAACCAGGCCTCATCTCAACCATGGTCTCCCAGACCTGTGACACACTAAAGTCACTGTGCTGTGCTATTTTGGTACAGAGGCCTAAGCAGGCTAATATTAGAGCCCAAGAAAGAAACACTCACAAGTGGGTGAAACCTAGAGGACAGTTTGTTGCTGACATTAGTGTAAAGGAATTGTCTATGTGGGCATGTATGGGTAGATGAACATTCATCTTCAGTGACAGGTGCCAAGTGCTGGCAAGGAAACCTTGGAGACAATCATGGGACACTTTTCAGAGTTGCTGCCTCTCCTGTCATCCATCTGAGGTGCCATCCTCAAGTCCAAGTTGGAAAGTGACTGAGCAGACTTGGACTCTAAAGTGCTAGGAAACGCGTCATCTACTTACTTTGCTCTTATTTTCCTCCTGCACAGCCCTGCATAAGATTATCAAGAAGGGATCTATCTTGAGATTCTTTAAGAAACAAAGCAAGACAAACTGAAAAAAATTTTCATTAAGTTTGAAACTAACGCCTGAGTCTAGTGTAGTGACAAGATTGTATTTAGCCAAGAGCTTTCAAGGTGGAACAGAGATAATGGTCGCAAAGTAGTGATGGTCTTGGTTTTAGAAAATAGGAGGTATTAGTCAGCCCAGGCTTCTGCAACAAAATACCACCAATTAGGTTATATAAAAAGCAGGCATTTTTCACATACTTGGAGGATAGAAATCTATACCAGGATGCTAGGAAATTTGGTTCTTGGTGAGCCCTGGCTTTCCTCTGTGTCCACCCAGGAATGTGCCCATTCAGTTTCTTTGTATATGCAGAGAGAGAGCTCTGGTCTCTTCATCTTTGAGGAACATTAGTCCTACTTAAATAAGAGTCCACTTCTGTGTCCTTCTAACCTTAGTTAATATCTTCAAAAGCTGTCTCCAAATATACAGGTTAGAGGCAAAGGCTTTAATGTGTTAATTTTGGGGCACACAGTTTAGTTTATAATCTCTAGTTACTTCTTTATTTATGTTAAGTCTCTCCTACCAATTGAAAGATCCCAAAGAATGTAATGTGTTTGCTTGTCAGTTTCATGATGGCCATGGCACTTTGGTCACTCGTATAGTTTGGACCTTAATTATCCTCCAGATGTCTATATGTTAATATCAGTTCCCCTAGGTAGAATTATAAGATCATCTAACATGGGGTCTAGTAAGAAGTCTTTAGGGCGTACTCCTTGGTAGTGTGCTCCTGAAGCAGACTGTGGGGCTGTGGCATCCCCCTTGTCTTTTGCTCTTTGTCTTGTGAAATAAGCAGTTTTACTCAACTGTGTTCTCTCACCATGATGGGCTTGCTGTCTTTGTACATGACTAAAAGTGATGAAGCCACCCAGTCATGATACACAACCTCAAAACTCTGAGGCAATGTGACTCCTTTTCTCTTTGTAAGATAATTATCTCAGTTTGTTATGGTGAAAGAAATCTGACCAATATATTGTTCTACCCCATCTACTGTGTGATCTAGCATACCATAGCTACTCCATGATATATATTGACTCATTGATATTGTTTGCAAGATAATTATCTCAGATGGTTTGTTAGAGTGAGAGTAATCTGGCAAATACATTGTTATAACCCATCTACTGTGTGTCTTAGGGTTTACATTGCTGTGATGAGATACCATAGCCAAGGCAACTCTTACAAAGAACAGCATTTACTTTGGGGTTGCTTACAGTTTTAGACGTTCAATCCATTATCATCAAGGCAAGAACCATGGCAGTGCCTAGGAAGGAATGGTGCTGGAGAAGCCAAGAGTTCTATATCTTGTTCTGAAAGCGAACAGGAGAAGACTGGCTCCCATGTGTCTGGGTGGAGGGTCTCAAAGTCTACTCCTCCAACAAGTCCATATCTCCTAACAATACCTGTGGGTCAAGTATATTCAAATCACCACACTGTGTCACCTAGCATACAGTACCTGCTCCATGATAAGTATTGGTTTATTGATATCTCTTTGTATCCTCTCCAATAACTGAGCAGTTTTTGATTTGTGAAACAATGCTAGAAATGGGATCTCCTACCTAAATCCCTGACACTTGTGTCAAAATACCAAATTCTTGGGAGGCTGAGGGCAAGAGGATTGCCAAAAGTTTGAGGCCAGTGACTACTGGGACATTTAGGGCTACTGTATAGCAAGGCTCTGTTTCAAAGGAACAAAAGCAAAACAAAATAGCAAAGCCTATACCAAGATGTTTGAAGGAACAGCTTCCTTGGGGTGGGGTGGGGTGTTGGAGAACAGGGTGAAGTAGCATTTGCCCATATCCTGCCTCCTGTATCCTTTGTGTTCATTTGTCTGTGGCCTTCAAAACCCTTTCAAATATAAAAGTTGAGGGATGACTTAGGTGTTCCTGAGGAATGTCAAGTCACTGCATACCTGAGGTCAGCTGCATTTCCAGAAGAGAATGAATCACAGAGAGCTGCTGACCTCAAGTCTCTGCTCTGCTCCAAGTGTACTTCCCTATTTGAGTGCAATGTGGGGTGACATCATGTAACTCAGAGCCTCTTAAAGCCTTTGAATGATGCTAGACTTGCTGCTGCTTCCCTGAACCTCACATTGCCTTACCAAGAAGCCTCATTACAAGGGGACTTTTAGACATTTGCTTAGCAACTTTGGGATAGAGGGGATGGTATGGGACAGCAGCTGGGGTGTGAATCTGTGATGTGGCCCCTGTATTCCACAGACTCCTAGAAAGCCCATTCTAGAGGTTCCACAACCAACACACTAGTCTTTATGGAGTGGCCCAATCCATGCAGTTATGAATCCAGGCTGTGAACCTCAGCTCCCATCCTTAGCACATCGTCCTGCCTCTAAGCTTCCTTTCTTCTTCATCAAATGGCCAAGGCAAGCCTAGAATGCTCTATGTCATCCAGAATGATCTCAAACTGCTGATCTTCCAACTTTTCACTTTTGACTGCTGAGATCACAAATGGTCCCCACCCTCCATTGTTAGTTTATATGATGCTGGGGATTAAACCTAGAGCTTTACCCATGCTAGACATGCATTCCACCAACCAAGATGCTTTCACACCCTGTGCATCCCCTGGTCTGCCCAGCCAATTTGTTTATTGTTGTTGTTTTGGTTTTGTTTTTCTTTTCTTTGGTTTTGTTTTGCTTTTGATCTATCTGCCCCTGAATCCTCCATCATTCTGAAGAGGAAGGCCAGCCTTTAAAGTAGTGGTTTTCACCTGTGAGTCTCTACCTCTTCGGGGGTCAAACAAACATTTCACAGAGTCACTTAAGACCAACAGAAAGCACAGATATTTATATTATGATTCATAACTAGCAAATTATAGTTATGAAATAACGACTATAATAATTTTATGGTTGGCAGTCACAACAACACGAGGAACTGTATTAAAGCATTGGGAAGGTTGAGAACCACTGCTTTAAAGCCTTTAGGAGGCTATAAATTCTTGAATAGACAGAGCCAACCTTAAATTCAGGGCCCTCTTGTAGCCATGCCATAGTTTCATTATATTTCAGTTTTATTATATCTATATTTCTGTTGCTTAGACCATAATGCCACCAACTAGGTATATTATTAGAGAGGTTTCTATTGGCTCATAGTTCTGGTCCAAGGTCAGGGTCTATATCTTGTGATTGCTGTCTTCCTGGCAGAGTTCCAAGATGGAGCAAAGTATCACATGACATATTTGTCCCTATGTCTGCTGTTCTTTTTTTGTAAAGCCTTAAGAATTCAATCATAGAGGCTCTGTCTTAATAGGCTTGTTTAATTCTAATTATCTCCCCCAAAGTCTTACTTATGAGTAAGCATTGTGAAATTGCATTGTTGCATTTCTTCACAGAGGGGGCTGAGATTTCAACAGAGAAAAGCCGGAGGGGTGTGGTCAAGCCACACCAAACCACAGCACCATCCTTATCTTGAGACAAAGATGGACTGTCTTCCTGGCACCTCACTCTGCTCTAGAGCTTTCCAGTAGTGATGATGCCTTCTGAAGCTCGGGGACCTCAGTGTCCAGCCAAATGGTCACTTGCTCTCGGATCTCAGAGGCTCCTCATTCCCCAGTGCCCCACCCCCACCTGCTTCCTTTCCTGTTATGCAGAGATGAGACGTGATCTTCCTCTCTTTGGAAGGTGCCATGAGCAATCATTCAGACTTTCAAGCTTATTGAAACTGGCCCTCACAAAATTCTTGCAACGTTAAATATATAAAAAATATTTTTGTTCACCCTGGTTGGATAAAGGTTGGAGAACTTGCCTGGTGGAGTCTTGAGGTGAAGTATGTGATGCTGGTTTTAGAAAGAGCCAGTCCTGGGAGCTGAGGACAAGCCTACGTATTTCTTCCTCCTTAGTCTTCTAGAAACCAATGTAAGCAGTGTCTACTTGCCAGTTTCTTTTCCTGCTTATTGCCCGAGCTTTTGTCCCCGCTGGCAAGAACACACTCAGGACAACCGGAATCTTCTGCAGCAAAGCTTTTATTGCTTACTTATCAAGAGGGAAGACCCCGAACGGGGAAAATGGCGCTGCTTATATAGCCTGCAGCGTGACGTTTCAGCACCTGATGTGGCGTGACAGCTCCTGATTCGTTGCTCACCCATCACCCCATTACTATGCCACGAGATGGGCAGTGACTAGGCGTGAGTTCACTCTTGCACTTGCGCATAAGGCTTATTTACTAGTTAGGCGCAGTGGAAGCCAGCACCGTCTTACAATGGTGATTGCTCACGGCACGCACGTGATTGCTCGCGGCATGGCTCTCCACACCTGCTTTCTGTGAATGATCTCCATTCTGTATTCTAGCTCAAAATGGTTTTGAATCTAGCACAGGATTGTCTCACACCTGTCAGTGGCATGTCTCCAAATAACTTACCAGTTCTTGAGGATAGAGGCCATGTCTTATCTGGCTTCCTAAGTCAAAGAACACAGTTTTTTTTTTTTTTTTTTTAAATCTATTTGAGTTTGAGCTGTGCTGCTTAGAGAAGGAAAATGTGAGTATAACATGACCTTGTCTCCAAAACATAAGCATCAGAGACATTTCAGTGTGGCACAGTGGTGGCCAGAATGAGGTATGAATGCCCAACTTAGGGACCCAGCTCAAGTAAGAGGCAGGTGGAGAGAGGAAGCCTCACAGAGCTCCCTTCAGAAGCTTAGACCTCCCTCATCAAGGTCTGCAATGTGAGGTAGGAATTAGGCAGAAAAGGAGAGTTGTCTGTACACAGTGGAGCATGGTAGAGGCCCAGTGGCACACATAAGGCAAGTGTGATTAAAACAGCAGCAATGCTCTGTTGGAGAACCCCATCTTAACTGCTGGTGCGGTTTACCTAAGGGAGTAGGGGACGGGTTAAATCTGCATCTCAGAAAGCCTCCTTTAGGGAAGTTGGGTTATGGAGATACCTGTCAAAGCTATCTTCCCCTGAGCCCTGATGAGGGTCAGAAGCAGAGAGCAGCTGGGGAAAATGTGTAAAGTACCTCAGAGGGAGAGAACAGGACCAGAACAAAGCTGTAACTTTCGCTGCTCAGTTACAAATAAACACTTTATGAAAGTCAAACCAAAGAAGACACAATCCACAAGGAACAGGATGCCAGGCCCCAGTTTGCTCAGTCACCTTGGGCAGATGCTATTTGTCTTCCTTTGTCTTGGGCAATTAACTGCCTTGGCTCATTTTCTCATTTTCAGATCTCTGAGCTCGGAATACTGTCCTCAGACCACTGGTCTCATTGTTTTGGTATGTTCCTCCCCTCCCTCCCTATCTCCCTCCTTCCCTCCCTTCCTATCTCCCTCCCTCCCTCTTTCTCTCTGTCTCTCTACCTCTCTCTCTCTCTCTCTCTCTCTCTCTCTCTCTCTCTCCATTTCTTTACACACCTCACCTTACACACTGGCTCCTCTCGGGCCCAGGATGATCTGTAGCTAAATGGAGGATGGGAAGTCTACTTGGGATGAAGGCTGTCTTGGCAAAGAACAGATATGAGTTTTCCCACCTTGGAATGCTCCCTGTATTGGGGCCTAGGGTCTCTCATTCACCCCCACTTCCAGTGAACCTAGAAATTCTGCACTGGGTCCTGAGCAAACAGATCTGGGGAGATGATTGGTGACTGCAAGGCACCACAATGGGTCCCAGATATTTCTCCCAGATCTTCAGCAAAATCCAAAAAAACTGAGAATATACAGCTTTCTGTAAGTTTGAATTTATTCTGCTTAAGAACTGACTTTATCCTGAGATTATTTCTTCCCATTTTGTGGTGTTAACAAGTCATTTTAAAAATGAAATGATAGCGATAACAGGATTTATTTTTAATGTGCTTATGTGGCAAAACAGAAACTTGGCAATCCTGTGTTGATCTACCCTCCCCCAAATTATTTTGAAATTTTCTTGACGTGCAAAGTCTGGAATCTGGGAGCCTTTGTGGTAGATGCTCTGCTCTTGTTTCAGGGGTGGCTAGCAGAGCACAGCCTGACCTGGAGCCAGGGACAACACGGGTTCACACCCAGCCCCAGGATTATGAGCTTTGGCTTTCTAAGCCATAAAATGGGCCAAATGTAAAACCTACCTATAGAGTTGTGAAGATTGAGTGAAGAGTGTGAGCTTTATTATTAACATGTGATGTAAAACCAGGGTTCTCTTCAAGGAGCCTGGGATGCTTTGCCACAGTTGAGTCATCCAACATGCCTCCCTCTTCTTTTCCACGTAGAGTCTTATAATAGGCAGGGACAGAAAGAGAAGGAGACCAGACATAGAAAGGGTAGTGAGCGTTTATAGAGCATGAGTAGTTGTTTCTGGGAACCAAGGAGCCTAGTAAATGCCAGCGTAGGACCACAGATACTCAAGTCCCTAATATAAAATGATACAGTATATGATTTGCACATAACCTGTGATGGTGGTATGCTTTAATCTGTTTCCAGGTTATACCGTAAGGAAAAGATGTATTTTATTTTTAATTATGTGTACATGCATGACTATATGCTCACAAGTTCAGGGGTCCATGGAGGCCTGAAGAAACCCTCAGATCCCCTGGACCGAGAATTCAGGTGGTTGTGAGCTGCTGGATGTGGGAGCTGGGAACTGAACTTGGGTCTTCTGCAAAAATAGTGTGTGCTCTTCCCACCGAGTCATCTCTCCAGTGTCCAGATTGCTTTTTAATACCCAATAAAATGTGGAATCTGTGTAAGCAACCATGCCTTTCTGTTTAGGGAATAGTGCCAAAGAAAATGTCTGTCCATGTCCATTACTCACATACTTTTTACGTGACGATTTTGATCCATTGTTGGCTGCACCCAGAAGACTAGAACTTGTCGATTTGGAAGACTAAAATGATGGACTCTAATAGGAGAACCAAAAGCAACTTCAAACAGCTGTCTCCACCCCTAAGAAGCTGCTTAGCTTTCTGTTTCTCCTTGTTATTGATAGGCCTGCTCTGAGCTGTGTTGGAAAGTTGGGAAAGTCTGTGTTAACCCCAGAGGAGTTCCTCCCTGCAGAGCCCCTCCCTAGCTGCCTCTCTATACCTCCTCACTCTGGGATGGAAGAGAGCTCCTGTGACACTCCAGCCTTGTTCCTGTGTACAAGGAAATACCACGAGATGGAGAGTCTTGGTGGCCAACCCAACTACATCTGGAAGGAACTACAATCCAGAAATGGAAGGCACACCCGTGAGATGTTTTTGCTTGGTTGAAGAGGGTGAATCTACTTCCAGTCAGAACCTTTGAGGTGGGAAGACATTAATCTACGTCATACCTTCTGCTGAAGGCTTATATAAGGACATAAAGGAAGCTTTTGCACTTTGCCTGCTTGCCCTCGTCTTGCTAGCACATCCATTCCTTCACAGACATTGGAGACCACTTCTTTAGGATTTCAGCATATACTAAAGACCAGCTAAGACATCCCACCCTGTGAATTGAGCAACTACTGGATTCTCGGACTTTCTATTCACAGCCAGCCATTGTTGGACTAGCTGGACTGCAGCCTGGAAGTCATTCCAATAAATCCCCACAAAAGTATATACACATATATGTATATATGCATATACATGTGTATATATGTATACACATATATGTATAGATATGTATGTATAGATACACAGATCTATACATATATATTAATTCTTTATATTAATTACACACACACACACACACACACTCACTCTATAAGTTCTGTTTCTTCAGAGAACCCTGACTAATACAGACCAGTAATTCATAGAAAGTTTTGGGACCTCAAAGGGAGATTGCTTTAAGTTTGAGGTTTGCCCTGCAGTGCTTACAGCTGACTTATCTGTATGTTGAGACGGGCCCTGCTTTAAGAGTGTAACTCTTCACATCGGCTCAGGCTTGTATCATGGATTCAGTCTTTTCAGGTATTGTGGTTTGAATGAGATGTCCCCACTACGCTTGGAAATTTGGGTACTTGCTTCCTCATTAATAGCATTCATTGTTTGGGGAAGCTTAGGATGTGTGGCCTAGCTGGGCGAGCTTCAAGGTTTCAGAAGCCACCACGTCATTCCAGGTTTGCTCCCTGCTTCTGCTTGAAGCTTGGAATGTGAGCTCTCAGCTGTTCTTGCCACTTTGGCCACCTGCTGCTGCCATAGTGGTGACAGACTCTTATCCTCTGGAATTATAAACCCCAAGTAAACATTTCATTCTAAAGGCTGCCTTGGTTGTGATGTTTTATCACAGCAAGAGAAAAGTAACCAACTTACAAGACAAAGAAGGGACACAATAGCCTGAGGCTTGAGACACAGCACCTCAGGATCTCAGGGAACACTCAGAAAAACATCCCCACTGTCTTAGTCAGGGTTTCTATTCCTGCACAAACATCGTGACCAAGAAGCAGTTGGGGAGGAAAGGGTTTATTCAACTTACATTTCCATACTGCTGTTCATCACCAAAGGAAGTCAGGACTGGAACTCAAGCAGGGCAGGAAGCAGGAGCTGATGCAGAGGTCATGGAGGGACGTTACTTACTGGCTTGCTTCCCCTGCCTTGCTCAGCTTGCTTTCTTATAAACCCAAGACTACCAGCCCAGAGATGGTCCCACCCACAAGGGGCCTTTCCCCCTTGATCACTAATTGAGAAAATGCCTTACAGTTGGATCTCATGGAGGCATTTCCTCACCTGAAGCTCCTTTCTCTATGATAACTTCAGCTGTGTCAAGTTGACATAAAACTAGCCAGTACACCCACCCAGAGAACCAAGCTGAACCAATGAGAGACCACGCCTCCTTTAGCATGAAGCTCAGCTCAACCACATACCTGATTAAGGATGGCCCTTCCCCCCGCATCCAGATGATATTCTTTCTTCAAGATTCCATCTATTTACTTCATTCACCAAACCCCTGAGGTAGCTCCCAGTGGCCCGTGCTGTGTCTGCTGTTGGAGATAGGATGAGAAGGAGGCTCCTTGAGACCCAAGACTTGGTCTCTTAAACTTAAGCGTGTGCCTCACAGAGATGCAAAATAATGAGAAAACACGATCCATCTTCCAAAGGATCATTTTTACTTGTTAATTAGGGAAGGAAAGGAAACAAAGCCACCTAAATTCTCAGTAATTTAAAATAATATTCTTATAGTAAAATAAACAGAACTATTACAGAATTAGGAGTAAAATTTGCATGTAGTTAAAAATTAAAACTTGAGATTTCAAAGAAATTTCATGGAAGTGGTTTTTGTCGTTTTTGGATACCATCCCAGAAACTTGAGAGTAAACATGTTAATTCTCTCCTGATGATGGGCACATTGGTTAAAAGTTTAAAAGTTCTTTCTGTGTATCACAGAAGGGGATAAAATAGTTTTAACAAGAGAAGAGACCTAATAAAGATGGAAGATTAGAAATCTCACGCTTGTGGAATACTGAATTTATAGATTAAACACTTGTACTCATTTCTGTTGCCTTCCCCGACTCCACTGAAGTGCTCATAAAGTTTTTTTTTTTTTTTTTAAGGCAAATAATGTTTGCAAAATTGTGTGAGGTAGAAGGCAATGAGCACATGACAAGTGACTTGACGGGAACAGAATTCTGTAACTATGCCAGGACAAGAAGAAACACATTTGTTTACAGCAAGAAACAGACCATAGGCATCCTTCCTGGAAGTCTATTTTTGCATACTTATTATGGACATGTGTGGTGGCTGCCCCTCATTCATATGCAGAGGCTTTATCCCTAAGATTATTGTATTTGTGCCTAGGAACTTTCACAATCAAGGTTAGATAGTGACATGAGGGTGGAGTCCTATGTTAGTTAATCTTGACTGTTAGCCTGACCTGTTTAGGATTACCATGGAAACACCCTTATGTGTATCTATGATGGCATTTTCAGAGACTTGAAAGGGTTGGCCTCTGTGTGGGTGACACTATTCCATGGGTGGGGCTACTGGGCTTTATAAAAGAGGAGAGCAAGTTGAGCACCAGCATCCATCTTCCTGTCACCAGCCTCCTCAAGCTCCAGCCACAGTGGTTCTCCAGCCATCATGGACTGTACCTTCAGACTGTGAGTCAAAATGAATCTTTTTTGAAATTGCTTTTGTTAAGGTATCGTGTCAGAAATGAGAAAAGAAACTAGAGCAACTCCTAATCAGATAAAACTACTTTTCTTATTAACAAGAGATAGTGAACTCTCTAAAGAAAAGCCATGTGAGGACAAAGCCAGAATACAGCTTTCTGACCCTCATTGGAAAGCAAAATGACTGCATATTAGTTACTTTTATATTGCTGTTATATGCTGCCACAATAAAAGAACTTATAGATGAGTTTATCTGGGCATATAGCTCTGGAGGGCTAGAGTCCCTGATTGTGGACCAAAGGGAGTAGTTGGAGTTCACATCTTGAACTGCGACCGAGCTACAGAGAGAACATAACTGAAATTGCAGTAGTTTTTAAAGCCCCAAATCCTGCCTTCAGGGACATACTTCATCCAATACCGTGCCACACCTCCTAAACCTCCCAAACAGGTCCATCAATTGGCACAAAATCTTTAAATTGCAAGACTATGAGGGGCATCTCATTCAAACTACCATAGGCCAGCACCTTAATCTTTTAGCCCCTAGAATTCTAAGAATGTAATTTTTCGTTGTGTATATCACTCATTCTATGATGTTTTGCCATGACAACTTAAGCAAAGTCATTGTGGTCATTGAGAGGAGAAATGGCTGAAAGTGTTTATAAGGAACATTTCAATTCATAATTCTCACTTCTAAGAATGCATCTATTCCCCAGAGCACATTTCATCATGGAATGATTTTTTTTTTCTGTCTATTGGGATTGATAGTTTTGTTGAGTATAGTAATCTGGGCTGGTGCCTATGGTCTGTCAGAGCTTGTAGAACATCTGTCTAGGCCCTTCTATTTTTCAAAGTCTCCATTGAGAAGTCAGGTGTTATCCTAATAGGTCCATCTTTATTTTATGTGACTTGGTCTTTTTTCCTTGTAGCTTTTTAAATAGCCTTTCTTTGTTCTATACATTTAGTACTTCGGTTATTATGTGTCATGGGGGGATTTTTGGTCCTGTTTGTTTGGTATTCTATATACTTCTAGAACCTGGATAGGCATTGTTTTCCTTTAGGTTGCAGGAGATTTTCTTCTACTATTTTGTTAAATATAGTTTCTGTGCCTATGACCTGGGTTTCTTCTTCTATACCTATTTTTTGCAGGTTTGGTATTTTCATGGTGTCCTTGATTTTCTGATTTAACATATTTTTTGACTGAGCTATCTATTTTTTCTACCTTGTCTCCAAGACTTGAAATTATCTCTTCCATGCCTTTTAGTCTGTTGGTGAGGATTACCTCTGAGAGACAATATCATGGAAATGAAAAGTAAAATAAAGGAAATAAATCTAATAGTGACAAGATAGAGTTGGGGGTGATCTTCAATATATTAAATGAAAATACTTAGAGATCGAAATGAAAGAGAAAAAGGAAATTCACAAGACTTCAATTTAGATTAAATATATTTAGAAAAGAAGACAAAATAAAGAGTCTAAAATTCTACATTCAGTCAAATTCTTAGACATCTCAAACATCTTAGGTATGTGACCTTTATCAGGAATTCAGAAAAATGGGCAAACTTATGAAGGTCATGTCTATGGCCTAGTAAGCTACTGTGCTGGAGGTGGGAATTCTGGAAAAGTGCAGTATCTCATTAAAAGACTGGAAAAGTATAGTATCTCATTAAAAGACCAATTATTCTACCTATCTTTATAGCATGGCTTAAGGCAAGTCTGACTTCATAGAGGTGGTCCCTCGGCCAGGTCAGTGACCCTGTGCCACTGGAATGTGAGTTCTCCATCCAGGCTAGAGATTTGAGTCTCTTGACCAGAAAGGATTTTTTTTCCTACTCTAATATCACCCTCTCTTAAGAGATAGCCCTACAATTACTTGGGAGCCAGAACAGAGACCAGACTCCCCAGATCCTTTGGCATCTCTGACCTCTAATCTCACAAGGAAGAGGGTGCCAAGAGGCTCACTGGTTATTCATAAAGAAGGTGATTTAAGGATTGATGGTGAAACTGACTCTGAAGCAGTGGATAGGGTGTGGAGAATCTAAGTAGGTCAGCTTTTGCAAAATTTGCTAGGAGCAGGGATCCTGATGTTCAATCTGTGGATTGCAAAACATCAAATCAACAACCCGTGAGTTATGTGGACCAAGTTCAAAACTTATACCAGGACTTACAGTTTCCAGGCTCATACATTCTTTCCAAAGACTGACTAACCCTCTGATTGGGACTTTGCATGAGAAATGGGACCTGAGTTTTGAGTCATTTTCTAGGCTATGAAGACAAGTTTGTGCCTGCAGTGATCTCTGGGATAGACATTTGACAATTTGCAGGGTTTATGATATGTTTCTCAGTGTGATAAAGACTTTGGAGAAATGTGGGCTCACCACCCTGGCATATGCTTATAGCCAGGAAGTAGAGAAGCCCATACTTTGCATATTGCTATAACTCCAGTGGGTGCTATTCCATGATCATCTCAGCATTACAGTGACAGCATTACAGAACCTCAGGGATGATGAGAAGGAAAAGCATTGGAACTTGGAAGCTCTGAATAGGATTCCAAGACTGCCCCACCCTTGATTATCTGTGCCATCTTGCCCATCACCTAACCTCTCTGCAATTCCATTTTTTTATTAGGAAGATGGCAATCTTTGACCTGTTTCCTGCGCAGATGCTCTGAGGACTGTGTAGGACAATGCAGGAGCAAGTACTACATAAACATTGAAGTTGGATGTGACCATTTCTGATGACAATATAAACAAAGAAGCCTCTTTCATTCTCTCCTAGCAAGTGTCTGCTGTGTGCTGGATTATAAGGCATATTCTGGAAGGCAAAAAAGCAAAAAACTGGCAGAAAGCAACTAAGCAGAATACAGAATGTCTTGGGTCTAAGGCAGGCATTTCTACCTCTTCATTTTTTGGTGTCACCTTTGGGTGTGGAGCCACGCATTCCAGAGATTGCTTCCTGCCTGATCTTTGGATGGCAGAACCTTTGCATAGGCAATTTGTTTACTGTTCTCAGGAGAGCCTAAGGATGCAAAAGCCCATGGATGAAAGAGACCAACCAGAAGGACCCTGGTCCTCCCTGTTTATTCTGTGGGACTTACTTCCCTTGGTCTTCTTTGATTGTTTGAAGGCCGCTACTTTGGTGGCATGAGATGGGCAGGCTGTCTCCTTGATCTTTCTGAACCTTTGCATCTGACTCACCAGTGATTGTCTTTTGAAGTCCATTTCTCCACCCCGCTTCCCAGTGGTACCCAGAAACATAGACAGCTGGTCATCATTGATGGAGTGAAGCTAGGGCATAGGAGCTTTAATTCTAGTTCCTATATATAATGAGAAAGGGGCCAAAGGGGTGACAAGCCACCTAGAGGTATGGGTTGGTTTTCTTTTACAGACACAGGACAGAAGGCTGCACACATGGCTTGTGATAGCCTCCCAGCTGGATGACTGTGCTTCATGAAATATGCTGGGCATATTCCTGAGGATTCTGCCTCAGAAAATCTCTCTGCTCCACATAAAGTCAACCTCAACATTTAGCCATGCAGTGGTTTCATCACTGGCCCCGACCTCATAGGCAGCATGCTAACAGCAAATGTTATTCCTATAGTCTCTGACCTCTCATGAAACAATGCTGCAGCCATTCAGACTCTGCAGCAACTGATGCTGGTGGTGGATAGGGCATTTCTAAGGGAACATCCTCCAAGCCTGATGTTCAGTGACCAGAGTCTCCCAGTTAGAGGTACTTCTGAAGCTGCTGTGGAGAGCAGGAAATTGATAATGTGTGTTTCTTAGCCAAACTATAGAATATTCCAGAATCTTATGGACCCATGTAGCTCCTAATTATTTAGATGGTTTCTAAGATGGATTATTCCATCCTGAGACATATACCTAACTACCCAGGGGACTGACCCTGAATTTCTTCAAGCTCTTTATAACACCCACAATAATTTTAATAGATAATTCTCATTACTGATGATGGCTATGATGAGTGGATACTTAAGTGCTCATAGTTTGTTTGTGATGTTAAATCAGAATAGGTGGTCTGGATTGGTGGGTATCTCTTTTTCAATAGACTTATCTTTCATTTGGGTTTCTGCTATAGCTTCCAGGTTCTTCATAACTATTTGCATCAAGGTAGCTGAAGGAAAAACATGGACCAGTCCCAGAACTTGGAAAAACCATTCCACTTCAAGGTCAGTGGCTGTGCTTAGAAGCTAGACTCTACTAAACTGATCAGAAGCAAGCCAGTTATTCGCAGTCATCTCAAAGATCATGGGAGTGGATGAGGTTATGAAGTCATGCATATTGAATGCTCTTTAATTTTAGATGATAATGTGGTCCTATAGTTTGAACATAGTAACCATCTAAGGAGCTTATCAAGAAACCCTGGCAACAGAGTGCTGCTATTGTCCTATACTTCTCTAATTATATTCTCTATATAGTAGTATACTACTATATATAGTAGTTTAGCAGTAAGAGTGTGGCTCCATTGTTTCTGGAATATTCTAGATCTTCTAGGAGTAGAAATAGAGTAATGAAAAAAATCACTATTTTATTTGTAGAGATTGCAGTTCTTAAATAGTTTCTATTTTCCTCCCTCCCTTCCTCTTTCATCCTTTCCTCCTCCCTCCTTCCTCTCTCCTTTGGCAAGATCTGACACATCTAGGCTGGTATGTAGCTTGCTTCGAATCTGAGGCTAGCCTTAAACTTCCAAACTTTCTGTCTCTATCTCCCAGTTTCTAAGATTAAAGACACGCACCATCATACCCATTTATAGGTATTTTTGTTAACAAAAGTAATTAATTCATAAACTTTTAATTTTCAGTATTTTTTTTCTATAAAATTCTCTTGAATTTTGATGTTGCTTACACACTAGCAAGCACAGATAACAGCAATAAAGCCAATGAACTAGAAGCTTGTAAGAACTAGCAGGAAGAACCAGAGACACCATTTTGTGTGTGTGTGTGTGTGTGTGTGTGTGTGTGTGTGTGTGTATGTGTGTGTGACAGCTAATCTTTTGGACATATATATGTATAGTAACTGTATTGTAGTTTACATATGTGATAAAATTACATTGTCTTCAGTTAGAATGGTTGGATTGTCGTTGCAGTGAAGACTACCAATGTCTCCTGAGCTATTCAGACACTATAATAATTTCTGGTCTTGGTATTATCTGAAAATGGTTAAGAACCACTGACATATGCTTCGCTCTTTTATAGAACTGTTTATTTTTCCTAAGGTTACAAAGCAGGAAAAGAAATCTTCATGAAGAAGGCTTTTTGGGACTTATTCCTTGCTGACATTTTCCCAGTGTTCTGAGTCATTCTATCTGAGCCATAGCTTGATAAACCGCCAAGCTCAGCAAGGCCCCAGAAACACAGCCTAACACATTTTTAACTTTTTCTAAATAATTCAGATCCTTTTCATGTATGCTTTGATATGAAGTCCACAGTGATACTCCTTAAATACATTCTTTCCTACCCACTTCTTTCATGTGGTCTGATTGCTCAGAAACTGCCCCTTACTTTCAACCTCTACTTGTCTTTTTCTCTCCTCTTTTGGCCACAACAAGCATCCAAAGGGCCCAAACATCATCTGGACCGGATGAGTCTGGAGGAGACAAAGACCTTGATCTAGAGGCAGGAGAAGCCGAGAAGAACCAGAGGAAGAGGGAGAGAAAGGTTAGAGATTGATGGTGGTTGTCCCATGTCTCTCTTGTCATCCTACTAACAAGACTGAAGCCTCCTGCTGGACCATGTCTCAGAGAGGCCATCCCTGGTCCCTTGAGTAGCTAAAATGAGAATCATTATGGATTCATAGTAGAACCATCTAAATAATTAAGAGTGACATGGATCAGAAGACCCTGAAATATTCCACACTTTGGCTAAGAGAAGGGCTATCCATGTGCTGGTCTCCATGGCAGCCTCAGAAGCATCTCTTAGGTGTGGGCTCTAGGCATTGGTTAGTGCATCAGGCTTGGAGAACTGTTCCCTTGGAAATACCCTATCGACCAGCAAGGTCAATTACTGCAGAGAGTCTGGAGGTTGCAGAATTGTTTTGTGGGAAGTAAACAACTACCAGGCATACTCAATTGTCAAATGATTCATTTAGCCTCCTTATCTACAAAGGACATTTTCCACAGCATCCAAGATGCCTAAAAGTGGACCAGTATTGAACCCTGTCCTACTATGGCTTTTCCTACGCATAAATACCTATAATAAAATTTTATTTCTAAATTAGAGTAATTAAGAGTAAGAATAAAACAGATTATAAAAATGTACTATAAGAAAGCTGCACGGGTGGTCTCTTCTCAAGAAATCTTATTGTAGTTTGCATAAAGGGTTTAGCACTAGCAGGGCACTAAAATGGTAGACAGAGACAAGGGAGGCTACTGTGCACATCTATAAAGTGCTATATAGGTATAAAGTGATGTAGCCTGTGACACTAAGAAACAGAAGGAATCCAGCCTATGCCTTCATGAGATACGGAGAAGAGTAAGCGGTTGGTAATGTGGTATCTTGAGCATCCTGGACCAATTGTACAGGTGAGTAAGGAGCTAAGTGACATAGCAGAAAAGCTTCCTGAAGGTCTCATGTTGTACCAGAGGCTGCAAATTGTCCCCCAATATTCCTTCTATTCTTCCCTTAATATGGGTGACTACATCTCCCAGGAGTCCTTGCAGTTTAGTTTGACCACATGACAAAATTTTAATCAATGAGATATGAGCAGAGGTAATATATGCAATATTTGGTTTCTGCCTCTAAGATGAAGCGTGACCTTCCTCCTTTTGTGCTGATATCTAGAATGTGTACCAGGGGTGATAACTGGATCAGCCATAGGTGGCCATAAGCTATTGATGTTGAGTTTCTCTTTGTGTATATGGAGACCAAGATACCAACTCATAAAAGACTGAAAAGAGCAGTCCAAATTCCTTCATCTACTAAACTACTTTAAATCCCATAATACAGTTCACTAGCCATCTTTTGGTCAGATAATCTGGAAGGCATTTGGAAAATTGCCTGCCAATATTTTAAATTTCATGAAGACAGCCTTGGTTACCTATAGGTACTCTTCCTATGTGATACTACTAAAAAACTTCTAAAAGACAAGGTGCAACTGCATAGGGGAGCTAAGTCAGCCTTTAAATAAAAGAAGTTATGTTCTGGCTTAAAATCTAACTTGTTTCTATTAGGTAGCCAGAGAACATGCAGTCAGGATTATCTTTCATCCTGGCATAGTGCTCTCTAGCCCAGGTCTTTGGGTTACAGCAGAATCTACCCTTCAATTTCTTGGCAAGCCTTTCCACATAGGGCCAGAATACTCAATCTCACCCTTAATGTCTAGGTTTGGTCTTCAGAGAGGGGCCATTTCGTACATCTTGACCTCTTCCTTAGCTATCCTTCCTTCTTCATGGTGCTTTGACTCACCGTCACTGTCAAGATGCATCTGCTCAGCTCAGTGTGACTCTCGGAGAGACCAACCATCAGGAAATAAGCTGATGCTGATGGTGGCATTTAGGATCCATGCATAATAGTGTCACTTGAGACAAGTCACAATGTGCTGCAGTAACAAAACCTTCTAGAGCACAAGGCCAGCATGATTCAGCAAGGTTTCTCATTTTAGCCATTCAAGGCACCTGGGATAACCCTCTCTAATGTGTTGACCAACAAGAAGGTTTGGGCTACTTTGTGAAATGAGAAACGAAACATGGAAAGTCATTTATTTTTGCCTTCTAATCAAAAGGACTCATCGACTGGACAAAACAAGTCATGAGGTCACTCCTGACTTCAAGGTGAAGAAGGATAGGAAGTACTGATAAATAGTGGTGGTGTCCACCACAGAGGTCATCTGAGAATGGGCTGAAGGTCAAGCATGCTGCACAGGATCATTCAGAGGTACAGAGAAACAAGAAGGATGGCTAGGTAAATTCATTATTTTCCTCTCCCTTTACAACTTCTATTTTCTGAGTAGATCTGTTATTTCCATTATAATGAGAATGTCTATTTATAATATACATAATTTTGGACATGTGTTGTATGTGATTATAATTACAAGTAAACAAATATGTATATACTGGGGGTGGATGCTCAAAAAAAGTTTTATGGGTAAGGCAAGCAATAGAAAATATTTGAAGACCATTGGCCTTGAAGAATAGAAGCCAGAAATTCTTAAGTGATAAGTGCTGAGGGACCTTTGGAAATAAGGCACCCCTTAACCCCTAACATGCGGTGCACATACTCTCATTTTCCTTGGCCAATTCTGAATCTCTTTTCAGAAGCTTTCAGGGTCAATACCTGAGATGTTCTTATAGAGCAGAGGCTATGGCAAAGTGAGATGGGGTGAGTAACTGTTCTTCCCGTTTGTCTACAGCAAATGTACAGGTATCTGTAGCCCTGAGCAGAGGCATCATAGGAGCAGCTGACTGCAGAATGTGGGGCAACCAGAAGAAAGGAGGACTCCTGAGGTGAGGAGGAAGACCAAAGAAAACAGAAGCAGGAAATCTGGACTGCTCCTGCCGCTACAATGGCTGGAAGCCTTTGAATGATTCACTTAAAAGCAGTTGCTAGCTGAAGCTGGCTATTGTAGATAGTGATGGGGAGGGGGAACAGAGAGGGGTCACTAAAAAGAAGAGAGAGGAGTGGGAAGCAAGGGAAGGATTGGAGGGAGAAATTAATATTAAAAAAGTTAGTGAACCTTACCATGGCAGCTATGTTTATCTTAGTCGAGGCTGATGCAGGAGGGTCCCGTGATTTCAAGGCTACCATGATGAGACCCAATTTCAAAGGACTAAGTGAGAAAAGGAAAACCAACTGATACCTTGAGGATAGAGAGTAAGAGGGAATGAATGAGTGTTTATGCATACGTGTGTGTGTGTACATACATGTGCATTTGTATGTTTGCTCACACATTGATGGGAGATGCGGTGGTTTTTCTGGTCACAGTGAGTGAGGCCTCCCTCATTGGGGACATGAAGAAACACTTTGTATCCATTTGTATGGCTGTCTGAAAGGAGATCAAGGAAGAGAGAGGGACAGAAGGGGAGGTGCCAGTGGGACCCATGTGAGAGATTGTATCAGGAGACAGGTCAGAAAGTATACATTGAAAATGACTCTTTATTCTATTCAAAGCCTGGTTCTACTGATGGGCAGTGTCCAGGGAAGCTGTATTATTCAGTATCACCCCTCTTATAATAAAGGCTGATCTGCCCCCAAATATCAACAGTGCTGATGTTGAGAGACAGATGGAATACATATTTTTAGACAGAGAACTGAGTCCATGACAGCCTGCCTGATGCCCCCTCAAATCTGTTGTCCCCTCTAAACTTAATAGAAGACCACGTTTTCTAAGGCCAGAATGCTTCCAGCTAAAAGCATTATTTCTCAGCACCTCATGAAATTATGTGGCTAGGTCCTGGCCGCTGAGATATAAGGGGAGAGATCCTATTTGAGGAGACAGTTGCTAAAATGGAGCCGACTTGGCTTGCAGAAGCAACAAGGGGCCATTTCTCTCTTGTGTTCCTTACTTTCTACTGCCGATAGGTGCCCTTGTTGATGGCAGAGCACAAAGTCAGAAAGAACCTTGGTCTATAATGGTTTCATGATGCCTGCAAACTGTGGACTCCCTCTCTTCTTCCAGATGAGAGAGTGCACCTGGACTATTAACATCTTTGTTGCTTGAGATTCCTATACCTAATTCTTCCTCTAGTGTTCCCAGGAAGGCTAAGATCTAGTTACCATTCACCCACCACCACCACTGTCATCTATCTATCCTGTCATCTATCTATCTATCTATCTATCTATCTATCTATCTATCTATCTATCTATCTATCTACCTACCTACCTACCTATCTATCTATCTATCTATCTATCTATCTATCTATCTATCTATCTATCTATCTATCTATCTATTTTAGATAAAGTCTCACTGAGTTGCCCAGGCTGGCCTTGAACTCACTCTGTAGCTTACACAGGTCCTAAAACTCATCACTTTCTCACCTCAGTTGAGACCACAGACCTGTACCACCAGGCCTGGAGAAGGGCTCTTTCCACTGCATCACACCTCATCTGGAGGCTCTATTCTCACCACAGCCACCTGTGTATCTCTGTACCGGTCACCCCCTCCTGCTAACCTGTCAGCCACCTTCACACAGTTGTCACCATTTTTGAAATACTAGGCCAGCCCCTGTCTTTGGTGCTATTGGCATTTAGCTCAGTCTCCCAGGTTGACACCCTGGGTTGTTTAATGAATTCTGCGCTTTGGAGGTTCACTATGGTGTGGGAGCAATAGTCAAGCTCTTTGCACTCTGATCCCTCGCAGAGACGTTCTGAAGTCATGACGGAGTGGGTCCTGAGGAATGCACGTGGGGCCCGCTGCTGTTGTCACTTTTGAAGTCTGGAGTTTTGTGGCGGTGCTTGGATTTGGAAGCGTTAAGACGTGTTTGCCAAAGGCTGGAGTTTTGATGTAGAGCGAAGGAGCTGTTACTTTGAGGGGGAGGGAAACACCTTTCATTTCTTTAGGGAAAGATAAGTAATGTAACTTTGCTGGTTCGCACTTCAGATCTTCTGGAGAGCAGCTGTTCCTTCAGGAATGGCTGGTCCAGAGGCGACATATTTAAGTTCGCAAACACCACACATTTCGATGTTAGACATTTCAGTGTTGCTAAAGAAAACCAAAGGAAACAGCCAACTTTCCCTCTTAGTTTGTCAAAGAGAGACTTTATAAAATTAAGTTGGCGGCTGGTAGAGAAACTGGCTCATTTGCCAGTCTCAGAGATGGGCAAGCAGGGTGGGTGTGTGCTTTGGGTTGGGAAGCCCGGTGATTGGAGGAGGGGCTTCCCCAGTCAGCAAGGAAGTGTCTCTCCCCCTCTGATGGAGACAGAGTGCAACTCCTGCAGGTCCTGCTTGCTACTGCTCACCCACCTCTCTAGTAGCCCAACTCTGCTCCTTTAGGAGGCAGTTATCTTCCCAAGCAACCAGGAAGCCACTCCTTCGCCATATGGACCGCTAATGCTTATAAAGATGCAGAAGGGGGTGGGGCAGGAACGGGTAGGGAGAAGAGCCTCCGGTGAATGAATGGAAAACTCTCCTTTGGATTTGGATGAATGATACCTGGGTTTGAAGGATTGCTTAGTTGGGTAAATTCCTTCTCTTAGCCTTATGCCCCCTGCTATCATTTATGCATGTTTTGGTTTGAGAATAGCAGAAGGCTGGATGCTGGCACAGAGATCTTGGATATAGTTTCAAGAAGCCATATCCAGCATTTTATCTTTAGAGGCACAGGGAGGGACAGGGAGAATCTTTTAGAAGAATTTAAAGGTCTTCTTTATGACTGTGAAGATGAGAAACCTGGAGATAGTTTTTCCCAATACGTGTCCATGGAGCAGCTATAGGGACAGTCTGGCACGTAACAGCAAAACGCCACTTACAATTGTCAGGGTCTGGTGGAAACTGAGGCAAAGAGAGTTTGTAAGGACTTGTTTCCCCTCCTCCATATATTCTAGGGAGGAGCAGGCTCAGTCAGGTCTCCTAGCATCTTGTTGAAGGGCTCTGTCAGTAGAAGAGTGTTGGCTACATCCTATCACTTTCTGTTCCGGCTCTTGGAAGTGATCCACAAAAGCCCTACTCCGTGAAGCTCTTTCTTAAAATAGTAAGAGGATGAACTTATCTGAAGGAATGGAAGGACCTTCTCTTAGAACTGGGCATAATTAAAAGTCACCCTGGTTTGGCTGGTTCACACAGGCAGATGGTAGAGAGAACAGAAGCCAGAAAATACACACTAACCAAATTAGCACTCCACTCATCTGTGCTACAGAGGAAAGGCCTCTCTCTTTTCACCATATAAGGTAAACAAAAAACAGGGCTCACTGAGCTTTGGCTCTTCATACTGTGCCATTCACGCTACACCCCCATAGGCTGCAGGCTTCCCCTTTTCACTCCAGGAAGAGGCAGCTCAGCATAGTAAGAAGCAACAGGGTTCTCTCCAAACCATTAGTCAGAGGTTCAAATCCCATTGCTGATACTTTCTAGCTGTGTGAAATTTGGCAAACTAACCCCAAAGATATTACTTATTCATATATAAAATGGAGCTGATGGCATTTATTAATTGGAGAAAACAAGAGCAAATAAACAATAAGTGGGGTACTTCTGCAGCCAGCACTCTTTCATAATATCAACCAACCCCATTCTGATGCTGTCCAGCTTTCAGCTAAAATGACAGTGGCCACAGGAGGGAAGGGGCCAGGGAGAGTGACTGTTCCAGGGACTATCCCCTTCACTTTGTTATTGTGTATCACCACATGGTATTGTAGTCAGGCCATAGGTGAAGGGAGGCCAGAGACATCATGCTACAGGGCTCTGATCCCATGACAGATCAGCTCGTGCACTGACAGGGTTGGGTAGGTCGTTGGTACAATTTGGAAGAAGGAAGTTTTGTTCTGACTATATATTTTACCAACCACTACTGAGTTCCCCCTACTCTGTGTCAGATAATGAGTTGGCTCTTCTGTCAAGGAATTCAAAGTCTAGGAGAAGAGAAAACCCACATATTCTTGGCACAGTTGAAAATACCACAATCATGGTGTGCCACCGTCTACTTGGAATGAGAGAAAAAGGATTGTCACTCCCGTGGATGCTGAGAAGGCCCAGTAGAGACAAGGGAGATTTTAGGAAGTAACTGAGGGGAAGAAGGAAGAGTCCAGGCAGAAGGGACAGCATAGGCTAAAGCTTTAGGGTGTGGTCTTGTTAGGTTGGCTTTTCAGGAAGGTGTCAGTGATACAGGGCTGCAAATATCAGACTCATCATAGAATGAGACATGAGTGATGAGTGAGGCTGGATCCCACTGTTTTATGAAATTTCAATATGAAATGTCCCTCTGGATCATGTTTTAACTGTGTGGTCCCAACCCGGTAATGCTATTTCAGGACATTCTGGAAACTTTAGGAGATGATGTCTATCTGCAGAGCGCTGGTAACACATCCCTGGGAGTGAATATTACTCCTGTCTCTTACTGTTTCTGTGTCCTGTGTCCTATCTGCCACATGCCTCTGCTGCTGTGACTTCCAGCCCAAGCACCCTTAGCCAAGTGACCATAGACTGAGCCTTTTGAAACCGAGAGCCAAAATAAACCCTCTTCCCTTTAATGAACTGTTCTGCCAGGTAATTTGCTCATATCAATGCAAAAGTGACTAGTATGTACCATGATGGGTGGGCATAATGTTTCTGTGTACTATGTAAAATTTATCCGTGAGTTATTCAAATGCTGATTTCTCCGCCTTCATATCTTGTTTTAATCCTAACATGGCATTGTAATGCTTAGGCCAAGAATCTCCTGTCTCAAGTTTGTGTAAACAATTTTTACCATTTATTTCCTGCTTGTCAATGAATGCTGATCACCCAATGACTGGGTAGAAGAGAGAGTAGGACTCGAGCTTCCACCAGCCAGAGGAAGAAACGAGAGAGAGGGAGATTGAGATTGGTCACCAGGAAGAGTGGGTCCAAGAGAGCACCATGGGAAGAAACATCAAAAGCAGAGAGAGTTAGGACAGTTTTAAACTGCAAGTATCATGGGCTGGGGCTGGGAGGTAGCCTGATGAGCATAGGAGGTTAAGGTAGATCATTACTGCCTAGTTATTGAGGTGAAGTCATAGAATAAGTGAATTTCTCTGTGTGGTTATTGGGGACTAGCAAAGGTTAATAAATATAGCTGCCAAATTAATCTACTGATCAAACTTAAATTAAAACAACTCATTTTCCAATGAGGACCTTTTCTGAGCTCAATTCAGTCCTGGAGACAGGAGAAGTTTCTGTCACTGGGTAAATGGTCAGGGGAGCTCCCTGGAGTATCTACTGGGCTACACCAGAGGGACTGGATCACAAGAATCTAGATTTTAAGGAATTCTAAAAGCTCAGAGGCAGCAGCTTGAAGGGCAGGTTGAAGCTACGATATGTGGAGAGTCTGGGAAGTCGTGGTGATGGGCGGCGATTGGCAGCAGGCCAACAGCAATCACCTCAATGCCTTCTCAGGTAACTAGAATCTCAGGCCACCTTCCTCCTATGGCACATAAGGCATAATACTTGCAGTTTGTTTCTTCTCTGGCCACTGAACTGGGTGATCCTTCAATGCAGAGACTATGTCTTAGTCATTCTCCCTGCACTTCTCGTGCTTATAGGGAAGAGGGGCAAACAGCCACAGACCCAAGACTGGTAGCCCAGATGCCTATGTAAAGGAACGATGTTACCTCTCTCTTTGTACGTTCCTGCAGGATAGTATGTGTCCAGCTGTCTTGTTACAGCCTCCAGTGTGGGGTGTTATGAATGTCTATCATGCCCCTTTGGGGGGGGTGCTGCTGCTGCTGATAGTGATGATGATGATGATGATGATGATGATGATGTGATAGATTACATATTTTCCTCTTTTCAGAACACAATGCATCTGAGCTTTACTGGGAACACAGGAGGCCTAATCAATAAATGTGAGTAAAGTGCCCTGATTGGAACCTCAGGCTAAAAGTGGCCACAGGCTCCAGGGACATTCCTACTACATAGCAACTACAGCTATTATAGCTATGAAGAGCTCCATGAAGACTCTTCCATCAGAGGTAGATACAATTCCTATCTCCTAGCCCCGTCATTATACTTTAGAACCAGCCATCTCTCCATCTATTAAATCCCCTCCCCCATTTCCCAGCCACTCAGATTTATAGCTGCTTTTCAGTTGTGTTATTTGCTGTTTCTAGAGAGTTGGGGTGAGTCCTGTCTGCCCCAGTGGAGTGGTAAGAGACCAGGGGTGGGGAGTTTAGTGATGAGAAACAGGGAAAGGTAGCAAGGCTGCTTTCCCTTAGACAAGTTGAGGCACATGGGCAACTTCTCCAGACTCTCAAGCTGGGATGGACTGCTCATGCTTCAAAAATCCATCTGCTGTGGGCAGGGGGAGGCCAGCTGCTGCTAGCTGAAGTGCTCCAGGCGTGGGATTCCCCACTGGCTGGATTACTGAACATCTTTGCTTTGGTTAGCCTGCTTACACTCTTCCTTTCAGTCTGCTTTCTCTCCTCAGCCATCTGAACATCGAACATCCTTTTCCATTGAGTTGGTGATTCAGAAATCGTCCAGGATCCTGACTGATATGAGGTTCACACCATCTGAAATGCCAACTTTTATCACCTATAACCATAGATGTGAGAGTGGATTTCTATATAAGCTCATCCCACGACACATTCTTGGTGATTTTTTTTGTCTAAATCTTTATTTCTCATAGTATTTATTTTTAAATATTTATTTATGATTTTACTTATGAATATGAGAGTATATGTCCACCACAGGAATGCAGCTGCGTGAGGAGTCTAGAGGGCACTGGGTCTCCTGCAATTGGGGTTCTAGGTAGTTGTGAGCATCATGATGTGAGTGCTTCGCAACAGGACTAAATGCTTTTAACTGCTGATCTCTCTCTCCAGACTTTATTTATGTCTTTTAAAAGTCACTTTATAAAGTCAATGACGGATGATTCTAAATATATGAGGATTTAGGAGTTGCTTTCTGATTAATAACACTTTGCCATGTAGCAAGCCCTGTCTCTTCCCTAATTGATTTCAGACTAAAGGGAGGGCTTCCTTGTGAATCAGGATGGTTTCATGTCAGCGGATTCCAGGCCCTCTGCTGACAGCCTCGGTGAGTTTGGATGTTCGGCTTATGCTGCAATAATGCTTGTTTTATAACATAAATCTGTTCCAGCACAGCTGATGGATCGGGGAGTGATTTGAGCATAGCACGATTTTCACGTCGACTCATGTGTGATTTAGCCTGTGAGAAACACTAGGTGAACAGAGAAAGTTGCAAACAGCTGAACCAAACGGCATCAGGATGTATCCGAGGCACATAACTGCTTCAGATACCAACCCGAGACCTCAGCTCGCTTGGCACTATAATCTGCAACCATCCATAACCAGGTTTTTTATTTCATATTTGATGTCAGGTAAATTTTCTCTTTAGTCAGGATCTTGAGTATCCTCAGGGTGGATCTATTGAGACATTGTGAAATCTTTGAGGGGTGGGGCTTAAGGAGAGGTTCTTAGGTCATTGGCAGCATGCCTTAGAAGGACATACTGTGATCCCAGAGTCTTCTGGGCCATAATGAGAGCACTTTTGCTCCACGATAACACTTGCTCTGGTATGCAGGCCTAACATGAATGAGACCAACTGATCATGGACTGAGACTTCCAACCAGAGTAAGTTTTGAGAGGTTGAGTGTTTTGGGTATTTGGCTGTGGTTACAGCAATCTGACTTGACTCCCATACATTGCGTTGTGGTAACCCACAAGCTGCAGCTGTTCTCGCACCCTTTCTATTAACAAATTAAGACTTTGCCAGAACAAATTGCTATCTTTACTTATCATAATATTTATGGATTTTTAAAGGCTACTTTAAATATACATTTTATTGATTTTTATTGGGGATGGGGCCCATGGTACAGCATGTGTGTGGAGGTCAGAGGACAACTTTGTGGAGCCACTTCTCTACCTCTCCCTATCTTTATGCAGGTTCCAGACATTGAATTCTAGTCAGTATGTACCAAACACATCTTAATAGCCCTTTAGAATCAAGTTTTGAAGACCAAGCATGGTGGCATATGCCAGTAATCTTGATACTTGGGATGTTGAGGGAGAAGGATCACAAATTCAAGGTTAATCTTGGGTCCACAGTGAATTCAAGGGTAGTCTGGGTTACGTGATACTCTGTCTCAAAAAGGTACCAGTTTATAAGCATAGGAATGTGTCATGATGCTGAGGTATTTCCATAGCGGAGTGGTCACCATGCTTACCAACAAATGTGTCCCGATGAGGTTTTTGAGTGTTATACCTTATGCTTCATTCCTCACGTAAGAATTATGGTTCTCAGCTCATAAAGTTTTGCCTGATGACTATGAGGAGCTTTCTATGTTGCATTATAGAAAAACTGAATGTAACTGGGGGGAGGGGGCCCCTGAGCCTCATTCTAATCAGCTGGGAGAGTCAAATAGTTCTCATTATAGAGAGAAGGGATCTTACTGAATGCAAATGATGGCTGATCTGACCACAGACAAGGCGATTTCTCACCAAACATGAATTACTTACAAAGAACACTTCTAAAAGCTGCCTCCTACTTTAAAGAACAGAAACCTGACAATATTTCAAATAGGCATATTGGGCTGATACACAGACCACGTTCTCTCTGTATGGCATGTCCTGGGATACATTGGCTGTGTTCAAGGACACACAAAGGGAAGGACTGGTATGTACTCAGTCTTTAATATAGAATATGTGGGCTTCAAGCCTTGCTTTATTTGGCATCCATGCCCCACTGCTCCTGTACCTCCATGTACCTCCTGAGTCTTACCATGTAGAAGATGCTTATCTGACACTTGGGAGACATCACAGACTCCCTGCTTCCCTGAGGGATCAGAGATTCTGATACAGGGAGCTAGACAGTAAACAAGCAGATCAACGTGCTTTCTGTCAACAGGATTACTGCTCTAGAGAAACACGATGCTAGAAAGAGGTCTTTGGAACAAGGGGGACAAGTGGGGGCACCCAGGAGAAAATAGGCAGTGCTCTCCTCTTTGTTTCTACAGGAGGGGTAAAGGGCAGAGGCTCCTGTTGCTCTGATTGATTGGTGAATCTGCTAGGGGTTGTTGGAGGGAGGGAGGCTTTTGTTCCCTGGCATTTGGGGAAAAGAAAACAGTATAGACAGGACTAGGCTGGTTTTCTGTAGAAGCCCATCTTGCTCCACCACCATGTAGCTTCCATGGTCTGAACATCATCTTCCTAATCATAGTTTCCTCTCCCCGCTCCTAGAACCCATTCAGGGGCCTGAGAAGGTTCTCTGAGGAGTCCTGTGTTATTTTCACAGGCTGGTATATCAAAGTACCAGGAACTGGATGGTAGGAAGCCATAGATGCCTATTATCATCTAGTTCTGAAGAGTAGAAAGTAGAAATCAAGGTGTCTGCAGGACCATGCTCCCTCTGAGACGCTAGGTAGATGAATCCTTCCTCTTTGACATAAGCTTCAGTGAGAGTTGTCAGTTCTTATGACTCTTGGCTTTCTCTCTGTACAGCCCCATCTCTGTCTCTTTGTACATATGACCTATTTCTGTGTGTCCCTGCCTGTGTCCTAACCTCCATATCTGAGTAAGAATACTAGTCATGTTAGATCAGGATTCATAACCTAATCTTGATTGTATCTGCAAAGATTTTACTTCCAAATAAGGTCATAATCAGGTACTCAGGGCTAGGACTCCAACACTTAACCTCCAACCATGGACCACACCTTTCTCTTGGTCCATCCCTCTTCCTGGCCCAAATATACTAGTACCACTCACACAATTCTTTTTTTTATATATACTTTTTATTAGGTATTTTCCTCATTTACATTTCCAATGCTATCCCAAAGTCCCCCATACCCTCCCTCCCACTCCTCTACCCACCCACTCTCACTTTTTGGCCCTGGCATTCCCCTGTACTGGGGCATATAAAGTTTGCAAGTCCAATGGGCCTCTCGTTCCAGTGATGGACGTCTAGGCCATCTTTTGATACATATGCAGCTAGAGTCAAGAGCTCCGGGGTACTGGTTAGTTCATAATGTTGTTCTACCTATAGGGTTGCAGATCCCTTTAGCTCCTTGGGTATTTTCTCTAGCTCCTCCATTGGGGCCCTGTGATCCATCCAATAGCTGACTGTGAGCATCCACTTCTATGTTTGCTAGGCCCCGGCATAGTCTCACAAGAGACAGCTACATCTGGGTCCTTTCGATAAAATCTTGCTAGTATATGCAATGGTGTCAGCGTTTGGATGCTGATTATGGGGTGGAACCCTAGATATGGCAGGCTCTAGATGGTCCATCCTTTTGACACAGCTGCAAACTTTGTCTCTGTAACTCCTTCCATGGGTGTTTTGTTCCCAATTCTAAGGAGGGGCAAAGTGTCCACACTTTGGTCTTTGTTCTTCTTGAGTTTCATGCGTTTAGCAAATTGTATCTTATATCTTGGGTATCCTAAGTTTTGGGCTAATATCCACTTATCAGTGAGTACATAATGTGTGAGTTCCTTTGTGATTGGGTTACCTCACTCAGGATGATACCCTCCAGGTCCATCCATTTGGCTAGGAATTTCATAAATTCATTCTTTTTAATAGCTGAGTAGTACTCCATTGTGTAAATGTACCACATTTTCTGTATCCATTCCTCTGTTGAGGGGCATCTGGGTTCTTTCCAGCTTCTGGCTATTATAAATAAGGCTGCTATGAACATAGTGGAGCATGTGTCCTTCTTACCGGTTGGAACATCTTCTGGATATATGCCCAGGAGAGGTATTGCAGGATCCTCCGGTAGTACTATGTCCAGTTTTCTGAGGAACTGCCAGACTGGTTTCCAGAGTGGTTGTACAAATTTGCAATCCCACCAACAATGGAGGAGTGTTCCTCTTTCTCCACATCCTCGCCAGCATCTGTTGTCACCTGAATTTTTGATGTTAGCCATTCTGACTGGTGTGAGGTGGAATCTCAGGGTTGTTTTGATTTGCATTTCTCTGATGATTAAGGATGCTGAACATTTTTTCAGGTGCTTCTCAGCTATTCAGTATTCCTCAGGTGAGAATTCTTTGTTTAGCTCTGAGCCCCATTTTTAATGGGGTTATTTGATTTTCTGGAGTCCACCTTTTTGAGTTCTTTGTATATAATGGATATTAGTCCCCTGTCTGATTTAGGATAGGTAAAGATCCTTTCCCAATCTTTTGGTGGCCTTTTTGTCTTATTGATGGTGTCTTTTGCTTTGCAAAAGCTTTGCAGTTTCATGAGGTCCCATTTGTCAATTCTCGATCTTACAGCACAAGCCATTGCTGTTCTGTTCAGGAATTTTTCCCCTGTGCCCATATCTTCGAGGCTTTTCCCTACTTTCTCCTCAATAAGTTTCAGTGTCTCTGGTTTTATGTGTAGTTCCTTAATTGACTTAGATTTGACCTTAGTACAAGGAGATAGGAATGGATCAGTTCTCATTCTTCTACATGATAACCGCCAGTTGTGCCAGCACCATTTGTTGAAGATGCTGTCTTTTTTCCACTGCATGGTTTTTGCTCCCTTGTCAAAGATCAAGTGACCATAGGTGTGTGGGTTCATTTCTGGGTCTTCAATTCTATTCCACTGGTCTACTTGTCTGTTGCTATACCAGTACCATGCAGTTTTTATCACAATTGCTCTGTAGTACAGCTTTAGGTCAGGCATAGTGATTCCACCAGAGGTTCTTTTATCCTTGAGAAGAGTTTTTGCTATCCTCGGTTTTTTTGTTATTTCAGATGAATTTGCTGATTGCCCTTTCTAATTCGTTGAAAAATTGAATTGGAATTATGATGGGGATTTCATTGAATCTGTAGATTGCTTTTGGCAAGATAGCCATTTTTACTATATTGATCCTGCCAATCCATGAGCATGGGAGATCTTTCCATCTTCTGAGATCTTCTTTAATTTCTTTCTTTAGAAACTTGAAGTTTTTATCATACAGATCTTTTACTTCCTTAGTTAGAGTCACGCCGAGATATTTTATATTATTTGTGACTATTGAGAAGGGTGTTGTTTCCCTAATTTCTTTCTCAGCCTGTTTATTCTTTGTGTAGAGAATGGCCATTGACTTGTTTGAGTTTATTTTATATCCAGCTACTTTACAGAAGCTGTTTATCAGGTTTAGGAGTTCTCTGGTGGAATTTTTAGGGTCACTTATATATACTATCATATCATCTGCAAATAGTGATATTTTGACTTCCTCTTTTCCAATTTGTATCCCCTTGATCTCCTTTTGTTGTCGAATTGCTCTGGCTAGGACTTCAAGTACTATGTTGAATAGGTAGGGAGAAAGTGGGCAGCCTTTTCTAGTCCCTGATTTTAGTGGGATTGCTTTCAGCTTCTCACCATTTACTTTGATGTTGGCTACTGGTTTGCTGTAGATTGCTTTTATCATGTTTAGGTATGGGCCTTGAATTCCTGATCTTTCCAAGACATTTATCATGAATGGGTGTTGGATTTTGTGAAATGCTTTTTCTGCATCTAACGAGATGATCATGTGGTTTTTGTCTTTGAGTTTGTTTATATACTGGATTACGTTGATGGATTTCCATATATTGAACCATCCCTGCATCCCTGGGATGAAACCTACTTGGTCAGGATGGATGATTGTTTTGATGTGTTCTTGGATTCGGTTAGTGAGAACTTTATTGAGCATTTTTGCATCGATATTCATAAGGGAAATTGGTCTGAAGTTCTCTTTGTTGCGTCTTTTTGTGGTTTAGGTATCAGAGTAATTGTGGCTTCGAGAATGAGTTGGGTACAGTACCTTCTACTTCTATTTTGTGGAATAGTTTGTGAAGAACCGGGATTAGATCTTCTTTGAAGGTCTGATAGAACTCTGCACTAAACCCATCTGGTCCTGGGCTTTTTTTTGGTTGGGAGACTATTAATGACTGCTTCTATTTCTTTAGGGGATATAGGACTGTTTAGATCATTAAGATCAGTCTTGATTTAACTTTGGTAACTGGTATCTATCTAGAAACTTGTCCATTTCATCCAGGTTCTCCATTTTTTGAGTATAGCCTTTTGTAGAAGGATCTGATGGTGTTTTGGATTTCTTCAGGATCTGTTGTTATGTCTCCCTTTTCAGTTCTGATTTTCTTAATTAGAATGCTTTCCCTGTGCCCTCTAGTGAGTCTGGCTAAGTGTTTTTCTATTGTTTATTTTCTCAAAGAACTAGCTCCTGTTTGGTTGATTCTTTGAATAGTTCTTCTCGTTTCCACTTGGTTGATTTCACCCCTGAATTTAATTATTTCCTGCAGTCTACTTCTCTTGGGTGAATTTGCTTCCTTTTGTTCTAGAGCTTTTAGGTGTGTTGTCAAGCTGCTAATGTGTGCTCTCTCTAGTTTCTTTTTGTGCTAATGTGTGCTCTCTCTAGTTTCAGAGCTATGAGTTTTCCTCTTAGAAATGCTTTCATTGTGTCACATAAGTTTGGGTATGTTGTGGCTTCATTTTCATTAAACTCCAAAAACTCCTTAATTTCTTTCTTTATTCCTTCCTTGACCAAGGTATCATTGAGAAGAGTGTTGTTCAGTTTCCACATGAATGTTGGCTTTCTATTATTTATTTTGTTATTGAAGATAAGCCTTAGTCCATGGTGATCTGATAGGATGCATGGGACGATTTCAATATTTTTGTACCTGTTGAGGCTTGTTTTGTGTCCAATTATGTGGTCAGTTTTGGAGAAGGTACTATGAGGCGCTGAGAAGAAGGTATATCCTTTTGTTTTAGGATAAAATGTTCTGTAGATATCTGTTAGATTCATTTGTTTCATAACTTCTGTTAGTTTCACTGTGTCCCTGTTTAGTTTCTGTTTCCATGATCTGTCCATTGGTGAAAGTGGTGTGTTGAAGTCCTCACTATTATGTGAGGTGCAATGTGTGCTTTAAGCTTTACTAAAGTTTCTTTAATGAATGTGGCTGCCCTTGTATTTAGAGCATAGATATTCAGAATTGAGAGTTCCTCTTGGAAGATTTTCCCTTTGATGATTATGAAGTGCCCCTCCTTGTCTTTTTTGATGACCTTGGGTTGGAAGTCGATTTTATTAGATATTAGAATGGCTACTCCAGCTTGTTTCTTCAGACCATTTGCTTGGAAAATTGTTTTCCAGCCTTTCATTCTGAGGTAGTGTCTATCTTTTTCCCTGAGATGGGTTTCCTGTAAGCAGCAAAATGTTGGGTCCTGTTTGTGTAGCCAGTCTATTAGTCTATGTCTTTTTATTGGGGAGTTGAGTCCATTGATATTAAGAGATATTAAGGAAAAGTAATTGTTGCCTCCTACTATTTTTGTTGTTAAAGTTGGCATTCTGTTCTTGTGGCTGTCTTGTTTTAGGTTTTTGAGGGATTACTTTCTTGCTTTTTCTAGGATGTGGTTTCCATCCTTGTATTGTTTTTTTTTTTCTGTTATTATCCTTTGAAGGGCTGGATTCTTGGAAAGATAATGTGTGAATTTGGTTCTCTCATGGAATACTTTTGTTTCTCCATCTAAGGTTATTGAAAGTTTGGCTGGGTATAGTATCCTGGGTTGGCATTTGTGTTCTCTTAGTGTCTGTATAACATCTGTCCAAGCTCTTCTTGCTTTCATAGTCTCTGTTGAAAAATCTGGTGTAATTCTGATAGGCCTGCCTTTATATGTTACTTGACCCTTTTCCCTTACTGCTTTTAATATTCTATCTTTATTTAGTGCATTTGTTGTTCTGATTATTATGTGTTGGGAGGAATTTCTTTTCTGGTCCAGTCTATTTGGGGTTTTGTAGGCTTCTTGTATGTTCATGGGCATCTCTTTCTTTAGGTTTGGGAAGTTCTCTTCTATAATTTTGTTGAAGATATTTGCTGGTTCTTTGAGTTGAAAATCTTCATTCTCATCTACTACTATTATCCGTAGGTTTGGTCTTCTCATTGTGTCCTGGATGTCCTGGATGTTTTGAGTTAGGATCTTTTTGCATTTTGTATTTTCTTTGATTGTTTTGCCAATGTTCTCTATGGAATCTTCTGCACCTGAGATTCTCTCTTCCATCTCTTGTATTCTGTTGCTGATACTTGCACCTATGGTTCCAGATTTCTTTCCTAGGGTTTCTATCTCCAGCGTTGCCTCACTTTGGGTTTTCTTTATTGTGTCTACTTTCCTTTTTACGTCTTGGATGGTTTTATTCAATTCCATCACCTGTTTGGTCGTGTTTTCCTGTAATTCTTTAAGGGATTTTTGTGCTTCCTCTTTAAGATCTTCTACCAGTTTAGTAGTGTTCTCCTGTATTTCTTTGAGTGAGTTATTAAGGTCCTTCTTGATGTCCTCTACCTTTATCATGAGATATTCTTTTAGATCCAGGTCTAGCTTTTCGGGTGTGTTGGGGTGCCCTGGACTGGGCGAGGTGGGAGTGCTGGGTTCTGGTGATGGTTAGTGGTCTTGGTTTCTGTTAGTAAGATTCTTATGTTTACCTTTCGCCATCTGATAATCTCTGGAGTTAGTTGATTTAGTTGTCTCTGGTTAGAGCTTGTTCCTCAGGTTATTCTGTTAGCCTCGATCAGCAGACCTGGGAGACTAGATCTCTCCTCTGAGTTTTAGTGGTCAGAGCACTCTCTGCAGGCAAGCTCTCCTCTTACAGGGAAGGTGCACAGATATCTGGCGTTAGGACCTGACTCCTGGCCGAAGATGAAGGCCCAAAACACGACCTGTCCCGCAGATGAGTTGCTTTGGCCTGTCCCAGAAGCTGTTAGCTTCTGTGTTCTACACTCTTACCTGTGCAGAATACTCTCAGAGGAGTCCTGAAACCAAGATGTCTGCAAGCGATGCTCAGGCCAAGTGCTCCCGGCCCAGGCAGACCCCTATCCTCTGGCTGGGAACGTGGCCGGATGTCTGGGGCCTGAAAAGGGGGCTGCCTTAGAAGTTCTGTGGCTCCAGTCTGTCCCAGAAGCTGTTAGCTTCTGTATTCCACACTCTGACCTGTGCAGAATACTCTCAGCGGGGTCCCAGAACCAAGATGTCTGCTGCCGGCACTCAGACAATGCGCTCCCGGGCTGGGCGGATCCCTATCCTCTGGCCGGGAAAGTGGCCGGACACTCACACAATTCTTAACAAACATGTGCTAGCCAGACTCCCTAGGAGAGCAAATTAGAAAGAGAGAGGTTTCCTTTGGCTCACAGTTTCAGAGTTTCAGTCACTGTCATTTGGCCCCATTGCTCCAGGCCTGTGGAATGCCAGGGTCACATGCTCAGTGAACTCATGGGAGAGTTCAACCTCCTGGTGACTAGGAAGGACAAGAAGGATTGAGGTTCAATCCAGATCTCACTGGACCTTCTTCCGCTAGCTAAGTCCCAGCTCCGAAAGTTTCCAAAACTGTCCGACGTGTGGAGAGCCAGCCTTCAACAGATGAAATTCTGGGGATGTTTGCCCTCCAAACCTTGGAGTACAGCTCTGGCTTCAGGTCTTTGTTGCAACTCCATTGCACTTCTACTTCAAGGGTCAAGGTCCTCTTATACTTTGCTCCCTGAGCCCTTGTTGAAGACTCTGAATTCTTTGTTTTTAAGATTTATTTGTGCATGTGTGCATATGTGTGGGTGCTCCTGGAGGCTAAAAGGAGGCTCCTGATCCCCTAGAGCTGGATATGAAATGGTTGTGAGTCCCTCAACATGATTACTGGGCACCAAACTCAGGTCCTCTTCAAGAGCAGTATGTGTGCTCTTACCACTGAGCTATCTTTCCAGCCCTTGAATTCATTCTGGTCTCATCTATAGTAAATTATCTAACCAAAGCCTCATCTAAAGGGTCTAGTCTAAAGTAGCTTAGCCAGGTAAAGGGCATGGCTTTTATGAGACCCAGTGTGGATCTGAACTTTCTTTTTGCCATTTTCTAACTGTATGACCTTGAATGAATTCCTTGTTCCTTTAGGGCTTCTGCCTCTGCATCAATAAAATGTGTATAAGAACAGCGCCAAACTCTTAAGTTGTTGTGAGAATTAAATGAAGCAGCTCCCGCGGAGTGCTCAGCATGGAGCTTGCACATTTGCTATTTCTGTTGTAAATACTGAGGACTTCGTCTTTTTCAAATATCTCTTTTTCAGGTAGTGCTGGGTCTGAGTTGTGGGTACTTCCAGAGGAACAACCATCAAAGCTGGGACACTATGGAGGGGCAGGACCATGTCTATGGCCAGAGGTAGACCCTGACACATAAAGGCATGTCCAGGGACAAGGCTAAGAGGTATTATCATCTGCACATGAAATTAGAGGCATATTGTGGTACTCACCTACCATTGTGCAGAAAAGCACTTTAATAAACTGACTGTTGAGTAAGTGTAGATTAAAGAAGTTTTAGGAGGAGTGACAGATAGTGTAAATAATTATGTAAAGTCAGTGGGTGGGGGGGGAGGGCAGGTGAGCATAGAGAGAGGTGGAAGAGCATGTAGCATATTTTGGCCAGTTCTTTCATTTTTTTTTCTTATGATAGTTACTGTTTATCAAATAAGAATTACTTACCAGATTGAGCCTCTATTATGGCTAACTAGAACCAGTTTAAGCTAACTTTAACAGGAAGGGAATTTTACTAAGAGAATACTGTGCATATTGCTCTTGAAGAAGACCTGAATTTGATGCTCAGAGATAAGAGTTTCATGGAATCCAAGACCAGAGAGGAGTAAGAAGGCTTCCAACTTCATTCTGCTCTGTCTCTTGTCTCCTTTCCTTCGATGTTTGTTCCTTTTCCAGACCTCCATTTTAAGACTAACTTGTTTCCTGCTCCCATCACAGCATTCGGTCTTATCAGCTCCTGATCCCAAGAGGAGAGAGATTAGCATTCCTTAGCACCCATCTAATGCTGAATCCTTAGGGGAAACATTGACATCAGCCTCTTGGTCAGCTGCCCAATCTGGACCATAAAGAAGTCATGAGCTAGTACTTTAGCTCTCACCTCTGCATATATAAAGACTAGAGATATAGAGGAACCTCACCAAAGAGGACAAGGATGGAAGCATGACAGCGAATAGCCCAACTCAAGTTGTGTATGATGTTAGATTGCTGTGACAAAATGCCAGGCAGAAACCACTTTATAAAGGCAGATTTATTTGAGTGCTGTGTCAGAGTGTTTAGTCCAGCAAGACAAGGGACGCAAGGCTGAGCAGCTCATCTGGTGGCAGCCTTCTGTGGTAGAGGCATCTTTTGGAGGATTGGAAGCAAAGAGTGCTTTAGGAAGCTGCCAGGGACAGCACACCCATAAGGACTAATTAGTTGCCTACTTTCTCTAACTGGGCCTCAACTCTCAAAGCCCCTAGCACCTCCAAAACTAATGCCACCCATCCAAAACATGAACCTGCAGGGGACATTGCAAATCCAAACTGTAATGAGCCTTTCACAATAAGGTGGTTTGCTATGTGTTTTGATAATGGTATTTTAAAAATCTTCACCACAATCCTACAAAGAGTTCATCAGCTTTTTCAATACACTGGTTTAGAAATTGAAGCTTTGGGGATGGAGAGATGGCTCAGTGGGTACACAAGACTGAGAACCTGAGATTGGATTTCTATTCACCACAAAAAAGGTAGTGGTTGCCATGGATGTCAGTAACCCTAGTGATAGAGAGTGGAGACAGGTGGTCCCTGAAGCTCCCTGGTTAGATAGTCCAAGCAATCAGGGATCTCCAGCTTCAGTAAAAGATCCTGTTTCAAAAATAAAATGGAGTGTGATAATGGAAGATATTCAATGTTGTTCTGGCTTCCACATGCACACATATACAAGTGCATGTTCATCTGGACACATGTGTGCAGATTTACATGCATGCATCATACACAAGTACACTGTTCTATGCATGCACACCTATATATACTAAAAGAATATGAGACTTGTAGTGACATCATTTGCTTAAAGGTGTTGTTATATAGGGGGTTTAGGATATTAATCTATGATTTAAGATGTTTTTAAAGCGCCCTGCATGAGTTGATTTTCCAATGCCAGTGTTAATTGGTGACTAAAGATGAGATAATTAATTCTATATTTTCATTTATAAATACAGAAAGAAAGAAGTTGCAAAGAAGTCATGCAGAGTCACACTAGCCTTCCCTGCTGTGAGTGTAGTGCACTTGACTGCAGTTGGCTACCCATCTCTCAAGTTCTACTCCACATCCCTAGTGCCCAGCTGAGACTCCATATAGGAGGCAGAACCTTGCCTCCTATCCTTGCCTCCTATACTGAGTCTTAGCTGGGCACTAGGAATGTGGAGTCTTATATATACCAGTATTTATTTGCAAGACATTTGTCTGTGAGGCTGAATCCCAGCCTGCAGATGGTCAGAAGAATACATATTAGGGACCAGCTCTCCTATTTTATCCAGTAGCTGATAATGGTACCAGAATCCTCAGAGGGAAGGTCACTGATGCTTCTGCTTAGAGACCAGACACAATCACTGGATTATCTGCAACTCAGGTCTGCCTGCCGAGTAGCTGGGCAGAAGTGATTTACAGAGGAATAATTCCCAACAAGGGAATCTGGTGACCTTATAAACTAAGAGACTGAAGCAAGCAGGCTCCTCTTTTTTCCAGGGTGGAATTAATTCCACCTAATTCTTTGCTGTACATTTGATATTTTTTCTAAGAAAGAAAATACAGATTCTAGCTGTCTGTGCCATTTCTTTGAGAGATTAAAACTACTAGTTTTAAAAGTATAGGAGCTACTTGAAGGAAAATGGAAGCCAGCATACTGGCTATGCGAGGAAGAGAAACAGTGTGGAAAGGGAGGGAAACTGGGAGGCTTACTTTAAAAAAAAATCAAAGCAAAGCAAAGCAAAACAAAACAAAACACTTCGATTTCTAGGCACAAAGCTCTTTTTTTGGGTACTTTTGAAATGTAAAATTTGTATTGGTGTGTGTGTATGTGTGTGTGTGTGTGTGTGTGTGTGTGTGTGTGTGTGTGTATGTTCATGTGTGCTGTGCCTGTAGGTGTGCTGTGCATATGTGTGTTAATATGTATGCCACGGCATATGTGTGTCAGAATGTCAGAGGAGAGCTGTGGAGAGTCAGTTCTCTCCTTCTACCTCTGAGTTCCAAGGATTGAATCAAATTACTGGGCTTACGTGGCAAGAATCTTTTCCCACTAAACCATCTTGCTGATCTTTGCAATTAAAATTATTATTTTATTTGTTATGTTTGCAGTGCAGCAGATCAACCCCAGGGTCTTGTGTATTCTAGGCAAGACACTCTAGCATTGAGCTATATCCTCAGCTTTTTTCTATTCCTTGGTGATTTGTTATAAACGGTTGATGGGATATGTATAGGAAATTTGGGGGTCATTGTAGAGAGAAATATGACTTTTCCCTGTGTTGTTGTTGTTGTTGTTGTTGTTCTGGAGGTTTCACAAGTACCTTCTGGTAGTATCAGGGTTATCACCTCACACACTGTCAAGCCACTTTGAGATCTCTTTGTTGGCATTTCTTCAGAGCCCAAGACTTGCATCAAAGGCTGATTCTACCTGTCTTGTACTCTGTTCTCTGGCTAAGATAGGAGGCAAGTCCCTGTCCCCTATTCTGTAACTACCCTGATAGCTAGGCATTTGGAGATCAGGGTTAGAGCTTGGAAAGAAAAAGGTACTTGGTCTTGAGTCTGAACTTGCCTTATAGTCAAAACAAACAGAAAAATAATACCTCCTGTACCGGCTAGTTTTGTGTCAACTTGACACAGGCTGAAGTTATCACAGAGAAAGGAGCTTCAGTTGGGGAAATGCCTCCATGAGATCCAGCTGTAAGGCATTTTCTCAATTAGTGATCAATCAGGGAGGTCCCCTTGTGGGTGGTGCCATCTCTGGGCTGGTAGTCTTGGTTCTATAAGAGAGCAGGCTGAGCAAGCCAGGGAAAGCAAGCCAGTAAGGAACATCCCTCCATGGCCTCTGCATCAGCTCCTGCTTCCTGACCTGCTTGAGTTCCAGTCCTGACTTCCTTGGTGATGAACAGCAGTATGGAAGTATAAGCTGAATAAACCCTTTCCTCCCCAACTTGCTTCTTGGTCATGATGTTTTGTCCAGGAATAGAAACCCTGATTAAGACACCTCCTAATATTTTCATTCCCTTTTAATGCATGTCTAACAATTTTTATATCTCAGTGCTGGGTCTTAAAAGCCACACTACGACCACAGGATCATTAAATGGTGGAGAAACAGAGATCACGAGGCCTTTGACTCTGAGGATTAAAGAGCTTTACAAGGAAGCTTTCTCTGTTCAGACCCTAAAACCTCCCTGTGGAACTATAAGAGATATAGACCCAAACCCCAGGTCATGTGAAGGAGATAGAGTGGCTCGTTGAGAGCCAAGCCCATTCATCACAAATGATAGACTAGGATTTTATACTTTTATCTAATTGTCTTTGACCATCTTTTAGAAAGAACTGAGACTCTGATTAGGTATAAAGGCAGAGGGTTAAACTAGAGAAAAATCATTCTACATTCTGGAGAGCTAGATTCTCTTGGACTTGGCCTAGGCAACTACTATAGCTACAAACATTTGAGTTTCTCCTATTCTTTTAAGGTAAGATGCTTTGGAGCCAGCCTTCTTGTTGATTTAGTTTAGAAGGGGTAAATTTGTCCAGAGGTCAATTTTGAGGTCTGTGTAAGAATAAGAGACTGTCAGCTCCATCAAGATTTCTCCGATGCATGATATGAAGTCTCTTTTATGCCAGGATGACCTCCAAGAAAGGGACATGTCGAGTCTCTAACCTAATTCTATTCTAATCAGGTAATATGTTCAATTACATGTCAAAGGTGTTTTCTTCCCCCACCACCCTCCAATGACCCCAAACAGTGTCTTAAAGGAAATAGGAATTCATAATAAAGTCCAAAAGTGATCATTGGGGACAACCAAGGATGCTTCCTGACACAAGGAATCTAGGTACTATTTATCTTGCTCTGCTGTCATAGAGAAGAACGTTACTCCAAATGTTACTTTCTGGTCTATAGCCACTGGAGCTCTGTCCATTATATACATACCACACAAAGCAGGACACAGAAAGGGAAGAAGACATCCCTCCTGCCTTCACACTTTTAAGTTGACTTGCCATTATCATTGGTATATCCTTGACCAAATGTTAATTGCTTTATTTTGTACATTAAGCCAAAATGAGAGACTTATTAGTAAGGGGACAGAAAAGAATGCGAGAATCAGTTTTTTAAAACTATACTATCTGTAGGGGTTGGTTCTGATGCATGGTCCTGATTCCCAATTGGTTCTTGTTTTGTCAGTAAAGAAAGCCATGGATCAATTGCTTGACAGACGGTATAGGTGGTACTTCTGGGTCCCTGTTAGAAAAGAAGCTGCAAGGACAGAGAACAGAGATTGCCATGCTTTGGAGAGAAGAAAATTGGGCAACCATGTGAGATCTCAAAATGGAGTGGCCACACAGGCCACTCTTATAGGTGGGTGATCAGGGAAGATTAGCAACTGAAGTTTAGAACAAGTGGGTAAGACTTAGATAAGATATTAATAAGGGCATGCTTTTCCAGGTGGTAGATTGTAGCACCTATCAATTGTGCCAAGAAGGCAAGTGAAATTGAACAACTGTGTGTCTGTGTCTTTTATCTGCTGATTCAAAGAAAACTGGAGGAGGACTGGTAGTGTGGTCTCTTCCCAGAGCTAAAGGTGGGTAGAGTATAAAATTACATGCAACAGCTATCAACAACGAATTATTAGAAGTGTCTGAAGATATATTTTTGTTTTGTTCTCTGATTCAAATATTTCTAGATAATTCCCGGAGGCTCCTTAATAGAGCAAAGGATATATCTATTTGTATTTAAATTGTTGGTAAATATTCTAAGCATTACTTGGGTCTCTCATTGTAATGTACATAGTTGGATTAAAATGGATAAGATAGTCTGTCAAATCTTAGGGTGTTTACACTTCATCCCTTTATTCAATGAATATTTGATTTAAAAAAAAACCCTTCTGTATACTACATATGTGCTAATTTCAGGACATATAAAGTCAAAGCACATTTATGACATTGAAACAAATAAACAAGAATAAATGAAATAAATATAAGAACAGATACCAATAAAATTGAAAAAAAGAGAAATAATACAGAAGATTGGTGAAACAAAAAGTTGATTGGTGTTGTTAATAAAACAGAGCTCTGAAAAGATTAATCAAGAAGGAAGAGAAGATATAAATAAATAAAATACAGACTAAAGAAAAAAAACCTTAAAATCAGGACTAAAATAATGACCACTATGAGTATATATATATATTAGGAAATATAAAATTCCAAAATTGGTCCAAGAATCTAGAGTATGGGATACAATTAGACCAATACATGACAAAGAAATTAAAATGGAAACAAATACCTTTTATTTATTTTCAATTCAACCACCTAGGACCAGATAGTTTTATATCTCTATTATAAGGAACTGTGAATTTTTAAAATACAAACTATATATATTTTAATTTTTTTCAATTTTTTTATTAGATATTTTCTTCATTTACATTTCAATGCTATTCCGAAAGTCCCCTATCCCCTCCTCCCACCCTGCTCCCCTATCCATTCACTCCCACTTCTTGGCCCTGGCGTTCCCCCTGTACTGGGGCATATAATGTTTGCAAGACCAAGGGGCCTCTCTTCTCAATGATGGTTGACTAGGCCATCTTCTGCTACATATGCAGCTAGAGACATGAGCTCTGGGGGTACTGGTTAGTTCATATTGTTGTTCTACTTATAGGGTTGCAGACCCCTTCAGCTCCTTGGATACTTTCTCTAGCTCCTCCATTAGGGGCTCTGTATTCCATCCAATAGATGACTGTGAGCATCCACTTCAGTATTTGCCAGGCACTGGCATAGCCTCATAGGAGACAGCTATATCAGGGTCCTTTCAGCAAAATCTTGCCGGCATGTACAATAGTGTCTGCATTTGATGGCTGATTATGGGATGGATCCCCGGGTGGGGTAGTCTCTGGATGGTCCATCCATTCATCTTAGCGCTAAACTTTGTCTCTGTAACTCCTTCCATGGGTATTTTGTTCCCTATTCTAAGGAGGAATGAAGTAGCCACACGTTGGTCTTCCTTCTTCTTGATTTTCTTGTGTTTTGCAAATTGTATCTTGAGTATTCTAGGTTTCTGGGCTAATATCCACTTATCAGTGAGTGCAGATCAAGTGACTTCTTTTGTGATTGGGTTACCTCACTCAGGATGATATCCTCCAGATACATCCATTTGCCCAATAATTTCATAAATTCATTGTTTTTAATAGCTGAGTAGTACTCCATTGTGTAAATGTACCACATTTTCTGTATCTATTCCTCTGTTGAGGGGCATCTGGGTTCTTTCCAGCTTCTGGCTATTATAAATAAGGCTGCTGTGAACATAGTGGTGCTTGTGTCCTTCTTACCAGGAACTAATTCCTGAAATTAACATAATATTTATTTAAAAAGTAGCAAGAAATAAAACTGTAACTAAAGTCTTAACTGACAGAGTTCACATAGCAAGGTCAAACAGGATTTATTCTTAGAAAGCATGGGTAGTTTAACTGCAGAAAATCTACCAATATTACTTACCATATTAATAGTTTAAGAAGAAAATTTGCATCTTATCTCAATTGATATAGAAAAAGTAATTGATAAAGTTGAACTATTCATGAAAAACTCTTAACAAACTAAGATGGTAATGGAAATTTCTTTAACTGCTGATTTCATAGCAAAAAATATGTAGCAAACATTGTCATTTTAGATGTTAAATGTATTTTTCTTTTAAGATTGAGAATAGAGTGCAGTTATCATTGCCTTGGTCTAAGACAATACAGAAAGACTGGCTCTGTAAACAGGGGAAAATCAGAGGTTTAAAGTCTGGAAAGAAAGAATTGGACATTAATGTTGGACGTCGATATCTGTCTAGAAAATACAAGACAAATGATTAGTATAAAGAAAACATTTGTGTCTCAGATCTACCTCGAATGAATAGCATTTTCTACAATAGCAATAGTCAAATTTAATATATTTTACAATCAAGCATTATCCTCATTAACAATAAAGCCAGAAGTAAACTTAAGAATAACTGAGGATTCTACAGAGAAAATGTTAATACTGATAAAATGTCTAGAGCAGTTGATGACATATGACACATGCTATGTTCAAATATAGAATTCAAATCTAGGATTTCAATATTTTAAAGATGTCAGCTTATCTATTACTAACCAATAAATGTATTGAAATTTTGAATAAAAGCTCTAATTTGTTTAAGAATGTCAATACGTCTGTATTCTACAACTACAACAACTCAAAAGAGGGCAGAAATAGATCTCTCCTATTAGGAGGGGCTTGAGGGATGTAATTCTATTTTTAATTAACAACATTTATAAAAATATAATAGTAAGAAAAAGTGAGTGTATGGTGTCCTGTGTCAGAATGGGAACTAAGATATTCAGTTAAGGTAGCTCAGAAATCAGTGAGGTCAAGATGGGGGATTTAATTAGGAGATGGGTAAGGCCACATATAGTGTAGAGAAGCAGTAAGCTTGATTCCTGTTAGTTCTGCATACAAGTAAACTAGACATAAACTAACAGAGAAGGCTACTCTATAAGGTCAATAGAAGGCTACTTTGAGACCTAGGTTAAGGAAACACTTCTACAGCAAAATTTAAGATAGTAGGAAGTAGGATATTTAATTATGATCACTTCAAAATTTCAGGGTTTGTCTTGAATGAGGGACACCACAGAGTTAACTGGCAGTGATAATTGAGATAACTGTGTCTAAAATTGATGAAAGCCTGTTATCCAGAAAGCATGTGGCATTCTTGTAAATCAATAAACAATGGATGACAATGTCAAATGAAAGATGGATAAGGTTATGGATAGACAACTCACAGATTTGGAAACCCAAAAATGCTAACCAGTACATACCAGGATGAACCAAATCTATCTTTTAAATAAGAATTAAAATATCACTTTAGCCTATGAGATAGAGGCAAATCAAGATGTGAGAGTATGTCCTGTGACCTGCACAGCTTGAGTCTAGAAACCCGACTGGCCTGGTGAGGGAATGAAGAAAGGACAGACACACAGACAGAGAAGCTGGGGTGAGGCAGGCTATGCATAATTCTGGTCAGGTAATAACAACTAGCACAGCCACACAGAACCTCAGCTTATATATTGCACAACACCATGAAGAGGAGTTAGCTGGTCTCAGGGGGAGGTCCTTCTAGTTGGCTAGTCTCAGACTATAAACATCAGGAGGAGAAAGTTGCAATTACTAGTTACTAGGTTTTTATTTTACTTATTAGTTAACTGTTTTATAAACATAGGTATGTGGGCCAAAGAAAGACCTTGCCTTTCTAAGCCTGACCAAGGCATTGTCAATTTTTCTTGCTCTGAGGCCTTGGTCCTTGATATAGTTGGCTCATGTCAAACAATATGCATTCACTCAGAGCTTCACTAGCTCAGCGACTTTACTCACTCCCTACAACTATGGAAAAATTAGTGTTCAGCTGGTAGGAGTGTATATTGCTACAGACATTCTGAAGGACAGCAAGCATAGCTTACTCATAAACATCCTACTTCTAAATGTATATGACATAGATTTCTAAGGGAACTCACAGGGGATCTTGGTGCCTATCAATGGGAAGAGAATACACAGAAAATGTGGCAATACTCTACATAGTAGTTAAAGCTTGTAGGTTGGCTATATATTTAGCAATATGGTTGGATATTCAAAAAAACAATGTTAAGGGAAAAGACTAAGAAGCAGATGAAACATACAATATTGTGTGTTTATACAAATTAAAATTCCAAGTGTATAAAAAGATTGACACTTTATAAGAATGCATATAATAAACAAAATAATTTCATTAAATGCATAGTAATAGTAGTCACTGAGTAGTGATCCCTTTGAGAAAAGGGAGTAAAGGGAAATAAGACACGAAGGAGAATAATAGAGAGAGACAGACAGAGAGACAGAGGCAGAAAGAGACAAAGTGATAGACACAGGCAGAGAGATGATAGAAAGAGACAGAAAAAGACAGAGATAGACAGACATACAGACAGATAGATAGTAGATAAATAGAATCAGAGATTGGCAAAGAGAGACAGAGAGAATGCTTGAATGAACCTGTCAGGAACTAGGACTATGGTTGAGTCAATTCTCTGACCCAATGTCTAGTAGACTAAAAAAGGAAAAAGAGATGATTAAATAAGGTCACCAGGACTTAGAATTTTGTAAAGGAGAGAGATGTACAATGATTTAGATTCGATAGAACAATTTTGCTCTTGGTAGAATACTGACATAAATGACAACTTAGTGACTACAACTAATGTGGGGTCTGGGAAGGTTAGGAGTGCACTTGTAGACAAGATATGAATGGGAGAGATAGAAACAATAATCATATATAGACATATACTCATAAGTATATACATAACATGAATAATACAATTCGCCAAAGAATAAGGAAGAATTAAATATGAATAGCTATGAATATATCTGATAAGAATGCAAAGGGCAGAAATGATCAGTCTTGAGAAAAAACATCTTGATTCGAGGGTAAGCTCATAGCACTGGGCAAGTGACACAGCCAGTGTATGGCCACATCTAGTTTTAGAAGTAGATACCATCTGACTGTGTAGGAAAGCATATTGAAGCTCTGCACAGTCAGATTGCAACATAGCTAGTACAACAAACGAGCTAATCAACAGATGAGAACAAATCAGAAGCTATTAGAAAATGTAAACTTCTAATTTACATCCTTAGAGTGGAAGGGAGTCCCTTTAAAACCAGCCCTGCCACCCTTTTTGAAAAGAACCATGGAATTTACATTCTGCCTCCAACTCTGAGGTGTAACGAGATGATTTATCATAGAAAATTATTGCTAGATCATCAAAAAGTAATGGAAGTTGTCACAGCTTCCCTTCTTAACGGTATTTCTCACTGACCTCCTTCCTCAACCCCCCCAAAATGAGCTAAAGGATGAGCAGGGAGCCAGCCCAGCCTGATGCTTGCTAATTGACAGAAGCAACCAACCATAAACACATTTTTCAGAAGTAAAGATAAATTCTGTAACTTTTTAATTAAAGCATAAAAGCCCATCGTTAAAGGTGCATAAATCACCAAGAAGCCTTTAGATCTTCACACTGTTTTGTGAGGTTGCACGCACATTTCCAGCTGGATTCACTCCAAACTCAAAGGCAACAGGCTTGGGAGCGGTAGCCAGGCAGGGCTGGGAACTGTGCTGTAACTGGTCCTGTGGCTGCACTCAGTGGGGAGAAACATGTGAGGATTCAGGTCTGTTTCCCTCTTAATCTCAGTCTGCCTTCAAAGCTTCTGGGAAGTTAACAAGATGACCAAGTAGCAAGAGACAAGACAGCTCTACGGAGAAACAATCCTATAAGGCGAAAACATTAAATGTCAACCCATTAGCCTGGGCTCCTCAAACTCGGCAGAATGTAAGAAAGACACTTGGAAACTATACTGATTCAAGAATTATAGCCAAATGTATGAGCTTTGGTTGGATCTTGGTTTTCCAAAAGCAAAAGCAAACCTAAGGTGACCAATGTGGTGACTTATACCTATAATCCCTGCACTCAGAAACCAGAGGCAGAAGGATTGCCACAAGTTTGAAACCCGGCTCGTCCACATAGGGAGTTACGTACCTGGTGAGACTGTCTCAAAAAAACCAAACCAAAAACAAAAAAACCAACCAAATGAAAAACTACTCTTATATTTTAAAAAATCCATAAAATACATCCCTATAAAAATCACCATAAAACACACTAAGAATAAAACACAAAAAAAAAATCAGATAAAACGTATGGAATTGTGCATGAAAATGATACTGTGACTGTATGGACAGCGTTTCATTCAAATTAGAGGAATGCTAAAATGTCTAAAGTAAGTTGTGTGACGTTTATAAAGGTGGAAAATAACAATTATGGTGTCTGAATAGCAATCGTGTTCATCTTGCTATTTTAAAAACTGTGTATGGACTCATTTTATAACAACGTGGGGGAAGGGACTAGCTTTTTCCCCTTGGAGTAGTCATCTGTCTACTGGTATTGTGATGGACTCCTTTTGGACAGATACGTCTGGATGAATGGTCTTCTGCTGTAACTTAGTGTCTAGATGTTATGAAACTATGCTTTTCCAAGTTTTGAAATAATATGAGCTTTAGGAGAGAGGTTGCTATTCAGGTCTTCATTCTGGGGCATGTGTGGTTTATCTATCTGTGTCCCAAGATTCAGATAACAAGCGTATAGTTCCAGTTACTGGGACCTCCCCGCCTAGCATGGGAAGCAGATGAACAATCGGTCAAATGGTCCCCCCAGGACAGTTGTCCCATCGAGAGGCTTCCGACCCAAATGTAACTAAGCTCTGTGTAGTGCCTAGGGTCTGCAAATGTGTTGAGAAACAAGGGCATCGTCTGTATCTCAATGTGATACCTACTGTTCTGTTCTGTGTGGGCAGCACCACTGAAGCTCTGCTGCAGGCAGTGGATATTGGAAGAGAAGGAGTGGTCAAGTCATGGAGCTGGCTGGATCAACTGTAGAACTTGATATGATAACTGAAGTCTAGACTTCAGGATCTAAACTCAGCAAAGATTTCCCTCCCTCCCTCCCTCCCTCCCTCCCTCCCTCCCTCCCTCCCTCCCTCCCTCCCTTCCGTCCCTTCTTTCCTTCCTTCCCCTTTCTTTCTATCCATCCATCCATCCATCCATCCATCCATCCATCCATCCATCCATCCATCCATCCATCCATCACCTATGACAATGTTACATCACTAAGTCAGAAAATTCCACACTTTCCAGCTCTTGTCTTTAAGGAGAGAGAAGAAACGTGGGAGATGGAGATCTATATTGGGCCCATCCCTGGATTATTAAATCCTCATAGGTGGAGAGGAAATCGTCTTTAAAACACCGTTATCTTTTCTTTTCTTTTTTGTTAGAAAAATTTGATGTATTTAACATAAATAATATTTAATATAAATAATGTAAAAAATTCACCAGAAAACTGCTCAGATTTTTCTTAGAAACAGTAAAAAAACCAGGCTAAAAGTAATATAATATATAATGATGTAGCACATTACATGATTTGCTATATATGTTATTTATGGCAGCACTTCCACTTCCTCCAGGAGCCACCAACTTCCTCCTTTCACTTCCCATAGGAAGTGAAGTGAACTCAAATCTTTTTTTTTTATTTCTTATTTTCTGTTTATTACTGCTATTTAGTCACAGAAAAGATTAATACTTTACAAGAAATGTCCTTTATCATATGCCATATAGGTATAATTTTATGTGAAGAGGAACTATGAGAGAACAGGCTATTTTTACAAGAAAATAAAGAATCAGAAATAAAAGAATTCTTCCACATAAAGATTTTAAACCAAATTATTCGTTTCAGAATACAAAACTTTCATTGTTGGAAGGAGAGAGGAAAACAGCAAAGAAAACAGTAAGACAGAAGATCAAGAATAAAGAACTCTTCTATAGAGATGCAATGCATATGTAGTATATACATATGGGCTGAGTTATCACAAAAGTACTCACGGATTAGAGTCAATTCTCATATAGTTAGAAACAGCACTTTCCAAGCAAGTGCAATTGGCCCAGCACTTTCTCAGTCTCCAGCTACATGACCAGTTAAAGTTGTGTAGCAGTCACTGCTGATGAGCACTATCAAGACAAAGGTTGGACAAGATGTAATTTTTCTCCTTGCTCACTGTAAAGATCGGTGCCTTTTGTAATGTTCTACAAGTTCCTCCATGGGGCTGAATTTCCACTGCCCAATGCAGTGAACAGTCTCTTTCAGCTGGACTTTAAAATGCCTGTTTTTCCCCTTGTACTTTTAGTGATTCTGAGAAATCATTTGGCGAAGATTCACTGTCACAAATGAAGAAGTCTCCTTCATGCCCTCTTTCTTTTACTTTTTTTTTCTTTCTTTTTTTTTATTGGATATTTTCTTCATTTACATTTCAAGTGCTATTCCTAAAGTTCCCTAAACCCCCCACACCCCCCACGCCTTGCTCCCCTAATCACTCACTCCCACTTCTTGGCCCTGGCGTTCCCCCCCGTACTGGGGCATATAATGTTTGCAAGACCAAGGGGCCTCTCTTCCCAGTGATGGCCGACTAGGCCATCTTCTGCTACATATGCAGCTAGAAACACGAGCTCTGGGGGTACTGGTTAGTTCATATCATTGTTCTACTTATAGGGTTGCAGACCCCTTCAGCTCCTTAGATACTTTCTCTAGCTCCTCCATTAGGGGCCCTGTGTTCCATTCAATAGATGACTGTGAGCATCCACTTCAGTATTTACCAGGCACTGGCATAGCCTCATAGGAGACAGCTATATCAGGGTCCTTTCAGCAAAATCTTGCTGACATATGCTATAGTGTCTGCGTTTGGTGGCTGATTATGGGATGGGCCCCTGGGTGGGGTAGTCTTTGGATGGTCCATCCTTTCGTCTTAGCTCTAAACTTTGTCTCTGTAACTACTTCCATGGGTATTTTATTCCCTATTCTAGGGAGAAATGAAGTATCCACGAGTTGGTCTTCCTTCTTGATTTTCTTGTGTTTTGGAAGTTGTATCTTGAGTATTCTAGGTTTCTGGTCTAAAATCCACTTATCAGTGAGTGCATATCAAGTGACTTCTTTTGTGATTGGGTTACCTCACTCAGGATAATATCCTCCAGATACATCCATTTGTCCAATAATTTCATAAATTTATTGTTTTTAATAGCTGAGTAGTACTCCATTGTGTAAATGTACCACATTTTCTGTATCCATTCCTCTGTTGAGGGACATCTGGGTTCTTTCCAGCTTCTGACTATTATAAATAGGGCTGCTATGAACATAGTGGAGCATGTGTCCTTATTACCAGTTGGAACATCTTCTGGGTATATGCTCAGGAGAGGTATTGCTGGATCCTCCAGTAGTACTATGTCCAATTTTCTGAGGAACCGCCAGATTGATTTCCAGAGTGGTCACACAAGCTTACAGTCCCACCAGCAATGGAGGAATGTTCCTCTTTCTCCACATCCTCACCAGCATCTGCTGTCACCTGAATTTTTGATTCTAGCCATTCTGACTGGTGTGAGGTAGAATCTCAGGGTTGTTTTGATTTGCATTTCCCTGATGATTAAGGATGTTGAACATTTTTTCAAGTGCTTCTCAGCCCTTCGGTATTCCTCGGTTGAGAATTCTTTGTTTAGCTTTGTACCCCATTTTTAATGGGGTTATTTGAATTTTTGGAGCTCAACTTCTTGAGCTCTTTGTATATATTGAATATTAGTCCCCTATCAGATTTAGGATTGGAAAAAATTCTTTCCCAATCTGTTGGTGGCCTTTTTGTCTTATTGACAGTATCTTTTGCCCTACAGAAGTTTTGCAATTTTGTGAGGTCCCATTTGTCGATTCTTGATCTTACAACACAGGCCATTGCTGTTCTGTTTAGGAATTTTTTCCCCTGTGCCCATATATTTGAGGGTTTCCCTCACTTTCTCCTCTATAAATTTCAGTAAAACACCCTTATCAATATGTTGAGTAGTCTTTTGAGAAAACTGAAATGGCATTTGGTGTAGAATGAGATTCGAAGTGATGCTGGAGATCACTTGACCATAGTTTACAGAGTGCCGACAGGCTGTTGGAGGACTCTGAGCTCAAAGTTCAGAGGCAAGTCCAGACTAAAATAGTTGGGAAGCCCAAAGCTCAATCCCACTCATCCCATGAAAGACAAGTACATCAGTTTCCTCAGACTGCTGTAGCAAAGTGTCACAAATGAATGGCTTAGACCTGTGTTGACTCACCATGAAGGCTGGAAGCCCAAGCTCAAATGTTGGCAGGGGGAGGATATGTTTCAAGCCCTTTCTCTTGGCTCATGGTGGTTCTTTGGCTTGTGACAGTGTGCCAGTCTCTCAGTGGGAGTGTCTGCATCTAAATCGCCATCATAATGACTAGAGTGAGAGGGGAATAGGAGCCCATCCTCTCCAGTATGGCATCATGTTCGCCAAATAAATAGACCATAACCTCTGTTCCAAACACTCTGAGGTACCGACTGAGAACTTGAAAATATGAATTTTGGCAGGGAGCAGGGGAAAGGGAGAGAGGGCAGGGCAGGGCATGGTTAAACCCATAATATTGAGCATGTAAGTGATGTCCTCTCCTGAGGTATCATAAGAAACTCATTGCAAGCTGCCTCCTGCCTGATGCTTGGAGCAAGCACAGGGCTCTTGGGCATGCTTTTCTGAGCCCTGTTAGTGTTCATTCAGTTTTGGAGTGTTCCTGATTGAACTTCTTTGTATGAGTATCTAATCTGGTTATGGGTAGTCCCCTGTTGTGTGCCCCTTGCTTGTCTATCTTAACAACAGAAAGAGCAGACCAATCTCCTGGGAGGAGGGGAAGAAAGGATGGGGGAAGGTAAAATAGTGGCTTTTTATCCTGAGGACCATGGCACATGCACAGGAGGACATGCAACTGGGGTGGCAATGGGAATGCGTTGCCTCTGGGCAGCCAGTGATGACATTTCTTGTTGCCGGGTGTCTTGGGACTGGAGGTGCCTGCTGATGGTCCCAATGTAGCCAGGTCACTCGGGGCTGGGCTGGCCTTGGAAGTGCCTGATTACAAACACCTATGACTTAACCTCTTGACCTTATCCTCCTGGAATATGGTCCCTTAGTGAAGGCAGTCACTTTGTGCTCCAGGCCTGTAGAAACACAGGAAACAGCTTGTTTGTGTAGCCTCATCTTGCTTGGAGTCTTTCAGCTCAGAAAGCTAATAGGCTTTCCCTTTTGAACCACTGACGGTCTTTCAATAGATTCCATCTTTACCTAAGAGGCAGGTGGAATCCATTTCTGTGACTTACACAACAATGTCTTGCTGGTTACCTAGGAAGGTGACACTACATCCATTTTAGTCTTAGAATGAGTCAGGATGTATCATAAGATCTAAAAGATGGCACATTTCTATAAAATGGATGTTTTTTTCCTCTTTCTATGAGTAAGACCTCAGACTTGTTCTCTGAGGCTGTGACTAACCCAACCAGGTTGGAGCTGGGGTGGGCAGGAAGGAGGTGACAACCAGCTGCCACACACTAATTTATATTCCACAACAGCCCATGTCGCGTGTCAATTGTGTGGGTAAACAGCTTCACTGGTGACAGATCACAGGGCCTGGAGATTTTTATCTTGTTAAAATGGAGCCTCAACAAAACAGATAAACTCTGTGCCATCTCTGAGAATTAATCCACGTGTGTTTGGTTTATCTTTTGAGATGTTTGCTATGGTGTCATTTGGGTCTCCATAAACATAGGTAGGATGCGTAACTCTTACTGATTTAATTTGCTTTCAGATGTATCTGGGTGGAGGACCGCCTCCAAACCAAATTATTTGAAAAAAAAAATAGCATCAGGGCAAATGAAGAAATATATATGACTAACTGAAGAAGGAAGGGAAAATGAGAGGGGAAAGCATGCTGGTGACGGGGGTGGATGGGGTGGGGGGGGGTCATTTTTGATTAAGTGTCTTAGCTTGGCTTTTCTATTTATCTTCCCGTGGCAGCGCCTGATCTAGTCAACAATGTGTAATTCCGTTAGCGTTATCTCTCGATTCATTTGAGAGGGGCTTCAGCCTGGACAGGCCACATAAAGGACAATAGTGTTCTGCAAGCTTCTTTTTTATTTCTTCGGCGAGTTCATTCCTTTATCGGCAGCTGACTTAAAGGCAACTAAAGGGGAGTCAGCTAAATCCTTAAGTGAGATTTTTAATGTAGGTTTTTTTTTTTTTAAGGCAAACCCAAAGCTTTCTGAGGGGAAGTTTCAATTAAATAAATGAACAATGTCTCCACAGCACGTGTAACTGATGGCTAAAAGTACCGTGGAGGAGCCTTAGTGTGTAAAGGAGCCTCAGTATTTTCGATTTATTTATGGAGTTTTAATGAGTGGGATTTTCATGAGGAAAGCGATTTGGGTTGAATGGTAGGATTCCTGGGTGTCTTCTAGCTGTGCCCCTCAGCATCCTTGTGACTCTGTTTCTCTGCCTGTACTCGAAGTCCTTCCTTGTCTTTAGCCCACCACAGAGATGATGCTGAGAGGAAGAAAGGCATGAGCCTCCTCAAGTGCCAGACATACCTGCGGAGGCTGGAGAGGGCAGGTGGGAGGTAGATACTGGCAATTCTCATTTGCTCATGCTAATGGGACACAGGGCTCCCAGGGAGAAAGGAATCCCAAGGATAGAGCCGGGCTCTTCAGTTCAATCCTTGCCTCCCATGGGGCCTTTTGCCTCCTGTGCTTGCCCTGTGTGGTTAGCTTAGCTTTTCTTCCCTCCCTTCCTTACCCTTGTGAACTGTTCCTGGAAATGCCTGCCAGTCAGAAAACAGGAAGGATAGACAGCAGGTGGAAGGAAAAAATGCTAGGTGTGTTGTAATAGACAGGTCTGGGAGTGCCTTGTATTCGAATATTTGTATAGAGCACAGGGAGCAGCAGTACTGATCCTACTTTCTGGGAGAGGGGTTGGGAGGTGCTGGAAAAAGCCCATGCTAGGTAACTTTTTTTTTTTTTTTGAGAGTGGAGCTGGGAATGACCGTGACAGATGCCTGTCCTCGCCATTACAAATTGTAAGAGGTATCCAAGGGATAACAGAGGCAGCCTTTTTTGAGGGTCCAACATGTGCCCAGTCTTGTGGCAAACCGCATTCTTTTTAAAAAGTGCTTCTAACTTCCAAAAATTGGGCCTTTATGAGCAAATTTTCTGAGCACGCCTAACATATGTACATGTATTTATTTATGAGTTATATATATATGCTATTGTAATGTATTATGTATAATATATGCACAACTGTATATATTTTTAAAGAACGAGGGACATAAATAGGGACAGAAGTTACACTTTCTCCCTGCATCCCCACAGAGCCGTGGGCAGGTGCTAGGTGCTCATAGCTCACTCTGGCAGTTTCCGTCCCCACAGGCAGCCTGCTTCACATGTAGGTGTTGGGGCTTCCATTTTGTAGATGAAGAACAGTGGCTGAAATTGTCTTAGGGATCTGTTTCATAAGGGGCAATAGCCTATGTCTCTGATGCCTGATTTGGGGTCCCTCCCTCAGTGTTGTTCTGTCCTTTCTACCACAAAGGCCCTGGAGCTCAGACATGAGTCCCTGAAGCCCACAGTTCCCCACCTTCTACATAAAGCGTCCACATTGGTCAAACCTTCAAGGAATAGCTGAGTGTTGACTGGCTCACATGGGTGTTAAAGAACCCCCATTCCTTTTTTGCAGGCATTCACTTTCCAGCCTCTCTTGCAGCATAAAATGGCCATATGACCCAGTTCTGGCCAGTCAGATACACAGGAGGTTTCTGAGATGTTTTCTTTGGCTATTAAGTGGGAGACCTCCTCCAAGAGAGTACCCCAATACCCCACTTCTCTTCCTTCTGAGTCTTAGATAATAATACAGAGAGGGGAAGGCTGGAGCTCAGGGCAGCCATTTTCTGGCCCTGAGAAATTAAGTATGAGAACAAAAACTTGTCAGGAATAAGTACTAGACAATCAGATGGAAGCTGCCTCTCGGTAACCGCAGAGTCCCTGCGCTAGCCTAAGGGACACCACGACCTTGTTGCTGCATGAGATGTAAGATGCTATCATCAGCTGAGCATCTGGATTAGTACTTTGTTACTTACCAAGAGCCTTCCTAAAGGATACAGCCTCTGTCTGTGAACTTCGTCTTCCACCTCCAACCCATTTCTTCCATTTCTTTCTGTATTCAGTCTACCAGTGCCATGATTGCTCTTGATGGCCAACTTGACAGGGTCTGGGATCACACAAGAAAAACAACTCTAGGGTATGCCTGTGAGGACAGTTCAGGAGCTTTAACCCCAACCTGGGTTTCCAGGTTGAATATAAAGGAAAGAGAGAGCTGAGTGCCAGGAGTCATCTCCTTGCTTTTTGGCTATGGATGTGATATGATTGCCCTGTCTTTCTTTTTATGATAAACTCTACTCTCAAAGTGTGAGCCAAAATAACGCTTCTTCCCTTCTTCTTGGAGTCACTTTTGTCAGGTGCCTTGTCGCCACAGTAAGAAACGTAACTTAATATAGAAAAGTTGTACTGAGATGTGGGTGGTTGATATGATAAACCTGATTGTTTGGTCTGTAAGCTTCTGGAACTACTTTGTGGGAGGAATGTGGAAAACTTTGGAGCTGTGGGCTAAATAATCCTTAGAGTGCTCAAGGCAGAGCTCAGCAAAGCATTCTGATTGGAGTGCAGGCCACTAGGATGCTGACAGAGTGGCAAACAGTATAAATTGTTCATGATGTTTCAGAGAAATGCAAGAACTATGTTGGGAAATGAGCTGGGAGCCAATTTGTGTTGGATTCTGGCAAAGAATCTGGCGTCGTTGTACCCATGGCCTGAATACTACAGTGAGACTGAATTCCAAAGAAATGGACAGAATTATTTGGTGTAGGAAATTTCAAGACAGAATAATAGATCATCTCTGTCTTGGTTATCGATTGCTGCATTTACCTAGATTTCCACAAAAGAGGAGCACAGAGTGAGCCTCAAAGATGCAGAACAGGAATTTGTGCCCAGTGAAAGATAAGGACAGGGTGTATTCAGACAAAGCATCTATAACTGTTAAGGAGATTAATGCCACAAAAGAGAAAGCTTACTTTTTAGTTTGTTTGTTTCATAGGAACAATAAGAAAATTGTTCTGGTGGTGAAATCCTACCTGTCAAAGGCTCCAACTTGTGAAAAGGCAAACTTGTTTGAAAGAAGAGAACCTGAACTGGTAATGCCACTGAAGGGCTCCCTGATGGAGAAGAACTGGTTAGAGAGAAGTTTCCCAAGGCCCATTCCCCAAAAGCATGGAAGCCACTCTAGTTGTAGTAGAAGGGGCCAGAGTACATCTTAAATTAGCACAGTGCTTGGCAACATTGTCTAGAATTGTAATGCTGGTCTTATAGATATTCAGAATTCAAGATTTCTAGATCATAGAGGCTTACCCCAAGGTTCCAGAAAGAACTGAGACCAGGTAACCTGTGTGAGGTTGTGTTTCCTACGAGAAGGCATTAACATTGCATTGTGCACAAATATGAAGGTAAATCCCAAATTATACTCGAGACCCCAGGATGTTGGAGGGAGGTACCAGGCCTGTGGAACAATGAGGAAAGCTGCAGGATTGGAGCTTGCCCAAGTAAGAAGCGCTGTGTGTTGCAGGTGGCAAAACTGGAGAGGCACAGCTACCCAAGTCTGTAGGAGCCTAGAGGATGTTAGCACAAGCCCAGATGTCTGGCATGGAGCTATTATTGTATTTGGGTAGTATGTTATTTCATAGGGGCTTGTAGTTAAGATCATGTATTCTTACTTAGAGGAAACATTGAACGTTACTCTTAAGACTTTGGGGACTTTTGAAAATGAACCAAAAATGAGATTTTTATTGTAAAATCAGCATGAGACTTTAGGGACCAGGGGTAGAATGTTAGGATTTAAAGTGACATGTTTGGGTGCCAGGTTGACAAGGGGTGGACTTGTGATGATTGGTCTTGATTACCAACTTAACATGATTTGGAATCACCTAGAAAACACTTCTCTACGAATGTCTGTGAGAGTCTTTTTAGGGATGTTTAACTTTAACAAGAAAACCCATTGAGAATGTAGGCAACACCACCTCCTAAACAGGGAGTGTGGGAGTGTGTCACAGACTGAATAAAAAGAAGAGGAGGAGGAAGCCAGCTGAACTCTAGCATCCATCTCTCTCTGCTTCTGACAATAGACACAATGGGACCATCTGCCCCCTGTTTCCATTGTCTTCGCTACAGCAACTCTTGCCACCATGCTTCCCCCATCATGATGGACTGTGTTCCCAAACTCAACTCCAAATGACTCTTTTCTTAGATTCTATTGGCTAAATGTTTGCTATAGTAATGGGAGATTGATGAATAGAATGGATTGGTTTTTAGGAAACCAGGCTGGGTTCACTCAGCATAAGAAATATTAGAACCCAATGATCTTTCTAGTATGATGGCTGATTTCTCCCAACTCAGCTCTGTGCTCTGCAGTTATGGGACTCTGTGTATTTGTATGTCTCTTATGGCTGTTTTGTTCCCTTTTCTTTTGTAGTTGTGCCTATACTGACCCTCTCATGGGTCCCCTAATTTTCTTCCTTTGGTACTATTATTTCCCTATACATCTTACCTCAGCCTTTGTGCCAGTTCTACCCTCTATTTTCTGTGACCTTTCCCCAGCTAATTCTTTATTATTCTTTAAGTCACAGCTCAGAGGTTGTCACTTCAGAACCATTTCTCTACCCTGAGAACCTCTTCCCTTTCTCTATCTCTACCATGCTTTCTTTTTCTTCATAGAACTTACCACCAACAGAAGATGCTCACTCGCTGACCAGTGTCTCTTCTACCTAGAATGTGTAACAGAGGAGCAAGGACCTTGTCTGCTATGGGTTCCACTTCATTCCTGGTACAAACACTTGCCACATCACAGGTTCTTGGGCATATTTCCACAACAAACAAATAGAAGAAAGGATGAATGGACCTGCTTCTGTGAGCCCTTGGCTTCATTCCACAGAGGAGCATTTCAGTGTTTATGAAACAAGGGTACTCAAGTACAGCAAATCCGTTTCCCATGCCAAGAGCTAAAAGTGCACTATCATCAACTTTCCACCATTTCACATCTTAACCTTAGAAGAGCACACATCATTGTCATGATTTCTTGTGGAGGTGAGCCTTATTTTTCTTTTTTAAATACTGGAACAACAGAAACAGGACTGGTAGGTTTTTCAGAAGGAATAGTTACAATGTGAACATGACTGTGTGACAGCTGTCTCTTACAGTCCCTCACTCTCGCATGGGTCCTCACGTCTCAGTCTCAGGACACTGTGCTTACAAGCTTACTGTCCCTGCCACCGCCCCTACTCACCTGAAAACCCTGAGGGGAGTGACTATGGCTGAGACAACTTTGATCTGTAGCACAGCGCCCTATGGTAGGCATCCCATGAATGTTGCTTGAGCGGATGATTCTGAACATGATATGAGTTATGCAAACTGTCCTGTTGGCATACTTTCCTCTACACTGACAATGAAGTAAAAAATCCTTATGGCCCCATGAAAATCTGTGATCTTTGGAAGATATTTTTATCATTGCCACCACTTTATCCTCTCTTCCTTTCCCTCAATTCCTTTCATCCTCCTTATCCCTTATGCCTTCCTTTCTCACTCCATTCTTCCCTCCCTCCCTCCTCTGACAAGACAGTATCATCTATCACTGTAGTGTCAATGTGCGGATAAACATGAAGACTCAGGAGGATGAGGATGATAGGGCCTGAAAAGAGAAGTTATTGGGGAGGAAACAGTGATGTAGCTCAGTGTTTCTTTCAGGAGAAGAAGTTGATGAGGGGCTGACAATGCTCATGGTAACACAGTGGAAGCACAGTCAGGAATAGTAAAGGGACATTTGGACTGTCCACTTGGAACTCCCGTGGAAGAAGCAACTTCAGATTCTTCCCAGAGAGGTTCATTTGATGATAAAGTAATTTCCCCAGGAGACAGGTGAGAATGTGACTTTTCAGGTGCTGAAGGACAAACCAGAGGAGGAAAGAGCAGCTGTTATTTACAGTTATCACAGTGTGGTCAGGTGTAGAACAACACCGACTCAGCTCTCCAGGCTTACAGAGTAAACTGGTATAAAATTACCTAGTTTCCATTACCAGAGTCCTCTCTGAGATGCTACGGTCCTCAGCTTGGTTCTTAGGGCTTTGTTGGCTATCGAAAGCTCCTAAGGCTAAAGGGAATAGGAGTATAGGGCTAGAAAGGATACTCCCTGGGAAAGGAGAGGATGCCAAGTAAAAAGGAAGACAAACCCATTTGGATCCTTACAGAAGAGACTGGACTTGAGTTACATGAAATGGAAGGTTGGTTTAGAAATTGTCTGAGCATAGTTTCCTGATCCTGTGATAAAATACCCCAACAAAAGCACTTCAGGGAAGAAGGGTTTATTTGACTTACAATTCCATGATTCTAGCTAAGTCAAACTTGCAAGAACTTAAAGAAGCTAATTGTGTTAAATCTACAGTCAAACACAGAGAGCCATTGATCAATGTGTGCATTTCAGTGCTCAGTTTACTTTCTTTACTCATACAGTCAGGGCCATAAGCCTAGGGAGTGGTGCTGCTAATGGTGGGCAGGCCTTCCCTTGTCAGTTAATGTAATTAAAATGTTCTTCTACAGGTAATATTACAGGTCAATTTGTTTTCCCAGCTTGTGTCATGTTGATAGTTAAACTAGCAGTCACAAAAACTATTACTTGAGAATTTAGAACCCTAGGTTATATAGGTATTTAGGGGGAATTGATGAAGAAGTTATTTCATACTGAGCAGCATTGACCGAGCACAGCTGGCATCTCTAAGGAAAGAGCAGGACAATTCATGTGGGGAAGAGACAGGCTTTCCTGAAGTGAAGCTTCTCCCTCCCTCCAGCTCACTCTCTGGTACTGTGCTTCTGACCCCATGCCTGAGTTCTATCCTTAGTGGTGATCTTGGGTGAGCTAATGGTTAGCTTCCTTAGATGTGACCTCATACAGATTGTACTACAAGTCAGTAGATATCTACTGAGCCAATGCCAAGCCTATGGCACTGTGACAGATACAAAAGTAGACACAAAACAATTAAAATGTCAGAGTACTAGAATATCACTTAGTCCAAATTCCAATTCCTACTTCATCATTACCCGCTTCCTTCCTGAACATGTCAAATGATGGAGCGCTCAGAGCCACTGCAGGGAATCTCTTCCTTCAGAGAGATCTGACTCTTAGAAAGACATTCCTCCCATGGAACCCAAATGGCTCTGCATAAACAAATTATACACATTGATCCTGCTTACATAGCTTATAGTTCTATGGAACTGATATTTCAAGTCACCCCTTGGCAGCCCTTCAAATATCTGAAACTTCATGCTTCCTTGAGTCTGACTTTCTTGAACAGTATTGGATGCTTTTATTGTTTCAAATACATAGAGATTTTAAATTTCCTTTTGAGTTGGGCCACTCTCCTCTGAATGTACTCTAATCTATTATAAAGTAGAAGGCCTTGGGCAGTGTGCATTAATCCATGTATGATCCATCTTAAAATGAAGCAGTGGTTGCCACTCCCTTTGGGACTCCACTCTCCATTAATGTACCTTACACAGTACTGACCTTGGCAGCCTCCTGTGGTGACTCATATTGAATGTATCATAGGTCTGTTTGCTGTCACATCTCTTTGGTACTTTATTTGCAAAGCTCTTCTCTACACCTATGTATAGGACCTTGGGTATATTCATATCAAGTAGTCAGTTTCTAAAAGCTTCCTCTAACAACTTAAATGCAGAATGTATTCTTCATTGCATATTCTGGTCAAATGCTTGCAGGATAAAGATAAGACTTTTTGTGGCAATTTGACAATGCATCCAAAAGACAGCAAGACCATTCCCTCAAAGGATTAAAAATTAGAATTCTTTGCTGATGACTTCTCTAAGAAGCATGGACTAAGGACACCCAATCTATCATTGCTCACTGTGAAGGACTACCTAGTGATCTGGTATGGTTGTTTGAATACGCTTGGCCCAGGGAGTGGCACTATTAGGAGGTATGGCCTTTTTGGAGAAAGTGTGTCACTGTGGGGGTGGGCAATTAGATCCTTCTCCTAATCATGTGGGAGCCAATCTTCTGTTTGCTTTTAGAACTAGATGTTGAACTCTCATTTCCTCCTGTATCATGTCTGCCTGGATGCTGCCATGCTCCCACCTGTAGTCTCCCCTCCCCCAGCCTGAAACCTGCTTGCTCAGGGGTGGAGCTTCCTGCTCATTCGTTCTGCCACGCCCACTGCTGGAACCTGCGGAGCCACACACATGCACCTTTCTACTGGACCAGAGATTATTCGGCGGGAATCAGGTCCCCTCCCCCTTCCTTCATAACTGAGTGTCGCAACAGTAAAATTTGAGCTTTGATCAGAGTAACTGTCTTGGCTACATTTCTTTCTCTCGCCACCTAGCCCCTCTTCTCTTCCAGGTTTCCAAAATGCCTTTCCAGGCTAGAACCCAGGTTGTGGTCTGCTGGCCGGACACAACACCCACCTTGATAATAGTGGACTGAATCTCTGAAGCCATAAGCCAGCCCCAATTAAATGTTGTCCTTTATAAGAGGTGCTTTGGTCATGGTGTCTGTTCACGGCAGTAAAACCCTAACTAAGACATCTGGTGACATACTGATGTCTCTCTGTCCTCACAGAGCTTTTTCAGCCTGGAAGGTCTCACTCTCCCCTAAGCGTCCTTTCCTGCCTCTTACTCCAAACTTCTCCCAGTTACCAAAGTCCATCTTTCTGACACTCTGTGTTTTCAAACACAGAAGTGCTTAGCTTGTCTTGGTTTTCCATTTCTCAGCACAATGTCTCCCACCAATGCCAAACTGCCCAATGAACACCGAATATCCCCAAATCCAAAGTTTCTCTACAGAAAGAAAAAGATTAAAGTATGTGTGTTCAGTATTTTTAGTGTAGTCCAGACAACTTTGATAACCATATCTTCTTTCTCCTCATCAAAGTCACTAGTCAGTGTATTAAATAGGATCAGTTCAAAAATTTGTATCCAAGGAAACATTCCTTCATGCTACCTATGATGCATCTGTGAATATTGTGGCAATCTAACCATTGAGTCCATTTGTCTCCCAGCCCATATCACCCCCATATTCTCTAGACTTTTATTCATCAACTGCCTTAATGCAATTCAGAAATCCTCTCTCATATTTCCTTTTTAAAAATGTTATTTTTTGAGGATTTCATACAATATAGTTTGACAATAATCTTTCCCCATGCCTTCCTCTCAGATAAATTTCCCCTACAACTTTGTCTTTTAACTCTTAATTTGTTTTTATTTCATGTGGATAGGTGTTTTGCCTGCATGCCTGCATGTACCACATATGGGCCTGATGTCTGTGGTGCACAGAAGGGGGTATCAGATCCCCTGTGACTGGGGTTAGGATTGTAGTTAGCCAACAAGTGGCTTTTGGGAATCAAACCTGGGTCCTCTGAAAGAAGAGCCAGTGCTCTTAAACTCGGAGCCATAGCTCCAAACCTCTCTTATTTTCTTTATCTCCAAGCATTATAGCCTTATTGGATCATGACATGAGACTAATGTAACAAAGTTTGCTTTTGTAACTGCTTTGGAGCAGATGTTAAGCAATGTTCTTAAATTCATGTGTTGCAGCCTAAAGCCCTAAACCCTGATGATACTTAGAGATGGAGTCTTTATAGGTGATAGGGTTTGAAATAAGGTCTTGTGTGTGTGTGTGTGTGTGTGTGTGTGTGTGTGTGTGTGTGTGTGTGTGTGTGTATGTGTATGTGTGTGAATCCACTTATGGTGGGATTAATGTTCTTATAAAAAAAATGAAGAAACACTTAAGATCTTCCTCTCCCTTTCTTTTTCTCTCCCTTTCTCCTCTCTCCACAAACCAAAGAAGAGACACATGAGGACATAATACAGAGTACTGTCATCACCAAGAACCTACTCATGGTAACCAGATCTCAGACTTCCAGCCTCAGAGTGTTAGGAAATAAACATTTGTTTCTTAAGCCCCCTAGTATGTGCCAAATGATAGAGACAACAATTCCAGCCTTACCTAGTGGCAGACCGAGTCTTGCCCTGAAACACTATGCTCCAGCCTTTGACTGAGGAACTTGTCAATTTCTAACCCATGTTTCTGTTTGTGGATTTTCAGAATTTACATTATTTTTCCTTTTGCAGCACTAGAACAATAGAGTAACATTTACCTGTCTTTGGTTTTCCTTCACCTCTCCCATTGGAAACAGTGCAAAACTTTCTTCCATTGTTATTGTTATTATTATTATTATTATTATTATTATTATTATTATTTTATTATTATTATTTACTTTGTCAAGTTTTTTATACCCATACATATATGGGTGTTACTTTCTTTGAGTTTACTAACCCTGGTAGAGAAGAATAGTTCTTTTTCCTTGACCTAAGATGACTTGCTCTGGTGTGGGAAAATGTCCTTCTGAAGTATCTACAGAGTTGATTCATGTAGTATCAAGAAGAAATCTTCAGGCCAAATTTACTGCTGCCTGGTCTTTAGGTGAGAAGATGAAGACTTCCTTACTGGGGTGGACGGCCCACTGTGTGACCTCCACTAAGGAAGAGCAGCTCAGAGCAGAGAGCAGGAGGGTAGAACAAAGGCAAGCCTGAGAATGATACAGATGGGGTGGAGGAGTGGCTGGCTGGGCTCGAGAAGCGAGAGAGCAGAGGGCTGGTGGTGTGATAAAGATGTTTTTAGCAGCAGTATTTTTTTGTTCATTTTTAAATGAACTGTTTTAAAAAAATAGAGAATGCAGTTCTTGCACATGGTAAAATTCCACAGAGAACAAAGGATATGCAAGAAAACAATGAAGTATGTATCCTCATCTCCCTGTTTGCTTTTTGGTGCAAAATTTCTGAATGTTCTATGCACATGCAGACATATATAGAAAGGCACACACTCTTCTGTATACTTAAAAATATGCAAATACATATACCTAGTCATTTTTTTCATGCGGTACAGAAACACACGTTTACTGCAATTTATTCAGTATTTGCACAGTATTCTATATCATGGAATTCCATAATTTGAATAGTACTAGTTAAAGTGGAAAAAACCAGAACTGATGCCAAACCCAGGACATTAATCATAAGTTTGAGTGCAGGGAGTAAATGAGAGGCGCCTGTGGAGCTTTGGATGAGACTGTTCCCCATAGACGCAGGCATCTGAAATCTTAGTTGTCAGTTGGTGCTGCTGTTTGGGGAGGTTTAGAGGATGTGGCCTTGCTGGAAGAAGTATGTCACTGCAGGGTGGGCTTTAAGATTTCAAATCCACATACCACCTAAAGTTGCTCTCTGCTTTCTGCTTGTGGTTTAAGATGTGAGTGCTCAGCTTGCTGCTCCATGCCTGCCTGCTGCTTAGCTTTCCCTACATAACGGTGATGGACTCTCAGCCTCTAAAACCATAAACTCCAATAAATATATCCTTCTATAAGTTGACTTGGCCGTGGTGTTTTATTACAGCAACAGGAAAGCATCCACGAACAGATTTACATGTTGGTCTTCCTGGGTAGCCTGAGCCAGGTAATGTCAATAGGCTTTGCTTTGATGTTCTGGTTGGAGAAAATAAGTCACAATCACTCGACAGAGCAAGAATACAGTCGCTTAAATATAGAACTTGGAAAAATAGCCTGTAGAAAAGTGTATATTAATATTCTCTCTAAAAGTGACACGCTGGCAGAATAGAAGCCATGAGTTAGGCTGGTGCTGTTGGCACCTCTGATAACTGCTGGATTCAGTCTGAATGGGTGTTGGAGGCTTGGTCCCCAGTAGATGGACCAGTACAGTGGTGGCACACCACTGATAAGAAGTGGAGCCTTGTGGGGAGTCCCTAGGTCACTGGAGTCTTTGCCCTTAGGAAGCATTGTGACTGCTCTCCCGAGACACCTGAATTAGTTCTTGAAAGAGTGTTGTTAAAAGAGAACAACTATGGTTGTTCCCCAGTCTCTTTGGCTTTCTACAGGTCATGTGACCTCTCCTCTTTGAGTGCTCTGATGATTACGGTGTTTTCCCCGTGGGACCCTTTCAAAGGCTGGGATAGTGCTGCCATTGTGCTCTTGAACCTACAGAACCAAGAGCTAAATAGACCTCTTTTCTTTATAGTTACTAGCCTTGGCCACTATATTATAGCAACAGAAGATGAACTAATACAGGTGGAATTTGTCACCTGAATGGCTGGCAAGGTGATATGAACCAAATACCCTTTCCCAGGCCTGTCATTGGGCCTCTCTTGTGCTATGCCAGGAGATGCTTAATAAAACCGTCCCTAGTTGTAATGTGTGCTTGTTGTGCTGTACATATTTCCACGGTGTCTTATTTCCAGGTGCCACCATGGCGTCACCGAATGCAGTGATGGGGAGAGATAGGCATGATTGGCTCTCCTCCATCCTTACATGGCACCACACATGATTGCAGCCTTGGGCCCTTGTTCCCCTGAATTCCATGGAATGTGTAACATTTGCAAGTCTGTCAGGAGGGGAATTTTAGGAGGGACTCCTCTAAAAACAAGGACTGGAAATGGACCTGGTCATGGGAACAGAGGCAGGAGAACAGGGCCTGTCACCGAGCCCTAGAGGGAGATATCGAAGGGGAAAGGACTAGCAAGGGTCTCAGAATTGACCCAGAACCTATCTGAGGGAGTTGTCAGGGCTTTCTTTCTCCTCTGACCCAGAATAGGCACGGTCTCCTTTTCTCCTGCTCATAATTTCATTTCTCCCTTTCCCCCTTTCCCCAGCCTCTGGGTTTTGGTATACATTGGGAGTAAGGGGTTGAAGAAGGGTCTTGTTATTTAGTTCCAGTTCATTCACTGGGTTGTGTTGTCCAGAATGTCCTTGAATTTCCCACCCTCGTGCTCAGCCTGCTGAGTGCTGTGCTTGCAGATGTGTGCCGCCACATCTAGCTCTGGTCTCATCCTTGTGCACGACTGGTGCAGCCTCCTGAGATCTCTACAAGCTTTCCAGGGCCGAGCAGAGAAGGCATAGGGACATCCTTGTGGAAAGTTGTGGGAAAGAAAATGAAACTACTGGCCGCTAGCCTTGCTCCCTGCCTCCTCCCCATCTTTACTATACCTTCTAGCCACAAGAAACGGCTGGCCCCCCAGTCTGTCCCTTTCACTTGTGGTGTGGTGAGCACCAAGATCATCTGCAGGTAAAGCTTGGAGGGAGAGGCCGCGAGGGGAATAGTGTTCTGCAGATGCAAGGTCTCACACTAGGGTCCCACTCAAGCTGGTTTCCAGAAGGCTCTCTCGGTCAGGGGCTGGAGCCAGACAGCTCATTAAAATGAATAGGACCTAGCAGGCCTTCTGCATCGCTCTTGGACGTCTCTGATTGCTGACAGTCTGGAACTGATGACAGCCCACTTCAAGTGAACACTGGACTCGAACGTTCTCCGTGTTTTGCCTCCCAGACCCTTGGATGGATTTTGCCATTTTTGTTTAACACATTGAGAGGTGCTGAGACCTTAACCCCAGAGTCCTGCAGGGAGATCCCACCAGGGTGTGAATAGGAGCTCAGCCCTGCCCCGTATTAGGAGAGCAGGCGTGAAGCATGCCCCCCTCTTCCTTCTTATCCTAAAGCCAAATGGGCTCAGAAAACAAGAGTAAAAGGCTAATGAGGCCAGAGCAATGATTTGTTCTCCATGACCTCACTGCATTGGATGCGCATTGCTGCGTGACACATCACCTCCAAAGCACTACCATAAAGCGCCGTCTCACCCCTGCTCTAGAGTGTCTTGGACTTCACTGAAGACTCCAAAGGCTAGATTCAAGTGTCTATACTTTCTGTAGAAAGCCATGAGTCCTGACACATCTGGACTCTGCTGTTTCTGGCCGGTAGACTTAGGCCATTTCTGTCCTTCTCCTATCTCTGCTCACACTACCGCATCCTCTAACAGTTCAATTTTACTACTGGAACAAAATGTCTGCCAGTCGGTTGAAAGAGAAAGAAGAATGCTACAGAGTAGAGAGTAGATCAAGGAGGTTATGGAGGAGAGAGGGAACACTGGGACCCTGGTTGAGGGACATAGGAGCTGTTTCTAAGCCCAGAGGACAAAGATCCCTTGTGTCTGTGTACACATGCGGCTAGATGAGAGTCATTCTCTTTACCTTTGTATATCTCCCTGTGGTCTAACAATCCATGGCAGAGCTGCAACACTGGCTGTGAGCAGCAGTATAGACAGGCAGAGGTGTCCTTAAGAAGCCACTGCATAGCTGGTAATACCAAGATGTTTTTTTCCCCACCAAATGACTGATGCATGTAATGAGGAACCCTGTGGAAAATAACATGGTCATCTCCTAAGTGCACTAACCACAGGTCAGAGGGCAGGGAACCCTTCTCATGGAGGAGACCCAGAGGGAGTTGACAGTGATGGCCAAAGCATGAGATGAGTAGAGAGGAGTTAGGGTCAGATGTTAATATCTGCAGTCATTTACACCCATGGGCTATGAGGCAGGGGCAGTTTGGGTCCCAAGACTATCACAACTATGCTAACAGGGATGATCCATCCTCACTGTCACAAGGGAATCCATTTCTCTCTGCAATGGCTCAGTACCTGGAAGATAGACCCATGTGTTCTAGGCTTAGTTAACCTCTTAGTGATGTGAGGGAAATATTCTTGAATGGGCTGAGAATCTGTAAATTGGCTGTTGATCTTTGAAATGGCAGTTTCCAAGAAATGCTCACATTGAGAACTGCTGGAGTGTCTGGAGGCCATCTGGTGACACACCTTGATAGCAGGGGTCCATTCTGTCTGTCTGCAGTTCTGTCCTGGCCCGGGTAGTTTGGGGACGCCAGAAACTGTTCTCAGTTACATTTGGGATAAAGTCGATAATTATGCTCTCCTGCAGGTGGCGCCACAATGTAGGTTTTCAAGCAGCCTTAGGCCAGAGGGTTTTTTATCCAGAGCACAGAGCAGGACCCAGGTCTGGGACTACTCTTGTGGGAAAGAAGTCCCTGCAGCGCTACCAGGCTCCAGCAATTTGTTTAATAAACAACCCTGGCTTTTATCAATGAAAACTGTGACCCTGTTCCTGAGCTGATGAAATGGTGGAAGCTAAGTGAAGGGGAAGTTAGGAGTCTTCTCTCGCCCTTAAACCTGGCTCTTTTAGTCAGCTATCATGAGAGATGAGCCAGTATGTTTCTCCCAAAATCTGGCAAAGGACCACAGCCAAAATCTCACAAAAATAGCTTCTTTAGAAAACAGGGCTCTAGGAAACAATGTGCCATTTAACTTCTTCCTCGGTGGCCATGGAGCCAGACACTGCCACCAGGCCAGTATGGTGAGTGACTCACAGACCCGTGGTGAGCAGAGAACAGCCCGACTGCCCAGTGTATATCTCTCTTCACCTTCATCAGCTGGTGGGGGCGGGGCGGGGGGAGTGTGAGAGCTCGGAGGGCTTGCAGCAAGTGTAGAAGAAGCGTGACCTGGACCACTACACAGAGCTGCCTTTTCCAGGCTACTAATTCATGGGAAGAGCCAGGGAAGCTAAGGGCTTGCCTCCCTGTATTGTACCCCTGGAGAAACAGATACTTTCCTGAGACAGGGAATGCAGACTCCTTTCATACACACTGCATTAGAGTTTCAAATCAGGCTCATAGGGCTTGTATTTCTTGTGAATGCCACTGCAATGAGAAGGTATAAATGTGGCGGGCACGCAAGGGAAGGCCACTGAAGCGCACACCTGTGCGAATGATAGTGGTGGTCAATAGTAAAGTCAAGGAGTAAGACAGTCGACCTTACCCATCCCCCCGCCCCCATCCTAGAGTTGAGGAAACCTTCAATAGGCCATCAAGTCTCTTGCTGTGGCTAGTTTGACCCTTTCTGCCATTCTTACAATGGTGGGAAGCTGTAACTGTTTCCAGCCTGCCTTCCCCCTGTGGTATTCAATAGAAGTCAAGAAAGGCAAAGGCAGCGTGAGGGAAGGCCCTATTAAGAAGAGGAGGACAGGCAGGGGCTGCACCTGTCCTTTGTTGGTCCAGCTTTCTGCACATTCTTTCCCTGTCACTGGCCTCTGTCATTACTCTTCAGGTACCACACAATGCTGACTCCTCTGAATGAAAACAAATGATTGCACACACTAGGCAGGAGATAAAGAACAATAAGCACATTTTGTTTGCTACCTCTAGAAAAAAAAAAGTCTGACTTCTGGTCCATCCATCAGGACACACACACACACACACACACACACACACACACACACACGCACTACAAGGGGCAGAAAAGACATCTAGGCAGGGTGACAAAGACTTGCTTGGATGATTGGCTGAGAAGGGCTTAGAGTAAGTTCTTACTTCCTCTCCCTTTGAGCATTTTCACATAAGTCCCCTACAGCCAACTGACAATCGGATCTCCTGTATCCTTTAGTGAAGTGCATTATTTAAGCAGCCTGGTGGGTTTTCTGTGGGGCTTTTAGGCTGTCACTTCTGGGGTGAGCCTGTTATGAAGGTGTCATGTGCCAATTTCAGGAGACTCTTCTGAGTGAGTTTAGGCCCTGGTGAGGCAAGCCTTACTAAGACCTGTGGGGACAGCTTCCTTTGATTTTGCATGAGTGTCTCTGAGGCGTCATGTCAGACAGACACTTGGCCCCGGGGCTCCCTTAGTTCTGGAAGGAGGATGTCAAAGCAGCAGCAACATGGAGTTATTGTTCTGTGTTTCTCTGGGCTTGTGAAACTAACTTGATATTGTGTGCTTATCTTGGGTCTGGGATCCAGCGTTTCAGAGAAGAGAGGAGCCAGATCAATGTATTACAGGGAGCTAATAAGATAACCCTTGCTGTCTTCTGGGCCATGCGATGCTCAGCAGACAACCAGAGCCTAACAGGGCTCCATGCTGTCTCCTGGAACACCCTGTAACTAGAGAAATGTCTGGCTGGCTGGCTTCTTCATGCTTACACTTGATTCATTGTGTCCTTCTGGTGGGAGCACTTTCAACAAGGTCCTGGGTGGTAAGTCCAACCCGACCCAAGTGTGCTACCTGCCCGGAAGCTTGTCCAACTTGTCACCTCGAAAGTCTACCGAGGGTATAACTTTGATGTTTGTGAAAACATTACCCCTATAAGAAGGGGAAGGAATTTATACCACTGTCAACCTTTTCCTAGTAAGCAGATTCTGAGAGGTTTTGGTGGGAGGGACAGTTATGCGCAGGAAGTGACTGAGGTTGAAGAAAGTGTCATGGGAGAGTGGGTCAGGAACCCCAAACCATAAGCTCCTGGAGAGGTCTTTCTTTGATGAATGGCTAGTCTTACTGAACTTGGCTGACAGAGCCATTTCCTTGAACTTAGCATGCAGAGTTGGGTAGACAAATAGGTGGGCATCCTTTTGAAAATTGTTTTATTTTTATTTATTTATTTTGGTCGTTGGGCTCATTAACTGGAGGGGGTCTTTGTAGAGATATTCTAGATAGTGCAGCCTCACCTATTTCCCTGCCTGCCAGATGCTCTCTCAATTTAAGCAACCTCTGGATTTCTTCCTTTGGGCTTCTGAAACTATTCTGATGTTGGCAATGTCTGGGTTATGTTTAGGACATGGCCCAGGACCTAGGGCTTCAGAGACAGTGAAGCAAGGTCAGCCTCTGGACAGATCAGGTTACCTAACAAGCTCTGTGGCATTGGCCATTCATTTCTGTCCTAGGACTAGAAGAAACCTTGGGTTTGGGCATCCTCTAGTGCTCTGTGTAGGATTACCTTGGTTGGTGGGGCTGGACAGGGATTCTAGGTTAGGAATGGATGTATGTTTGGCTGGTGTCTGTTAGGAACACCCAGAAGTGCCTCTGACCGCCTGCACCACATGCCTGCTTGGGAGTATGCCCCGATCCAAGTGCACTTGGTGGCACCATATATGCACCACTCTGCCCTGTGTCTCCACCGCCAGGGTGACTCGAGGAAGCCAAGAAGACCCAGGGGGTGTCTGCAAACGTCCACACTGGGGAAGAGCAGGCGGGCCAGTGGCGGCAGCGTGCGGGGAAGCGCCCCCTGCCCCCTCTGCCGGCCGCTCTACCTTGGTCTAGATGTCAGTCGCGAGCTCCGAGCCAGCTAGCGAGCCAGAGAGGGAGCGGCGGCGGCGGCGGCAGCGGCGGCGGCGGCGGCGGGCCGCGGGCGGCGGGGAGGGGAGGAGGCGAGGAGAGGGAGGGAGGAAGGGAAGCAGGGAGGGCGGGAGGGAGGAGAGGAGGACCCAGAGAGCGCCAGGCAGCTGGAGTTTTTGCAGCGCTTGGCCGGGCTTCAATGCACAGCAGCAGCGAGCCGCGGCGGCAGCAGGCAGCCCGGGAGCTCCGGCGGCGGCCGAGCCAGCGGCGGCCCCGCTCCCTGCCCCCTGCAAACTTTGCGAGCAGCCCGCCCGGGGGGCCGGGGACGCGCCTGGGAGGCTCGGCTTGGACTACGGCCGCGCTCTTGGCCGCCGCAGCGCTAGCCGCCGCCGTCGCTGCTACCACCGCAGCTCCGCGCCTCCCCGGGGAGCTGCCGGCGGCTTCCGAGGCCCCCCAGCCCCGGCCCCTGGGCACTGCCCGGCTAGTCCCCGGCCAGGGTTGGGGGCGACAGCGGCGCAGCCAGCCCCGGGCTGCCAGGGGGTGGCCGTCACTGCCCAGGGAGGCGCGCAGAGGATCGGAGAGCGCTCCCCGGCGGGTCCCCAACGTACTCGCCGCCGCGCCCGGGCAGCGGCCCGACCCGGCTAGCATGGGCGGCGCGGAGTGACGCCGCCGTGCCCGCTTGGCATCAAGGACATTCAGCCCGCGGGGGTGGGGACGAAGGGGGGCAGCCCCGCGTCGCCGCCGCAGCCCCTGAGAGCCACCGCTGTCGCTGCTTGGGCTCCGGGGCTGGATGGAAGCTAGGGGTGCTTGGAATTGATCTTCATTTCCTGACCTTTTTGTTGGACATTACGCCCACCTTGGACGCTGCAAGAGGAGCTGTCAAGCCCGGCAGGCTCTGATTTGGCCCCCTCCGTTTTTCTCTGCTGCTCGTGGCTTCCCCGTGCCTCGGTGGAGTATTTGCGTTCGGGGCTGGGGCTGGAGGAGGCAGCCACACGCGCGCACACGCACACGTTCAGAGGAGGGCGAGAGGCAGCGGTACAGGCACCATCTGCAGTGTCAATGCGGCGCTGGGGCTGAAGGAGGGAAACGCCGCGCTTCCAGGTAAGGAGCCGCCGGCCGGGCACAGGGCCAGCTGGGCAGAGCGGGCGGAGGTGGCGAGTCCGGTCCCGGAGTCCTCGCCTGCTCTGAGGCAGCCCACTACACACACACACGCACACACACACACACACACACACACACACACACACACACGCAAAACACAAATCGCGTGCGCGCACACACACATACTCACACACAGGCACACACTGCGCTCACGCACCTGCCCACGTCCCACCTGGACACCCGCGTAGGTGCATCGCAGCCGGAGCAGGGATTTCCCGTGTTCTTCTCCTCTCCGGACCTAGACTTCTCTTCCCCAGGACTTTCAGGGTGGGATTCAGTAAATGACTGACTCTCCTATCCAGCCTGGTAGGATGAGGGAACGATTTTGCTGTTTCTAGCTCCTTTCATTTCCTAACTGGTTTTTATAAGACAGGAGAAGTCATGGGAGGTCTTATGAGACCCGCCCAGTGCAATTGTGCCCCTTAGCTTTTTGGACACCCGGAGATTTTTTGCTTTTAAATAGGAGAAAGGCAGAGAGATATTTAAAGGGCAGAGAACTGGAGATCTTGGTGATCCGGTGCCTGGGAGGAGGCCACATAGGCAACTGGGGCTGCAGTTCTGTAGGGCGGCGCATATGGAACAGACTCTGCGATTCCCCAGTAAAGGCAGCACACACGCCTTTCCGAAGCGTGGCACTGCTTCCCCGGAATGCGCCGGGATTTCAGTCAGGGAGGGGCTTTAACATCAAAGCTAGAGGAGTGTTCCTTGTCTAGGGAGGATGCTGCGGTCCTTTAAGGAGGATCAGACCTTATTCATGTTGCCAGTCACCGGTAGACAACAAGGAGACAGGGCTTAAGGGACACATGTTTGCGGCCAACCCCTCACTTCCTTATCCTTCTGTGTGTATGTGAGGCAACTCCCCCCTGCGCCTTTAGTTAACACCTGTCACATGTCTTTTGGGGTGTGTGTCTGAGAAGTAGGAGGGAGAGTAGAGATGGATTTAGACTAATGGAGAAAGGACTGTGAAGACGATATCCACTTTATAAGGTATTTGGTCTATTAGTGTATTCTAGGTACCTTAGGCTACTAGTGTAACCCAGAGTCTAGATCCTCTGAATGCAGGACTGCCCTCCAGAAACCAATGGTTCAAGTTGTACTTCCCCAGAGTTCCCTGCCTCCACCGCCCCAGTTTCAGAGCCTGCTCATTTTGAAAGTTCCTAGAATGGATGGGAGTGTGTGTGTGTGTGTGTGTGTGTGTGTGTTGAAGTTCCAAAGGGCTTTTTTTATGGCTCCCCTATTAGAGTATCAGACAGACTTCTTTTGGGGCTCAATTATTGCAAGGAGAAGAATGGAAGAATCAAATAAATCATTATTTTAGGCTTGAATACATATATAACAAGTTTCTATGTTTCTATAGCTGTCCCTTTGTGTATTTTGTTGTTGCTTGTTTGTTTTTGTCATCCTGGCAAAAATGGAAATTGTTTCTATCCTCTTTATAAACGAGTAGAACTCCCTCCCACCCCACCCCACACACACCTGGCCAAAGTCTTTGGTTAGGCCTATGTGGAAGAGCAGATGCCCCCCCCCCCCGGGAGAGAAGCAGAATTCCTGTTGTGTGTGGTGTAAGCTGCCCTTTGATTGATTGAAAAAGGTATAAGCCAGAATAAAGGAAAGCTCTCCACAATGGGGAGAACCCAGATCGCAAAGAGACACTATTTTCTTTTTAAGAATGGTGAGTATGTACACATCTAGCTATACACTTGCATTCTTAGAGCCTTGCCAAGTGCAGTCAGCTTGTACAAGCTCAGGTGACAGGGGGTGTCCACTTCTGACTTCTGGGCTGTGACAGACATTGGCACATTTTGGCATGCCCATACTTGGAGTGTGTGGCTGGGAAGGACCCGTGTACACATACATATGGCTGTGGCACATGGTTTGTAACAGACAGTGAATTACAGTGACGGGGAGTATCTCTCAGAGAGGCATCCCCCCACCTGCCTGTGAGGGCAGGAAGCTAGGGTGCAGATCATCCCACAACAGACTTCTGTTTCTTTCTCTGCCTCCCTCTTTCCTTTTTCATACATTTTGCAGCCTCAGGATCTATCTGTCATTCTAATGCAAAGACAACTGTCATTATGCTGGTTATAAGCTAAGCACTGGAGCTCAAAAGAATCTGCACACTTTCTGCACTTGCTATTGGTTTCTGGGAAAAGATCGACGGTAATTAACATCTGTGTACGTTTGTATGTTTTGTTTTCATTTCCTGGCTCTTTTGCCCATCCCTGGAGTATACCGTATACTACAGTATCACTGCTCCACCATTCTTCTGTGGGCCTTTAAGTTCTCTGGTCTGCACCGGAGGGCACTCAGTTGCATGGTTTAGAAAAGGCCCAGGCACAAATGCTTCTTTTCGATCAACCTCATTAAGCTGGAGATTGTTCTGGAAGCATGCCTGCGAACACCAGGCCTGGATCACCCATGATCTGATCTGCTTCTTCACTAAATCCTGCATGGCCCCTCCCCCCTCCGAAAATGTTTTAGGGAGGAATTTTGCTCCTAGGCAGCCAATTCGCTCCGCTCTCCTTCCCTGTCTCTATTCTCCTGCTTCAGCTCTGCTCCCTGCAGACAGGCAAATCTGCATGGCAGAATCTGCCTACACTTGGCCTACAGATCCTTTTAATCACAAGGAGGGATGCTGGCAATTAAGTGGGGGTGGGGGGCTCCTGGGGTGGTAGCATTCCTACCTTGGGGAGAGAGCTCAGGGGGTTGGGTTAGTAACTGCTCTGAGCTCCTAGGTATTACTGGGCTTTGATGGAAAGAAATTATAGCAAGCGTCTCTCCTCCCAGCCAGCTAGGGGGCATTTCTTAGCAGCTTTAGCCCAGTCTTACCAGAGAAGGCACTGTACAGACAATGCACAGTGGAGACCTGTTGGAGTGGCTCTTTGACTGTGATGGGGTGGATGCTGTGAACCTACTGTGATGTGATCTTGGCTTTGATTACTCTGTGCCCAGAGTGTCACCCTCTCCTTTCCTCTTTATTTGTGTCCAGGGCTCCCTGATGGGAAACCAGTTCAGACCCTGGGCAACTGTTCAGGGTTCATTTCTTTCCCTTGACACCCCCTTTCCTCGTTCAAAGCCTGTTCCTCCCTCTCCATGAGCTTGTGAATCCACCTTTCAGCTTTGTGTTTGTATCCACCAGCCCATTTGTCCTCAGATGTGCAGCACCCCATGAAATCAATATAACATGAATTTAATGACAGCTGGATGATTAAATGTTATTTATATTTAAGAGCGGTATTTAAAAAAGACATCGTGCTAATAAATCAAAGGGCTGTTTGGGAGATGCACATGATAAGGGTAATTGCCCTAGAGGCTCCAATGAGCAATGCTTGGTCCACACAGAGCCCCGCAGACACTGTCTCTGTAAAGGCTAGTCCTTGCTCTTCCCTCCCCTAACACCCACCTGATCCCCTCTCACTGTCCTGACTTACTCTGGGTTTCCCTCCCACCCTCGCTTCCCAGACTGCAGACATTCTAGTTGTGACAGGAAGGTGGAGCCAGCAAGGAGACTGGAGCTGGCTCTGCCGCTAAGTGGGAAGAGGTGGATCTGAAAAGGGAAGGCAAGCAGGGGTCCAGATTCCCCACTGGAGGCCAGGTCCAGAAGAAGGAGGCTGCTTCTCCACAGAAACAGAATAGCTTCTAGAAAGTCCTGAGTGAGAGCCCTGTCCTATGATCATGCAGCATCAGCGTCCTCAGGGAAGCAGTTGTGAGAATAGTAGTTTTGGTTAGAGCCCTTATGAAAATTCAGGAACAGAAAATAATACTAATTATTTGTGAAGCGTTTGTGCAGCACTTCCTTTGAACTCAAATGATTTGAGTGCTCTAGATGGGGTTGCTCCTTTAATTCCCATGAGCACCCTAAGAGGCAGTGGCTACTGTAGTCCCTATATCCCCCTGAAGTGCTCTAGATGGGGTTGCTCCTTTAATTCCCATGAGCACCCTAAGAGGCAGTGGCTACTGTAGTCCCTATATCCCCCTGAAGGAACTGAGATGAGGGAGGTTAAGGACTTTGTTCCCAGTCACACAGCCACCAAGTGGTGGAAGCAAGTCTCAGTGCTAAGCAGTCTGACCTGGCTGCGAGGGTAGAGGTACTCAGTATGTTTCCTCCCCTTGCTAAGTGAGTGGGGGAGTGTAGTGAGAGTTGTACCTTCTCCTTTGGATTATCTCTGACCCCAAGCAAAATTTCCTATTCTTTGAGCTTCAACTTCCCTATTAGTTAAGGGGATAGAGTCTTACCCTTGGCTGATGGTAGAGTAGAAAGTTTCATGGGCTCTTTCTAGCAGACCATTCAGGTTGACTGTTACTTTATTTGGAAATTTCTATTTTTCCTTTGTAGAAAACACAAAAGGTGTGGCTAAGGGAATGAATGAAGTCTCTGCCTTTGCTTTGGATTTGGGGAATCTCCAGGGATGGTTGGGGTCTGGCTCTTTCTAGTGAGTTTTTCAAATTGCTGGTATTGTGGAAATGACACTCTCCCACTGAATGCTGAAAGTAGCCTGTAAGGTGGGGATTGCGGATTGCCATTTTGATGGCATAAGAACTTAGGCTGAGATGACAGTTAAAGATGCCTGAGGCCCCAGGTTGCTAGGCAACAGATGGCCAGTTCACTCTAAGGCCTGGATTCAGGCGATGACACTGCTCACAGGTGGTGCTCTGTAGTTGTTCTTTCATTCATTCATTGGCTCTCAGGATCTAAGCTTAGGACCTAAGCAGGAAAATATCATGTAATCGTAGGTGGAGGTTTGTGCCAATGGCCTGCATAGGGAGGGTAATCCTATAGCTGTAATGCAATTTGGAATTTAGAATAGAGAAGAAGTCGAGGAAGAAGAAGAGGAGGAAGAGGAAGAAGAGGAGGAGGAAGAAAAGGAAGAAGAAAGTGGAGAGGGCACAGGATGAGTGGAGACACTAGGAATCATATTAAGATATTAATAGATATACAATAGGGCCCTGGGAAGCTAGGTACCATGGTGGGTACATCCCACCCCAAAGTCAGAACTCTGCAGACTTGGCCTCTCTGGTGTGTAGACTCTTGGGCACCGAAAAGAGAGTGGTTGTGGAGTCCTTCTAACTAAACTTTTATTCCATGCATGATGTAATTTGCTTTCCCCCTCCCAGCGCCCCCCCCCCCCGCAATGTGCAGTGTAGAAACTTCTGATAAATTCGGGGTGTCTAGAAGATGCTTAGAATTTTTCACTCTGGGACCAGAGTGGGGAGACAGAAAGGACTCATATTTAAGCCAACAGGTGCCCGTGAGTTCAGAAGCACCCTAGGAGCCTGGGGCTATAAGCTGGAATATCCACTCCCCTCCACGGTGGCTTCCCCATGAACCAGGATTCGTAACAGCAAATTGGATTTTAGGATGTTTTGTCACTCCAACACAAAACACATCACTAGCTAAGAGGATCTTGTCTCCACAGTCAATGTGCCGACCCCAGCCTAAGCACAGTCAATTCCCCAGTTCTCACAAGAAAAAGTCTTTCATTATGAAGCAGGAGGAAAGGAGCCATTGAAGCCTGGTCACTGAAAGTACAGCAATTGTAAATCTTTCCTGCTCATCGCTGCAGACCAGCACTTCCGGGCGGACTGGCCCATGAAACCCTTGTAAGAACCAGACTCACTTCCCGCGGTCCAGGGAAGATCCCAGAACCAGAAGGTGAACAAACTCACTCTTGAGTTCGGCTCAGAGGCCATGAGGGGGGAAAGTAAGCAAAGCAGAATTGGTGGGTTGTTTTTCTTCATTTGGGTACCAGGCACTGGACTGGTTCTATTGAACCAGTCCACGTGGCATGTCAACATGGCAGATGGCAGGAGGTTCTTTTTCTCACTCTTCATCTCAGTCTTGCTTCTGGAAGGTAATACCAACAAGAGAGCAGATATTCCCAAAGTCAATTCTGTGGATGTGTGGATAGATGCTTTAATGAACCAAAACTTGCTAAGTCTAGTAGTTGGAGACACGAGGTATAAAACGAGATGATTCCTGCTGTAGGATGTCTTAGAGACTTTAACATACCGGCATGTCCCACTGTGGTGTAGCCCTGGAATCCATCAATATAAACACTGTCATGTGTGTACATATGAATGTCTACATGTTTTTTGTGTATGTGTGTCTATAAACATATACACATATACATGTTCATATGTATGTTTATGTATCTGCTTGTATATGTGGAAGCCAGAGGTTAACCCTGAGGATCTTCTTCAGTGGATCTCTGTGATCTTACATTTTTTTTTTTTTTTTTGAGACAGGGTCTCTCACTGAACCTTGACCTTTCCAATTTGGTGGGACTAGCTACCCAGCAAGCCACAGGAACTTCCTGTCTGCAGCCCTAGTCCTGAGATCACAGCGCATGTTGCTATGTCTGGCTTCTTTATGTGGGTACTGGAGATTGAACTCAGGTCTTTATGCTTGCATGTGAGCACTTTACTGACTAAGCCATTTCTGTAGCCTATGTTTTCTTGTGTCCTTTTTATTAAATAAATAGTTTCAGCTGAACTTTTATAACCAAGTCTTGGGTTCTGGTGACTGTGAGGTCTCCAGGTCCTCAGAACTGTATCTGTGGCCTCAGCATCTGCTGAGATATCCCCATACCTGCCCTTCCCTTTGTCCTTCCAAGGCAGCAGGATTTCTCAGGCATGTGGACATGTAGATTCATAAATGACCCCTATGTGTTCTTTTTGCTTAAAAGCCACTGGTGTTATAGGAAAAATAGGCTTTGGATATAGCAAAATGTAAATCTCAGCTTGATCATCTACCAGAAAAGGGACATTTGGAGAGACCAGCTTATGTTCAGTGCTACCAGTTACAAAATTAGGGGGTTGTTCTAGAATGGTAATTTTAAAAATATTTAATATAAAGTAGAGGAACTCCTTGTTCAACTGAAATTTTATATAAAACCATAGTGCCCAGGAGAAGCACAAACAGTATTGTTCTGGTTAAAAATGGGGATGCTTGGATTTGCCCCCTAGCCTGTTGTCCCTCACCCCTGATCTCAGCCTAGCTTCCCCTGAAGCTGATGAGACATCACTTTATTAAGGGATGGTCAGGCCCAGGAGCTGGACCTCTGTGGTTCCTCCTGCTGTGTCTGACAATAGAACCCGACCTTTGTTCCAAAGGGAAAAAAGCCAGTGATACCTTTAGGATAAGAAGGTTGGCATGAGTTGTCACATGGACAGGGGTAGGGAGATCGGGACAGAATGGCTGAAGCTGGAAACTGTGGGATAGGACATATATGGGAAAATGTATCAGATGAGTCTTCTGTAAAGAACTCTCCAAATTCAGAGGGCTGTGGCAGCCTTAGCCAACCACACTGTGGGACCTAGCACCACTCCTAGCTGAAGCCACATTAAGAATGAATGCTGGTATTCCTTAGGGCTATTGCTACATTGTTTTTGCTCTTGTCAGTGAAATCATTTTATGACTTATAATTAGATAACACTGATAAAATTATCGAGTTGGTCATATTAACGATAAGAGGAGATACTGGACAAGTATCAATACCTTTCCCTGATGTTGAGATATATTAGCCCCAGGAGTGCCTTCTTCAGTGGGATGTGGGGATCACAGGCACTTCTGCTCATGTGAGCTGATGGCACAGCTGCTAGGAAGGCCAGGATAGAAACAAATGACCTGTCTTCCCTCTTAGATTTGAGTACTGTGGTGAGTATTGACGTGTGGTACAATTGAGGGTATTTCTGCATAACCTATTTCTTTAAGTTGTCGCCACTAGTCAGCTCTGTCCTCTCTGATGTTTATTTTATTTTATTTTTTATTTTTTTAACTCTTGCACTTTGAAGCTCTTCTGAGGTCAAGCTGGGCAGAGGCTCAGTGATCACACAGTGCTTGTGACCTCTCTCTCAGCTCTCTTCCCCATTAGAGGCTGACCCGTCTTCCTCCCCTAAATGCTCTTGCCTTTATCTACGGACTGCTGTGAACAACTCACTGGCACAGACTAGGGTCTTCAGAGTGGCCTGCCTGAGGGCTGTGCTCCACCCCTGCTTGAAAGCACATCTTGTGCAATCAGGAACTCCATTCGTTCTCTCCCACAATGACAAAGAAGCTGTTGCCAGCAAGGGCAGTGTGACAATTGAAATCATGTACAACCTGCTCTCTGTATCCATGGGTTCCACATCTGTGGTTTCAACTAACTGTGCATTGAAAATATTAAAAACAATTGTATTGCTGCAGTTAGGCGAACAGACTCTTTTCCTTCTTATTATTTCCTACACAATGCAGCATAGCAACCATCTATGTGGCCTTCCCATTGTATTGGTGTTCAAAGTGATCAAGAGATGATTTAAAGTATATAGGGCTATAGGCCTATGCTGCATGTATGCAAGTATTACATCACTCTGTAGTCTTGAGTATCCGCTGAGGATTTTATCCATGAAGTGTGGGGTTGTCCTTGAACCAACTACTTGCGGATGCCAAGGGATGACTAGATTTCTTATGTCCTAGATTGAAAGGAACCATTTAATACTTCTCTTATACTCAGCCCAACCCAGAGTATCCTCTTTAGGTGATCAGTAAGTATTTGCTGAACGCATAGAATGAGGATAGATAGGGTGAGGTGGGTTCTTCATGTTGATGGGCATGGAATCAAAGTATTACTCTTTGTGTGAAACTCACTATGGGTTAGAGGCTGATAGACAGAGAGGGATGGCCAAGCTATTTTACCCAGAGCCTTCTAAAGACTAGTCCACTGGCTGTCCTCTCTTCATGTGTCAGTGAAATAAGTACACGGCCAATCATGTTCTGCAGATACCTTCTCTTGTGTCCTCTCTATCTAGAGATGCATAGCAAGTATATTAAAGGTAAAGGAGAAACCTGTATTGTTAACCAAATGTTTTCTAGTTTCTTTGGCAGAGGCTTTGTGTGGATGTATTTCAACCTGCTGACATCTCCTGGAATGAGGGTTTCATTGGATAGCAAACATTTTTGGGATGGGCATGTACTTCAGTGTTTGCTTAGCATGTGAAAGATGCAGGCCTTGTTCCATAACTAGAGGAATTGGAGAGAAAGATGATGATGATGATAATGATGATGATGATGAGGAGGAGGATTATGACAATGAAGGGGAGGCAGTGGCAGAGGCAACATTTTAGGAGATGCTGTCTCCTAAATGGAACACTTGTAAGTTCAAGGTCATCTTGGAGGGGACCATATTAGCAAGAGGAATCTACTGTATTGGAAAAGTAAAGACTAGTGAAGTCCAGATGTCAGAGATGCCACCCACCTCTTGTTCCTGTCATTTGCTTTTGAGAGGCTCGAAATGAACAGATATTTGGAGAACTAACTTTTGTGAGCATGACCATGGTCTGTAGGCAGGTGCCCACTTGTGCAGGGATTGTTTTCAGAAGTGGGAAAGCAGCCCTGGCAGATGATGGGCTTGTGTCCAACAAGTGGTACTCTCCTGTTGCACCTCATTGATCAAGGTGGATGTCTGCAAAGCGTGTGAGTAATGACGTTTACCTTTTCCATCTCCCTCAACCCCAGCTGCACTTAAGGAAAACAGACCTTCATTTGTATAGCTGGCAAAGAGAAATGGCCTTTACTAACAAATGAGGCTTGCATTAAGGCACACATCTCTAAATTGTGAATAGTTGAAAGCAGTTTTCTCCTGGGATATGTTGGGGAGCCTTGGTCATCCTCAAGGGGAATGAAGGTTTGTGATTGGACTGTAATTTTTGTGGCTTTAACCATGAAAGTGACCCAGAGGTTGTATTTCCTATAGAAGTCATTTTTCACCTGTTATTCATCTTACGTAGGTAAATGGTGTGTGTATACATGTGCACACAAGTACACATGACAGGGAGGGGGGGCGTGAACTGAAGTCCCTGGAGATTTTATAGTTTGACTGGTGAGAACATGATGATTTCAGAGAGTCAGAACATTGCAGTTAGAGAACCCAAATCATCTTGGTTTATCTTTAGATATTTACTGCCCACCCCTCTATCTGACTTACCATCCTTCTGACTAACAAGTAAAAACATTCAGAATATATTCTTAGTAAACCATTAGCTTCCATCAGCCCCAAAGCTAAGGATGTCATCAGATAGCATTTAAAACCTATAGTAGAGTTCCTCCCACGTTGCTGTATCCCACCTGCCGGTGGTCTCAATTGTAGTTGATGAAAGCTCTGATTCATGACTGCCTTTTGATCTGTGTTCATACCAGTTCATGTAACCATTTCCATGATAGACCATGTCAACCGAGGCCATGCAAACCTGTGTTTCCAGACCACACTCATATGTGGGTCGGTGTAAAGTATCTCTTTTAGCCTTGGGAGGGAGAGTTGTGTTTTGCATTCACAAAGGTACCCTTCCAGTGGTGTTTGGCCAGGGACATCAACTAACAAGCCACTTGCCCAATTGTTGGGCCTGCAGTACTCCCAGTCTGTATCTAGTTCCAGAGCGAATAACAGTTGCTAACACATACACACACCGCAACAGAACTCCCCTGAGACCCATTCATAACGCACCACACCAGTGATTCTATCAGCGTTAAACTGTTTGGTGACTGAGTTTAGAATTATAGGAATCGGGGAAATGAATTAGCAGTAAATCAAGTCCCAGCTGAGTTCAAACCCAACTGCGGTGAGTTTTAAATTTAAACTATCTTGCTCTGATGAAGCAGTTGTAAGTCAAGCGCCGGAGCTCTGTTGCTCTCGACCTAGGAGAAGCATGGCAGCCATCCTTTGAGGGAAAAACCCTAAGAACAGCTTGTATTGATTCCTAGTCATGTTGGGAAATTGCCACTTCATTTTTTTGTTATAAACTGTTGGCGCTTTCTCTCTCTCTCTCTCTCTCTCTCCTTGAAGTAGGAATCCTATTTGCAGGGACATAGCAGATGGGAGAGGGGCTTAGGCTCACAGGGGGATCATTCATCAGTTTCTTTGGCCCTGCCCATGCCAAGTCATACAGAAGGGGAATCCGGGGCTGAGGATGGTGTCATGTGTCTTGTTTTCCTGATTGGGACATATTTGAGTCTTCTTTCTGGGAGATTCACACAGACAATCAACAAAGAGAACAAACAGTCCGAGGGAGCAGCAGACTGCCATGTTGCTGGTGTCAGTTGTGGTATAATAAGAAGTCATTTACGTAAGTTACAAGGTCCTCTGACTGGAGCTTGTCAGAAATGTGGCTACAGTTACTTCAGGCTGATTTTTTTTTTTTTTGCTCTCCTGCAAAATAATCCTGTGTTTTCCATTTTCAGAGCAATTGAAGAAGAATTATGTGCTGGTCAGGGAATAGGGAGGCCTACTTTCTAAACCGATGTTACTGAGTATTCTCCAGTCAGTTCTACCTGGGCGACACCTCTCTTTCTGTCTCTTTAAAGCCAGGAACAAGCCCTTCTGCCCCTCACCTGAAGCCCAGGAGGATGAATATGGTCATGCATATTAAAGGCCCGACTTCAGGAAGCAGGATCTCTTTATACACAAGGTCAAGAGAAAATCAAGAAAGAGTGGTAGAATTAGACTTCTCGCCATGATTCCTGGTGAGATTACATGAAGTCTTCCATTTGCTGATCTGGTAAAGAGCTATAAAGGATTAAACAAACCCATTTGCCTGGGGCCAGAAAGAACAGTGCAGTTGAGACAGCAGGAGAAAGCAGGACTGGATGGGTTAGCATCAGAAACAGGGGTCTGGGCAGGGTGGGTCAGAGAGTTGTATCTAATGTCAGTCATGATCACTGGAGCTTGAGCTGGGCACTTTGGAGAAGGAAAGGGACAAGGTTTCCCTACAATCTCACTTCTCAGTGCATCCCATCCCAATGTGTGTTGCTATTTTAGCTGGAGAACTTTGCTATGCTGTTATAGGAAATGTTCCCACCTATCCTATGAGCCATTCATTCAGCCAGGATCTGCTGAGTGCCTACTATGTGCTAGAAACTGTGGAAGAATTGGTTGCACAGGAAAGGGCTTTTCCCACGTCTCTAGGGAACAGCGTATTATGGATATAGCACAGTGTGAACAGAATCTAGACGGATTGTGGGAAGGATGCGGGCAGAACGTGATCATAGAAATGAGGAGGATGTAGAGAATACCCTCTGCCAGAGGAGATGCTAAACTGAGTCTTGAAGGGACAGTAGAGCGGTGAGCATACAAAGGGAGGCCTGAGGTGGGCGGAACAGCATAGGGAGGCAGGGAGAGGATGTGAGAGTGCAGCCCTGGGGTCCTATGAAACAGTTCAGGGCAAAGTGGGAAGGAGTGGGGAGAAGCTAGGCCAAGACCTGCATAAATGTCCCAGGGAGGGCTTTTCCCTGTATGCAAAGGGTCAAGCTTTGGGGGACAACCCAAGGAAGAGAACCAATATGATCAGATTCTCCTGGAGAAAGGTCTCAATGGGGACGATGTAGAGAATGGCTTGAAGTCATGGTGCTCTAGTAACTCAGGGGAGACCTGAGCAGGAGCTGGTCAAAGTTAGTGAACCACATAAGAGAGAGGTGTGAGGAGGTCAAGTTAGTGATGGTAGCCACGGTGGCAAAGAGGAGAAGAACAAGAGAAGGAGAGTTGGGGATCCCTTATAGCTGTCTCGCTTGAACAGCTGGTGTCAAGTGAGATCCTTTATAGAGCTGAGATTTCTAGATTGGGGCAGGGCTGGGTGAGGGTGGAGGTGACCAGGACCCGTGGATATGAACGTCTTCTGCCTACCCGTGCTGGGCTTGTTTTTACCTGTGTGACTGTGGACTTTAAGAGCTCACTTTGGGGTCTGGAAGCAGCTTGGAAAGCTAGGAAGATGATGCATGGGTTTGTACATTTTTCGAATGATTCATGTTTTGAGTTAAACATGCTGTCTCGAGCACTTTACTTGAGATGCTTCTAACAGTTCTCCAGGCACCCACCTAGCTTGAGGAGAGTCCCACTATTTTTCTGTAGAAAAAAAATGACAGTCCTGGGAGGTTGAGCAGTACCCACAGGATTAAAGAGCAGGCTTGGAGGGAAGATGACAATGGAGAATGACAGGTCTTTGTTCTGCTCATTTTCTTGTTCTGTTTCTTGGTATACACCCACCTCCCCCATTGCTGTGAGTCTACATTCCAAGCACTATGGTCTAGTCAAAGAAGTTTCATTGACCTAAGAGATGACAAACAGATTTTGACCTTGCCCCTCAGGAATAATGGCTTGTCTGTCTAGTCCAACCTCCTGGGTGATAGTGAAGCATGATCAAGACAGGGTAAATTAGAGGGGTATGTGACGAGGAAGAAGTCTCTCATCCTGGGTCTAGTTTGCCTTTCCTGCTGAGAGTCAGGGCATTTCAACACTACTTAGAAAATGTGTGTTTTCCTAAAGATATCTCCAATAAGAATGTTAAAAGCCACAGACTACACTTATGTCCAGAGTGTTTGTGGCCCTGAGCTTAGTCTTGCCAACAGTCCACTCTCATTCCAAAATTCAAATGATGCACCTTGTAACGTCTCGTATGATTTCACTTACAAGATCAAATTCCTTACGTTTGGAGAAATAACTAAGCCAGTTCCTATATTTTAACTAAACTAGTTCATATATTTTCATTTAACTTTTAAACTTGGCTTTAAATTTTATTGTAAATTATGTAAGAATGTAGCTTAGAAAGCCACAAGATTATGTACACACACACACACACACACACACACACACACACACACAAGATTCATAAGATCAGGCTGCAGGCAGGCCTACGTTTTCTTACTTAGCATAATTGTGATTGATGGAAGACGACCCATTCTGTTGTGGGTAGGGCCACCCCTGCCTGGGCTGGTTGCCCTGGGTTCTATAAGAAAGCAGGCTGAGCAAGCCTGTCAGCAGCAGCTAATGGAGGCATGGAGTCTCCATCCACTCTTGCCTTCAGGTTCCTCCCTGCTTGAGTTTCTGTGCTGACTTCCTTTGATGCTAACAGTGATGTGCAAGTGTGAGCCAAATCAGCCCTTTCCTCTCCAGGTACCCTCCTTTTCTTAAGCATCTCCCTCATTCTCTAACCTTCACACTTACCTTAATAAAGCTACTCAACTTTGTTTCACTCTGGCCTGTCCTAAAATTCCCTTCTACAGGGAGTCCATGATCCAGCTTTAACTAAATGGTGGACCCTAAGGGGGAAACTCCTCAAGCTGCTATTGGTAGGGCTGGGTTGCAAATCATTGGAACCACCACTAAACAGTAGAAGCAAGTCTGCATAGTCAAAGTGACAGGATAGGTCTGGCTTGTTCTAGAGTGTTAAAGAACATTTTTTTATTGCTAAAATGCCTTTTAGGCAGGCCAGTTCCCATTCAAGGAGCTCAGGAGCTACACCCCCTCTGTGCTCTTGCTTCACACTGGTATAGTGAAGGCACTTGAATTAATATGCCAAGGAGAGCTTGGTGCCTAGTAGGTATTAAAACAGTGTTTGTTCCCTGTCATGTGCTCAGCATTCTACAGGAAGGGTTCCATTCTGTGGTCCCTATTCTCTGCAGGAGATAAAAAAAAGGGCTGCCGGTGAGATTCTGATTCTGTGTGTGTTCATTCTGAGGGCTCAGCGTAGGAACTGGAGAGAGCATGTCATTTGCTTTGAGTGGAGTTCAGAGAAGAAAAATACCAAACTTTTCGAGTCCCCTGTGCCTCCGTGGAAGATGATTGATCAGTCTTAGGTGAGAAGTGAAGGGCTCAGAGCAGGGTGCCCGATTAGCACAACCACTGTTCAAAACAATTCTTTAGAGCCAGGCTTCCAAGAGTTCAGCCCAGAGGTCGCCTGTAGCTGCAGAATTACAATGCAGCTGAAGAGAGGATGAAGGATCTACTATCTGCTAGATTACTTCTGGTCATCTTAGTTGATACTAAACATGGCTGACCTATGGGCTTCCTCCTGGAATGGAGCTGGGATAGGATCTGGGGTAGGGGTGCAGGCAGAGTTTTGGGGTACTCCCCTTTCAACAGGTCCACAGAAGCAACAGGATTTCTGGTCCTATCTACTCACGCCTCTGTAACCAGTTTTGTGCATGCTTAACTGTTCTCAGTATTTTGTGTGTGATGTGGCTGCACTTCGGTCCTTGGAAAAATCATTGGTTTCTCTGGTTTATCTGGTAGCACACGCTTTCCTTTCTAGGGGGCAAAGAGTAGGGCTTGAGACCCTGAGAAGGGAAGTAACATAATCGCAATGCTTGTGGTCAGAATAGAAGGAAAGCAGTGGACACACCCAGCTCTCCTGGGGAACTCTAGACGGCTCTTATGCCTCTAGAAGTGGGCATCTGAGTCCCACCTACAGCTCTCTCCAAACCCTAACAAAGGTACGGATCTCCACAGTTCCCTCTTTTCTTACATTGCCTTCTTATACTTCTTTTTGGAAGCTTCTCATTAACTAATGTGTAACTGGACATCCTCAGAGGGGAAACTGGTCATCTGGGGAAAGGAGAAGACTCAACATGAGACATTTAATGGTCTGGATCCAGTGTGCCAACCATGTACATCGTGTCAAATCGGATGGAGACTCTGGGCTGACACTGAGTCTCAGACTGTGTTGGTTGGAAGTGAAGAGAGCTAGTTTTGTTGATCCCAGCCTTCTCAGTGTTAGCTCCTTACTCAGTCCTCCTCATTTCCATTCCTCCTTCCAGGACTTAAGCAAGACTGGCCTTTCTTGGCAAATACTTACAAACGGTCTCATTAAATAATTTGTATAAAGTGTGTTTATGTTACTGACTGTCATTATCCAGTGAAATACTATTTTATTTGCATTAGGATTTACAGTGATGTAATCGCTCTTAGTTTTAATTTGATGGGGGCCCGTGTTGGTGCATTCAAGAGAGCCAGAGTAAAAGTGTAAGGCATATCACACAGCCAAATATAGAAAATGAATTCTGCAACTGTCAAATAAAATTTCCCCAGCACATATTGTTTTGAAAGAATGGCATTTTCGCCTAAAACTTATATTTGCAAACTTTAAAATACTGCCAGGCATGGAAAAGACTTTAACTGGCTAACCAAGGGTTTGAATGCTCTTACATTCCAGCCATTTCCTGGGTCCAGGCCTATTATTTTATTTATTTATTTTTCCCCGTGGCAGCAGTAGCTTACTTAGAGACTCTCTGCAAAGTCAGCCTGCCAAGAGTTTCCTGGTAAATTGCAATTTATTGACTTTATTTTGGGTATTTCCATTTACTTAATTGCACACTTCTTGAGAGCAACCATCTTCACACACACATTTATAATTCTCGCTGGACCCAACATAATGTTTGATTTTCTTCTCTCTCTCTCTCTCTCTCTCTCTCTCTCTCTCTCTCTCTCTCTCCCTCTCTCTCTCTCCCCCACCCCCCACAATATACTCACTGTGTTTTCTGAGCTTCAAAAGAGGAATATCTTTTTCTGTTGGCTTATTCTTTTATTTTTTTATTTTTAAGATGGGATTTTTTCTATGTAGCCCAGGCTGTCCTTGAACTCCCAGTAAACCTCCCGTCTCAACCTCCCGAGTTTCTGGGATTATAAGCATATGGCTAAATCCTGACTAACAGGAGTGTTTGAGTGGCCAGATGGTAGAGGGCACTGGCCCCCGGGAAACAGTGTGTACACAGGAAGTGGGAAGCAGTTTCCTAGGGGGATCTGCATGTGGAGATAGCTGCGTGCTAGTGTGATGAATCTATTAGTCATCCTTACTTCCCAGTGGATGGTGAGTGGGCATCCAGTGAGCTGGGGCTTGATCACACACTTACTGTATCTCCTTGGGGGTACAGGGGTGGGGGTGGGGCTGTTAGTTCTTCCTTTCCAACATGAAAACACCACTAAACTGGGCTGATTTCCTGTTGTCTTGAGCCAGAAAATTTTGAGCTTTTATAAACATCAAACACACACACAGACACACAGACACACACACAGACACACACACACACACACAAATATATGTGTGTGTGTGTGTGTGTGTGTATATATGTGTGTGTGTGTGTGTGTGTGTGTGTGTGTGTGTGTGTGTGTGTGTGTATGATGGTTGTAAACATCCAGGAAATAAAGAGATCTTTCTTAGAGGGCACAAACAGCTGCCCTTGGTGGCTGCTTACCTATTTTCAAGCCTTTCCTTCCCAACTCTTTTTATCTTCGGCTAAGAAAATATCAAGTAGCAGGCCTTTGCCAACTCACTTCCTATCTGTCTTGTCTGAGTCAAACACCCTGTTGGGGTTGGCAAGTTGGGAGCCTTTGCAGGGGATGATGGGAACACCCCCAACTCTGGTAGTGGTTAGGAAGGCTTCCTCTTTTTTCGGTTCTCCCTGTTCATTAGTTAGGGGTGACCCTACCTCTGACAGGGTAGTCATCACATGCAGGGGGTGAGTGTAGCAAATCCCAGGGTCAAATTTATGTGCATGGCGGGCTGCTGCTCAGAGGCATCAGGAATTAGGAGTAGCCCTGCCCACCTTCATTTTGGGTTACATGATCCATCTGTAGTCTGGTATTTTTTTTATCTATCTATATATGTATGGATATATGATATATGTATAGATATATGATATACATACACACACATATATATGCTTGAAATTTAGAATCTCAGCTTATTTTTATAATATTTAATTTGGGGTGGAGGGACTTTTTTTTTTTTTTTTTGATGGATTGCTTCAAACAATGGGTTATGCCCATCAGTGGGTTGAGCTTTACTGTAATATCACATGACTGCTCTTGCATTGTCTCATTTGACCTTCCCGAGTCCTGGAATTTGTCACCTGCAACTTTGATAAATGTGATTCTGAGTCTTCATTCAAATTGTTGATAAAAATGTGAAGCAGCCTAGCACCAAGGACAGAACCCTCGCCATGACATTTCCTGTAGAGCATCCCTCCGGAGTTTGACAAATAACCATTGAGTTACTGGTCCTGGGTCTGGGAGTGCCGAGGACCCAGCATACACTCCAGAGGCAGACAGACCCATCAGTGCAGCTGACTTATGCCTCACGGCCACAGGGACAGATTGTTTTCAGTAATGACAGATAGGTGACAGTTGTAGGCTTTCTTCCGCACTACCTGACACTGAAAGCAGATTATGAACTCATTTCTCCCCCTCCTGCCAACCTTTGTCTGTCACCAGACCCACCCCACTCTTACAGGTAAGAAAGGACATACTGTCTGTCTCAGCTGCTCGATCAGGAGACAGATTGCTAAGGCAGTAAGTCCTTCACCTCTCACCACCACCACCACCACACACACACACACACACACACACACACACACACACACACAAGAGGGTGTGGGAAATGCAGGTGCCAGAGGCCCCTTCTTTTGGTCTTGGAGTGAGGCAAAAATATTTTCTGCATGATCCACAGATGAGAAACTTTGTAATACACTGACTCGTGACTCTGATGAGCTTATCTGAGGCAGAGGCAGCAATACTTTAGATGCAGGTCCCTGTTCACCTTCAAGGGCAGTGGTTCTCAGCCTTCCTAATGCTTTGACTCCTTGATACAGTTCCTCATGTTGGGGTGACACTCAACCATAAAATTATTTTTGTTGCTACCTTATAACTGTAATTTCACTACTGTTATGAATCATAGTGTAAGCATCTGTGTTTTTCAATGGTCTTAGGCAAAACCCCATGAAAGGGTCACTAGATCCCCCACCCAAGGGGATCATGACCCAGAGGTTGAGAACCCTGTTCTAGTAAGATCAGTGTGTAGACTGCTCTGAAGGCTAGAACTCAGACATAATGGGAGTCCAAGGTACAAAAACAGTTACAAAGGGCTCTGTGCAGACACTTATGCCCATAGGGCAAAGATTCCTGAAGACAACTTCTAACCTGTCTTTGACATCAGTTTCCATTGAAAAATTCTTCCTAATACCTCTCATGCTCATTAGCAAATCCAGTGATGCCTGCTGAGACAGTGCAGTTGGAACTCTAAGTGTGGGCTCTGAAGGAGGCTTTCAACCCTTAGTTCGACAGCTGTGTGTGTGTGTGTGTGTGTGTGTGTGTGTGTGTGTGTGTATGCCCCTCTCTGATCACAGTGGTCCTGATGCCCATGAGTTAAAGTGGAAAGCTGAGGTAGCTTAAAACATCCTCTTTTTGCTACCCACAGTTTACACTACAGTCAACTATGAGTCAAATACACTAAATAGAAAGCTCAAGTTTAAAATCATGCAGCATTGTGTGTAGCATGAAATCCATGCCCTCAGGTGACTCATACTCAGGACGTGAGCAGCCTCTTTCTGCATTGTGTCTATACTGTGTACGCTGCCCGCCCATTACTCAGGGCTGCCTTGATATGGTTTTCATGGTATTAGAGCGCTTGTGTTTAAACACTACCTAAGCAGTCGTCTGATAGTATTTCACAGTGCTTATAACATTCATCTTCAGCTTGTCTCAACACAGAGGGATTGATCACACAGCCATAAGTAGAGTGAGTCACTACAGTTAGATATCAAAGAAGAGAAATATACCCAGGTGTATACTATATTCATTGTAATATATTGCTATACTTGTTGCATTTTATTATTACTTATTGTTGTTAATCACTTATTGTGCCTAATTATAAAACTGAAGTTCGTTATGGGCATGATGTACATATGCGAATAAGCAGTGTCTATGGAATTCAGCACTATCTACAGTTTTGGGTACCCAGTGGGAATCTTTAAATGTATCATTTATGGATAAGAGGGAGATTACTGTAATTTACAGATACCATGTTAGCATCTTTGGCTGTGTCCTTAAGTGTGTTGCTTATTTCTGCTGCTATCCAATTTCTCTATCCCTCAAAGGTTAAGTAATACATTAAGTACCACTGTGACAATTAAAGGACACACACGGGAACTAGTTTGTGTACGGTTTGGCATATATTAATTGTCCAATTGGTAGAAGCAGCCACAATGTTGTGCAAAGCTATTCCCTTCTCTTCAGACCTAAAGTTTGCTAGTTCTGCTTCTTGCCACCTTTTGTTTCATAGTCGCATCTATTTTTGCGCCAGGCTCCAGCAATCCTTGAGTTTCTGTGAACCATTGGTAAGAGGAGCACAGGTAGCTGTTCTTACCACATCTATTCTTGCTCTCTTCCTCTCTCTGAATACGACCTCTTAAAAAAGGACTTCAGATATTTATAGGGATTCCTTCATTTATGGAAGAGTCAAAAATTCCCCAAGAGTCTAGATTTAGCAGCCATGTTTACACAACCAATCTGGACTCCGCTTGGCCATTTATTTTGCCAGTACCAGCATGTAAGTGTACTTTATTTTTATAGCACTCACAGAGGTGATACAGATAATGCCCCCTCTCCAGCCATAGGGATGCTTATTGGCCTTTTTTATTCTGTTTTTCTACCCAAGACTCTAAATGTGGTTTTAGGAGAGAGAACACAGGAGACTCTTGGCAGTGTCTAACCACTGCTAAGTACTGCATAGACACGAGGCCAAGCATTGAAGGACGCGATCTGCTAATGTCTGCCTACAGTGAGTCCCAAGCCTGATACGGTGCACTGGAGACCAGAGAGGTGTATGTTCAGTGCGTGTGGCATCTAAAGACTTGTATGTGCTCAATGGCACCCAACAGGGATAATTATGAAAACACCCCATTTCTACTGTGTTCAGCCCCAGGTCCTGGTTTCCTGCCAAGATAACCATAGACCACATAGCAAGCCCCCCTGAGATTTTCCTGCACGGTTTTCGCAGCCTGTGGCCAGCTATCCAATCAGAATCCATTGCCCCGAGGCATCCTGGTTGTCAGAGAATGTTCAGTTCTCCCGGGCACCTCAGCTCTGAAAATAAGTGCCATCTCTTCATGATGACACACTTTTCGGCTTGGAACATTGGGCTACTCCCAGACACACTCTTACTGGCAGAAGAAGGAACCATAGGTTGACTGTGGAGAAAGATGATTAGCTGTGTATATTTGGAACGAAAGCTTGGAGAGCCTGATAACTCTCTCTCTCTCTCTCTCTCTCTCTCTCTCTCTCTCTCTCTCTCTCTCTCTCTCTCTGGTGTGTGTGTGTGTGTGTGTGTGTGTGTGTGTGTGTGTGTATGTTTTAAAGGTGATGAGCCCTCTATCTACAACAGTATAGCCAGATCTGAATAGGATAGTTTTTCCACTGCAGAGCATACCGTGTAGGAAAATTGTCCCTTCCATGCTCTGTTCTCCAAAGAAAACTAGGCATCTCCGGTACATGCTTCTCTTTAGAACCCCGCCCCAGGATTCTCGTCAGAGTCGTCCTAATATTCAGCCATCTACAGTGAGAACAGAAGAGCCCATGGCTCAGATAGCGCATTTGGTTTGAAAATAGTCACCATCTCCATGTCTGTCTCTATAGTCACCTGTCATCCAAATAGGGATCCTTAGACAAAATCAAGGAGTTACGTTTTGCTGTAAGCACACCATACAGTGTCCCCTTTGCACCTCTTCTTCCCTTTGTTTAGACAGGGTCTCTAATATGCTATATTGTCGTTTATTTGTTTATTTGTTTTACTTGTTTACTTTTAGATAGGGTCTCACTCTGTAGACTAGGCTGGAATTGAACTCACAGAGAGCTTCATCTGCCTCCTATGGTATACTGTATCCACCCGTGTCCCACGGGTGAGAAAGACATTTTCACACGTGCCATTAGCCGGTCTTGCCTCTTCTTGCACAGGGACGTGTTTCCTTTCTCTTCCACCACAATGATTTCTGCTTACCGAGTGCTGAGGGACCAGAGGGGACAGAATTCCCTAATGTTCAGTTAATATTCAGGTAAGCCTGTGAAGACCTCAATGTCACACCTTCCTTTTCTCTCTTCCTCTTTAGTGTTCTCTTTAGCATCTTCTGATCTCAGAGACAGACGTAAGGGAGGATGCCCACGAGGGCAGGGACTCTTACCCTCTCCCCCTTTTTACTCCTGGCCCTTATTGCCTGAGAAAGTCTTAGGTGATTCTAATTTTATAGTTACGTGAAGTAGGCTTATAACTCAAACATTTTCTGACTATAAATCCTAAAGGAATTTATTTTAAAACATCTCTTCAGCAATTATGTATAGTTTTACTACTTATTAAAGATGAAAGTAAATTGGTCACACTAGTAAAGTGGGCACACATGTTTATTTTTTTCAGAGAGAACTAAATCTTGGCTAAATATTTGATACTGTCAGACAAAGACCATTTTCAGCCTCTTTCAGATTTTATCAGTATTTTGATTTTATAATTAGCAGTGCAAAGACTGCCCCTTCCTACAGACACGCAATACAGAATGTCAGGAGTACACCTAGGCCCATTTTAGAAATTGTTGGAAATTCTGTCCTAATCTGAAGTCAAAATTCATTTAATGATTAAAAAAAAAAAAGAAACTTAAACTGGCAACTCAAACATCACTTTTAATAAATATTTATTTTTATTTATGGCTATGAGTATTGACATATGTACCATGTGCTTGGCTGGTCCCCACAGAGGCTGGAAGTGGGTAGTAGGTCCCCTGGAGCTGGAATCACAGACAGTTGTGAGCAGCCACAGTGTGGGTGCTGGGAACTAAACTCATGTTCTCTGCAAGAGCAGCAAGAGGGCAAGTGCCCTTCTCCAGTGCATCAAACATCGAAGTGTTTAAAAACCTGTATAGATTACTTTTAAAAAATTGTATTTTTTCTTTTTTGGGATGATAATATAATTACATTATGTCTCCCTTCTTACCCCCATCTCAACCTTCCCTTATATCTCTCCTTACTCTTAAAAATGTTTCGAACACAACACAATCCAAAGACAAACGAATTTGGCATTTATATGCTGAGGGTTGAGCGCCAGGAAATATTAAGTCTGTATTTTCCCTCAGCAGATTGCTGTGTTTTTACAGGATCAAAAAATGTTGTGGGCAAGGTTCATACAGCCCAGTTCATCATGCCCAGGACTCTTGACCCTGAGCTGCGATGCTTCTCGCAGCTCCTCCTTGGTGTCGCTGGACAGAACAGCATGGCCAGGCTAAGGTTTACATGCTGTGTGTTCAGACCCAATGCTGCAGCGAAGCTGCGTGATTTAACACAGGGAGCGCTGCCCGGCACACCTCGGATTCATTACATGCTTGATTTTGAATTAATTTTTGGTTGTTATGCTTCCGGAAACCTCTTACTGCTGCCAAGGTCTCCTCCACCTCCCACAGTCAATTATGTGGTGACCCACAGCACAAGAAGCTGGGCAGCAGGAGTAGCTTGTTGAGAAAAGCACAATGCTTGACTCGAAGAAGCAGCACGCCAACGTGGCGCTTCCGAGGGTGTTGACTGGTCCAGGGAGACTTTGCTAGAATTTCTGGAAGCTGACCGGGAAGTGACGTGTATCTCTGCTGATCCACCTGCCACCTTATGTTTCCCACTAGGTCAGCTGTCTCTGGACCCTGTGCATTTCACTTCACATGGGGAACCTGACAGGAAGTTCTGCCCCTGAGCTAATGGCTGTCACTCCTTTGCTCCTCTAATGTGTCAGGCCAGGTCTAAACCTGGAGATCTTTCCATAGTGCTGTGAGCCTCTTGGGAAAAGGCCTGACTAGTCATAATGTGGCAAATCGCTCGAGAGCCACCGAGAGCCGCCTTCTCCCTGTTCCCATGCTTCCTTTAATATATGTCCTCACTGCCATTTTCAGGAAATGTGGGCTTCAGGGTGAGTGGGTCACAAGCCACAGCTGGTGCCAGAGACAGAGCTCAGGATGGAGGCCCTGCTGGGTCATACATGTGCAGAGACCGGTGCCAGGGGAGAGGCAGGCAGACAAGAGGTTAGCTGTGTGTGAGCCACACACTTAAAGTCTGGCTTCTCCAGCAAGCAGAATGAAAAGGAAGCTAATTTCCATATACCCTCCCGGGGGAGGGGGCGTAGGAGTTGGGGGCGTGAGCGGTGGGGTTGGGGGGGCATTGCTTCTCAGTAGTCTTACCCAGGGCTAAGGAGCCAATTTTGTCCCCTGGCAAGGTTTGCCACGGGTAACGCTGGGCAAGTCGGGAAAAAAATTCTTGATTTCTAATTGCCTTCCAGCCTGCTGCATGGTCCACCTCTACTGGTGTTCCTTAGCTGGCTTTGGGGGCAGGGCTGAGGCACCAACGCACTTCATACACATAGGCATCTCTTCTAATGTTTAGCTCCAAGAAAGTGAAAACTAGGCGTTTGCAGCTGATAGGAGTGGGCCCCCAGCTGGAGTAAATCACGTTTCAGAGCTCACCTGAACTCCAATAGAGAGGCGAGTGGGTAATCAGAGCCCAGTTCATCTCAGACTTGCAAAGCCTTTCCTCTCAACAATTTCTAGAGCCTTCCTGCTCTGCTCAGAGGTGTGTCACAAGAAATGTGGAGCTGAGGAAGAGGAATAGGGGTCTTAGAGCCTCTAAGGCTGCTTTGGTCAGGCCCTCCAACCAGGCACCTTGGGGGTAAAAAGCACAGACTTTTGGGGTGACTAAGACTAAACCCCCAAACAAATGACTCTACTACAGAATCTTTTGGAGAGCGAATGTTCATTGAGAATTCATTCGGTTCTCAAGCTTGGTCTTAGTATTTTGAATACAGGTCTAGGAGTTAGGCCTTTGTACTGAAGTCCTGGGTAATTCTTCCAGCTGCGATCTTGGACACCATCTCTGAATGGCTTTCCCAACACCAATTAACTTCTGTTCTCCCTGCTGGTCCCATTAACTCTCACCAGTAACTTCTCTGTTGAAGGGAGGAGGCAGGGCAAGCACTTAGCTTCCCACCAAACTGTCAACTTTTGGCTGTGTCTTCATTGCATTCCGGACATTGATTTTACGTGTCCCCTCTCAGCAAACCTGTTAATAAGATTCTTTTCCTTCATCTCTTCCCTTCAGCCTCTTCAGCCTGGCCCCATCTCCCGATCAGACCTTGATTACATGTCTCATTGATTCCATTCAGCTATTTATTAATACACTAATTAGTATGTTCGTTTAAAGGAGAGTGACACTGTGTGCTTTTACAAAGTAAACGCACAGAGGTGCAGGTTAATGGGGGACTTCTGTTTATTTAACATTGATGGTTGGTGTGAAGAGGATTCGTTTTGGATGTTAAAAGGACACGGGAGGGTTTTTCCAGGGCTTAAATCACTTTAGCTGACAATCAGTAACACCCTTTGAAAGGTGACACCTAGAGTCATATTTCACTTTCCTTCTGTGATCTTAGTCTCCATGACTCAGTTAGGGAAACCAGGAGAAGGACAAAATGGGGCAGATCTGGTTAGACAGTCTTCTATAGACAGGTCTGATCTAGCTGGGTTGATCTAGACAGGTCTGATCTGTTTGTTCTTGGGCTGCTTGGTGTTATCAGGGCAGGTGAATTCTCTGACAACTGCCAACTCTCACTGGATAGTCTCTTATGGCTTACTATATATGTGATTTTGCTTCATAAAGATTCAGGATCCCAGCCTCCTTCTATCTTGTTGCTCTGCTATCTCTGGGGCCTCGTAATTCAATACTGGTTCCTCTGCGTCCTGCCAAGAGAGGAGGTACAGAAGCCCCCATTCCTATGCTTTGGAGATAAATTCTAAGACCCCTTGTGGATACCTGAAAACAGTTCTGAACTCTCTCTCTCTCTCTCTCTATATATATATATATATATATATATACTCTATATATACTCTATATATACTCTCTCTCTCTATATATATATATATGTATATATATATATATGTATATATATATACTCTATATATACTCTCTCTCTATATATATATGTATATATATACGTATATATATATATATGTATATATATATATATATATACATATATATATATACTGTGAGAGTGTGTCAATCTATCTGATAACTGAGATGGCAATTAAGTGGAGGTTACATTGAAGAAGAAAAAAACACATGATGTGACTTTTTGTCATATGTTTTATGTACTCGATTATTTAAGTCTGGAGAAACTTATGGATCAACACTGGATGCTAATATTTCCCTGAAAGAAGTATGGTAATAAAAAACAGAATGGAGAGAAGAAGAAGAAAAAAAAAATGGATTTGGACCTCTTTGGTGCCATTGGATGTTGGTAGCTAGGGGTTGGATTGAAACAGAAAGTTAGTTAGGCTAAGTTGTTTTACAGCTTAGATCCATCTAGGTGGCATGCAGACAGATGGAGGAACATGACCTCCACGTGAGAGGGTTGGTTATGAACTGTCACTCTGGTTGTCTTACTTAGGGTTGCTATTGCTGTGACAAACACCATGAGCAAAGCAGTTTGGGGAGGAAAGGCTTTATTAAGCTTATGCTTCCACATCACAGCTCATCATCAAATAAGTCAAGACAGGGACCCAAACAGGGCTGGAACCTGGAGGAAGGAGCTGATGCAGAGGCCATGTGGGATGCTGCTTACTGACTTACTCCTCATGGCTTGCTCAGCCAGCCCAGCGATGGCACCACCCACAATGAACTGGGCTCTTTCACAAGAATCACTAATTAAGAAAATGCCCTACAGGCTTGCCCCACAGCCCAATCTTATGAAGGATATTCCCCCACCCCTACCTCCAATTGAGGTTCCTGCCTTTCTGGTGAATCTAGCTTGTGTCAAGTTGACATAAAACTAGTCAGTTTAAGGGTGACAGAATAAAGGAGTCAGTGAGAGGGATGGAGAGGAGATTTAGAAGTGGGACTAAGTGGTAATTAGTGCAGCTGAGGGGCATGAGGAGCCAATAAGTAGCCAGGCTCCACAGAAGAGAGAGGTCAGCAACGGAGAACAGAGGATGTGGGAAAATGTGAGCTCTTTTTGCCAATTTGACTTGGAGATAGCTGCAAGGCCTGGATAGATAGAGATCTATAAAGTATGGGTATGTGTGCAGCCTGGGTGTCAGGGCAGGAGAGAACAACTGATGTCTAGATTAGGGATCTGTAGCCACCCAGTGAGAAAGAGAGAGAGAGAGAGAGAGAGAGAGAGAGAGAGCCAAAGCAATTTTGGGACCCTTGGCAGACAGAGTGGCTAGACTGCCCTCCTCTTTTGCTCAGTGACTGTGGGAAAGTAACTGTGTATAGCAGGCTTTCAGTGCCTTATGAGCACTAAATTAAGTCACGTTGTAGTTAAAATTCAAACTATGATTTTTCTAAGCTGGTTTGCTGTTCTTGGATATATGTGTCCCACGAAGCTTTTGCCAAGCAATATATACTGACCAATGGCTGCTCTCTTAATCTGACTATGCAAAATCTCTTACTAGCTCCAGGGAGCTAGTTCTCACTTAACTTTGAATAAAACTTCTCTGATGGGTGAGGGATAATAAAAGGACCAGGGGTGTAACAGAGGAAGAAACTTACCTCATGCTGTAGCTATGTCTGCATCTCTAGGCTTGGCCTCTCCTCAAGGGAGGGTGTTAAGAACCAGTGCCTTGTGGCTCACTCCTGGACATTCTGTCTCTAGAGGAAGGATCCTACAAGTTGGAGGCACTCTGAGTTCAGGTTGGTAATCCAAATTCCCTCACCTTTTCTCCTAGAAAACGGCCTCTCCCTTCTGAGGAAAGTCCTTGAGGAGCCTCCTGGGCATCTGTGGCAGAGCTAGGCTATCTGACATGGCATGTTATCCAAAGTCTGGACAGGATTCCAGCCTGCTCCTGGATCCTAGACTCAAACCCCACTCCTCATGAGGAAGTGGTCTATCTTCTTGATTTTTTTTTCCTTCTTTACCTAATCTGCAAACTATAATTCAGGTGTAACTCCGTAAGAGTGAGCTGGGAGTTCCTTTTTGAAAATACTGAATTATTTGGTTAATTAGTTAATTGAGTGTGTGGGTTTATGCATAGCACAATGGATACATGGAGGTTATAGTACAACTCACAGGAGTCAGTTCCCTCCTTCTACCATCTGGGTTCCTGGGAAGAAACTTGGGTCATCAAGCTAGGTGGCAAGTGTCCTCTGAGTGGTCTCACCAGACCCATGAGCTGTGAGTTCTAAAATCATTTTAAGAAATAAAAGAGTTTCCTAAGTCACACACTGCTCTACAAACAAAGCAAACCCCAAGGAGAACCTTAAAGATGTAGCCCCACTTAACTCAAGCGCTAGTTTGCATGAATGATAAGGAGGCCTCTTTGCAAGCTCATTTTCTAAGACAATAGGGCGGGTGAAGGAAACCTGCCCCAAGAGGTATTTCACAGTCCATTTATTTTGAATGCTTTATTTTCAGGGTCTGTGGACCGGAGTTTCAAAAAATCCTTGGAAGGGCCAAATATATCACCGTGTCTGTGTGGACTGTGTTGGGCCCCAGGGATTTACCAACAGTTACCAGGCGCCTCTCCTGGGCAGCCAAATTCAGAACCATTTCAGCATCTGAACTCAGCCGTGCAGTTTAGACCTCAAAGAGAGTTATAGCTCACTAAGTGTTCTGTATATGGGGTGATGAGGTTTTCTTGGACTGAAGTTTTCTTAGGTGTGGCGAGGATGTGGATACATGCTATTCATGCAGATTAGGAAAGAACAGATTGATCTTTTGTTCTCCGTGTCTGGCTGGGTATTTATTGGGAAGTGTTATCATGGAATTCTTGGTCTGGGTCGTTGGCCAAATTGTGACTGGCTGATTGGGATGGATGGAGGAGATATCAAACCCCAAACATCTGCTGCCTTTCAGCTGCAGTTCTCTGGCTGATGTTTCTGTTATCACTCTCCGTGGCTGAGCTCCCTCCTTCAGTTCTCTCCATCCAATAAACCAGCCCCAAATGCATGTAAAATGGTAAGACATAAACCATGATAACAAATAAATAAGTGAGTGAGTAAGTAAGTAAGTAAATAAATAACTACTTGCATTTGAAATTGCCCCTGGCTCATCTGCATATCGAAGAAATCGTCTCAGTCATCTCCCAATTAGAATTAAACTCTACTCTGAATTAATTTTGCATTAGAATTTAACTTGATTAAAGACAAGGACTGGGTGAGTCTTGAGCTCTGTTTCCTCCTGTAGCAACCAAGTGCATCTCAACAACCAGGGCTCTCTAACCCCTTCCCAAAGTCCACTGGATATGGAACGTGACATTCCTAGAAACTCTTTTGAGGCTTTCCAAAGCACTGCTTTGTCTGTCTCGTCTCTCTCATTCCCAGCAGCCCTGGAGCAAAGCCACCCATTGAAAGGGCTCTGTGTGGCTGGGTGTTCTCTTCAGTTTCATGTTTTGTTCGACAGCATTGGATCTGTTTGGGCTCAGACTCCCCGGGGCCGTGTGTACGTCAATGCAGTCTTTTTGTCCCAATTTGGTCATGGTGATCCTGGGCTCTGTAGTGGTGGCTGCAAAGAGGTGCTTTTGACTTTCTTGTCAACCCAGGGCTTGTTTGCAAGATGCTGCATAAGGTTGGGGACAGAGCCACACAAAGGCCAAAAATGTAGGCAAATCATTTGTTTCCTCCAAAACTAGGGATTGGATTCTCCTGGTGGTTGGGTTGGTGGAGTCTTGATGTCTACTGTCTCCTCTAGGCTTCCTGTTTGAATGTGTGTCCTTTGGTTCTTCTGTACTGTAGAAAAGTAGGAGGAATCCCTGGTAGTTCTAGGAGAAACCCTACACCCAGGTCCCAGCTTCTCTTCCTGGCTTCTGCCACCTCCTGGGTCCTCAGCAATGTCTTCATGTAGTCAGAAGAAGTAAATGAGATTACACTATGATGAAGGAGGACCTTGGTTAAGTGTGATGGCTAAACTTAATTATTAATTTGATTCCTAGAAAGAGGAAACCTTAGTGGAAGAATTCTTCATCAAATTGGTCTGTGGGCATGTCTATTGGTAATTTTCTTGATTGTGATGTAGGAGGGTCCAGTCCACTGTGGGTGGTAACATCCCTAAGAAGGTGGGCGTGAGCTGTATAAGAAAGGTAGCTGACTATGATCTTAAGAGTAAGCCAGTAAAAGCAGCACTTTCTCATGATCTCTGCTTTAGCTCCTGCCACCAGGTTTCTGCCTTTAGTTTTCACCCTGACTTCTTTTCGGTGATAACTGTTGTCTGGAAATGTAAGAAAAAATAAATAAATCATCCGCCTGCCTCAAGCTGCTTTCAGTTGTGGTGGTTACCACAGCAACAGAAAGCAAACTAGAACATTTAAGCAGTACTCAAAGAACCAGAAAATAAAGCAAAGGTGTACACAAGGAAGGTTTAAAAAAGCATTATCCTGGAGGCTAGAGGTGAAAACTCTGGAATCAGATACAGACTAAATTCACAGCTGGCCACTCTTTAGCTTGGACATTGACTTAATCCCCCTCACCCCACCTTCCTATGATGAGTACTTCTTTTGCGAAGTGGTGATGGTTCTACTTTCTTCACAGGTGAAGCAAGATATCTATAAAAGGTCCAGCCATGATGCTTGGCCTAGACCATACAGTGCTAAAGACAATGCTCTTGTACATCTTCCAACTTGAAAAGACATTGAACTTTAAACTCCTTCTGGTACTGGAATCAGGGAAACTACCACCATAGAGCTAGTCTGCTGTAAATTCAGTTTACCTTTGCAAGAGAGGAAATACTTAAAATGAATGCATTGGTCAGGATACTTGTAACTAATTGCCATCCATTCAGGCTCCCTTCCCTGAATCATGGAACCAGGTGGTCCACTTTGGCATTTGACTTGAATATGTTCAATTTGTGGGTGTCATGGGTTAGACCTATGATTTTCAAACCCTGCTTAGCTTGGGATAGCTGGTGAACTTTGGAAAATCATTCATTCCCTAGCTCCATGTCAGACTGAATGAATTAGAAGCTCCCAGGAGTATTAGTAAAATGTGAGCATGAAGAGCCTTCACAATATATATATATATATATATATATACACACAGAGAGAGATGTATGTAACAACAACAACAACAACAACAGACTGAATTTGAAAGAGAGCAAGGGTGAGCACACATGGAGGTTAGGTTTAGGAGAAGGAAAGAGAAGGGGAAATGACATAGTTACACTTTCAGAATCTGAAAAATTATTTTTTTAAAACGGGAGGAAGGTGAGTTTGATGATAAACAGTTTGGGAAGCTCAAGGCAAGGTCATAGTTCAGTATAAGGCAGTTTGTTTCCGTCGTCTCCATTAATGGTGTTTCTTCTTCCCTCTGCTCTCCAGAGTATCATTAAAAAGCTGAGTACTCAAGGGACGCTCAGCATCTGCCCCCTTCTGTTCCTGAAGCTAAATGAGTGTCTGGTTGGGAGTTAATGATGGCCCCTATTGGCCCAGTAGTACTGCATTCTGGAGATATTCTTACAAATGGCCTCCTCAATACTTCTACTTTCTTTGAATCTTTGAAACTTGACTAAGAATTGCATTCCTTCCTCTTGTATTTCCTCCAGCTCTGCTCTATAACTCTCTGGTACTGCCAACCTGTTTACCAACCCTACCAGGGCTGGTGAAGAGAATGGAAGATCAAGTTCATCTTGAACAATCCCAGGGAAGTGGCTTTCCATGTCTCTTCCCTTCATCTTCCTACTCTCCAAACCTCTGTATGAGGGTTCATGCCAGCTGTGTCCAGAGGCAGATATTATGTGGGTTCCTCTCTCACTAATTCCTGATTTTCTTCATTTCTTTCTACTTGGTGCTTGTTACTTTTGCTACGTTGGAAGTCACTGGTGTCTTCCAATCCTACCAGACAGTGTTACTGGAGGGTCTACTTCATTTTTGAATAACATATTCTAGGAAGCATTGTGCCCCACCCCCTTTTCTGTATCTCCTGGATAGGATTTAAATATTGTAAGTGGTTATATTCTGGAATCATGACAGCTTTGTTTCTACTAGATGCTGTGGGACTCAAGGGAAGGACTAGGGGCATTGAGTCTGTTCATTTCTGGAGATCTTCCAGGGTTTTGATAACATGGGTCAGGGTAGCCAGGATGTGTCTCCTTCTTGGCAGATAACACTCTCAACCAGGAGAGAGCAGTCCTTTGTGATAGGAGCTGTTGAATTGGCAGTCGGTGACCTTGGAGAGGGAAACTAGATTACCTTGATAGGTCTTTCATTCAGAGTTTGTTTCTTCCTGCTCTCTGGGAGGAACTAAGGTCTAAAGCTTAGCAATCTAGAAGTCATTGGTTCACATTGTACTTGTGTGCACTGTGTAAAGGTTGTCTTTGTTTTACTCAAATGCTGATTTCTATAGGGCAGACATCTGAGTATAGGCAGTCTTTGGTATTGTTATTTTTATGAAGCAACACCTGTCTCAGTGTTTTGTAAACATTCTTCCCCATCACCTTCTGATTGGTCAGTAGAAAGCTGATTCAGTCTATGACTGGGCAGATGAGATAGGTAGGTTGGACATCCCATCCCTGCCCAGGGTCCTGAGGTAGAAAGAGGGAGGAGGAGGACCACAAGAAAGGAAGAAAAGAGGTGGTCCCAAGGTAGAGGACCCAGGAAGAGTTGTGATGGACAGGTCACCAAGGGATTATCCAGGAGGACACACATGGAGCAGAGCAAACCAGGGCAAGACTCAAACTGCAAGTAACACGTGACTAGGAGCATTAGAGGGTTGGAAGAGCTCAGAGCCTGCTCAACTTATTTGGGAGCAAAAGCTGGGTTGCAACCCCCACCCCCTGAAAATTCTTCTACCCACATGGGCTGACTGATGTCCTAGAGAGAAACATGGCTAAGAGATGCCCTAAAACCTGGTGCCCTTCAATTTGATTCAAAACTAACCACTTTCAGATGTTCCTATTCATCAGAGCTCCAAGAGCCAAATCCTATTTTGTGTTTTGTTCATACCCATGGACTATTTTGGTGTGGCCAACATTTAAAGGTTAGAAGATTGCACGCCAAGTGTAGTTTGACAATTTTATAGAAATGCAGGCCTGTCTGAGAATACTGAGCTTTTAATTCTGAATCAGACCTCTCGAAAGACCTGGAGCCACTTCCTGGGGGAACAAGCTCTCTGCCTGCAGGGAACACAGCTTCCCCAACTTACTTGAGAACTTGGTATTCTCTGTCTCTCTTTGTCTTCAGCTCTGGGTTGGCATTTGAGTCTGAGTGCTGTCCATGTTGGAAGAATGACCTGAACATCCAGAGAAGGTATAGGTTTCCAGGCCCTATCTCCCAGGAACTTGGCTTCCTCATATGGGTTCCTGCTATAAGAAATTGTAGTGGAGAGCTAGTGGCCTAGAGCCCAGGGCATGGCTTGAAATGAGGAGTGAGTGTGTGTTCTCCACCAGGACAATCAAGAAAATCCCATTGAGGGCAAGGACCATACATCTATTTAGTACAGGGTCTAGAGTCCCATGTTTTGTGTGGACTTGGAAGATCCCATCAGCTGGGTTTACTCTCACACTCATGTATGTGGTCTGGAAAGTGCCACCTTCTTTGTGGTTGGGATGGGTGGGTAATGTTGACCTCACAAAAGCATCTCAGAGAACCAGTGGCTCTTTTTTTTTTCTTGGCTCTTTCATAATGGAAGCCCCCTGTTAGAGCAGTTCTGGAGTGGTTGGAAATGATTCCAGAGTCAGAAATGAATGCAGAAGTGTGACCCTGAGTGGCCAGAGGGAGCCAGGGCCTGAGAGAACATCCCATAGCAGGAGAATTCCTAGTACTTGGACTCTCTTGGATGTTTTATGGTCCTAGAAGCATCAATTTCCTCTGCCTACAATCTAGTCTTTTGCCTGTGGTGCTACCATTATATTTCAATCTGAATATTAGCTTTGGATATAGACAAGGTGCTGTTCCTGAATCTGTAGCTAGAGTAAGGCACCCTGTGCTTTCTGTAGAAGGCAAGTGTCTATAGGTCTGGCTCAGCAGGTTCATCACTCTGGAGAACATCTATACATCTGGGATAGTTGTTAAAGCAAGGACTCTCTTGGATGAGCTATTAATAACTGGAGTTATTAAGGGCAATTGGCCACATACCAAGTTTCAAGGTTTGTCTAGTTATAGATGATGTCGCTATTCTGCCCCAATCTCCTGCTCTAAAGTGATCCCACCAATCAGCAGAAATAGAACAATCTCCCTCCTGCTGGGTTTAGATCTAGCAGGTACCTGGTAACTTTGTAGTGGATGGTGTCCAGCAATCAACCAACCTTTCCCTACCTAGTAACACTGACTTTTCTTAGCTTCCCCTGCCCTATCACACATTTTCACACCTCAATTCTTACTTATTCTTATCTTCACCTTTCTTCTCTTCCTGTAAGAAAGGCATACATGGAGCTCTTCCGACCCCAGAATCACAGAAATTTAGCCTCTGCTCTCCTTTCTTATGGAAGAAAAGCTTTGCTAGGAAAGAGATCTGGACATGTTCTCTTGGAGGAGCCTTCTTGAAACTGTGATGAAAGAGACAAAGAAAAGATCTTGGGTCAAGTCATGGCTGTGCTCTCGGTTAGCAAGTATTGGAACCAGGTACCATGGCGAACATTAGGGATTCAGCAGTGAATTGGCAAACTTGACCTTACCTCCAGGAACTTAGTATTCTATTTCTGAGACAATTTCCCTCCAGTCTTCACTTTGCTGTAGTAAGGTTTTCAATCGACTCACTTCTGTGTTTTAATGTTCATGAGTTACAGTAGGGCCATACCCAAGATCTTATGAATTGACATCAGGAGACAGGGTCCTTTGGGAAAGAGTTACGGGGGGACTTTCATACAACTTGAGTGCACAGGATATCGGGAGATGGGTCTCCACTCTCTTGAATTCCAGGTATGAAGATTGAGAGGAGTCCTGGGATTGGATAAGGGAGAGGCTTTCTTTGTAAGTCTTATTGATTTGGAGCAGACAATTAATAAAAGAAGGCAGAAGCAAACAGGTCCTGTGGTGAGCTTTGCCGGATGTGGCTGGATCACTCTCCTCAGTAGCTCAGCTTTAGATCGATGCCAGGCTCTGTAATTTATTTATGAAATTATATAGCCCTTCTTCTAGTAACATTTTACTTTTATTTTATTTCATCTTCCAGTTCCCTACCGTGGACGCAGGAGTTATTTCCTCATAGGAAGTCGCCTTTTGACACTTATTCATATAAATGGAAGAGCGGATGGGGGAAAATAGCCATAGTGTATGGTAGACGTTTAGACCCAGAACGATGTGATTATAGTTTAAAGGTTTACATTTCCATTGAATCCACTTCCTAGAAACCTGGCAAGTTAACCCTTGTGGGCACGGTTTTATCCCTCAGCAGAACCAGTAATGACAATCCACAGAGTCCTTTAGGATCACCTGTCTACAGGGATGGAATGTGTCCCTCTTATTCTCTGCACACGTGAGTTAATTTCTGTGTGTCCTTTCTTTCTTATAGCACATCCTGGCTCATGTTTCCATAGCTCAGAACCTCTGTGTATTAACAAGCATCCTAGAGAGATTTCTCTCCAAAGGGTAACAGTGCCAACCGACCTCGCTTAGAGAATGTCTGCCAACACAAAGTAGGGTGTGCTCTCCTCAGGAGGTTGTTCTCCTTGCCTGATCATAGTGATGCCACATCTGGATGTATCCTCACACGAAGTCATCCCTCAGGGAGTTTTCTGGGTTAGAGAGAGGCCATTGTTACTCATTTCAATCTGAGATCTTTCACTGGAGCAGTGTCGTGACTAAGGGAGAGCAGGTGGACCTTTAGACCTCTCCCCTTTGTGAGTTATTCATGTTCAAACCTCAGTGTCACCTGACTCTTTTCTATCAGCTCTGTGCTTAGTCATTTGGCAAATCTATCATTCTGCTATTTGATCTCATTTCTGTCATCTGGATTTGTTTCCATTCTTGGACTCCTGTCTTGGTCTTCTGTTTGGGATGCCACACTTAACAGGAGTTCTGCCCTCTGATCCCCATTTTTGGGGGGTGGTAGAACAGTAGAATTTGGTTTTACTTCAGGTCCCTGGTATATCTAGGCCACCCGAGCAGTGTCAGGTGTGGCTTCCATCTTATGGAGTAGACTTAAGTCAAGTCAGATATTGGTTGGTGACTTCCATAAGCTTTGGGCCACCATTGCATTAGCATACCTTGAAGACAGGACACTCTTCTTGATCCAAGGGTTTGTGTCTAAATGAGTATTTATGTTTCTGAAAGACATTACCTTTCAAAATAATTTAAAATATTTTAATTTTATTTTATGTGCATCAGTGTTCGGCCTGCACATATATTTGTGTACCAGACGTATGCAGTATCTACAGAAGCCACGGTCTCTTTTCTCATTATTTGTTACATGTATATATGTATATGTATATATATTTATATTCCTAGATGTAACCTGCTCAGCTGTATAATGATTCTGGTATGTGTATGTCTTGAGGGCTGACTCTATGGCATTAGGTAACCAGTCAGTGTCTTGTTCCTTAGGGATGTTCAATACTCAGTTCAAAGCATTGCTTAGCTGCCTGTGGTTCTTGGCATGAGGTTGAGGCTTCATGGGCTTTTCTGCATTGACATTGACATGTCTCTTGGTTTCTTCTTTGCTCGGTTCATGTTTGGACAGTCATGTGTTTACATTTTGAAGGAGGGTTTATTTGAGAGAGATAAAAAAAGTCAGAACAGAATACTTCTCAGGTACTTTACATGAGAAAACAGGCAATAATGATAATGTGTCTTTGCACGAATAAACCCTAAGGTATGCCAGTGGCTGTGAATAATGGCCGTGAGTCGGAAAACCACATTCATGAAGAAATAGGCCATAAACCAAAATGCGTAAATGCCTGTCACTGTGGTTGGTAATTGTGGACAACCAGTTTTATAAGTGTGGGGTTCTGAGGCCTAGTCTTTAATAAGATCAATCAAAAACAGCAGAGGGTCAACACTTGCTTTCTCTGTTTCCTGAGCATTCAAGATCTCAAGAAATATTTTTTCTTTCCCAAATACAGATGCAGACAAAGGATAGCTCTTCATTTATTCTGCAACTTTCACTGTACTTGTATATAAACATGTGCTTACACACAGTGTCAACATTATGATAATGAACTTGCACAGATTTAGCAAATTTAGCAAGAAAACAATTGATAAATTATGCTGAAAAATTAAGTGGGGAAAAAACTTTTAAAGAGTTTAGTGCCTACCGAGCATGGGAACATTTTGTCTCAGGACCATAAGTGGCTGGCCCTTGCAGGGCCTGCTGAGAACTACATCAGTTCTTAAAATGAGGTGAGAATTATGCTGTGTTGCAAGAAGTTACCAGGTGCAAGAAACCCAATTCTATCAGGTAGAAGATGCTTTCTCTTTCTCTTCAATGTTTTCATGCAGACAACTATTTGGATGCAATGTCCAAATACAAAGATGTGCCATTATAATGAAGCACTAAAGCCACATGAACTAGAACCAGCTAAAGAGATAGATTTACAGGTCTTCTAGATACTCCATCTTGGAAGCACCTGCTTCTAAAATAATAAGACTTACTCATCCCAAGTTGAATTGAAGCAAAGCTAAAAATGTTAGCAGCAAATAGGGAACTACAGAGATTATATAGTAGGATTGAAACAAAGACTAAATCTAGAATGGACGAATACACCAATTTAAGTCTGATTTCAATAGGCAGATATAAAAGGATTCAGAAACAACCAAACAGGTAATAGAGAAAGTGAGAAATAGGGCAAAAGACATAGAGGCAACATTGAAAATGTCTTATGTATTTAATTGGAGATTTTCAAAGAGAGAGAAGTGGGAAATTGTTTCTTGAACAGGTAATAGCTGTATATTTTTGCAGAACTGAGGAAAAATATCAATGCAGACTTTCAAAAGGCTTACAGACTCTGTCTTAGTTAGGGTTACTGTTGTTGTGATAAAACACCATGACCAAAAAGCAAGTTGAAGAAGAAAGGATTTATTTTGGCTTACATTTCAACATTGATGCCCATCATTAAAGGAAGTCAGGACAGGATCCCAAACAGCACAGGAACCTGGAGACAGGGTTTCACTCAGAGGCCATAGAAGGGTGCTGCTTACTGGCCTGCTTTCCATGGCCTGTTCAGCCTGATATATTATAGAGTCCTGGACCACCAGCCCAGGGATGGAACCACTCACAATGGGCTGGGCCTTTCCCCATCAACCACTGATTAAGAAAATGCCCGACAGCCTTGCTTACAGCTCTCTCTTATAGAGGCATTTTTGCAACTAAGCTTCCTTTTTTAATAAGTGACATAAGACAGATCAAGTGCTACATGCATCCACAGAAGGGTTAGTAACCTCCATTTTTATGTTAAAAACCCAGGCTTTGTTGTAGAGTTAAATAAAATGACGTGTGTCTGGTGACAAAGACTAAACCTGGAGCTAATAGCAAAAGGATTCTGAATACATACTGACCAAAAATTAATTTAAGATCAAATGTCTAAGTGTCTTAGTTAAGGTTTTTATTGCTGTGAGGAATCACCATGGCCGTGACAACTCTTATAAAGGACACCATTTAACTAGGGCTAGCTTACAGGTTCAGAGGGTCATTCCATTATCATCGTGGTAGGTGACATGCGGGCTGACAGTGCTGGAGAAGGAGCTGAGTATTCTATATCTTGATGTACAGGTAGCAGGAAGAGAACTGAGACACATTTCCTCCAACAGCACAAGACCTGTCCCAGCAAGGCCACACCTCGTAATAGTGTTATTTCTTTTAAACCGACACAGTAAGGAATTCTGGGTGTTTCTAGCACTGCTTACCCATGTTTCAAGACATGACTTCACCCCAGCCTTGGTTCTGAGCTCACCATATGTGCACACACCTTCACGCCACACAGTGCTATGCCCACAGATGATGTCCACAACACCTTGACTCAGATTTGAAACTGTTCTATGGTATAGATTCTAGCACATACCAAACTTACCACTTCTTAGGAAACGTAATAATTTAATTACAGAAAACAAAGACCTACTGTTTTCCTTCCATCATCCCTCAACATTTAAATATCAAATTAGTATATTGTTGGATTGAACTACATTAAACAAATGAGCACACCAGTTCATTAGTAATACATTTCTTTTATCTTATGATTGGTAAAATTGCACATATGTTAAAGAACTCTTTTAAAGTTTTTGTAAATGATTTATTATCAGTAAATATTTGATTTGTATACCTATTTTTATATACTATAGTCCTGTATCATGCAAACACTTCTTCATTAAGATAGAGTCATTAGTGAAAAAAAATTTAAGATGCTCTGTGCTGAGGGGACATGCCTAGCACCTGGTGAGGCTCATACATTGTAGGTGCTCACTCATGTTCCAAGTAGTCTTGCAGGTGGCTCTACTCCACAATGCTTGTAATCTGTTAAAAGTCTGAACAGATACAAGCAATGGAAAGTGTGACCTTGTCCCTACACCTGCCCTGGCAGCTCCTGCTCACACTTTAAATTGAAAGTAGCAACCAATGCTCTATTTAAAGTGCCGTCGAAAACGGTACTCAAGTGTCTAACAGAGCTATTTCCCTGATGTGGGCAAGGTATTTATGGAGAGGTTGTTTTTCCTTTGGATAGGGGCCTTTATAACCAGAAGCCATTATATGACACCTGTATAGATGTCAAAAGAAAAACAACAGGAAAGAATAAAAGAAAAAATCCTACCAAACTACTAGTTACCTCCAGCTCTATCAAGACAAAAGAAAAAAAAATCTCCCCAGTTATTTTCTCCGTCAGGCCACGTCTCTCCCTTCAGCATCCAAGGATCACAAAATATGACCTGAGGCCAGGAAAGCCGAAGTAAGAATTGTCCAGTGCAGAAAGAATAATTGCAATTTCGCCATTAGCATTCCAGGACTGTCTCTCTCTGGGTTTGTTGCACCACCTCGGCTTGACAGCTTAATGGCTTGCAGGACAAGGAACATTTTAGCAGTCAGTTGCTACTCTGAGGGGGGGGGGGAGACTGTGGAGAGCATGAGGTAGAAGTCCCTAGAGAGGGGGTGGCTTTGCCTGGGAACAGAGGTGTTAAGTCAGGAGAAATGGTCACCAACTTCATCAGAGCTGTAGGTCATCAATGCTTCAGGAGAAGGGTGATTTGTGTGTGTGTGTGTGCCTCTAAGTGCTGTTGTGACTGCCTCCCTCTGGTCCTCTGTCTGGACAACTTTACTTTGGGCATCCTTTGAAATAAAGCTTTATTGCTTCTACTGATTAAATCCCCCCTCCCCCTGCACTGTTGACTCACAGAAAATGTTACCTTCTGAACAGTACTCAAATTCAGCCTTCTTCTTGCCTCCCTTGTCCTACTTTGAGTCATAAATAATAATGGTTGCAAAGTTTTAAAGAGATGCCTACTATACCCATTCTTTTGACCCAACGGCAGTTTCCTGTAGGAGCTTTTGGAGAACATGGGGACTCCTGAAGGCCCACAACATTGGGATATGTTTATGTATTCCTATGGGAGTGGACATCTGGCCTAGGTTGTCAGAGAGACAATGGAACATATTGGGTGGAACCTAGCAATGGCACCCAAAGTAGGAATTCTGCTGACTACAGCAGAAATGTGTCTAATGACATTTGTCATTCCTCCCTGATATTATTGTGATTTGTTTGCTGCAGGGTGGCCTATGGCATAGGGTTCTGCTTTGTTTGTCAACTCTGGATGGTCAAGATTTTAATGGAGGTGCTGGAAGTGTTCTTTATGATTGAGGGCCATTTTGCACCATCTGCAGGAGGAAGAGGATGCTCTGACTTATTGTATCCTAGAAGCCAGGTATACCCAGGCAGCCCCTGACACTTCTAAGTGTTTCTAGAGACCCATAGCAGAGAGGACTTGGTCCTGGCTGAGAACTCTTGGAATCAGAGAGGAAGAAGAGCATGGCTGATCCAGGTATGGTGACTCATACCTGTCATCTCAGTGCTACGGAGGCTGGGGCAGAAGGATTGTTATGGGTTCAAGGCCAGCCTCTGCTACAAACTGAGACCTAGTTCACAAGACCAGAAAAACAAAACAAAGAACAAAGGAGAGAACGGTCGACACCAGTCTGTTGTTGGAATCTCCAACCCAAGAAGCCTACCTAAAAACGCAATCCAGTTATGATTATAAGTGATAAGCCTAGATTGGGCAGATCTAACACTATACTAACTTATTCTCCATCTATAAGACCCTTTGCTATTTGTGGTTTTTCCTGGCCATGTGGTTCTGATCATCATGGCTTTCTCCTCCTCTTTTACACTCATCTCTCCTTCCCCTCTTGTCTTCTTCTTCTTTATACCTGCCCTCACTCTCAACCTCCAGTCCCACCTTTGCCCTCCACAGGCACTGGCCTTTATTGACCAGTTAAAATGGGGAGAAAGTTCACATGAGATCACCTGAGTATGTGATCACTGCTCCTCAGGGGCAACCCCTCTTGAGGAAGCAGAATTAACATCAGAATCCAAAAATCATCAGGACAACCCACAATACCCACTGGTCTTCTTCCTGGGGACATGGGCAATTCGGATATATTTGAGAGCTCAGTGACCTTGAACAATTCACTGCCAAACTTCTAGGATCCTTCACTAGGATTGGAATAATCTCTTAGATTTGTTAAGAAGATGAATCTAGCAAAAAATTATACAAATATGCAAGGTCCCTTCTACTGTTTGTAACCAATAACACAAGGAAGCAGCCACCATTATTAGACCAATTTCAAGTTGGCAAAATTGCTTTGAGTTTTACCTTAATGTGTTGTCTTAGTTAAGGTTTCGATCGCTGTGAAGAGACACTATGATCAGAGCATCTCTTGTAAAGGAAAACATTTAATTGGGGCTGGCTTACAGTTTCAGAAGTTTAGTCCATGATCATCATGGCAGGAAGCATGGTGACGAGCAGGCAGACGCAGTACTGGAGAAGGAACGGAGAGTTCTACATCTTGAAACACAGGCAGCAGGAAAAGAACTGTGAGCCACTGAGCCTGGGCTTGAGCATCTGAGACCTCAAAGCTTGACATCACGGTGACACACTTCCTCCAACAAGGCCACACCTCTAATAGTGTCACTCCCTATGGCCAAGCATTCAAACACTCGAGTATGTGGGGGACAGTCCTATTCAAACCACCACACATGTTAATTAAAGATATGCATCAAGCTGGCCTACCACTTCAGTCAGTGGTTCTTAAACTTGGGTATACTTCAGTTTCCTTGTAGACTTGAGAGATTCAGATTGCTGAAACTTGTGTCCAGAGTTCCTGACTCTGAAAAGCTTAGTGGGTCTGAGAGTGTGCAGTCCTAATCAACTCTCAGACATGGCTGCTCTGCACATGTTGAGAACCACTGATTCGAGCTTTGCAATGCATGAATCCTAGTAATTTACAATCCATGTCCCTCTCCCCTGCACACACAACCCCAGAGATTTGTGTGGCCTTAGATGCAGGGCCTATGGCTGGGAAGCAGCTAGGCTGTAGAGTTGTTCTACTGGGACTCCTGGATCCCTCAGGCCCAGAATGTAGGAGGCTGAGGCCTCAGTAGGCACTAATGAGGCCCTTGAGCCTTGTAGCAGAAGAGAGATGGGCAGGCTGGTTGCAAGTAGCAGCTACAGGGAAACAGATAGGAGCTAGGGAGGTTGGAAGGTCATACAAGACGTGGATCATTATAGGCCCAGAGATCTGCACTCAGAACATACAACTATTTCTGTGATATTTGTGGTTGTTGACACTAGCAGGTTTGTATTCTCTTCAGCAAGATGTCATAGCTAGCTTCAGCTGTCAACTTGACACACCTGGGAAGAGGAAACTTCAGTTGAAGAACTGTCTCCATCATTGGAGGGGCCAGCCCTCTGTGTGTGGCAGCATCCCTAGGCTTGTGGGCCTGAACTGTATAAGAAAGGTAGCTTGAACAAGCCAGGAAGAGCAAACCATTAAGCAGCATTCCTTCATGGTCTCTACTTCAGTTTCTTTCTTGGCTTTCTTTGATGATGGACTGTAACCTATAAGCCAAATAAACCCTTTCCTCCTCAAGTTCCTTTTTTAAAAAACAATTTAAATATCTTAAATTATTTGAGAATTTCACATATGAGTACTGTAGTTGTATTATTTCCTTCTCTTGCTTTCTCCCCTCCAACTCTTCCTGTATCTTCCCACTTCCTCCTGAATTCATGACCTTCTCTTTAATTATTTTCGGACACACACACATGTATATATGAATATGGTCTGCTGGGTCCATAGAGTGTTGCTTGCAGCTGTATTTGATATTTGACCAATATCAAATTGCTATTGGTCAATGTTTAGCACATCAAGAGAGACACAAACTGGAACACAAGGTCAGCTGGAGCAAAGAGGAAGCAAGGAAAGATTTTCGTTCAGCCATGCTTAGACTAGAGTGTGAGGAAGGGAGTTACTTGTCTCAAGAGTCACTTGTTAGGGTGACAGCAGGAACCAAGCAAGGTTCAAGAAGGGAAGCAAACAAAGGCTAGCCCTGCTGCCAACACCACCTGTGCATGCCCTGGCAGCTCCCCACCAAACCCAGAGACGCTTCCAGTGCTAGCAGTAGACCTACTACCTGCAGTTGTTAATGGCTTATTAAATGTACTAGGGATTATGCGCTCCACACTTGCTGGAGTTGTAGGGATGGATACTGTTTTCAAAATTTGTTGTATAGATCAAGAATATAAGTTTGAGAGATTTAGAGATGTGCTCAGAGTCATACAATGAGCAAAGGCCAGCCAGGCCAGCAAAGCCTTAGGAAAACTCCAGGCCTGTAATCCATTTACTCCAATGTTTACTGAAAACTCTGGCTCCTGCTTGGCTTGAATCAAGGAAGAGATTTTTTTTTTTTTTTTTTTTTTTTTTTTTTTGCCCTAGGGACACTGAAGTTGCATTCAATAGTCAGAAGCAACTATTCCCGGAGCTGAGCCATGTGTTGGCTTTAGATTAGCTCTGTCCAAGGCACTGTCCTTGAACCTAGGCTGAGTACAGAACTCTTGAGGCCTGAGTGCTTCCTCTAGGTGAGCACCCATTTCCTTTCTCTTTGAGCTGCTATGTGGGTCTTGATGTGGCTCTTGGATCCCAAGATGAAAGGTAGTGGCATCCTCCCCTCAACCAGGCTGGCAGAAGCACCTTGGTGAGCCTGGCTTTTCCAAGCCTGCTGCCACACACGCCCCCTTTCCATGTGAGTGACAACTGGGGAGAGCTGGGGAAAGGGAAGGCGAGGACAGTGATGGTCAGACGTCTCTCCCTGGAAGACCTAGAAGCAAGCAGCTTGCACTGGGGTGACGCCATCGATGTGCAGTATCCCTGCAGAGGCAAAGCTCTTTGATGAAGGGTTTTCTTCTCTGCTGGCTTGATAAATGATCCCTGGCTGTGGGAAGAGCTAAGCAGGTGGGGTGTGGTGGCCCCCACTGCCTGTGCGCCTCCCCATGAAATTGACAATAGAGCTCATTGCTTGGAGGGGGTCTCAAGTCAGATAAAGACCTTTTCATTGTTTTTTTTAGTTTGAGGCTCCCAGGCTTACTGGTGCTTTCCCTGTCATTATGGATTTGACCCCTTATTCCCAGAGGGCCTTTGGCTTCTATTTCCTTTTCGCTCTGTGCCTTTCTCTTCTCTGTACAGCATGAATTCTGAGGAAATGCACCCACCCTCTGCTGGGTCCTATAGCTATCCTATGCTATTTCATCTCAAGGCATTAGAATCCTGTGTCTGGCCATCTGACCAAAGCAGAAAATCTCCAAGAATGCCTTTAAAGGGGTCTTGGGCAAGGGAGATGGCTCAGTTGGTAAAGGTCTTGCCTTGGATGAGGGAGAACTTGAGTTTGGATCTCCAGAACATCTACAAGTCTCAGTGATGGCAAGAGACAGGCAATTCCCTAGCAATTACTCAGTGGCCAGCTATCCAAGTCCAAGTTCCATGTCTATGAGAGATCCAGTCTCAGACAAACGGTGAGATGCCTGAGAAAAGGTGCCCAATGTTGTGCTCTGACATCCACATGTCTATGTACATGTGTGTACATGCTTTCCTATGTACACCTGTATACTCACTCAGATATGAACATATGAGAGCATGTGTGGGCACAGACAGACAGAAGGACACACACACACACACACACACACACACACACACCAATCTTGATTCACAACAATGAATACATCCAAAGAATTAGAGTATCTTCTCCCAAAGCTGCTTTACTATTTCTGTTCAAAGAGATCCCTTCTATCTTGTCATTCTATTAGTAATTCCTAGGAAGTACAGTATCCTGCAATTATGCCGAGCATTTAGAAGGTGCCAGATACTGCAGAGTGTTCGTAGTAGGCATGACCTGTCCAGGCCAGAATGGAAGTCTGTTTTCTGACTGAAACAGCAGCAGCCTAACCTATAGTTCTACAGTCCCAGGCACTGCAGATTCCGAGAGGATAGAGATCACCGTCTTCTGACCTCTGTGGGACTTCTCTGTGGACTGGCAAGTTAGGGGAACTTCCTGTGTAGCAAGCAGCCTGACACCTGCAGGTGTGGGTGGGGCTTCCTGCTCTTTTGAAAAAAAAAAAAACAAACGGGAGTGAAGGGAGGATTCATGATGGAGCTCAATTGGCAGAGTGCTTGCCTAGCATGTATAAAACCCTGGGCTCAGTCCCTACTACTGCCTATATGCGCACAGGGACATATGCAAGTGTGTATGTATTTGTCAGGTCTTTTCCACCTTTTGTCTGAGATGGCCTGGAACTTTGCCAAGCAGGCTAAGCTACCTGGCTAGTAAACTAGTTCTAGGGATTTGCCTGTCTCCCATCTTGCCATCACTGGGGTAAAGAGAGCACACTTGTGACCATAGCACTTAGATGGAAGGTGGAATGGGAAAAACTGAAATTCAGGATCAGCCTTGGTTACAAGGTAATTCAAGGCCTACTTAGAATACACAAGGTCCTGAATCAAATACATAAGAAGCAAACAAGGACTTTCTTTCGTGGTTCTCACTGTCTTGATCTTGGGATCCTAGGATCTTGGACTTGATAAACCCTACTGCTATTTTCTAGTAGCATCCGATTTTGGAGATGGCGTAGAAGTCACTGCTGTTGTAGGGGCCTCTGGACAAGTTAATGTCTTGTGTTGACTGTGTGCTCACAGCCTGCCAGCCTCTCTCAGCAGCTAGCTGCCTCTCGTGTGGAGCCTCTGGGCCCATTTGCCCAAGGACCAGCAGCCTAATTAGTCTCCAGGTGTCTGCAGTCCCTGTAGGACAGTCTATATCTGGCAGGTTGACGCAGAGGAGAAGGTGTGGTTTGCCAGGTGTGGGCCCTGCAGATGCTGAAGAAAGCCTTGTCCTGCAGTTACTTCTCTCTGATGCTCCTCCATTCATATCCTGGGTCTATTCGCTGCGGCCAGGGATACAGCTGTGGGTGCTATGTGCAGAGATGATGGTAAGGGTCCTTTAGACTTCCCCTCTGTAATCCACAGTGTCTCCCTATGTCAATATTGGGTTAAAAAGTAGGATCATTAATCATACATACAAGAGGACAGAAGAAAGCAGTACAGTGGAGTAGTTTAACAACAGTCCTACCTGCTACCACAGCACTACAGTTACTCTGAAAGCACTTTTTGAAGCCTTTGTACTTGTGATTAACTCATCGAAAGCCTCATGCAACATGCCCTAGAAGAGCCTCATGTGACACCCGGGAGATCTGAGGCTCAGAGTGAAATTTGTCCAAGGACAGATGCCAAGTGTTTCTTCAACTTCTTCCCAGACTACTGTGAGAAACAGTAGAGAGGTAAGGTCAGAGATCCTGGGCTGAGCTTGAGTCTAGCTCTCTACTCTAAGTGATCCACCCTCTGTAAAGCCCAGTTCCTTCCTCTGTTGAAGGATTTAAATGGGACCTAGTTACTGTGGAGCTCAAGGTGAGGATAACTAAAGATAAGAGTCAAGTGTGCAGCCCAGGTTTAGAGTGTGGAGTGGCAGTTAGCTCTTGTTCTGTAGAGGAAGATGCTTTGGTTTCCAATCACAGCCAAAATGCCTTGCCTGTGGGGTCTGTAGACAAGAGATCAAGCAGGAATGCAGGGACAAAGAGACCGAGGTTCTAGTTCTGTGGTGTACTAGCCTTTGGGCTTCCTAGGTGAACTGGTAGGGCATGGCATAAGGAAATGATTGCCATTTAGGTAAGCGAGGCTTGTGGTTTGCTGACATATCAGGGAATCCCATCCCCCATGACCTCTGAAGTCAAAACTCTGCAGCTGGTGTGAGGAGGAAGGATGGTATGAGAAGGGATAAGTCCATTGAATGGTCTCAGGCACCACAAGTCTCTACAAGGTCCTTGCTCTGCGGGTGCCCCCCTGAGGCCTACCAGCCAAATCTCAGTCCTCCTGTGCCCTAATGAGCCAGGACAACCCTCAGCAGAGCAGGGATAGGGAATACGGTCCATGGTGCTGTGGAGATGTGCCTCCCACCAGGAGGAGGCTGTATCTATAAGCGCATCAGGACCTAAGGGGAAGTCCATCCTCCAGGAAGGCAAGCCACATCTAGTTCTCAAAATAGCCTCCTGAATGATTTTGATACCTTTTGAGAGAGACAAGTGTTGATTCACGTTGTGATTTGTTGATCCTGGCTGGGGCTTGTGGTGCAGATGATGAAGAGCTTGCACTAGGAGTCAAGGGTGACCTCTTCATTTTCTTATTGATTAATAGTGTTTATGTTATTTAATTTTCTACTCACACTGCCCTTGTAGGGATCTCTTACAGCCACTTGCTTGTTTTTAAAACCACGGGATGGTTGAGGTGGACTCACTCAATAAATCATAAATGGTCTTAATTAGCTGAGTTCCACTGTTGTATCTTATAAAATACTAGTGGCCAACCGAGAAGTGAGGACACTGGATCAGTCCCTCAGTCTCATGGTGCTGCCTACTCTCAGGTGTCTTTAGGGCACACATGACCCTGAGTATGTCAACTCAGCCAGGGTATAATTTTGTATCTGGACTCTTAGATATGGTTGCTTTCTTTCCCTTGAAATACAAGTGTATTTAAATAGAATACAGTAGTGTATTGTTTAATGATGGTGTATGTCCTGAGAAATGTGTCCTAAGGCAATTTTATCATTGTGCATGTGTTGCTGTATATACTATAATCCCAAGGCTACACAATAGACATAAACTACTTCCCAAGGCTACACAATAGACATCAACTACTTTATGTGGTATCTTAATGTCATTAAGAGACATGGTGGACATTGGATAGCAAAGGCTGCTGCTGACAAACATGGCATGCTGTTTTACAGCCAACTCAACATTTAATAAGTAAAAGGAATATACACTAATAATAAAAAGTATAATGAACACATAAAACAGGAACACAGTGACATCAATATCAAGCCTTCTGTCTTGTGCATCACTGGGTCATGGGAGTTTCTCAGCTCCATTTCCATTTTCATGACTCGTTGTCATCTGATAGCCTGTCATTGATGGACATGACTTTATGCGGACCATGACTGCTCTTTCTCCCTACATCCTTTACTATGGACATCACTGTGTTAAGACATCAGTGCCATTCTACCCATTTGTCCTGCAGGCAGGCTCTTCTCATATTCGATTCACAGTTCTCCCCTCGGCTGTCTCTTATCCCTTTCTTTCTGCCATGGCTACATTTGATGTGTCCACACCGGTGGATGACACTCCCAGATGTGCACATTATGACAAGGAACTTGGCTTCTGCATTGGGCTGTAGTAAGTGGGTACCAGGGATGGGACTTGGCAGGAGCGCTTCCATCATTAGACCTCCTTAGGCAGCAGGTCTAATGATGGAAGTAGGTGGTAGGATATAGACTATGTAGCAGGTTGCTTGGGAGCCCTGGATCAGGGTGGGAAAGGATGACACTGTTTATTGGATTTATCCTCATTTCTCTGCTCCAACCAAGAAAGAGAACAGTCCTCTATCTTTTCCTCACTCTGCCAACCATGTTTATGTTTCACCAGGAACTCCTGTTCCCTGGCATGCCTCGAGCCGTGGTATCCTTTTGCTTTTTTCCAGATAAGTGGGATAAGCCCATGAAAAGGCAGCCAATTTTTATTCCCCAATCCACTTTTCTCCAGCCCCTACCTCACCTCAAGGGATATTTTTCAATTTCTTTTTCTTTGTTGCCTGTATAGTTGCTCAAACAAACAAACAAAACACTGAACCCCTTATTTTGTTCTACTAAACAGTAGGGCACTGGGCTGAGGGAAGTGAGCTCCAGACTTCTGGCCTTATTCAAGGTTATGAGTTTGTGTGTCCTGATGGTGACTAGGCAGGCTTTGAGCAAAGGACCAGAAAGTGGCAGCCAATGGGGGAAGGGCTATTGAACACTCTGAGTCTACAGCCTGTGTGCTGAGAAGTTGGCAGCCTCTACCAAGTCCAATTCCCTGTGGTAGACCAGTTGTTGCAGTTGTTGCAGCTTCATGGACTAGCAGCACAAAGGAGAACAGATACCCTGAGTGTCTAATAAGAGAAAAAATGGTTTTCTTGTGGAGCCAACTTTTTTTTCTTTTAGTTTTGTTTTTGTTTAAAGTAAACACAGGGGAGTCCTGGTTTAAAAGGGATCTTTGAATTACTGGAAGATGTTTGGGGCTGGAATGCTGGAATGAGACCAACCTCTGTGGATTTGGGGGAACCCTTTGAAGAGAGGATGTCTGGAAACAAGCTAAATCCGTGCATGCCAAAGCTTTACACCCATCTAATTCCTAAATTCATGTCCTGCCCCAGCAGTTAGCTCCCTTCCTCTGGGGTTCCAAGCACTGTAAGGGTACTCCAGGGGACAATTTAAAGTCATCCAACACTGATCATTTGTGCTTCTCGCTGTGGTTGGGCACTTACACTGCTCTGTGCACTGGGCTAAAATTAGAAGTACTGCTTCTCCTCTGTGGGGTTTCCTTGGCTAATGGAAGTGGACCCAAACCAGATATAAACATTTCTGCAAACGCCAAGTAGGCAGTGATGAAGAGCAATGCTTGTGCCTTTTGCCCTATTAAGGGAAGGGCAGACTCCTTGGGCTTAGAAGTCAGGAATGCACAGTGGTGGTGGCTACCAGTTCTGTGAATTGCCCTATTTAATTTTACTCTTTACTACAACTGGGAAGATGGGTTTCATCACCATTTCCTTCTTATGGATCAGGAACCTGAATCATAGAGAGAAAGTCAATTTCACAGGCTAAAATCCTTAAGAATAGAGATGGAGAAGGAACAAGGAGAAAGGAATCCCAAGCAAAGAGGAAAAATATTAAGTCCTGCAAGCTAGAGGGCATAGGATGTCACTGAGCAATGGAGTGTCATTCTATTGGAGGCCATATTTGAATAGGTCATCAGTCCCTCTCTCTATAGGTGGCAGGGGTCATCTGAGTCTCTTATATGGGAAAGTGTTATCATCAGATAGCCTTTTGGAAAGAGTGGACTCTGGAGATGCCAAGATCGTTGAGAGCTGACTTCTACAGAGTGTTACAGGTGTGCTACATGTACGGGGGAGGGGGGGTGCGTGCATGATATGATGTTAATTTGGACAATGTAGAGAAGAAATGTTCCTTCATTGGTAAGAGGCAATAAACTTCCAAAGAATAAAGAAAAGCAGTCCACATTCCAGTTCCTCCAACTCTTGACCCACGAGAGAGCCTCTAGGCATTACCATCTCAGCCTCTTCTGTCTCTTTACCCAATTTCTTTGGCAAGAATGACAGTTATCTTGTAGATTGTTCTCATGCCAATTTTCTAGCATGGGTAAACATCTTTAATGCCTTCATTTATTGACTTGAGGGGCGAAGTTGGCACATAGGAGCATCTAGCTGGATGAAGCTTTATAGCAGAAAGTGCCCCGGCCTCAGGCTCTCAGTCCCATCTCACTCCACTTGTTCTTCTGTGCTGTGCGGTCTGAGAATTTTGAGTTTCTTCCTCTGAAAAAGGATTCTCTTTATCAGTGGGCTCCCAAAGTGTGGTCCTGGCTCCCCGTCCCAGGGTTAGCTGAGAACTTGATAGAAATCCCAAATCATTTCCCACTGTGGCTGTGTGGTTTTTACAGTCACATGACAGTATTCAAGGGTTGCAGTTTTCATTTCCTCAAAGGAATAATAACATCAAGCAGGTCTTTATGTGACTGCTGGACACTGGTGCATCTTCTTTGGACCAGTATCTCTTGAAGTCGCTTGCCCACTTTTATTTGCCTTTGTGCTTTTGTTGTTAAGTTGTAAGAAATCTTTACATGTCCTAGCTTCTGCTTCTTGATCAGTTATTTGATTTGCAAATATTTTCCCTCACTTTGTAGGTTTTCTATGGGTATTTCAAGGTGCAGTATCATTGAGATATAGTGACTTTATAGTTAGCTGCATTATTAAATAATGAACTTTAATAGATTTGCTCAGCATCACCAGTCAACTCCTTAATGTTTCCTCATGGTTTGGGTAATTCCTCAATCATGCTTCTTCGCTCTTTACTGATTACAAACAACACTGGGAGGGCCCTGCAGTTGTCACTGGAGCATAATGGGACATATCTAGTCGGAAACTCGGAAGACCAGGTCTCCTGTGCCCTGGCTCAAGGTGAGCAAATGTGGGGTTGTGAAATCTCTTGGCTTCCCCAGGCCTGTGTTCTCATCTACACAGGACAGGACTTGGCTGTCACAGCTTCCCATCCACTCTCGCTGAGTGGTAGAATATTTCACACGAAGAGCATTTTAAAAAATACGCTGCTATCCCCTGCAGACCACTTAAATCAGAGTCTCTAGCAAAGGGATCCTATTACCTGTATCTCTTTAAATTCCTACACCCCATGCATATGATGATTTCCAGCACAAGCTTTGAATCCCAAAGCCCACGCTTTATACATTATATTATATACTTCGTATTGATTTTATTTCAATCTCTGAAAAAATAGGAAAGGAAGATGTCCCCTTCTCAGGGCAGCAAATGAATTTATAGGTTCCATACTCACAGATTCAATCAATTCCACATTAAAATGTTTAAAAAGTCGTCTGGACTGAATATGTATAGACACGTGTGTCACAGTTGCCTAAACAATACAGTGTAAAAATGATCGACATAGTGTTTACATTGCAGTAGGTATTGTAAGCAATCTAAAGATGAGGTCAAGCATGCAAGAGATTGTGAGTATGTTATGTGCAAATGCTGTGCTACTTTGTATAAGGCACTTGAGCATCTCTGGATTTTGGTATGGGGCAGGGATCCTGCAGCCAAGTCTCTGCATGTGAGATTGCAGGTGACTTCAGTAGATACAAGGTAACAGTGGGGACAGGAAAGTAGCATAGATTTTCTGCTGTTTCATTAAACTTCTGGTACAATGAAAGCTAGTCACTGGTGCTGGTGGCATTATCATTCATCAGGGTCTGTCTCTATTAGTGTTCCCAGAGTAGAACAGATTTCCAGAACCAAATTCACTCAAATCTAAGATCCTGATGGTATTTAAGGAAGAATTCTTGATTATCCACTGTGGTGTGTCTTTTCTTATCAAATCAATGAAAGAATGGGAGTGTGTCCTTTTAGACCCCTCCACAATCTTCATGTGAACATGATATCTGATTTGTACATCTGTAGCCCAAAAACTTCCCAAGAGACCCAGTGTGGTGTTCTCAGCTGCTGCCAGAACCAGTGGCAACGAGAATATAGGAACCCGCAGAATGGGCCGCTGCAGGATCTGGTCATTGCCAGCACCATCACACTGCTCAGCCATTGTAGGCACATCATTGGCATCATTCCTGGGGGTCACAGAAGTCTCCAGCAGTGCCAGACACCACAGGCAGGTAGACAGTTTAGGGAGAAACCCACTTTCTTTGTCTAAAGGGTAACAGCTGAAAGTCTCTAAAGTCTCCAGCAGGCTTCCAATCACACCCAGGTTAGGTTTCTATGACTGCTCTTAAACTGTCAAGGAGAAAGAGATCATTAAGGCTGGCTATATCCAGCCATGATTAGTGGACCGAGATGCACACCACAGGCTTATTCCAACTGTGTTTGAACAACTCTTCGGATGTGGTCCTCTAGAGGATAAACACTTAAATAAAGCTGGAAAGATACTAGCAAGGGGGGGGGGGTGGTGAGTACTGGTAGATGGTTGCCTGGCAGAGCATGAGATCAGAAGCAGAGATTGCTTGTCTTTAAGAGGAATGTCACCTATTGGATGAAGCCTAACAAACCACTGCTATCACTCAGACTATACCTCTCTGGTGAGCCAGTTACCACAGTGTTCTCTCTCTCTCTCTGTCTCTGTCTCTCTGTCTCTCTCTGTCTCTGTCTCTGTCTGTCTGTCTGTCTGTCTGTCTCTCTCAATGCTGGAAGCTTGAACCCAAGCACTTCTTGTTACTTGCTCTGCACTCCAGGGCACCACCTTAAGCTAGTTAAGACTGTCTGTGTAGCCCACTGTCTCCATTACAGCTTTCTTGAGTTACATTGTTGTGCTGAGGATAAAGTCTTGTCACCCTGACTGGACTCTCGTTCCCTACTCTTTCTGAAGCAATTTGGGGTGCCTTGTAAGGTGGCTTGTGCTGATATCTGGAGCTTCCACATGGATGTCTTGATTGTGACTAAATTAGCTCTCAGAAGGCCACCTTATCTCCCTGTTCCAGAGGCTTTCTTTCTCTAGCCTGTGTGTGCAGGCTCCACCTTCCAGGGCCGTTTGAAGATGTTCAGATGGGGTCAGCTGAATGTTCCCATAGATGTTGGCTCTGCTACTCAGGCAATATGCTGGCAGGTGGGGTATAAAGTTGGTTTGGGTGAATACAAATATAACAAAATATGATTGGGTATCAATTCAAGCGGAAGTACAGGCCATTGGTTGGTTGCCTCATCGATTTTCACAGGTTGAGCGTTTGCCTCATTGATTTTTTTTTTTTCCTGTAAAATGAATCTTGTTCATCTGCTCTCTGGAGATTGCTTCATTTCTTTTTCTTTCCTTGTACCCGCTTGGCACTTTACTACATTGGATTGCTCTTACTTACCATCAATGCCAATAAGCTCTTTCTTAGGAGAATCTCTGTGACCTTAAAAAAGATCTTTAACCTTACTGAGCCTTGTTTTCCTTATCTACTAAATGGAGGTAGTAATTTCTATCTAGACTGTCTAGAAGCTCAGTCAGCTACCAGAAAGAATAGTTAGTGCCTGGTAGGTGGTAAGATTTGGTCAGTAAGAGAATTATCACCTTGGACATACATTAATACAAGGCTCAGAGCTTAGGCTCTACAATGGGGAAAGGAGTTCCACTTGAGGGGTGCTAAGATCCCACAACCTGGACCCTTGTCTAAAGATTGAGACACCCACGGTCTTGACCATGTTGCTTTCAAGTGAAGGGATACATCGTCATGATAATCCTCAGCCAGTGTGTTGATAACTGTCCATTGATATCTGATAGCACACCTCAAATAGGCATCTTAACTGGCTGCTTTCCAGAGCATCCGGGGAATAAGGGAATACCTAGAGTTGTTGTAACAAGTCCCGCTGTTTTCCAGTCATACCTTATTTCATTTTATTGTCACTTATAGTGAGGACACATTTTGCTATCTGCTGGGTTCCTGTGTCCATTTTTGATCTATCAGCACACCCTCAGTACCCCTGAAAGTTTAGGCTTAAAAAAATCTGGAGGAGATGGAAACCTCCTCTCACACCTGTAAAGGTGTACTGCCTTCAGTCTTAGTGATCTTCTGGGAGCCACTTTTTACCTGGATAATGGACACCCTGAACGTTTACTCCTTCATAGAAAGCTATGGCAACCTTAACAAACAAGCCTGTCTCATAAACCAGGACAGGAGTGAGTACTCTTCCCAAGACGGTCACTGCAGCACAGACACAAGAAACACCTTAGTGAGGCACTGCTGATGCTGAAGCCAGCTCTTTGGGTTTGTAGCCAGGCAGAGCCCTTGAGTTTGGGAGTGAGACAGAGAGATGTTCATCTTTTGTTCAGACAGACTCATTTGTTTCTGCTCTTTTCTCTACGTTTATTTTGTTTTTTCTTCAGGGTCTCATATAAGTGTGGAAGACGGGCCCCTCTCACAGGTGCTAAGAGAAAGCAGAAGTGGGTTGTAATAGGCATTGGGCTCTGAAGGGCTTGTTCCTTGGAGCCATGGTGATGGAAATCACAGAACTTCCTACATCACTGCTTTCAGGATCAAAACCAACATACATGTAATTCCCAAAGTGTTTATCATGAAATGGTCTTCTTAGAGATTATAGTAGGTGTGAAGCAAGAAAGGGGTTCCTTATACTTGCAAATTTGAGAAACCTCGGCTCACAAATTCACAAATCTTAAGAAACTTAACGTATATCCGTTTCCCAAGTCGAACAGAGGTTTTTTGTCTTTTTGTTTTTTTTTTTTAAGGCTGAGCTGTGAAAGGACTGTGGTTCTTCTTAGCATTATATTAGGATCATGTGGACTGACAGAAGGACATTTTCCCCACTCATTATGTGTTGACATATACATTTTTCCTAATTCCCCTATCCTTATTCCCATAAAATGGCAACTACAGGAGTTATTTTAAATGCAGGAATTTCATTGGAGGGAGAGCCTCAGTTATTTAAAATTAAAAATCAAATTACCCCATGTTGAATTAAGATGGAAGACATTATGTTAAGTGAAATAAGTCAGATTCAAATGCTCTCATCCTGTGTTCCTGAGGTTTCTGGAGCACCCAGACAAGTGGTGATGGGGACTTGGGTCAGGGAGGGAAGTGTGCCTGTGTCTTACAAGGACAATTGGAGTCACAGATGAACGGGTTCTGGAAATGGATGATGCTGTAATTGTACAATACAAGTGAATTCAAGACCTTTGAGCCACACCCTTAAAAGTGGTTGAAATGGTAAATCCTACACCATGTGTTCTTTAACCATCGTCTTTAAAACGATGACACAGGATGCATCCCTCTCTTAGCCTGAGTTCTTTTGACTTCTGTTTAACTTTCTTCAGCGTGGCCCTTGGGCTGACACTGTTTTCTACAATCCAGGCTGCTGTGCATGGGCTGAAACAATGACTTTCTGTAATGAGCTATATAATAGAAGCTGGGCACCTCTGTCTTTTTTTTTTTTTTTTTACATTTAATATTTATTTTGTTTGGAAACGTACAAAGTTTACAGAAGAGCCCGTCGTGCAAGGACATTTTACATTTATCTCTGATAAAATGGGAGTTTTACTATTCTTATTTCACAAGATATAAGCATAAAATTCTAGGTTCCTAAGTAAAGGATTATAGTTGGTGTCACTTTCTTCCAGCATAGAATGCTTAGTGCAAAGTCTGTTGCTGTCAGCCCAGGTGAAAGACCCTTGCTTCTCCAGTCTTTTGGTAGTGTAGGTTCACATGCCAGCCTCAGCTCATCTCAGTTAAGGAGAGTCAGTTTCTGACCTAGAAAAAGTGATGATGTTAGCACCATCCTCTTGGGAGCATTATATGCCATGCCTTCCACAGAAGTCAAGCTCTGCTCTTTGTAACCCAGTCCTCCTAGATGATCCTCGTAGGCACCACTGAGGATAGGATAGCCTCTTGAGACAACCTAGCTCTTGAGTTCCCAAACAGAGCTCTTGACTTCCTTACCCCTATGGCCTGTTCTTCCTCAGTCTTTTCCTAATCATCAAAATGACAGCACCATCCACTCAGATAGACACTCAAAGCCCTGGAGGGAAGATGAATGCCCGTCTCTTCTTCTCCTTTCATCTCCACAATCCCCATGCTTCATTTTCTTCCATGTCTTCTGGCTTAGGTCTGCCAACACTCCGTACTGAAACTCTGCAGGTCTCCTCTTCCATCAAAGTCCTTCTGCACATTGCAGCCAGGCAGAGCCAGGCAGAGCCAGCCAGCCCCACCCCCTTACTTTGCCCCTTCTCAGGGCTTCTCATGCTATTTGGGATAAACACAAACTCCTCTCCATGGTTCAGCCCTTCAGTATCTGCCACCTTCCTCTTGGGTTTCACAGTCACACTTCCAGGCTAGGTTTTTGTCATCTGGTCCTTAGGCCGTCTACTTTTTCCTTAGTGGGTTTTTAAAATTTGTATTTATTTATTTATTTTTTATTTTTCTTGGTCTTTATGATCACTTCTTCATTGGCCTAGAAGAATCTCCAAATCTTTGTATGGCTCTTACCCTCTGGTTATGAGTGTCTCTGTGAGCACTTTAGTGAGACTGTTTAGCTGATTGAGACCCCATGACCCCGACTGTAGAATTTTGTGTATAGAAAATAACCCTGCTCCTTTTCCTTTTTTTTTTTTTTTGTGTTAATATTATCTAAACCATCTATGTTTGTTTATTTTGTTTTCTCTTTAGGATGTGCACAACACGCATGTGTATATGGTGTTGGAAATGGGACCCAGAGCCTTATACATGCTAGGCAAGCACCCTACCATGAAGCTACATCCTCACTTCTGTCTCTTTCTTAAGGCATATGTTTGATAGGATCAAAGGCCTTGTCTCACTCATGCTTCCTCTTAGAAGGCAGGGTACTGGCACACAATGTGCAGGGCTGCACACATGTTGTTGAACAAATGTGCAAATAGACATGAAACATTGGTCCTACTTGCTGGTTGGCTTTGGCGTACCACCTGCTGTCTTCCTCCAAACTTGCACAACTGTGGCACCTCACCAGGTTCCATGACATGCAACCACCAATACATGCCAATGAAATAACACTTCTAAAGATTTCAGTATGCTAAAATGGTCTTCTCTCTTCTCAGGTAGGGCCTTGTAAGACTCATTCCTCCTACTTTTGATGTATAATCTCCAGTGATGACTCTGATCATTGCTTTGTATCATAAAGGAAAATAGAAACAACAGAAGCATTAATATGGCATGTTGGTCAGTTTTATGTCACCTTGACACAAGTTAGAGTCATTTGGGAAGATGGACTCTCAATGGAGAATATGCCTCCCAAAGATTGGCCTGTGGGGCATTTTATTGATTAGTGATTGACGTGAAAGGCCCAGTGCATTGTGGGTCATTCCATCCCTAGGCAGATGTTGTAGAAGAAAGCAGGCTTGGAAAGCCATGAGGACCAAGCCAGTGAGCAACACTCTTCCTTGGTCTCTGCTTCAGTCCCTGATTCCCCAACTCCCCTCAGTGATGGAGTGTGACCCGAGAGTTGTGAGATGCTTTTGGTCAGGGTGTTTTATCACAGCAACAGAAACCTTAACTAAGACACATGGGAATTTAGTGAGCCTTTCTGAGGCTCAGTCCCCATCTACACAATAACCAGAATGGGTTGGATGGGGACAATGACATGCTTTTGGAATCACGTGTGTTCAGTGTTCTTGAGTTACTTGAAAGCAAAATGTTACACCTATGAGTGGTGGCAGTCATGCAGTGGGTAGACTCCTGCACTACATGGGAAAGACTGTGAACTGGCATGTACTTCCTCCCTGTCTAGAAGATACCGTGCTTCTGCACATGGCGGTTGTGCAGAGCAGACTCAGCAGAGCCACTGGAAATACAGTGAGACCTGGTCAGCAATCTTGACTTTCTGTGCATCTGGCCTGCCTCTTGTGCCTCCTCCACTGGCACAGCTCTGAGCAGATCTTCAAAGAGAGAATTGACAGCATCCAATATCACCAGATGTGCCTGACCTTGCTCTGGGGCCTTCTTTAATTGTGAATTCTTGTCACCCCAAAAAGGGGAAGGGCACAGTCTATTCACAGGGTTGTTGCATGAGGGGGCTAGTAAGGTGGGAATGTTGGAAACAGAGTCTGGCCCTGACTTGGTGGTATAGGTTAACATTAGAGGTCTGGAGTATGCTGGCCTTCTTCTGATACTGGCACCTGAGAGGATGTCAGAGCTACTTGCACTGGGTTGGACATGAGTGTTGAGGTCTTGAATCAGAGCAGCTGTGATGACCACAGGAGATCCTCATGAGATCTGGCCTATTGATATCCCCTACCCCCACCCCCAGCGCAGGGAGGCTTACAAGATCTTCATGAGGTCTCACCCCTGGATTTATGTAAAAGATAAATGATTGTCTCAGGTGGAACTTCTCAATGGTGGCGTTGCCAATGAGTCACCAGTGTACCTGTGAGTAATGCCTGGCCACTAGATCGAGCACTGATGGAATCCCGTCTTTAGTTTGCCAGTCCCTCTTTACCTAGGGTGCAGGAATGCTTTTAAAGTCTCCCCAGGCAACATCATGCAGCACCAATCTGGTTTCATGTTTGAATGGGAGCAGGACAGAGGACAGGAGTTTCTGCTGCTTGTTCCATGGTGGCTTGATAAAATGTTGTGTCGGTACAGTGGGGTTGACAGGGAGAACGCAGCTGGGGGCGTGGGAGGGGGCAGGTAGGGAAATGTTAGATAAGCTGGAGAAGTCACTAGAAGCTGTAGGTTTCAGTTTAAGGATCTGTCTCTCGTGTGTGTGCCCACTACATGGGGAGAGGACTGGTGTCTTCCTGTAACTGGGGACAGAGCTTTAAAGCACGTGTCAGTGCTTAGGAGTAAGGAGAGGGTGAGTCCAGAATGACTTTACAAGGAAGTGACACACTATGCTGGCATTACTTAATCAATAGGAAGTGTTTTTAAAAGTCACTGTCGTCATGGCAATGGAAATGGTTTCCAAACTTTAGGGACCATAATCCACTGTTCTTTCTCCTCTGCACATTGCCAGGTAGTAGCGGTGCCTCGTTTCAAAACTTTGTTGCCTCCATTCGGAATTTATTTAATTTTTTTTTTTTTTAGGGAGCAAATATAACTTCGTTCAGCTTCCGGATGCAGTGGGGGATTTCTGCCAGGATTCGAGGCACACAGCTGAAATATATTTTGTGTCTTATGAGCTTTGCCTCGTCGTGGAATTAAATAGCACTAATTACACGGCTATAGACCGGCAAGGCAGACAACTGTTCATTTCCTGATTTCCTCTAGGATTGAAAAGGGAAGGGATGGATGGAGTTGGGGACAAGGAGGACATACGAGATCATACCACCAGACTGGGGGGGGGGGCAGTGGAGGCGCCGTCATCTGGCAAAGTGTGCCCCACTCAAGTCAAGTGCTCCTTCGCGGTACTTCTGTTTGGTGGGGCTTTGGAGTCTTTGCTTGAAGACTGTTGGGGCTGGAAGGCCAGTGGCTGTGTGACTCTGATAGAGGTGCCAGTGGCAGGGATGGTGGCAGTTTCAGGGGTGATGACTGGATTATCACTTTGAGAAGCTCTAGGGCCCAAGAACATGAACCCTCAGTTTTGAGTTCCTAAAACTCTGCATTTATTTTTATTGCTTCCAAACCTGACAATTTTCTTGAATTATGAAAGTTTACTTAAGGGTCTATGTTGTAGCTTGGTGGCAGAGGGATTGAATAGCACATATAAGTCACTGTGCTCAGTACACACACACACACACACACACACTCACACACAGTCTAGTTGGAAATGTGTCTGTTTGAGGAAGGGAATGTCTGTCTCTTTCTTACTTGTTAAGGGGATGTGAGTAGATGGGCAGAATCAAATCATGTGGGGTTTTATATTAGACCCACATGTGGTTCAGGACTTGCAGACCTCCTACCCACTTTCTACACAGTTCCAGAGCCAAAATAAAACAAAACAAAACTAAACAAAACAACAGGATGAACTCACAACATGTCCTTTGGAGCAAAGTAGAACTGATGAAGTGTCTTACCCCTTGGTCCGTCCTCTTGGAAGAGAAAAAATAAATTCCAAGGAGAGTGACATGGACCTACTTGACAGAAGAGGGCCCTGAGCTCTCTGCGTGTAGGCTGCAGGATTAAAGCATAGTTGGCATGCCAGGCACAACCCCAGTTTAGTTCGGGCAGCTGGGCAGCCAACTAAAGAAAGGTGTAGTCTCAAGAGAGTGACTCCAGCACTCGCCTGCCATCTGTAAAAATCACTCCTAGTCGTTGCAGGCACTACCATTGCACAGCTCTGCCTGGCACCCCTACAAATATGTTCTGAGGACCCCACCTCAAATCCAAGATAACTTTTGCTCTGAGAAGTCTGACCTTCCTCACTTCTCCTGGAGTTCACCAGAAGAGCAACTTGGGCACACTCCTTACCACCTGCTTCTAGAAAGACCAATTTACAGATGGGTGGAACTGACACATCAAGCAAAATAGGCAGACCATGACCTGTGAGGGCAGCTGTTCCTGATGTCTGCACTGTCCTGATTCATGGTGATTCAAAGAGGCTCCGGGGAATGTCACTAGCATGCACGTGGATGTCTGTGAGCTTAGAACGTCCAGCCTCTTTCTCCACCTGTGAGAGGAGATGAGGGTTTTCAGAGTGAGTTCTCATCCAGCAGAAAACCAGTAGACGTGGCTCCAAACAACCATAGCCAGATAGGCTGTGAGCCCGAGGCTTGAGGCCCATGTGGGCCTCCTTTCCAAATGGAAACCACTCAGCCATACAGGTCACGTGCACAGGACAAGTGGGCCTCAGGTCCCTTTCTGAGACCCAAATGTCTGCCATCTCTTACAATAGCAAAAGTGACACCACTTTGCTACCTGTCAGGATGTGTTGGTCACTTTCCCAGAATGTCACTCTGTTTCTGTGCATCCAGAGGCCAGTGTCAGTCTCTCTCTGAGGATGGGAAACCAACACTGGGATCTGGATAGCCAGGCAAGGGCATTCCTATAAGCTGTGCTGAGCAGCTGGGGTGCTGAGCAACTGGGGCAGGAGGCAGCCATCAGGTAGATGTCAGGCTTCAGCCGTGGGGTCTGAACCTCAATTCCTGGCAAGCCTGTGTCTTTAAACAAGACACTAGAAAGAAGCTGGCAGTCCTTTCCTGTCTGGATCAGGCTTTCTCGGCAAGTTCTGTGTTTTAAAATCTTCCCAGCCAGGCCTGGAGTAAAGAGAGCCATTGCTTAGTGAGCCCTCACTTCTCCTTAGCGTCCTGGTGCCTGGGATATCAAGGGCCACCACCAGATCTTAAGGAAGAATTTTATCAGAGGGGCCTAAGCCTTTACTGTGGATGCAGATGGGTTTGCAACCTGGGAGAGCCCCTCCAGGGGGTGGGGAGGAGGTGGCAATGAAATCCAGAAGGAGGCCTCAAGGTTAGGCCCGCTCTAGTTCTTCCCTGAGTGGGACAACTCCCCTCTGGTGGGGCTGAAGCTAAAAGCCCTGTTCATGGTAACATTTTCTAGAGCCCTGTCAGGGAACCCAGCCCTAAGGATTGAGAGAGAGAGAAAGAGAGAGGGAAGGAAGGGGAGAGAGAGAGAGGAAAAGGAGAGAAGGGAGAAAGGGATGAAGGGAGGGAGGGGTGATGGGAGGGAGGGATGAGGGGAGGGAGGGAAAGAGTCTATGAGCCAGCACAGAGTACCATGAGAGCTGAGCTTGGTGCAGAATTTCCTGCCAGGTTGGGACCCTCAGTCTGTGCCTGGCTCTCCATGACTCTTCCTCCTTCCTCTTTATACCTTTTACCTGTCCTCCCTTTATAATGTAGTTTTCATTTCCCCCTGCTCCAGAGAAAGCAGCTGAAGGAAGAGTGCAGCCCTGGGTGGGAAGCAGGCAGACCTGAGCATCCTGGACGTTTCCTGGGTTCTGGGTATACAGTGGTGACAGTTCAGGGAAAGTACTGTGACTTTCTCTTGAGTGTGCAGTTGCTTTGACGACCCCCATCAGACCCCAGGGATAATGATGACTGTACGGTGGTACCCACCTTCTCTGTCTTTTCTCACTTTATCCATGGGACAGTCACTTCTGAGATGGCAACAAAGTGGGGGGACAGGAAAGGTCAGGACTTGTCTATAAGCGAGGCAAACAAACACATGCAGCCTGGCTGGCTTGTAGGCCCACTGCAGACACCAGCCCACAACCAGCTGCACACCTGCATGTAAATATAGTTATCCTGGAAACAAAATGCTACAAAGTAACAACTTGTGGGCCCCATTTCTAAAAACCCAGAACTGGAAGGGAAAATTGCAGGTAGAGAGAAAAAAATTACTGCTTAGAGTAGATTAGAGATTGGAGAGGGCATCTCAAACAGATATGTATTTCTCTGTATTAGACTTGAGATCATTGAAGAAGGGCTAGCATTTCTTGCAAGCACACACTGCCTCACTGGGCCTAGAATTTGGGAACAACCATTAAGGAATATGGAAGGGTTTTTTTTTGTTTTGTTTTTTGTTTTTGTTCTTATTAGATATTGGCATAGTAGCCTGTCATCTCGCTGAACTTGGAACTTACAGGCTAGTTTTGGGAGAAAGGGAGGGAGCTACCATTATCAGAAGAGGTTGTTCCCTAGGATCATCAGCCCCATAGGCTACCTAAAGCAGAGACCTTGAGGTTCAGCATCTGGTGTGAGCCTCAGCTTTCTGTATGTAGTGTCTTCTAATTATAGTGATGTGAATGTGATAATAGACAGATCTACATCTGCTATGGAGATAGATTCCTGGTAGGCCAGGGACCATCCACACTCAGGCTCTACCCCATATGTCCTTAGAGTCCTATTTATCTCACTGGGTGGTTCAGACCAAAATAAAGGAACCAAAAAACCCCTAACAAAGTGCCTTAGTCCATTTTCTGTTGCTATGGTAAAGCAGCAGAGAGTGGGAAATTTACAAAGAGCAGGGGCTTAGTTCTTGTGGCAAGGAGGCAAGGGCGTCCAAGCATGTGACACAATGTGATGAAGGACTTATGTGCAGAGGGTGTCACTTGGTGACAAAGAGTAAAGCATAAGGAAGACTAGGTCTTGGTTCCTTTTCTTATAAAGCCTTGGTTGTTATAAGGGTCCTACCCTGATGACCTCATTCAATCCTGATTACTTCTCAAACACCCTACCTCCAAACGCCACCAACATAGTAATTTAGGGATTAAATTTCCAATTCACGAAACGTACACACATTTTTCAAACTATAGTGAGCAGACACTCATTGTTCCAAAGGTTGGCATGGGAATATCACCATGAAAGTGGCAGTCCATGAGGTCTACCTGAAATGTCACCAGGATAATCACTGACCATGTGGTCTAAATGGAGACTGTGTGAAAATGTAGACAGCAGGAGATGTTCACTGTAGCTGACAGGACACTGACATCTCCTGAACAAGTACCACATATTTTTGTCACAAAGTTAGCTTTCTTTCCATGTCCTTCCTGCATCCTGAAGATGCAGCTTCCCGGAACAATACTGTCTGCAGGGCTAAAGGAGGAGGTGGAGTTCCTGGCTTCTAATAATGGCTGAGTAAGTGGAGTTCTGCACAACTTCTCCAGGGAACAGCTACAGGCTCCTCTAGGAGACCCTCAGGCACTGGAGATCATGGTCAATGTGTCTTACTCTAGGGGAAGCTACCCTTTGTTCCCAGCTCAAGATTCTTCTTATGGCTCATACTCAGTTCAATTAGCAATCCCTTGCTAGGAAAAAGTAGTTACCAGGTGAATGAGCTCATAAATGCTGGCTTCTAGCAACTTGTGTCTGCTGTGCTCTTTCTTCCAGTGCAACTTTCTCAGGCCCTGATCCTTTTCCTTGACAGGGACTGCACTGGATATCTTGACTGAGTGAGAAAAGTCTAATTTGTAGGCCCAAGGTGACTTGTGACAGTATTCCAGCTGTGGACTGCTGGTCCCCTTCTAAATCATGTATGGACGATGTGGCTTCTCAGATGCATTTGCGCTCACGTTTTAAACGGACAAAATGGAGTATTTTAAGTATTTATAAGCCCTGGAATAGGTAGGGAAAACTAACTTTGTCAATCCAGACCTTTTTTGACCTTGTTGGCACAGCACCGAGATTTACTTCGAATTTTATCCATAATTGATGCCAGCTGCTATCTCATAGACTCTGCTGGCAAAGAGTCATTCATTTCTTCTTTCTTTCCTTCATCTTCAAACATTTATTACATACTTCATGTGTCTCAGGATCTAGGCTAAGAACTGGAGATAGTCAGTGACAAAAAAGCCATGATCTTTATTATTTAAAACATTTACTACATTTATTTATTTATCGTGTGTGTGAGAAAGTATTATGTACCATGTGGAAACAGGAGAACAATTTACAAGCATTTGTTCTCTCCTACTATGTGGGACCTAGAGACCGACTAGGGTGGCAGACAGTTAACCTGATAAGCCATTTTTGCCAGCCCATGATCCTTGTTCTTAAGAGACTCAGGATATTAGCAAGGACAACAAATAGGGATGAATTTAACCTTTTGTCATCAGAAAGTCTATGATGGGCACTGGTTACTGTACTAATACATGATCAGGGCATCTTAGATTCTTCCTGGGGTCAGAGAAGGCTTCAATTGAGACGTGAATGAAACCATGAACAGGTAGAAACCTTGGAAGGTTTGTGGGGGTACAGCCTGAACTTAGGGGAGCTGCATGTGGTTATGAAAGACTGTATACTCATGCTTACCCCCAAATCTTACTTGGGATATTTATCACCATGTGAATGGTCAGGGGACACATTCTCTTAGGCTTGTTACTTAATCTCATAAAAGAAGAGTCTGGTAGAGATATGTAGCAGTAGACATTTTAGATTTCTCTCTTTTTTACTTAGAATTTGCCCTGGTTAGTTTTGTCAACTTGACATGAGCTGCATTCATTTGGGAAGAGGGATAACAATGCCTCCACCACACTGGCCTTTGGGCTAGCTTATAGGGTGTTTTACTGGTTAAAGATTGATATGGGAGTGCCCACTGTGTATAGTGCCACCCCTGAGCTGGTGATCCTGGGTTCTAAAAGAAAGTAGGCTGAACAAGCTATGCCTTCACAAACCAGTAAGCAGCACTCTTCCTTTGTGTCAGTTTCTGCTTCTAGGTTCCTGGTCTATTAGAGTTCCTGTCCTGATTTCTTTCTGTGATAGACTGAGATGTGGAGACATAAACTGAAATAATGTCCCACCCCCAACTTGCATGCGGTCATGGTATTTCATCACAGTAATAGAAAACAAGATTCTTTCATTAATGACTCCAGAAAATGAAACCTGAACTAGCTTATGGAAAGGGGAAAGCTTTTGGCTCATGCGCATGGGTAGGACAGGCACCCAGATGGTGTCATGCACACCACCTAGATATCTATACTTCCTGAGCTGGGACCTGGGCAACTCTGCTTACTTCTGTTCTCTAATGGCGTCATTCTTTGATTATCTTCTTCATACCTACCCCGTTGGGTTACAAGATAGCCCCAGCAATCCATAGTCCACATTGAATGGTAGCTCAACAGGGTCATGGCGAACAATGAAATCAAAGCTAGGTAATGTACGTGAAGACAACTTGTAAATTCTGAAGGAATTTTGTGAGCTAATTGCTATTTTAAACTGCTCTATAATAACTTTCTTCCTGGCACTCAGGAATCTGAGAGGATGGTAGCACTTCATGAAAATTAGTTTGAGCTCTTCAAAACTTGCTATATAAAACAAAGGCAGTCCCAACTGCTTTAATCAAAATGATGATAAGCTTCTAAAAATGAGTTCCATCTCCCCTGAGACCACTCAGAGCTAAGGGGATGATTTCACAAAGAGGAGATAGTAGTGTGTTTGGGTTTGATTTGGACTGTGGGGTGACCTGTCCTCAGTCCCCTCACCCACCCTGCCCGGTTCAGGAGACTCTTCAGAATCTTCTGAAATGATTTGATTTTGTAAGTGGAAGAATCAAGGTTGGTACTTTTTAATTTTAAGATTATTTTAAAATCAGCTAAATGTCTTTTTGAATGAGAGTAATTAGAAGTATCAGACAGTCCTTTCTAGACCTTTTTTTTTTCCTTTTTTTTTGACTAGGAATACCAATAGGGCATTCTTGGACTAAAGACACCATTTACATGGTTAATATCTTAGGAGAGACACTCTCACCCTTTGGAAGACCCAGTTTTTCAGTCTTGTGAGATCAGAATAACCTTAGGTGACCCTAAGAGGTGGCTGTTGGCTCTGCCCATCTGTGGGTTCTGAGATGTGGTGGGAAGATTGGCATTGGCCAGGCCCACAGTGGTGTCTTTAGTGAGTTCAGCTGGTGCCCACATGCTTATCCATACCATGTCCACTTCTCTTTCTCTGTTTCTTGTTTTCTAATCAATCATTTTCCTGGGAGAGAGAGAGAGAGAGAGAGAGATAGAGAGAGAGAGACAGAGAGAGACAGAGAGAGAGAGAGACAGAGACAGAGACAGAGACAGAGAGAGAGAGAGAGAGAGAAACACACGCTCTTCATTCCCAGCATGCATTATTGTTTCTTGTGAGTTCTGCTCCCCTCCAGGAACAGTAATTTCACCATCCCAAGATAGAAGTGATAAGTATTTGAGATGCATAAATGTATCTTTTTTGGTGCCTAATAGAAGATGGTGAATGAGCTCTGGACCCTTCCAGCCCAGTATAGTCATGACTACAGTCCTCCTTGTCTGACCTGGCACTGATTGGAGAGCTGTGGATTGGCTGTGGGTCTGCAAGTGTGTACAGTAAGATGGGCCAAGTGGTTGGCACGTGGCATGCTCTGATACAGGCTCTGCTGGAAGTCCTCTCCCAAAGGGCTGGTGGCTGTGCCCCAACCTGCCTGTGCCTGTCTGTAGTGAGCATACCAGCCCCTCTGGAATTTGGCTCTTGGCAGAGCTGCAGTGAGAGCCCTGTTAGCCAGCAGAGCATATGGTGCCCGAATAGCTGTCACTTTCAAAGGCTGGGGAACAGATGTTGGAACAGGTTTCGATAAAGTCAGAAGAGGCCAAACGTGATAGGAAGAGCACTGAATGGGGAATCAGTGGTCTGAGCTCCCTCATCACCATCTTTAATTTATATTTCATTGATGGATGGATGGATGGATGGATGGATGGATGGATGGATTGTGTGTGTACATGTGGGGGTGCACATATATGTGCCAGAGTTAAGAACTTCAGTTCTTAACTCTCCTCCATGAAGATGAGGGCGTGGAGGGGCCTCTCTGGGAAACTTCTCTGTGTTTTAATTAAGTTTTTACTCTTTCCTCAGCTCTGGGCATTTTAGTCATGACTTCTCAGTAATTCTCTCTTCTGCCACATCTTCTTCCTGATTCGTGAGCGGTGTTTTCCAAACCTTATCTCCCTCATCCCCACTCTGGTTGGATACTTCCATTGTGGACACTCTCCCAAGAAGGTGCTTTTCTCCTAGCTTGGCATATCCTCTGCAAGTTCATGGTGTGGCTCAAATTCTACTCCCCAACAAGGTTTCTGATAGATAGCCTGCTCCTTGTTTCCTCTTCTCAAGTAAGAACTCCCAAAGTGTGCTGTCATATGTCACAGAACTTCATACTTCACCTTATGCAATAAGTCAGGCTCTACTGCCTTTTACATGACTTGACACGAAACTGACAACAGCCTGACACAGAAGTCCTACAATAGCTTGCCTGTGTTGTACAGGCTCTGAGTGTACTTTTGAACTATGTGGGTAAATATGAAGGCCCTCAGATTACAGGGCTGCTGTTAGGGTGGGGTTTCCTTCTGCAAGGGTCTTCTTCCTCTAATGTCATGCTGAGGTGCTCTTTCACAGAACTTTGGCTGATAATGTAAAGTCTTTATTGTTGTATTTTTTCCCTCTTTTCTGGGTGTTCAGCTAATCTGTGCTTTCTTCATGCTGGGGTGATTTCTATTATTTTAACAAGTTCTCTCATCTTATAACCCCATTGTTTTAAGACCTTGGGAGAATGAGAAATCCCACAGAGCAGAGATGCCCCTAAATAAGGCATTGGCTATCCCATCCCTTATTTCATCCAATCTGGAAGAAATGGGATTGCTGAAAGCTCATGCAGAAAGTACAATGAATAGAAGTAAAGGGAACTGCTAGGATGGATGGCAATTTTGTCCCTAGAGATGATTTGTTTGTTTGTTCGTTTGTTTATTTATTTTTAGATGGTTTCTGAATTACTTTTTCTCTTGTTTTGAAGAAAATTGTAGGAGGCAGAGGAGTCCACATTATAGGAGACAGAGGAGTCCTTAGCATTGGGGGCAGCCAAGATCTATCTCATTAAAATGATAGGAGAGCTCAGAGCTGGGTCATGTACCCAGGGGCGCGGGGCTGGTGACCTCTGCAGCTGGGAGGGCTAGGGGATATGGGCTTTTAATTTAACCTCACTGTACCTTCTTGTAGAGGAGGCAGGAAGGACAAAGAGGGTCTGGGACAGCAGTTGCAATGGGTGGCCCACAGAAGGGGGTCAGCCTTGGCAATTCTGTGTGCATAACAAGAAGTACAGCCCAGCTCTTGAGTGAGAGGCTGGGATCAAATGAGATGGTTAAAGACCGACTATCGACTACTTTGGCCACTCTGCCCAGTTTTGGTGGTAAAGTCCCATAAGCTGACATTCCTTAGGTGTAAAATTTTATACATTTATACAAATGTATAAAATGATCACATGCTTCTGTTGTTAGTAGTTACAGTTCTGGCCGGTAACAGTATGTGCAAATTAGGTATTTTGAGCAGAAGGTAATAAGAGTCTTCTTAAAAGACTGCTTTCTTCAGGGGGTAGAGCTGTATTTTTTCAGTTAATAACAATGAGATCGCTGTTACTATCTCTTAGGCCTAAGGGAGTGGGCAGGAGTTGGTCCAGAGACTGTGGAGACAGAGAACCAAGAAAGACCCCAGTACAGATGGCTCCTCCCTCTAGCTTTCTGTGAGTGCTGCTCACCTGGATCACTAACTAGGGACCAATAGCAGAGAACACTAATGCAGGGACCATGGGTGTCAAGTCTGTGGGTATAGAAAAGTGTAGACCTTAAATCTAGAAGGTCAGTTGGAAGACACTCACCGTGGAAGAGTTGCTAAGATGAAATGAGACAGTACCCAGAGATATTGGCCAAGGTATTGATGCAAAGCCAGACACTCAGTAGGCAATATTGCTTCCTATCAGCATCACCACCATCATCCTCACCATCCCCATCACCATGACAGTTATCAGCATCATTATTATTGATGAGGAGTACTGTGGCTGCCAGCTACCAGCTCCTTCACCTAAGCTGGCCTCTGGCTATCCCACGACAGGTCAGTTCCATATATGTACCAAATTCAGGCCAATTTGAAGTCACCATGATGCCCTGCCATAGAACACTCACAATTAAATCTTTTTTCTTTACTAGGGGAGACAGCCCTGCTGAGTCCTGGCCCCCGCGAAGGGACAGTTGTGCTGGAGTGCTGCTGTGTCTGCGAGGACCTGTGTCTGAGATGAAAGCCATGCCCTGGAACTGGACTTGCCTGCTCTCCCACCTGCTGGTGGTAGGGATGGGCTCCTCCACTCTGCTTCCACGACAGCCACCCCAGCTGTCTCAGAAGCCTTCCTTTGTGACATTCCGAGGGGAGCCTGCTGAGGGCTTCAATCACCTTGTGGTGGATGAGAGGACAGGGCACATTTATTTGGGGGCTGTCAACAGAATCTACAAACTCTCTAGTGACCTCAAAGTCTTGGTGACTCATCAGACAGGGCCAGATGAGGACAACCCCAAGTGTTACCCACCTCGGATTGTTCAGACCTGCAATGAGCCTCTGGCCAGCACCAATAACGTCAACAAGATGCTGCTTATAGACTACAAAGAAAACAGGCTGATCGCGTGTGGGAGCCTGTACCAGGGTATCTGCAAGCTCCTGAGGCTAGAGGACCTCTTCAAGTTGGGAGAGCCCTTTCACAAGAAGGAACATTATCTCTCGGGGGTTAACGAGAGTGGCTCAGTCTTTGGGGTGATTGTTTCCTACAGCAACTTTGATGATAAACTCTTTATTGCCACAGCAGTGGATGGCAAACCTGAATATTTTCCTACCATCTCCAGCAGGAAGCTGACTAAGAACTCTGAGGCCGATGGCATGTTTGCTTACGTTTTCCATGATGAATTTGTGGCCTCTATGATTAAGATCCCTTCAGACACTTTCACGGTTATCCCCGACTTTGACATCTACTACGTCTATGGCTTCAGCAGTGGCAATTTTGTCTACTTTTTGACCCTTCAGCCAGAGATGGTGTCTCCCCCAGGCTCCACGACAAAGGAGCAGGTGTACACCTCAAAGCTTGTGAGGCTTTGCAAAGAGGACACAGCCTTTAACTCCTACGTAGAGGTGCCCATTGGCTGTGAGCGCAATGGGGTGGAGTATCGCTTGTTACAGGCTGCCTACTTGTCTAAAGCTGGTGCAGTGCTTGGCCGGACCCTAGGAGTCCGCCCAGATGACGACCTCCTCTTCACCGTCTTCTCCAAGGGCCAGAAGCGGAAGATGAAATCTCTGGATGAGTCTGCCCTGTGCATCTTCATCTTGAAGCAGATCAATGATCGCATTAAGGACCGCCTGCAGTCCTGTTATAGGGGTGAGGGAACACTAGACCTGGCCTGGCTCAAGGTGAAGGACATCCCTTGCAGCAGTGCGGTGAGTGAGAAGGGATCTTGTGGGCCTGGACGGTGGGTGATAAAGACCCCAGCTTTGTAGCCTCTAATGGCATTTCAATGGGTCTCCATTTTGGGTCTCATTAATTTGGACTGTCACCAGCAAAGCATCTTTAGTATGAAGGCATCAGCTAGAGCTAAAATGTGTATTTCTTATAGGCACCTCATTCTGGTCTCTTGTTGGCTATGAGCAACAGGACAGCAGTGTTTGGATGGAAACGTGTGAGGTTGATGTTCTTTATATTTTGACCTGGTGGAGAAGCTTAGTAAAATGATGGAAGATTCAAGAAAGGCAGTTGCTAACATGGGAAGTCTTTTGTATTTGAGATAGACATGGGATTTCAGAGAATTATGGTTTTATTTAGCCCCTTGCATGTCTCTTAAAATGGCAAATGAGAGTAAAGGGGAGATAAAATGAGATCAACCAATTTATAAAATATCTTCTTTGCTCATAGTGCCATGGAAAAGAGGTCTTTCTTAGTTAGGTTTCTATTGCTAGGATAAAGACCACAACTAAAAGCAACTTGGGGAGGAAAGGGTTTATTTCAGCCTACAAGTCACAGTCTTTCAGGAAGGGAATTCAAGGCAAGAATCCTGGAGCCATTTATTTTGGGTGGTAGATGATATAGTCAAGAGGGTCTATGGGGATGTTATGAACTTGGGGAACTCTGAAGTGTTCCTAAGTGTAGGTGGTCAATGATAAACCATATTTGTGCTGTGCTCTCTCTCTCTCTCTCTCTCTCTCTCTCTCTCTCTCTCTCTCTCTCTCTCTGTGTGTGTGTGTGTGTGTGTGTGTGTATTGAACACTTAAACACAGGTTAGCTGGGGAAAACAGTAGAAGATAAGTATAGAGAACCCTCATACTTCTCTAGTGGAATGACAAGACTGAATCACTAATTGTGAGCAGAAATATATTTCAAATAGTTTCGGAGGTTGCCATAGTCTACAACCAAGTGTGTACATTTGTTGAGGTCCCACTTGCTGCATCACAACATGACAGGAGGATGCAGGCAAGGCAAGAGAAAGAAATAGACAGCTCATCTCATTCTTAACCCACTCCTACAATAAAAGAATTAATCCAAGCCAGGAGTGGTGGCACATGCCTTTAATCCCAGAATTTAGGAGGCAGAGAGAGGTGGATCTTTGTTAATTTAAGAGCCCAGACTGTTCTACCTAGTGAATTCTAGGACATCCAGGGCTATGAAGAGAAACCGTGTCTTGAAAAACAAAAGCAAAATAAAACAACAACAACAAATGAACCCACACACTAATCATCTCTTAACTATCTGACCTCTTCTTTTATTTTTCTATATATTCTGGGAGAGGCTATAATTGTGTAGACCCAGTGTATGTATAGGTCCCAAGGTTGATATGGGAAATCATTTTCAAACACCCTTCCACCTTACTCTTTGAGATTAGCGTCTTTCAGTAAAACACAGAGCTCAGCAATATGGCTAGTTTTGCTAGCCAGCTTGTTCAGGGGCCTTCAAGGCTGGAATCATAGGTGGGCTGCTATGTCCACCCAGTGTTTACATAGGATTCTGTAAATCCAAAATCAGGGTTCACACCTATATAACAAGTGCTTTAACCCCCGAGCTCCTCCCCAGACCTATTACCCAGGTTCTCTTGATGCTATTAAAATGCAATCAAATTTAAATCTATATTTGCATTTGGAAGGGAGAGAACTTCAACCCACAGTGCCTTCTTTAAAGATTCATTTTATATTTGAGTTCTCTGACACACTTGAATACAATGCAATACATATCTCCACCAATGCATTTACACACCCATGTGCAGACATTGCTCATGCCTGAAGATTGCATGGTAGTATAATCACCAAACAGATAGTTCTTTTGAGATCAGAGGGTTTGGGAAGTTTTCTCTGACAGTTTTCTTTAGAAAACTTACTAGAAAATTGTTCTGGGCTTGGCTTTGGGAAGCAACAGCATCTGTAGGGGTCCATTTGACTGGTATCTATCCTGTTCTCACTTCTGCCGTAATACAAAAGCCAAGTTCACCACAGAGGCCTACAGAGCAGTAGGTCCTAACACTGCACGGTATCCTTGGAGCAAACAGAGGGAGTACAGCTTGGCGAGGCAGACCAATGCCAGGACTGGGAGTAATGGAGCCAGATAACAAGCTTTTGATTTTTTTTTCTTTTGGCTTTAATTAGCTCTTTCAAGTTAGAGGAGAGTTCAGAGCTGAGAATAGGGAGGGGGAGGCCAGAAAGCGCACAGGGCTAGGGCTGTCTCCCAGCCAGGCTAAAGGAGGCCAGGCCAGCTTCTAATGCACAGTATCGGTTTCCTTTGATTTGCTTGATACCCACGTTCCTTTGCTCAGGCTCTCTGGTTACAATTCATTTGGGCTCAGCTCAGACCACACATGTCCCGGAGGGCACACAATGTCAGCATCAGCCAGACAGTCCTGCCACACTGTCCCCGGTGTCAGCTATGTTGGCATCCTGCTTTCCTGTGACCCATCTCCAGTTCTGTTGTTTCTTCCAGTCTAGAGACAGAAGGGACAAGGTGAACTCTGGAATCTTCTTTTGGCTCTGAATCTGGAGCTCCCTCAGGGTCTGTAAAGTGGGAACCGAGTCTCAGACCGTGTCTTAGTTAGAGTTTCTATTACTGAGATAAATGCCACAATCAGAGGTAAGTTGGAGAGAAAGGGGTTTATTCAAACACACAGTTCCATATCATAGTCCATCACTAAGGGAAGCCAGGGTGGAAACAAGAGCTAATTCAGAGGCCATGGAGGCGGCTTGCTCTTATGGCTTGCTCAGATGGCTTTGTGTAGCACCCAGGACCACTAGCCTAGAAGTGGTGGTAGGCCCTCCCTTATCAATCATCAACCAAGATAATGCACTACTGATGTGCTCACAAGCGAATCTTATGGAGGCTTTACTCTATTGAGAATTCTTCAATCTAGCTGTGTCAAGCTGACATAAAACTTATCATTGCAGTTGCTGTTGCTGGAGATAACCAAAGGAGGCTACAACTTAAGAGGTTGACTTTAAGGGTTTGTGTTTGGAGGGTGGGAATACCTGTGGGTTTTATTGTAGTTATAACTTGGAGAGTTTACAAAGGGGATATGACCAGAGATTTGTTTTGATTATACACTTTATTCTGATTATGAAAATTAGAATGCCTATCAGAAGATATTTATTGAGCTTATATGGCCTTTTCCATTTCCTGACACCTATATTTCTTCTCCTGAACTCAGAGCTGAGAGTGGTCTGACCCTGGGTCACTTGCCTAACTCATGAATCCAGAGCCTTCTGATTGCAACTATCAGAGAACTCAATGGTGCTTCTGCTTCTCCATGGGCGAGGAAGACTGGCTGTATTCATGTCAGAAGAGAGGCTGGGAACGGCCAGGAGTGGTCTCCTATGACTGAGTGGCTATGAGTATAGAAACATTTGCAAGTGTCAGTGCCTGGGCTGTGTTGGATATAGACACTGTGGGAGCTGGTGAGGCATCTTTAGGTGTTTGGGGATGGAAGCATCCTCCAACTTTGCTTTCTGAGCCTTTCTTTTCCTGTGTCCTGTTCATCTCTAATCCAAATGGAAAAAGGACCTAATAATGAAGGCAGTAGAACCTATACAATGCTCAGAAGATCTCATTGAGAGCCTAGGCATAAGAGAGCTAGAAAGATATGGCTGGGGTCTTAGGTTGTGCTGGGACTCAAGGAGTCTAACCTGAGGCCAATTTGTTAGGAAGGCATCTAGGAGGGTTAACCAATTTGATTTAATTTGTATTTCTGTAGCTTCTCACCACTGATCCTGGCTCTGGCCCCCTTTGTAGCCTACTTCAAAGGGTCTCTGCAAATCTCTGCTTATAGAGCACACACCTCTAAGGCTATGGGACCGAGAATCTACCTTTTCTGTCTTATGCTAGGACTCTGTGATGGCCAGCCTTTCCCACAGAAACTTGACAGTTCTAATATGAAATAGACAGCCCACTTTGGGGAGGACATTGTTGCGAGCTAAGGGTCTGTGTCCTTCATGAGTCTAGGGGTTGTCCTAGACGTGGCTCCCTACATTCTTCTCCCTCTTTAGTTTGCTGAGTTCCCTTATAGAGCCCTAGCCTCTGGCTCCAAGTAAGTCAAGGAGTAGAGAAAACATCTTAAATCCTGGGAATGTTTTAGGCAACTAGGCAACAGACTGGCCAAGATCAAGGAAAGACCTCAGTCTCCAGGAATGTGAAAGGGAAGTGGATCACTACACCCTGTAGATGGGACAAAGGTTGTAGTCAAGGGAGTGTCTATCACTCCATTTCCTGAAGTCTGAGTTTGAAACCAGCTGAGAAGCACCCGGCAGGACCAGTCTAGGGCTGATAGTGGGAAGCAGACACAGAGTGGATACAGACCACTTCCTCTTCTCTGTGAGTTTTGACCTCAGAGTGACCTTCTGCTAGGAAAAAAAAAAACCCAAAACCAAAAAACCCAAACCCAACCCAACCCAACCCAACCCAAACCAAACAAACAACAAACAAGTGGGTCCATGGGGCAGGGACTCTTACTTTGAATCATCACCAGTCACCTATCAGGCCCTCATACTGGGGGTAGACGGTGAGGACCACCACAGCTTTGCATAGCCCTGCCCTGCCAGTGTGCAATGTGCTTCATGCCCCTCTTTCATTGTTCCCAGAGTCCTACAGAGCAACAGAATAGTCAGGCTCCAATCCCCAAGGGCATAGAGGGACAGAGAGTCAAGCACTGAGGTTAGTATTATGTAATTAATGCTAAGTATGTTCTACAGTCTAGAGCATACTGTGTGTCTGAATCTCAAGCCCACTACTTCTCCCATAGCATGTCTCAGTGCAAGGCCAGTAGAACTTGTCTGGGTTGGCAAGGTTCCTGTGCAAGGACCATCTAGGAATGTGTGGTCCTAGACACTGAGTATTGGGTACAAATGGGACTCTCCAAGTTAATGCAGTCTGCAAACTTCTCCCAAGATTCCAGAGGCCTTTCTGGAAGAACTATGGCTGGGCCAAGCTCCCATATGACTTGAAGGTTTACCCACTGGCCTTACCAGTTCCATGGGGGTCCCAGAGGTACAAGAACAAGCTTCATTTTCACTTTCTGCCCAACAGCATACACCGTTGATATGAAGGAGGACTCCATCCCTACATGCTGTGTGATTCAACTGATTCCCAGACACAGCAGGTAGTCCTAGGAAGTAGGCAGGGTTATCCCCTTGCACTCATGCTGGCCTTGTGTCCCAGCATAGCTGGTCACTCAGGTTTGCCTGGCGCCTGAGATCCTGAACCCCGTGAAAACGAGCATCCGGAATAGCCAGGCAGCTGTCCCAGGCCAGCCTCAGCCGGTCTGCTTGTGCTGTTTTCGTTTCTCTGTCAGCAGGAAGCTGGACTCTGACTACATGGGTTTGTTTCCTGTTATGGTGAGAGGCAAGGGTTCCTCTCTTTGCTTGGCACTCACACTCCCTTGGTCCAGGAACTCCTCCTCTTCCACACCCTGCCCCCCTTCTCATTCCAACCAATCTTGTCAACACTACAAACCACTAAACAAGTTCGTGAAATAGGTACACATTGCAAGCCCTCACTCCTTGTAAGCCCTTTGAGTACACAATTTCCTTATTTAAACTTCAAATGCCAGTGGTAAGGCAACCCCAAGACAGAAGTTCCCTCCCTGCCCACCCCCATGTCTCCCCACAATGTAGCTCCAGTACTAGGCATCCAGGTCTAAAGGCATTCTTGGTCAGGAGGAATTGCAGTAGAAGTCCCATCTGGATCTTTTGAGGTCATGTGATGATGGCCAAGTCCTGGGGGATGAGCTAGATCTGGTGGGAGGAAGTCCAAGGTTGGCGTATGGTGTTCTCCCAAGATGCCACTTGGGAGGCCAGCAGGTCAGTGTGTGTGTGTGTATTGGGGGGGGGGGACCCAAGAATCACACAAATTTTAAAACAGACACATTCAAGAGACTCAGTCTATAAGTTTCTGAGCTATGACTTAAGGACATGGATCCTCACCCTGCTGAGACATTACTTTGCAGGTTCGGCACAATGTCATGCACACTGGTAAATATGCCCGCATGTGCACACAACTTCCGTGTGTCCATCTCCCCTCTTGTTGCTTCTCCTTGTCTTGCTCTAAACCACTATCTTCATGTTTCATCACCTCTGTTTTATCTTTGTGGCTTCTTTCCTCTCCTGCTCACACAGGACCCTCAGCCATGAACACGGTGATATTTCTCTCTCATACGTATACAAGTGTGTATGTGTATTTGTACACATGAGACTCATTCAGTGGGCATAGCACAGACTGAAATGGGATGTTGGACATCTTATCCATCAACACATGAATGTACCTCACCAATCACCCCAGATGTAGAGTTCCCTTTAATTCATTTCATCTACACAGGGTGGTATCTTGGCAAGGATGCTGGCCAGGGAGTCCTGACCTTTGGGCCTCAGCCAGCACCTGCTCATGAACTATCAAAAGGCCAGTAAACAGTTCCCCTTCTGCTCTAATTTTATGCTAAGGAAGGAGTTGGTGAGACAGTATATATTCCATAAAAAGCAAAAAAGAAACACACCGATGTTATTAGAAAGTAAGGGAAGGCCCTTAGAACCCCTTGATGAATGCAAATGATCCCAACCCCACCCTGCACCCCCACTTCTGGTTATACTGTCCCCGTGGTTTATTGATGGATTTACACCATCATTATCTTCTTTGGAGAGGTTTGGACTGTATATAACTGAGGTTGCATTCGGTGTCTTAGTCCCTAGGATGTGCTTGTTTGCTGGCCTGTCTTCCTTTCTCTATGCACACGTGATGGGGGCTCAGACACTGTGCCAGGAAAAGACATCTTTTAAGCTACACTCTTTGCTTTGCCTCTCCAGTGTCCTTTAATTTTGTAAGGCTGAAGGGAATGATCACACATCCACACACTGGCAACTGCTCTCATTTCGTTAACAAAGTTAGAGAAGGAAGAGACAACCAAGGGCACTTTCCTCATTCTATCTGTCCATTTAGGTCCTTCTCCCTAGTGAGTCTGGCCCCCTATGCTGTCCACAGACACACATCGGCATCCCTGAGAGCAAAGAAAACCAGTATCGTTCTCCGTGTCATTACTATGTCTCTGTCAGTGTTCCAAAATATAATGGGATCTGTTCTCCTGATTTATCCTGCATGCAGGCGACATTACCCAGACACACAGGCCGGAGGAGCAAGAGAGGAAGATACACGGCAACATGAGTGGAGCTAATAAAATTTATCCCCACTAACAAGGGAATGACCTACCCCATAATTCAGCCTGGTGAGCAGGGCCACTGCTTCCCTGTACCCGCCAGGAAACACACAAACTTAATCATCGTGGCAATCCTCACCTCAATTATAGTTCGAATGGTGGCTGTGGCTGCCTGCCTTAAACTCTGGGAGGGGGAGCAAGAGCTGGGATGGATGGGTGGTTTTGTATGGGATTTATCTGCCCCTGACAGGCAGCTGCTAGGGGCGGGTAAAGCTAAGGTCTAGAAGGGGATGGAAGCTTCCTGGTGGAGTTTGGCTGGTACTGCCCACAAGGCTGAGAAACTTCTCTGGGAGTCCCCAGGGGTCCGGTCGTTGGGGGGGGGGGGAGAGGCCACTAGATTTGCTCCCAGCCTAGTTGCCACCTGCAGAGATCTGACTCTCTTGCCAAGCTGGTTCATAGCTGTGGCCTGTGCAGACCTCCATTGTGCCATTCCCTGGCTACTTATTAGAGGGAGGAACTTGGGGTCCTCAGCAGCTGGGCTAATGAGGAGAAGGTCATGGGTCCAGCCCCCAGGTTCCTGACTGAGCTGCTCTCTGGTGGTGCTGCTCAGCAACCCTTTGGAGGGGACATGGCAAACACTTGATGTTGGCTATGGCCTGGCTTGCAGAAAGCATGTCAGGGTTACTGCCCCTCTCTTGGGAATATATTAGAAATTAGTAGTCATGCTACCCTATTAGAAGACTAGCTTGTTATCATGACTATCAAAAGACTCCTCGGATGCCCGATGACATTGGGCCACAGTTTGGTACCCAAAGATACCGAGGTTTCAACATTAGTATAAAAAGAAACCTTTGCTTTCTTTGGTTGCCTTGGTTTGTGGCTTCCATTGCTCCATAGGTACAGAAGTAGAATAATTAAGCTTTGGAAGCTGCCCCTACTCCCCACGGAGCTTCTGGGACACAATTGGCCTTCTTCTGCCCTGATATTTAGCCCCTCCCATCCTTTATGAGATTCCTGAAAGCAGGGCTCTTGATTCTTGGGAACCTTGGCTACAATTTGTTGGGTTGTTTTTCCAGCCCCCAGACACTTTGCACTGAATCCTTTCAATAACATATTTGTCTAACTAGGTTACTGTGGCTGTGTCTTGCTGCCTCTCCCTCCATTCCTCTGTACACATTCATTTTCCCTACAGTTCCATTAAAAAAGGACACAATAAAGAATCACTCTGAGATGATGCATTAGTAACTAAGTGGATGACTACAGTCTCCCCTTTCTGTTTCTGCTCTCTGTGTTCACAGCCTGGGTTCAGGGGCAGCCTTCACCTCTAACCGTACTTCTCTGGCTTCCTTCTGAGAGTCCAATGCAGTAGGAGACACAATAGAGCTTTCAGAGAGGGTTAGGAATTATGAAGGAGAAAGCAAAGGTTATGCAGATCAGTAAAGCCATCAAAGGGTTGGAGGTGTGTGTGTGTGTGTGTGTGTGTGTGTGTGTTATATCTTTGTTAGAGAAATGATCACTTAAACACATTTTACAGAATAACAAACAGCCTTCTCAACAAGGCTAAGCCTAAGCCTACCATAGTCTCCTAGAGTTCTTTCTAGGCTCCTGAGAACCCGTGGGAGCCCTCTCTGTTTACCCCTGAGGAGACAGAGTAGAGCACACACAGCCTCATCTCTAGGGGCCCATGCATGCAGTGCTCCAGGCCCTGGTGTATTTATGAGCACCTGAGGGGTCAGCAGCCATATTTGAGATATGGTTCCTAATAAGTGGGTGATCATTATCACCCTGTACTGCCGAGCTCCACAATCGGAGTCTGTATTTAGACATGAGCTATTACAGCTTATCTGATCAATACCTCCTTTAAAAAGAAATCCCACATGCGTAATTCACTGGTGCTGGGTTTCTAGCAGAGGCCTGCTATGGGCAGCTCCTGCTGTGTGTGTGTGTGTGTGTGTGTGTGTGTGAGAGAGAGAGAGAGAGAGAGAGAGAGAGAGAGAGAGAGAGAGAGAGAGAGAGAGCCCTCCCTTGTGTAGGTGTAATTAATGCAGAGGTTTATGGCTTGTGAGGATTCAGAGTTCCAAAGGTCTTCCATCCTAAGCATCCTAGGCAGCGGCTTACAGATCTCCCTCCTTTCCCTCCTGTCCTGTATGTCTTTATAAAGCTTCCACTTCCACCACTTCCACATTCTTTGGCAAATGTGGGCACAAGAGAGGAAGAACTCAAATTTGATCAATGGCCAGGGACTGTCTCAGCAGTGTTTGTTTGTTTGTGTCCAGGTTCTGGAAGTGGCAGACAGCAGAAGTCCTTCTTCAATGGTGAGCCTTGCTGTCCCTGAGACTGAAAGATGCCCACTCTAAGGCTGTGGCCTAGCAACACAATAGATGTGAGGGTTTTGGTTGTTGCTGTTATTTGTTTGTTTGTTTTGTTTTTCTAGACTAGAAATATGACTTGCAGTTTTCCCTGTAGCTTAATAGGTTACTAGGGCAGCCATAACCAAGTCTTGATTTTGTTTCTTGTAAAATGGGTTGGTTTAGCCTGGTAATCTTACTTTCTTCTCTGGTGTAGTACAAAAGAATGGCAGTATACTGTGTTCTACACCAAAAATAACAACAACAACAATAACGACAACAACAACAACAACAGCAATAGCAAAACACCATCAAGTGGAGACCAAGTCACCTCTGCATAGAGTCTCTGACTGTTTCTCCTGCATCTGGTGGCCCGGCCCTTCATTTTCTCCAGGGACACCTGAAATAAGATACATACTGCTTGTCTAAACACAGCCTAGGTCTGTTTCCAACACTAGAGGAGGACAACTTGGGGAACATCAACTGAGACTCTTGCATCTCTATATTCCTGGGACTTTCTTTAATGCTTGGTCTTTTATAAATATCTTGACACAACTTAGTAAGTGAAGATCTGTCAGTAGCCAGAAGCCTCCCCTTTTCTCTCACTCAAAATGAGGAGTTCCTCTAGGCTAAGGGACCCCAGTGCAGGCTTAGATGGACCCACAGGAAGAATTCGGGCAGCTTTCCTCCGTTATCTAATGGACAGGGGTGGTATCCCAGGGAAGGAGGGTGCTGTGGAGGTGCTCAGAACTTCACATGAGGTAAGGCAACACTTCTGGCCCCAGGAAGGGCAGAAGGGCTGGTTTGCTGCTTGTATAAGGTCTCTTCTGTTTGCTGCCTTCAGAAAGCAAGTGTAGAACCAGGTCTGGCCTTTCATTTTTCTCCCTGGGATCCAGAGCAGCCTGGCAGGTATGTCCATGGTCAGAGTAGCCGGCTGCATTCATCCATCACACTGGCTCACCTGACCTGCGCGAGTTTCTAGGCCAATGTGGGCTGTTTGTAAGCAGTGGCTGCCTGGGGTTAGAGGGGAAGCCTGTGGCTATGGAAAAGACCATGTCCCAGAGCTCAGCTAATTGGCCCACAGGGGCATGGACCTTCTGACCCTTACCTCGTTAGCACTGCCTTTGGACCACTGAGCTTTGGCCTAGTTCTGACCTTTCTGTAATAAGGGTTCACTGGGGTTCTGATAAAGGTAGGGCAACTGTGGGCCAGGGAAAGTTTCTCTGTGTGGCAGGGAAGGGGCTGTGAGGAGTAGACCAGGGGCCTGCCAGGGGTTGGCAGCATCTGGATCAGGTGCCAATCCCCTTCTTGCCTCACGGTCTTCAAGAATGACTGGGTTGGCTGCCGGCATGATGGTTGGGTCCTTGAGAGCTGATCTCTATACCTGAGGCTGGAAGGTGATTCTAAGGCAGTGGCTCTCAACCTTCCTAATACTGTGACCCTTTAATACAGTGTCTCATGTTGTGGTGATCTCCAACCATAAAATTATTTTTGTTGCTACTTCATAACTGTAATTTTGCTGCTGTTATGAATCCTAATGTAAATATCTGCTATACATATGGTTTTAAGTAACCCCTGTGAAAGGGTTGTTTGACCCCCACCCCAAAGGGGTCATGACCCATGTGTTGAGAACTGCTATTCTTAGGGGCTGAGGGAGAACCCCCACAGTTCCCCAGGTCTGCCTCCTCTACCAGCTCTTCAGTCTGGACTCCTCAAGTGGCTGCCTTGTGGTTCTGTCCCAGAGCCAGGGGACATTGACAGAAGAAGGAAGCTGGCAGAGTTTTCAGTCCCCTCTCAGTGGTGATGATAGAGCTTTTCAGAGTGCCAGTCTCTGCAGAGTGAGAGCAATTTCCCTGTAATTGGTAAAGTAACCGTAACTGCTCTGTCATTTGTATGTAGCGACACGTAATTGCACGGTAACCTTTGCTGCTGTGTGTGAGGGGAGCGTGGTAGGCTATTAGATTGTAATTTGGAGTGTCAGCTATGGCTTCCCATGCCACCTTACCATGGCTGCTGGTGCTCTGCAGGCCACTGGGTAGCTGTTGGGGGAGGGGGGCTTTGGCATTTAGGTTCACCATGGGTGGGGTGCTGCAATGTAATGACCTCTGTGAGATATCCCCAGGGTGCGGATTCCTTTTCTCCCCTTAGTGGGGATAAAGACCATTCTTCTATCTTTGAAAACACAGAAACACTAAGAAGGGAGTGAAGATGTGGTCGCCTTGGCCTTGCTCAGGCTTTTAGAGGACTGGGTTTGATTGAGACACAAGGTTTTGCTTTATGAAGAAATTGTTCCATCTTCTGGATCCAAGAGACCCTTCCTTTGCTTCTTCATTTAGCCTGCTGGGTCTAGTTTCTTACCCGAAAGCCATTTCTAGTCCCTTAGTCTGTGCAGCATTCCTGAGGTAGAAACCACACATCTCCTTAGCACTGCTGAGAAGATTCACCAAAGTTAGCCAGTTTGTCTTCAGCTGACAAGTAAGAGCGAGAGCTCTCACTCTTGTAGCATTTGCTGGGTGGCAGACTGAGTTCTGCATGGGTTAGATGACTGAGTGGTGGACTGTGTTTTGCATGGGTTAGGTGACAGAGTGGCAGACTGTGTTCTTCATGGGTTAGAGGACTGACTGAGTGGTGGACTGTGTTCTGCATGGGGTAGATGACTCAGGGGTGGGCTGTGTTCTGCACGGGGTAGATGATTCAGTCTTCATCAGCACTATGGAATATGTACTATTATCACAACTGCTATGTTATAAATGATGCATCTTAGTTAAATGATTTGCCCATGGCTACAAAGTTCAGATAGGCCAACCTAGTTCTAAATTGTTAACTACTGGGAAACCAAAGCTTTTACTTGGTCATCTATCTACCTGTTTGCCATTCTGCTGTCCAGCCACCAATCTGTTTACCTCATGTGTCTTACTCTGGCATGAAGCAAGCGTGAAGCTGAGAGTACAAAAATGCATAAAGCATTATCCCTGTCCTCAGGCTCAGAGTTGCTGTGATACAATGAGTCATTCTTCTTAACTTACAGCCTACATATTAAAAAAATTTAAATAAAACCTATTATAAAAATTAATTGCAAATAAATAAAAAGTAACAACAAACACCAGAACTAGCCAGAGGCAAAGTCTATACAACTTAACGAACTCATATCCTATTAGAGTTAGTATTCAGGATGGAAGCTGGGAAGAGTACATTAAATTTCTCACTTTCAGTATCAGATAGATTTTATGCACTTATCTACCACCAAAACCAAAGATCCAGGATGGAATTAGAACTATAATAACAACTGACTTTATATTCTTTTTCTTAAATTGTCTCATTCATGAGACATTCATCTCAGTCATTTCTCATCTTCTAACACTTAGTTTTTCTTATTTTCTAGCCTTCATGTTATATGGTATCCATGTGTATATTTGTTTATATCTATACAGGCATTATTGGCTGGATTCTATGCTGTTAGCTGCTGGAAAATCAAAGCATTTTTTTTGTCATCCACCCACCCATCTGTCTGTCTATCCTTCCATCCATCTACCCATCTGTTTACTATATATGCCTTATCTATTATGAACAAGGCACTAAGCTAAGGGTCTAAAGATGCTTACACCATGTTCCCTGGCCTCACTCTCAGCATCCCCAGAATGCACTGAGTCACTCATCTTAATTTATATCCCATGCATTCTATGAGGATTTTGGGGGACAGTAGAAAGAAAATAATTGTCCCTTTGGTCTTGAGATAGAAGACACAGGCTGTCTGTGTGTCTCTGGTCTGCCAGCATCGTTCCCAAGCAGCACCCACATTTATTCCCTTGTGATGGACCTTTTGATCTTCCTCTGTAAGAATGGCGCTCATTGGCTGGCCAGCCTAGCTGAATTGACCTACTAAGACCTTTATCTAGATATAAGGTGAAAAAGTGATTGAGGAAGTTACCTGATATTGACTATCGACCCCTGGCTTCTACATGCTGTTTAGTCCTATGTGCACATGTATCATGTGCATGCAAACACACACACACACACACATGCACACGCACACGCACACGCACACGCACACGCACACACACACACACACAATGGGGTTTCTGAAGAAGATATATCATGCTGGCTTGCAGCTGTAACATGCTATGGGCATTTTTGGAGTGACCAGAGGGAGAGGCCAAGCCTGGGCCTGCAGGCACAGCTAGACTCCTGATTACAGCCTAGTCCTGGCCCCAGGGACTGTGGCTCTAATAATACTATTAATGGTGCCCTGGGGAAGATCCAGCTAGGGTCAAAGCAAATACTCTGACCCTCATCATGCAGGAACTCAGGAATGCACACTGTTCTCACCTGCCCAAGACGTTGCCAATCAGTCGGGAGCCCGGCATCTGCACTGTATGAGAAGATGGAGGTCTTAGGACAGGGAGAATCTTCCAGATCCTTTCCTTGTGCCACAATTATTCCAAAGCTGCAGCTCAGGAACCTGCAGGGGCTTCTGTTCCCCACAGCCATCATGGCTCCAGGCTGAATCTTTACTCACAATTCCACAGAAGATAGCTTCCTTCACCAAAGAGCTTCCAGGTCAGAGGCTGCCTTTTTCTTTTTAAATGTTTTTTTATTAGATATTCTCTCCATTTACATTTCAAATGCTATCCCAAAGGTCCCCTATACCCTCTCCCCGCCCTGCTCCCCTCCCCACCCACTCCCACTTCTTGGCCCTGGCGTTCCCAGTACTGGGGCATATAAAGTTTTCTAGCCCAAGGGGCCTCTCTTCCCAATGATGGTCGAGTAGGCCATCTTCTGCTACATATGCAGCTAGAGACACGAGCTCTGGGGGTACTGGTTAGTTCATATTGTTGTTCCATCTATAGGGTTGCAGACCCCTTCAGCTCCTTGGATACTTTCTCTAGCTCCTCTATTGGGGCCCCTGTGTTCCATCCTATAGATGACTGTGAGCATCCATTTCTGTATTTGCCAGGCACTGGCAAAGCCTCACAGGAGACAGCTATAACAGGGTCCCTTCAGCGAAATCTTGCTGGCGTATGCAATAGTGTCTAAGTTTGGTGGCTGATTATGGGATGGACCCCCGGGTGGGGCAGTCTCTGGATGGTCCATCCTTTCATCTTAGCTCCAAACTTTGTTTCTGCAACTCCTTCCATGGATATTTTATTCCCTATTCTAGGGAGGAATGAAGTATCCACGCATTGGACTTCCTTCTTGATTTTCTTGTGTTTTGTGAATTGTATCTTGGGTGTTTTAGGTTTCTGGGCTAATATCCACTTATCAGTGAGTGTATATCAAGTAACTTCTTTTGTGATTGGGTTACCTCACTCAGGATGATATCCTCCAGATACATCCATTTGCTCAAGAATTTCATAAATTCATTGTTTTTAATAGTTGAGTAGTACTCCATTGTGTAAATGTAACACATTTTCTGTATCCATTCCTCTGTTGAGGGACATCTGGGTTCTTTCCAGCTTCTGGCTATTATAAATAAGGCTGCTATGAACATAGTGGAGCATGTGCCCTTATTACCAGTTGCAACATCTTCTGGGCATATGCCCAGGAGAGGTATTGCTGGATCTACCAGTAGTACTATGTCCAGTTTTCTGAGGAACCGCCAGACTGATTCCAGAGTGGTTGTACCAGCTTAAAGTCCCACCAGCAATAGAGGAGTATTCCTCTTTCTCCACATCCTTGCCAGCATCTGCTGTCATCTGAATTTTTGATCCTAGCCATTCTGACTGGTGTGAGGTGGAATCTCAGGATTGTTTTCATTTGCATTTCCCTGATGATTAAGGATGTTAAACATTTTTTCAAGTACTTCTCAGCCCTTCAGTATTCCTCAGTTGAGAATTCTTTGTTTAGCTCTGTACCCCATTTTTAAATGGGGTTATTTGAATTTCTGGAGTTCAGCTTCTTGAGCTCTTTGTATATATTGAATATTAGTCCCCTATCAGATTTAGGATTGGTAAAAATTCTTTCCTAATCTGTTGGTGGCCTTTTTTGTCTTATTGACAGTATCTTTTGCCCTACAGAATCTTTGCAATGTTATGAGGTCCCATTTGTCGATTCTTGATCTTACAGCACAGGCCATTGCTGTTCTGTTTAGGAATTCTTTCCCCTGTGCCCATATCTTCAAGGGTTTTCCCTACTTTCTCCTCTATAAATTTCAGTGTCTCTGGTTTTATGTGGAGTTCTTTGATCCAATTAGACTCGAGCTTTGTACAAGGAGATAAGAATGGATCAATTCGCATTCTTCTACATGATAACCGCCAGTTGTGCCAGCACCATTTGTTGAAAATGCTGTCTTTTTTTCCACTGGATGGTTTTAGCTCCCTTGTCAAAAATCAAGCGACCATAGCTGTGTGGGTTCATTTCTGGGTCTTCAATTCTATTCCATTGGTCTACTTGTCTGTTGCTATACCAGTACCATGCAGTGTTTTTTTTTTTTTTTTTTTTTGTTATTTTTTAATCATAATTGCTCTGTAGTACAGCTTGAGGTCAGGCATGGTGATTCCCCCAGAGGTTCTTTTATTGTTGAGAAGAGTTTTTGCTATCCTAGGTTTTTGTTATTCCAGATGAATTTACAAATTGCCCTTTCTAACTCAGTGAAGAATTGAGTTGGAATTTTGATGGGGATTGCATTGAATCTGAAGATTGCTTTCTGCAGGATGGCCATTTTTACTATAATAATCCTGCCAATCCATGAGGAGATCTTTCCATCTTCTGAGATCTTCTTCAATTTCTTTCTTCAGAGACTTGAAGTTCTCGTCATACAGATCTTTCACTTTCTTAGTTAGAGTCACACCAAGGTATTTTATATTATTCGTGACTATTGTGAAGGGTGTTGTTTCCCTAATTTCTTTCTCATCCTGTTTATCCTTGGTGTAGAGAAAGGCCACTGATTTGTGTGAGTTAATTTTATATCCAGCTACTGCGCTGAAGCTGTTTATCAGGTTTAAGAGTTCTCAGGTGGAATTTTTAGGGTCACTTATATATACTATCATATCATCTGCAAATAGTGATATTTTAACTTCTTCCTTTCCAATTTGTATCCCCTTGATCTCCTTTTGTTGTCGAATTGCTCTGGCTAGGACTTCAAGTACTATATTGAATAGGTAGGGAGAAAATGGGCACAGGTTGCCTTTTCATCGTCTCATTCGGTTCTTACGTTGGCCCTGTCTTGCTGTTTGACAGCCGAGAAAGGTGAACCTCAGAGGACAGTAGGAATAAGTTATACCTCAGAAACAGCCTAGTGGCTAGGCAAAGCCTGTCCTTTGACATTTTCTCAGTATGTCACCGTGAAAGCATCCCCTCCCTGGTGCTCCAGCTTTGAGGAATCTAAGAGAGGTCACGCCTCAGGACTGCTGGACAACCCCAGCAACCAGCTTGGTTAAAGGCCTGGATCACACCCTCATCACCTGGGGTCTCATCCAGGGGAAATAGCTCAACCTTGGGGAAGCCAGCCGTGGAGGGTGTAATTTTCCATTATGTTACCCATGAGCCCCGCAGCTGCATCTCCAGTCTCCTTTGAGCTGAAAGACAACACTAAGGCACTGAATGTGGATGCTGAGTGTCACAGGTACAGGTGAGGAGACAGAATCCTGCCTCCTGACAGGACCTGGCAGGGAGTCTTGTGATCCAAGATGAGCAGAATCCCCAGCTCAGACAGCCAGGCTGGTTTACCCCAGCTTCCTTCTGGTAAAAACATTTCCCACCTGGATGCCTTGCTGTGAATCGCTGCAGAGGAAGAGAATCACAAGACAGGGCACTTTCTGCCTCTGACTTCATGATGCAGTTGCCTGACTGTTTTTGTAGGTGGTTGTTGATTTGTTTGTGTTTCGCCCAGCTAAGGGGACAACTGTTTGATAATCCTGGCCACTCCAGTGCTCTTGTAGATGAAAGTGGAGAAAGCCCAGAGTTCTCCTTGCTCCAGGTTAATTAGGGGTGTGTGGATGATGGCAGCAGAGCTCCCTCTTTCCCTGTCTCAGGTTCCCTTGTGCCAATTAGATGATCATTCAGCTTCAGCTACTTGGAAGATGGGTCAAAACAGGCAGAACACAAAGTTTGCTGATAGCAGAGATCTTTGTAGCCTAACTTACGCTCAGAACATTAGGGGCGCAGATTCTTTGTGAACTGGAGTCAGCAATGTTTAAGGACTACGAGGCTTCTAGGCACCCCAGGCTGCCCTGGAAACACCTGGCAGGTTGCCATAGTTACATCTAACAAGGACTAGGCATGATATTCCCTTAAGCTGGATCTTTCTTCCTCCTGTCTATCCATCTTTTACCAACCACCTGTCTCCTTTTTCTCATTTTCTCATGATAGGCAGGAAGATGCAGGTGGGATACAATCTTGAAGTTTTTGTCATAAATATCGATGTCATGCTTTCTTCTTCTTGTTGTTTGTTTTGTTTTGTTTTTAATAAGGGAAGAGGAGAGTTTTGTTGCATCTGAGCTGTTGGGCCATGTAGCAGAGACTGGAGGTGACCAAAGGCACGGACATTTGTTCTCCATGTGGAAGAAGGGGAGACACTAGGGAACTTTTGGTGTTCAGTATATTCTCTCTCTATGATGCCTATTGCCACGCCCCCTCAGGAAGGGAATGAGAGAGCCCTAGGCCCTGGAGAGCTGAGTTGGCCACTTTCGCAGGGTTGTGTTGGCAGGAGCCTGCCTGCTGTTCCCCAGATGCCTCTTGCTTTGGCTGGCTTTAAGCCTTTAAAATAGCAACACCTTGTATTTTATTTCAGTCCCTTCTCTGGAAGGTCCAAAGACGTTTACAGGCCCAAGCGTGATAGGTTTTATGGTAGCCCATCAAAAGGCAGGGACTGTGTCCTTCATCTTTATAGTTTGAAAAATAAAAAAGCACAGGAAGACAGAGTAAGTCTTTGGAGGCCACACAGTGCTTCCAGGAAAGGAGAAGAAAGCCAGTTAAGTTCCCAGCACCTTCGAGAAGCCCGAGCTAACCGAGAGGTGCTGGAGAGGAGTGTGAGAGCGCTCACTAGCCACTGTAGAGGTCTTTACCCTCCAGGACACGGCAGAATCCAAAGGGGGAATCCATGGTTGGGTGGGGTCACCTATGTTGGAAATAACCGGAAGCCTGGTATGAGAAGAGTAAAGGTTGAGTGGAAAGATGGAAAAACTGGCCCAGGAGTTCTTCCTCTTGACCTTTGACCCCTAAAGGCTGTATATCCTGGAATTGGAGATGAGTTGGGTCATTGGCGTCTCAGGCTGTTGAAGAGCTCAGAGGTGTAAGTTGGTTTGAGAATGATGTTTGGGAAAACTTGAGACCAGGTGCCTTCCTTAAGGACTCGTCTATGACTGAGTATTAGGCTGTTTCCCAGGAGTTTATCCAAGGGGTTCGTTTATGTGAAACATGTTGGGGAGCTTGGTCCACACATCATGTTGTGGGAAAGGCTACCACAGGCATGCCAACTCTCTAGCTGCCCCTCTTTACTGTGCTCTGGGAGACAGGAAAACTGACAGCAACAGCATGAGCAGGTTCAAACCTTTGAAACCTCCTTCTTTGCTGATCATCTGGCCATGTCTCGCTGATCCTGCTGGCCACACTTTAAGTGTCCAGATGCCATTCTATCCCTTTGAGCTCTCATTCGCACATCGGCTCCAATGCCAGTGTGTAGACACAGTCTCGGAGGTCACTTCTCCCTGACACCAGACCCCAGGTGTTTGGGGCCCCTGAAGGGCGCTAACTCAGACCTTTTCCATGTGGCAGTGAAGATGGACAGTCAAACCCATCAGGATGGCATTCAGCAGGGTCGGAGGAGATGCTCTGATGCAAGGTGAGAGGCACCTCCAAGGACCTGTGCTGCTGCTATGGCCTTGCAGCTGTCTACTTGGAGGAATTTAGACCTTCTCTACAGCTGAGCTTCTCATGCAAGACAGAAGAAAACAAAAAATTAAAACCCGAAGGAATCAGAATCAATAGTCCATTGCTAAGGAGTCTTCTGGCTCTGGACTTCTCTGGCTTCACACTGGTGCAGTTTCCCACGTTGTTCTTTTCTAACTTTTCTCTCATTTACTTTTCAGCTCCTTACTATTGATGACAACTTCTGTGGCCTGGATATGAATGCTCCTCTGGGAGTTTCCGAAATGGTGCGTGGCATTCCAGTCTTCACAGAAGACAGGGACCGCATGACTTCTGTCATCGCCTATGTCTACAAGAACCACTCACTGGCCTTCGTGGGCACCAAAAGTGGCAAGCTGAAGAAGGTAGGAGTGAGATGCCACTGTTTTAGTTATTGTGGAGACAGTCAGTCCCCCACGGTATTTCACTGTCATGGGCCTGGCTCGAGCTGAGGAGATACGCTGTTGTGGAGGTGATGACAGTTGCATGTCCTTTCTCTGCCTTCAGTTGTAGGCTGTTGTGCGAATCAGGCTGCATGAGTGGATTGATTTACCCTTCCCTAGAGCTGGCATGCACGTGAGAATTGTTAGCCCAGCCATGCTAGGTGGATCCAAATGGTGTAGTCTATTCTACTTGGCCTTGTGCCCTTAGGCAAGGGCTCTATTAAGTCGAGGTGGCTGGAGAAGGTGGACTGGGGGAGGGCTGTGCCTGTTCCTCTTGTTCCAGCCCTTATGGGCCGGTGCATCCATCTGGAATTCATTCAGGGAACAGATGGAGCAATGTGCAGACCTGCTTGGGAGCTGCTAATGGGGCTAAGAGCCAGCCTGTGAGAGAGGGACACCATTGCTGAAGTAGAAGCAAAGAAGTGGCTTATGGATGGATGAAATCAGATGGTCTGGAGAACTTGGCGTGTGACCCTTGTCCTGGCATAGTGGGCAAGCTTGGCTCACTGGCAGTGTCAGGTGTGTTTGCCCATTCAGAAATGTTCTCAGCCATGGGTTCTCAGGGGGATTGGAAGTGGCTCTATTGTGTTTATCTCTGATGGGGTTAAGCGTCTTTCTAGCTCTGGAAGCCGGAGTCCTGCCTGCTTTCTGTTGGCTGGTTATTTGTTGCTCTTTACCTTGTCTTATTTAGTTTCCCTTGGCAATTTCCAAACACTATGTGTTTCAGACTAAGGGAAATGATGAAGACCGGACCTTGATCCCTCCTTTCCCTTTGATATGTCTTGGCATTAATGCGGAATGATCATAAGTGAGAACATATTCTATGTTAAGTCCAGAAGGCTGTGTCTATCCTACCATCTTATTATGTAAGATCACAGCAATCACTTCCTTCCTTGATATCCATGCATAGGTTGCAGTGTGGAGGAAGTGTGAGACAGGATCAGGAGAGAGTGGTGGGTGTCTAGAATAATTACTGAGTATCTGGACAAGAGAAAGAATCTGCTGGTAGAGTGCCATGGTACCCAGAAGAAAGCACACATGGACTGTGTGTGTGCTTAACCTCACACTCCATTTCCATGTCCTGTCAGTGGTGCCACATCTGAAAGAATTTACCCATTATCTGCACATCATCAAGAAGTACATGTCCTGTCTCCCTGCCCTTTTCACCACTGTGCCTCCTTGGGATTTCTATCCATGTACTGAACTGAGTTCTGTAGAAGCCCAGAGAATGTGCAGCAATGTATTGGTCCTCAAACAGCTCCAGTGTCTAATTGCTGCCACTTGTCTGCTTCTTCCTCTCAGGCTCCCTCCTGACCCATGTCAATCACTCTGTCAATAAGGGAGATGTGGCTAGCTTTTGGTTCTTTCAGACTGAGCCTTCAGGTTTTGACTGAGCTAGGAATTCAGACCTCCAAACTTGTTAAGTTCAGTGAATCCAGCGGGCCTGGGTATAACCAGGAAGAGAAGTCTATGACTTGTCCCGCAGTCAGAGACCCTGTGGGTGTCTCTGCTGGCTGGTGAGGACCCTGCTTTCACTATCGCTCACTTTGCAGGAAACGTACATTCTAAATCCCAGGGGCATGCTACTTCGTGGATCATCTGTGAGATGCTTGGCGTTACTGGGAGAAGGGGAAACCTTTGGGAGGTGGGACTGGTACAAGGCTTGACGTCATCAGGTCTTATCCTTGAATGGAATGACCCAGTCTCATCCCTTCTTGTTTTTTCTTTCTCTTTTGCTCCCTGACTCAAGTTGTAAAAATTTCCCCCATTACACACTGGTGCTATCATGTTGTATCAGCTTGCCAATGGCCCCAAATGATAAAGCCAAATTAGACTGGAACCTTCTAAATTTTGAGTACAAATCACCCTTTCTCTCTTAATAAGTTAATTGTCTTGGGTATTTTGGGAGAGTGATAAGACACTGTCCAAAACAACCACCATACACAATTCACACAACGGAGTGTCTATTGACTAGCTGCACTGGCTCCCACAGGGAGACTAAACACTGTTGAGGGTAAGTACACAAGCACTCTGTGTTGCTTTGACACTTTTTACTGGTGAGCTTCATCTTAGTACAGTGGAGAATCGACTTTCTTCATCACCCTAAAACATTGTTATCCATGGAATCTCAGACTAGCTTTCCAGACAGAGTAGCCCAAGAATGAGGAGTAATTTTATGTCATTTCTAGAGCTGTTTAGAGGATGTTGCCAGTGTCAGGAATGTGGAGAGTTCTTTGTGCATAATGGAGCAGTTATTCGGGAAAAGACACTTTTTTTTTTACCTTGGCTGCACTGTAAATCTGAAATGGTTTAGAACAGTGCAGAAGCCTGTCCCCCTGCCACTAAGGCTCAATGTCACAGAGCCCCATGAGGAACACAGCGGATGAGCAAATGCACAGAACCCACTCTTCTGGGGGCCATAGAGGGGCAGAGCCATGCATAGACAACAGTCAACACCTAATGGGAAACTTGGAACATTCTCAGCCACACGCAGGCTGGCATTTCCCATCTTCCCCTTGGATGCATTTGTGTAAGAACAGTCCAGCTTCAGCCACCTGGGATGTTAAATTTAATATCTACAGCAGTGGTGGGTCTGGTGAGGCATACTTATCTGAAAGCTAGGAGCAGGGGTGTCGCATGGGGGGAGGAACGAGCTGACTCTTCTGGGGGAGGGGGCGAGGGGGCTCACCATTCAGGCAGCCAAACTTTCTGCTCCACAGGTTCAGAATGGCAGCCACTTAATAGCTTTGCACAAGCCTGGCCCGTGCTTCTGCAGACTCAGCACAGTCAGCCCAGGGGACAGTCTGAGTTGGGAAAAGGAAGGTAGGGCTGCCATGCCTGTTGTTTGAAATAATAAAAAGTGAAAGTGGCCCGTTTGTTTATTTTCCTAGACAATAGAATTTCCCACCCCCAGTAGCTCAAGGTCACCACGCCCCCTTCTCTGCAAGAACTCTGATTTGCTTTTCCCAGAGGTTATCAGACCCACTGCCACCTTTCTGGGCAGAGACCCAGCCATAGCCGGCTGGAGGCTGCAGCTGAACTTTGCAGCAAGTTTTGTGAGCCACCGAGCCTGGGGTGTAGGAATAATGACAATCATACAGCAGCCATAATTATGGAGTTGGCGTCTTCCAGCCCTATAATAATCTCCGGAGTGTACAAGGGCCTTTCAGAGTTCTTTGCAGTATGACAGGGGACTCGAAGTGGGCAAGGTGGGCGGGAAGGGCTTGGACGGTTGCTGAGAGTAAGGGAAGTTGGCTGTGGGCTTTAGGGACCTGGGAGCTAGACTCCAGCTATCCATAGGCTGCCCTCGAGATTACTGACTTTTCATTTTGTTTGAAAGGTATGAGTTCCAATTATTTGCAGCCTTTGATGACCATAATTTTGTTCCTTGAGTGCACATCACATGAGGCAAGGGGAAGGGAGGTGAGAAAAGTGCCAATTTGGTTGTCTTTGTGTTTTCTGGTGTGTGTGTGTGTGTGTGTGTGTGTGTGTGTGTGTGTTTGTGTGTGTGTGTGTGTGTGTGCATTTGGCAGACATTCCCATGGTGAACATAAAAGGCATGTTCTGTTAAGAAATCTGGCATATAAATGCTGAAATCATCAGGAGGTGCCCAGGAACTCAGAGGAACCCACAGCCTGTTAAAATTTCATCTGCAGGCGAAATCCACGAAGCAAACACCATCTTGACTTGCTTTAGGTTGTCTGCGTGAAGGCTGGGGTATCTAGATTAAAAATCTGTTTGCTTAAATATCTCTGCGGCAATCCTTTCTGACTCTTTCTCTCTTTGCACCAAGCGATCATATTTTATAGCTGCTGATCAGCAGTGAATTACTGCCTGACAACAGGAGGAGAGGCTGACGTTCATTGTGAACAACAACATCATAAACTTGTACTGGAGGTGTGAGTCTGTCTTTCCCAAGTGCTTTCTGCTGCTGCGTGTTATACTGATCTCAGCTAAGGGGTGGGGCACCCGCCAGTGTTGGTTAATCAGAGCCCTGGCTCTTTCTGCTATGTGTGTGTATCCAAGTTTTCCCCGGCTGTGATCAAATACCTGCAAGAAGCAACTTGAGGGAGGAAAGATTTCATTTGGCTCATGGTTCAGGGAATACAGTCCACTGTGATTGGAAGGCATGGCAGCTGGGCTGGCTCTGTCCATGGCAGCAGGTGACTGCTTTCTCACATCTCTGTGGAACGGGATACATAGGAAGAGGAACACTGAAGCCCAGAGGTTTTCTCTTCTTCCTTTGTATTCAGATGAGGACCCAGTGGGCACTCAGGATTAATACTAGCCTCCTCAGTTAATCCCCTGTGGGGACACAAAGGTGCATATCACTAACATCCTAGGCATTTCTTAATCCTATCAAGTTGACAGTTAAAATGAGCCATGTTGGAGCCTGCAGCAGGATGTGTGTTTGAGGAGTGCATGCTCCAAGGCAGCTAAGCTGCCCAGAATGGGAACTGAGTGTGTGTGTCCATGTGGAGTCAACATGAGTGTAAAACACGCAATGCAACCTTCATTGCACTATCCCACAGATTGACTTTGTTATCTTACCTTTCTGTCCTGTATCTGTCTTAAACGGATGAGCTTGCATCCCCTGGGTCTATGGGGGTGAGCCAGGCCCAGGTTGAGGTAGCTCATGGTGTCTCACACTAGGTGTGATTCAGAGCACAGCTTCTCATGATTGAGCAAGTCAGGATGGTGTTGGCTTTATGGATTTTGCTGCAGATGACTTTTTTTTTTCCGAACAGGCCACGGTTTCCTGAGTTCCTGGGTACCTCTTGATGGATTCAGAACATGCCTTTTATGTTCACTAATGGAAAGTTTGTGTGGGGGATGCACACAGACAGATGCGCGCGCGCACACACACACACACACACACACACACACAGAGAGAGAGAGAGAGAGAGAGAGAGAGAGAGGGAGAGAGAGAGAGAGAGATGTATCATCTTAGGCTCCAGCCCTGCTCTGCTACTCCCTAAATACATCTGGGAATTCTTTTCAAATTCTGGACTCTGGAAATTTCGGTCTACTTTAATTAAAAATAAATCCAGGGGTTGGCAAGTTGTCTCAGAGGGTAATGGTGCTTGCAACACAAGCCTGATGACCCGAGTTCGAACCCTAGGAACCCACATTAAGGAGGAGTGAACTAACTTCAGAGCATTGTCTTCAGACTGCCACACATGTACCATGACACATGCATGTAGACACACACAGATACACACATACACACGTACAAACACACACACATTATAATCAATAAAATGTAAAATGAACCCATGTCCTATAGAGTTGGGCAGGTGGGTAGAAGTGTCTGGAAATCTAGTTTAGGGCTGGGGCTTTGGGCGTTGACCAGGAGCAGAGCAGAAATGATCCCCTGCTGATTCAAGTTTGAGCATTCAGCTTGGTTGTGCTGTGCACTTCTCCAACTTGAACTGCTACTGTGAGTTTGCATAAGTTAGGAACAAACAGGAAGGGAAAAAGGGATCAGGCCTGAGCTACTTCCTGCGTGGAGACAAATCCTCCTGGTAACTGTGTCCACAGTTCTGTTTTGCAGGTCTTATCCTGTTGCTAGTGTTAAACCTTCGTGAGTTTTAACCTAACCTATATACTTTCTGTACAAGACCTGAGGTTGAAGTGGCTGCAGCCTAGGATCCTCCACTGGGTCCACCTAACTAGGAACAGAGGCCATTCTGTCACCAGCCTCTGAGCCCTTAGCATCCCAAGCCCGGCTCTTCAGGATAATTTCACCTTACTTTGACATGCCTGCTTCTGGGCATTCCTCCCACCTCATCTTGATCTTCTTTGGTATGTCTTAAGCTTTCTCTTCATGTTGTACCCAGTCAGTAAGGAGACTAGCCAAGCTGGGGGAGTGCCCTCTCTGACATATTTTATGTGCTTGATACCATGAAGTCCCAACCATCCTTTTGTTATGAATATTTCCCCATTGTTTTTCTTTTCTTACCTTCTCTTATTTTTTTTATGACTTTGCCCATGGGCCCATCTACTTTCTCCGAAGGGATCTCAAGTGGTCATTTGGAAGTGACCGGGACAAGCATAGCATGCCTTTACTGTGGTCTCTGCTACAGCCTCCTTCAAAGCAGCTTGACAGCCTTGTCTGGATTTTGACACCTTCTCTCCTGGCTTCCTGAAAAATCATACATTGGGATCCCCAGCAAACAGTGCCTCAGGGGCACCTGTCACTCTCTTCCCCAGGGGATCAGTGTTAGGGTTCATGATTGAAAGACGGTGTTAGAAATGAGTTTTGTCAATTCAGAATGTATTGGTACACATGCCACTTGTTTGAATTGTATGTGTGTCTACACATTGGTGTGGGAAGATCCTGACCATCCATTAAAATGAAAAGACATTGGAATCAAAGAAAGTGCCACTGAACCATCCCAATTCATAGCACACATTCAGACAACTGATACACAGATGTCAGGCACACCGGTGACACATGCAATTGAAGAAAAATATTATGCTTTACAACAATATATCATTAGAAGGGAAACTAGCAGCATACCAGGAGTCTGACCATGTAACCAAGACAACAAAGATGGGAGCAATACATGTGCAGAGAAAGAAGAGAGAGGGGGCAGAAGTAGAGAGAAGCAGGCCCTCACCTGCTGAGGTTTTTTACTATCAGACTCTCAATTGAAAGAGAATAGTACCTAGAGGTTCAATACAGTGGAGGGTCTCAGCAAGGATGGAACCAGGAAAGAGCTTCATCTCCAGAAACTGTTGTATTTACTGGACTGAGTTGTAACCCACCTGCTGTTGCTTTCGTGGGGGCTCTGCTTAGCATCTCCTTGTTCTCTGGATGCATCTTTAAATGTGACCACCAGGCTTGCTTCTTGGCTGTGTTATGGGGCTTCTTCCTGGGAGCTTTGGTTTATTGTCAAAACATCTACAATGACTTTTAAAGCACCTTCTCCCACATTAATCTCAAACTTTCTCCACCCTCCTTTTTTCAAAAAAAAATTATTAGATATTTTCTTTATTTACATTTCAAATGCTATCCCAAAAGTTCCCTGTACCCTCCCCCCACCCTGACCCCCTACCCACCCACTCCCACTTCTTGGCCCTGGCATTCCCCTGTACTGGGGCATATAAAGTTTGCAAGACCAAGGGGCCTCCCTTCCCAATGATGGCCGACTAGGCCATCTTCTGATACAAATGCAGCTAGAGACACAAGCTCTACGGGTACTGGTTAGTTCATATTGTTGTTCCACCTATAGGGTTGCAGACCCCTTCAGCTCCTTGGGTACTTTCTCTAGCTCCTCCATTGGGGGTCCTGTGTTCCATCCAATAGATGACTGTGAGCATCCACTTCTGTGGCTCAGCCATTAAAGACTAGGCTCACAACAGAAATATCAAACTTTCTATCCCAGTCCAGGTGACAGAAGCATATTTCTGGCCTATAGTTGTGTAGAAAGCTGTCCCCAAACCTAGAGTCTTAGAACAGTATTGGTTACCATACAGTTTACAAGGATCAGGAAGCTAGATAGAGCTTAGCTGAGTCCTCTGGGTTATGCCTACTCTCAGGCTAATCACTGCAGTCATCTCATGACTCAAGGCCTGAATGGCAGAGGATCCACTTCTGGGGCCATTCAGATCCTCACTGGAGTTGGAGATGTTGGCTCTATTGTGTGGACCTCTCCATGAAAGCTGTTTACACAGGAATGAAGCAGAACAGTGAGTGCTTCATTGGTTCTCCAGATTGAGAGGAGAGAAGAGGAAGGATGGGGGTGGGGAGAGAGAAGAGAGAGAGAGAGAGAGAGAGAGAGAGAGAGAGAGAGAGAGAGAGAGAGAGAGAGAGAGAGAGAGAGAGAGAAGATTACTATCCCTTTGGAATCTGACTCAGAAATGACATCTTAGGTTGTCAGAAGTCCACCACTTGGGCTCACATCCAGGAAGAGGGTTTTCTATTAAGCCACCGAGTACCAGGAGATAATGGGGATTCCCAAGGGTCACTGTGGAGGCCACTTACCACACTAACACTGAAGGCTCAGCCACGGAGGGGACTGGAACCAATACGTTGACTCTTCAAGTAAAATTTTAGTGAAAAATGGTGGCCCAGGCTCAGCTCTGTCTTCTGGATGCTGAAGCTCTGACGGTACACACATAGAGAGTCAGAGAATGAGTGGCAGGGGAAAAGGCAAGTGTGCCACACTTTCCTCACAGGGGAGGAGAGGAGGGCCTAAGCTCATGGGGCAGTTCACCTAGGGGAGGGCAGCACTTTGGGAGGGACTCAGCCAAGAACCAATCTTCGAATCAACAACTCTGTTGCTCATAAAGATTTCAACTACTTGACTAGGGCTTCTGGGTTCTAGTCAGGTGTGTGATTGGCTGACAAGAAAGAACATAGGATGGGCACCTTCTAAGGACCAAGCACCATCCATTTACCTGTTGCCCACATATTTATTATCTGACCCTCAGCATTTCCTTTTATGGATACAGAGTGTAGCCTCCTTCTTGGTCATGTTGAAGGGTCTAACTGTCCCTCCTGTGGTCATATGATTTTATCTAAAACTTGCCCCTTGTCTCGTTTACATGGAAAGACCCTGAGCTTTATCCAGAGTTGGCTCTGATCTGCTTTAATTCTTGGCTGTGGGATGAGTCTCACTCTAGGACCCTGAAGGAGGTAGCCTGAAGGAGGCTCTTGTACCTGGTCCATATGTGCATGTTTACCGGAGGCTTGCACTTTCTCTCTGTCCTGCTCTGGTTTAGGCATCTGTAATTGATTTTCCTGCCTCTAAATTCTTGCCTCTTTAATTCAACCTGTAGAGTATGGCAGATGTGTCTTCCTGAAGCAACCCATTCCTCTCATTCTCCATGTTAAAAACAACAAACTTCACCTCATCTACTGCCCCTGGCCTGAAGCCCTGCAAAAATGGCCAGACCCAATGAAAAAAAAATGTCCTGCCTGGTGCTTTAGTGTGTCTCGGCTGGACTCATGCTTTGAGTTCACAAGGGCCCTGGCTAAACGTCAGTATTGAGGAAGAGGCTCAGTCCTGAGATTCAGCTTCTTATGCAGGGGATGAGTGGCATTCACATCCCGTTTCCTCTCTCCTTCCACTATGACTTCCTATTTAGGAGCTACTGTGCCCTAGCTCAGACCTTCAGCAGGCTGTGGTCGGCTGCAAAAAGGCTGCAAAAGGCTGTGGGAGGCTGGGGTGGGGAGGCTGTGGGAGGCTGGCAGAGGCTGGAGGAAGCTCAGGGAGGAGGCTCTGGGATAGGCACAGTTTTAAACAGGCAGCAAGCTCTGCTTTTCCTCTTACCACTGACCTTTGGCCTGAGATGTACTCAACCCTTGCTTGGTCTTTGCTTTCTTAATAAAACTCCCCCTCAGCATTCCATGGGACACTACGCTATGTGTGGCTCTTGCTTGTTTTGCCTGTGGCAGGTCATCCAGGGTCTCTTGTCTTTCCTCCTTTGGAAGTTGGATGCTTCTACTTAGTTGTGGCAGTGATGCAAGGATCTGATGTGTGGTCCTGGCTCCGTGTGACTGCTGGTCATTGTGAGCATCTCTCCTCATTTAGACAACCAGCTTCCTTGTTCTTCCTAAAGGCCCCACCTGATCCCCAGCTTCTTAGTATTTCTCCACACCTTTCAGGCTTTCCCCACTTTCATCTTCTACGCCCCACCATTCTGTTGCATTGTTCTGTTGCATGGAAGTCTACACAAAGGCCTTATCTTCACCCATCTGTTGGGACTTAAGTGGGATTATCAAAGTCTGAGACAGCAGTGCATGCTCAAGGTCTTCACAGACTGTGTGCCTGGAGGGGACGATGCAAGTCGGTGGGAATGAAAGAGGCTTCATCTAAGAAATGCATTTGTACAATCTGTTTTAAATGATCTATCTATCCATCCATCCATCTAGTATCTGTCTGTCCATCCATCTATCTAGCTAGCTAGCTTATCTATTTTGAGGCAAGATCTCAAAATGACTCAAACTTACTATGTAGCTGAGGGTGGCCTTGAACTTCTGATCCTTCTGCTTCTACTCCAAAGTGGGGGGATTATAGGCATGCAGTATCATGGCTGATTTATGCAATGCTGGGGATGGAACCCAGGGCTTTGTAGTTGCTAAGCAAGTATCCTACCAACTAAATTCCATATCCAAAACTTCATAGTTATTTATGTAAATATTTTTAAAGTCAACTGTATAGTTTTTAAGACTGCAGAGGATCTGAAAGAGCAATACAGTTTCCCACAACCCACTCTCACCGTCCTCTCAGGAAGGCATGACTGCCATCACTCAGGGTGGACTTCTCACACCCTCTGTTTCTGACCCAGGGCTGTGTGATTGTATTGCTGAGTCCATCTAATGCCCTTAAGATAAGTCAGTCAAAGATCAGGTCGATTAGAGTGGTAGGTGTGGTCACAGGGCTTACCTAGTTCCTTAGCACTACTCTCTGGCTACCAAACCATGGCAACCCTACTGCCTTTCCTGATCCCAACTTCTTTCTGAGGTCTTTCTCTCTTGAGTGTCCTTTCAGAAGGCTCTACCCACCCAGAGAGAGCTTCTGAGACTTTGTAGGCAGAAAACGCTTGCAAAGGAAAGGAATAGATTTCTGCTTCTCTACCCAGGAGGTCTCCTCCCCACCAAGATTGGTGGGAGTGGCTAGGGCACCGCTCACATTTGAATATCTTTAGGCATAGCTGGGCGGACATGGGAATACAGGATGGTGCTGAAGCCACCTTGCCACTGGCTCTCGGTGCTGTGTGTAAAACTTAAGCCCAATCCTGATGTTTTGTGCTTGTAGGTCTTCCTCATGGGACACTCAGATGTGTGCTGTTGTGCCGCTGGCAGTATGACACCTGGGATGCTCTGGGCATCTTGTGTATATTGTGGCTGTGAGTTTTGTGTGTCTGTGTGTCTTTTGTGTATATGTTTTTTGGCCTGTGTATGTGAGTGTGTGTTTTATATATGAGTTTATGTTTTGTGTGTAAGTGTGTGTCTTGTGTGTGAGTTATGTGTGTGAATGTGTGTACATATGTGGGTATGTGTGTATTTACATGTGTGTGGATGTGTGTATTTGTTGTCAAAAGGGATAGTACTTAGATACCCTTGGTCCATTTCTAAAGATCTGTAAGACAATAACTTAACTTTAACTTGATCTTTTTAAAGTAGTGCTTTATTAATTATTTGAGAATTTTATACTATGTATTTTGAACATATTCGATGCCCTCCTGTAACTCCTCCCATTACTTTCCTCCCATCCACTTCCACCCAACTTTGCGATTTCTTCTTTATTTGGTCTTTCTAATAAGTTATCAAAATTTTGTCCTATGATAATCAGTTTTATCTTCCCCACAGAGCATGGAATTTACCTGTGATATTTTATGAGAAAAAAAAAAGATTTTCCTACTACAAGTGTTCTTGATGGGCAAATAGGCTTTTAAAACATTGCATATGGTCATGATCATATCTAAATGTGTCAGATTAACATATATAGATGCATCTATTTACATACATATCCTTTTCAATACTGGAGGTTGAATGTGGGGCCTTGCACATAGTTAGGCAAGCTCTCTACCACTGAGTTATCTCCCCAGTCCAGAATATCTTATTTAGTGTTTATGATCCAATTTGTTCTGGGCCTTTTCCTGGTCATACCTGATTTGGGAAAGGAAAAGATGTTTATAAGCCTCACTTAGATATTCAGAGTCCTTCTTAGGTTCAGTGAGACTTAATTGAGTAAGATAAGATAAACCCAGAGTGACTTGACCTTGCATATAAATGGCCCTCAGTGCCCAGCTGGGTGGAGACCCCGTGAATTCTGTGACACTGGACCCCACATAGGATGGACACGGCTATCGTGGAAGGGATGTATGTTATAGTGACATTGCTTCCTTGCTTCAGCTAAGCTCTGGGTTTCTTGACCTACAGGCTTTTGGGTGGGAGGCTTTAGATTCGTTGAAAGAAGCCTGTGAATACTTTCAAAAAAATGAATAATCCGTTTCTAGAATTAATAGCCTTGTGATGAATCCATGTTATCAATTTGAATTTTTATTTAGTCACATCTTGATTACCGAGAAATTATGGGAAATAAGCTTCGACATTTGTAGCCGAGATTTCTTTTCTAAAAAGGAATGTGTTATTCAGCAAAATAAAATAAATTAAAAAAGGGCACGCTTACTGCCTTCAGATGGAAAACACAGCTCATTGATATAGTTGATACTTCTTTCTTGTTACATGTAAGCACTTTCTTTCATGAGCACACAGGGCCACCAGATTGCCTAAGGAGCTCTGGATCTGTGGATGTTGGAAACATGCATTTGGAGACTGACTATAAATAGTTACTCTTTCCATTGCCTGTTTGTGCTGGTTTGTAAGGGTATATCAGAGCTAGCTTAGGCTAAGTTAATTTGAGGTAGCAAATAACTCCCAAATTTATGTGACTTGCAACAACAAAGGTTATTCCCAACTTATGCTCATATGCACCTAGGGTTGGCAGAATTTTTGTTCCACATTGTCAGGGACAGAAAAGAGGACCCCGTGTGGGATCTGGCAATCACATGACAGAGAGAGAAGGCTCGGAGCTTCCTGTGGCTGTTATCGCTTGGAGAGTAGCATATCCTCTACTTCACCGAGCATGCCAGAGTGAGGAGAGAAGGCTAAGCCCCATAGGATGGGGCTTGCTGTGTCTGGGGTAGGAGGGTCAGGTGAGGACAGAGCATACTTTGTCAGCCCAGCTTACTATAAGTCTTAGCATCATGAACATCAGTCTTCAGGTTGGGAATATCTATGGTGTGCCAGGTGTTTCTGAAGTTAAAGAATTTATGGCTAGAACTAGAGAAAAACTTTCCGAAGGGGAGGTTAGGGTCACTGTATGTCATCCACTGGAGACACTGCGTTGCAGATATTTTTATTAAACCAATTTCTCACAGTGCGTTTGCGATGTACTTCTTTCCTTTCTGAAACTGTACCAAAATCGTTCATTTTCTCCCATTAGTCAAGCTCTAGATGTTTGCATCTCCCCAAATTTAGTTTTCCTTGAGATTGCGGGCATGTTCTGACTAAAATACAGTGATTAGATTGTGCCCAGCAGATGGCTTTTGGATAACCAAATTATCCAAATTTATTGAATCATTTCTTTTACCTACAATTAAATAGAACTCCCCAAATTAATTTTTCCTAAGTAATGCAATGTGCAAAGATTCTCTCACTTTCTCTTTAAACTGCCTCTGTTGACCGTGATTTCTAGAAATCCACTCTGGATATCCATAGGACACTCCCCTCCATGCTTGCTGCCTGGGAACCCGAAGCTCTCGGGGAAGCTTGAGATGAGGAAGTCACCTTGTAGACTGAAAAAGAGTGGATTTTTAGTTCTTTTGTTCATTTCTTGGACTACCAAGTTTATGGCCAAAGTATTATTTCATTTGCATAGGATCGATAGTGTCCCATGAAGCAGCAGAACAGTTGTGTCCTTTGGGACACTCACCACTGAGCCAATAGCAGCACTGCCAGGGCCTGGCCAATGACCACCAGTTCTCAGGAGCTGCTAACCTGCAGTTCAGCTAGGAGGTACCTCTGCTTCTTTCCCAGTTCTTCACAGTTTCTGGCAACATGCACACTAACGTACATGCTTACTTATGCATCATGCCATATCCTTGCCCCTCTTTGAGGATTCATCCTCATAAATATGCCCGTGGACTTGACTCCTACAGACCTACAGTCAGCTACCTAACCACATGACCCACAAATGCTCATGGACCAGGCACAGATCTCTCTCTGCAACTTAAGCCTGGGGATAATGCCCCTGGGCTCTACCCCTCTTGGAGGCAGGCACCATTTCCCTTCTACTCTCTCTGAGAGATTAGTGGCCCACCACCTAATCAGTTTACCTCTGACTTGCGCCCACTTTGGCCTAGAGATGATGACAGAGAGCAGCCATTTAGCTGCCAAATGCTCTGACAATAGCCCAGATGGACAGCATCTCCGACATCAAGAGTGGTTTCTTCTTCCTCCGGAGTGGGGGAGGGGGCAATGGGTCTCCCACTTGGTCTTTTTCAAGTGTTTCCTGCATCTGCCTTTAATTTTCATGCCTTTTGCTTTCTGACCCTGCTTCCCGGCAGCCAGGCTAAGTGTGATTCCCATAATTAGCTTAGTGATAATTTAATCTCTGGGTTTTAAATTTGATTGTTTTTTGAGGGACTTGGGTCTGGGGATGGGGGAAGGAGACCTTTGCTTTTGAATGAACTCTTTCTCTGTCTAGAGGCAGAGGTGAAGGAAGTAGCTGGGTGGATGGGGATGGGAGGGGGATACAGTGACAGACTGTGTGGCTCATGGGTAGAGTTTGGAGGAGAGGCTGAGATAGAGACCATTCTCTCTCTCTCTCTCTCTGTCTGTCTCTCTCTCTCTGTCTCTCTCTTTCTCCTGCTCACTCTTTTTAGAATTTTTCCCTTTCTTTGTTCTCATTTTTCCCCCTAAAAGTTCAAGGGCATGTGGGTATATTCACACACACAAGAGCTGTTAGCTGCTCAAAAAATAAAATAAAATAAAATAAAATAAAATAAAATAAAATAAAATAAAAATAGGAAAGCAAAGGTTAAGACTGAAGCATAAGGGAGGATTTGGGTTTGATTACCCAGCACTGCATAAGCTTGGTGTTGTGACACATACCTGTTACCCCAGAACCCGGGAAAAGGATGCAGGAGGAGCTAGATTCCAGTTCCATCTGGGAGACATGAAGCCCTCTTTTTTTTTTTTTTTTAAGCTTAAAATAGGAAAACGGTGCCTTCCTTAGGCATTCATACAATTGTTCTCTTAAGCTGCAGAAAGATAAAGACGAGCCAGGGGTGTCGCTGAATGCCATGCCACTGCCTCCCGATTCTAAGGCACTTAGCTCTGTCTAAGCATCTGCTTGGGTCTGTATCTGCAGCTGGCCATGCATCTGAACTGTTTATAGTCAAACCTGGGTGTTGTGGAAATCGTGTGACAGCTGGAAAATCTCAACTTTGTTTGTGGCTACACCTCAGGTTTGAGACAAATTGATTACATACATGTTCCAACTTTCTCCTCTTGTATGATAAAGCCATCGATTGTTATTTGTTTAGCTTGTGTGTGCACACGTGTGTAGGTGTGTGTGTGTGTGTGTGTGTGTGTGTGTGTGTGTGTGTGTCAAGGCCTGTGGAGGATGTCAGTTGTCTTGCTCCCTACTTTATTCCTTTGAGACAGGGTCTTTTACTGGTGTTCACTGGCCTTCTGGTCAAGCTAACTGGCACGTGAGCCCACAGATCATATTGGAGCTACAGAGGTTCATAGTCCATGCCCAGTTTTTTAACATGGCTGCTGGGAATCTGAACCCACGTCCTCCTGCTTGCATGCCATGCACTCTTCACTACTCCCCAGACCCTGTAGACTGTTTGTTTGCTTTTTATACAGCAGGAGAAAATATAAAAGAGGATAGCAAATATCTCTGACTTTCTTTGTATGGTATAGCTCTAAGGAGCAACTTCAACCTTCAGGGATATGAACAGCCGTGTGAATTGGGGTGAGGTAGGACAGCAGAGTGTAGGAAATCCTCAGAGGTCAGCATAACCAGGGGACAATCAGAAGCTCCAAATAGATGCCTTAGCCAGCCCTTATGGGGCTGGGTGGGAGTGGGAGTGGTGTGTGTGTGTGTGTGTGTGTATCCTAGGGAAGAAGAGGCCATGTGACTCAGCTGAGCAGCCCTCTGGGTCCCTGTGGCAGGGAGGCATTGTTCCTGGAACCAATGACCTGGGAGAAGGAGACAGGCAGAGCTCAGGAAGCTGAGACTCTGGACTCCCTCCTCCACTTCCCATAGCCCGGAAACAAGGCCCTAGATTTATAAGTTTATGCTTAATTAAGAGAACAGAAAAAAAAATATCATTTTGACTTTTAAGAATAAATGTAGAACAATCCAGACTAATTTTAATTCTCCCTCTAAAGCGTCAAGACCCCAGGTGGTGTGACCTTGACACAGTACTGGCCTTTTCCTCTGTGCCTTACCCTGTGCCTTACCCTGTGGGACCTTCTGCTGGCTAACTGTCTGCACTATCGTTCATCCTGGCTCTGTATCTTACCACCTTTCTTTGAAGCTTTGAACTCTTCACCTGCAAAAGTGCTGTCCACCCTACTCTCTTGCCTGTGACACTCTCCTCTCTTTTGTAACATCGCTCACATTGCCCCCCGGCAGAAGGACTTAGACCTTGGTGATCACCCCAACTTCTCAGTGTGTTTTGATTTCTCTGACAGCCCCTCAATTATGTGTCCTGGGTGATTCCCAGGAATGGCATTGATCAAACCGAAGGCCTTTGTTCTTGGGAATTGATTTCCTCTAATGTGACTGAAACTGACATGGGGTGGCCCTGGTGTGTTGAGATGTGAGCCTGGCCTTTCTTAGGTGACAACATCTATTTCTCATCACTTCCCATCCCCTTTAATAGCATAATATGCATTGCACTTTAGGGTGGGACCTACCTCCTAGAAATAGCTGCTTATTTTGTCCTTTTTTGCAAGTGTCAAGTCCATTCTCTTGAGTGACTTTCATGCCATCCTCCCTCCATCAGAAAGGTTTGTGGTTGCAGAGGTTGGAGCCAAGAAACCTTACTCCAGCTGAAGAACTGTCCTGGCACCATGACCCAGTGGTTGGAACCCTCGTAAATGTTTTACTCCAGGATCTGCAAACCGAAAGCCTCACTGTGACACATACTAAGAAACCTTGGGGGAACTGGTCAGCAAGTCACCAGCAGGGCAAGCCAGAAAGGGAAGCTTATCTCAGTGGAAGAACTTGAAAGTTTGCAGTTGTGACAAGTTTCCATTCTTTTCTGTAAAGGACAAGGGAGATTGTCCTCTTTGTTGGGCTTATATTATTGGCAGGAGGCAGAGCAATGGGCTCCAGCCACTTCTGCCTTCTGCCCACTGTTGTATCTATAAATACTCCACCACATAATATCCTGATGGGGTAGGGAGGGACTTGCTGGGACATGGGCCATATCTCTACAGTGAGAATGCTTGGCACTGCTTGTTCTTCATCCAGATCTTAGCAGTTCTGATCATCTGTGGACTTGCTGTGAGCCTTCAGCTTCATTGCCCAGGTCTGGGAGACCCTGGGAAGTTCAGGGTGTCCATGTCTCAGCTCCTTCAGCCTGCCACCTGCTGGCCACACTCTGGCCACTGCTCCTCATGGGCTTAGTGTCCCTCTAAGGGGAACTTTTTGCCTGCCACCTATGTTGTAGGGGCCAGTAGTGTCTGTCACTTCTCAGCTTGTCCAAGTGATGTTTCCCTGAGCACTCTGAGGCCCTGAGGCTGCTCTGCAAGATGAGATCATTGGTGCTAAATTTATCTCTGCTGACAGCCCGGAACTGGGTTCCAGGGCCCCTGCCTGGCTTGGGAGGTAGTCAGCCAGGAGGGGGATGGGTAGGTCTGCGGAATGATCTGCCCTAGCTTTTGCTGTGATCACTGTTGTCTGGTGAGAGGAGCTTTCTTTCTTCCTTAGACAATTCTTCCCGCTGTCTTTTGATCCTACGGGGTTCTCTGTATCAAGCGTTTGCTTTTCTACTCATAGCAGATCTTGGCAGCTTACAGGGTCAGTCTGAAGCTTAGGTAAGATGATACAGAAGATATTGAAAACAAAACAACACCACCACCACAATAAAACAAAAACAAGGGCAGGTTTGAGGAACCCTTTAGAGATGGGTATTTCATGTTTGGAACAATTGACCAGGATAAACATTAAAACTAACAAGCAAGAGTCAGTGAGGAAAATATTTCTGAGCAAGGCAAGATCTGGCTTTGTGCTTACAAAGACCTTTCTGTAGTCCAAGAAAAAGAAATGAAAATATGGAAAAAATTTGTTAAAAGCAAGTATGAGGGAAGGGAAGGGAATCTTAGGGGTGTGTGTGGGGGGGGAAGAGAAATGCCAGGTTGACTCCGACTGACCTCTTGGGAGATAGCAGAGGGGCTTAAAGCTAACAACTTCCTTGAGTTTCCTACTAAGCACAGGTGCTGAGAAACCCATGCCCACACACGTGGCTTTGATGCTTGGCTTATCAGACAAGGTTCGAAATGCTGCAGGTATGTCCTGCTGGGTGGTTTAAGATGGCACAGTATGTTTAAGAGTCTGGAAAATAAACAAGCAAGCAAATAACAAGGTAGGGAGTGCTGTACAAGGTGAGCCAGCACACATACGTCCTGCTTTGCTCTCCTTTGAATGCAGTCACTGGGAGCCTAACGCAGGAAGGGTAATCGGGTGGGTGACTGGGATCAGAGGGTGAGAGTTCTGCTCCCCCTGCCCCTCCCTCCATTTTGGCAAATACTTTAGAGTTCCAGGAGTTAGTAACAAGAGCTGGTGGGTCCTTGAACAAACCAGACCCCCAAGAACTCAAAGGGAAGATAGAGCTCTGCTCCCTGCCAGGGGGCTGAATGAGAGCTAACTTCTAGGTCATCCCTAGGGGTTCCAACAGAGGCAGAAGAGCTTTTCTGCTGGAAATCTCAAGTCAGTAGCCCCTTCAGGGGAGCCCAAGGACAAGGAGAGGGTGGGACCTGCCTCACCATGGACCAGCAATATGCTAGGTTCCTACTGCTGTGAATACATTTCAGGGGCTTGCTGAGTTAAGGCCAATGCTATTGTCTTACTGCCTAGAGGTCAGAATGCCACACAGGTGTCACTGGGCTAAAACTAAGGTGCTAGCAGGGCTTCCTTTCTACCTAGAGGCTCTTGAGGGCAATCTGTTTCCTGGCCTGCAACTGCTGGTAGAGGCCCTCACATTCCTTGGCCAGTGCTGTCCTGCTCCATCCCTAAAGCCAACAGCATTGCGCCTCTCCTACTTTCTTCCATTGCCTTGGCTCCCTGTGACCATAGCCAGGAAAAGGCCTTTGATTTTATGCCCTGATGTGATCTAAGCATGCCTATCATGTAGGGTGCTCTCTCTCTACCTCAAGGTCCTTAACCTTGTCACCTTCTAAGTCCCCTTTGATATGTCAGGTGGCATACAGTCTGTGCAGATCAGAGAGACTGAGGGGTTCTAGATTCTTCCCACCACAAGCAGAGGGTCCTATACAACTCCTGAAGAATTGCCAATGAGACTGTGAGGTTGGACATCTCAGGGGATGGACTTGAGAGACAGAGAGATAGTGGGCTAAGTTTTTACAGAGCCTGAGGATCCTGCCAAATTTTCTGTAGTTCCCAAGTATAGTACTTGAGGTTCTCTGATAGAAGCTAGATGAGAGAGAGTTCCCCCAACTTGTTGAGCCACGCAAGCCACCCTAGTTGAATCATTAGCTCTATCCTAGGCATTGGTCTCTTTCTTAGGCATTGAGTAAGAGTTCCCAACCTCTGTGGAGGTCTCATCGACTGGACTTGAGGTTTCACTGTATGTAGGACTGAAGGCTTTCTCCTGGTGTCTGGAGAGATTTCATAATGAAAGCTACTAGAATTCTCCCTGCTGTCCAGATTGCTTGTGGAGCAGCTTCTGAAGATCTGGGGTAGACAGTATCAGCAGGCAAGGCTGGGGATGACTGCTGCAGATAGTGTTCCTGTCCTCAAGGGGAGACTCCACTAATCCCGGTTATTTACTGTCAAGGGAAACCTGATGTCCATGCTCACATTGGCCGACTTGGTTTTCATTTTCTTCCCCTCACTTACTGGTGCCACTGCCATCTTGTAGTGACATTTACCACTAAGCGAGACATGGCGTACTAGATCACTGAAGGTTTTTGGTTCTTGGGAGGCAGGCAGAGCAGGTGGAAGGACTTATGCATCAAGACCCTGGGCAAGTATATTGGAAGAAGGACTCTAGACCACTTTCTTATTGAACGTAGGCCCTCTGTCTAATCTTCTACCTTGTTGCTGAGCCCTGTTTGGGGGATGGGTAAGTACCACTGACAAGTTGTGGATGCAGACTTCAATCACTGGAGTGAAGACTAACTCTGTGCCACTAGGTAAGCTCACTGCTGAGGCCGGTTCTGCTAAAGAGGCAGGAACCACTTTTAATCACTCAGGGCCGGGGAAGGGAAGAAAAGAGATGCAAAACAAAAGGAGAAAGCAGCTGCCATCTGCTGGGCCCTGGGTCACAACACTGTATACACAAACAGCGTAAGGATTTCATAGCAGCCCTGCGAGGTGAGTGGGCTGCTTCAGCCCTCATGAGGAAGATACTTTATATCCAGGTTAGTCACGTACCAAACTTCAAGGCCCATATCCTTTTGCAGACAAGGTAGGGGAGAAGGAGGTGGGGGTCAGAGCCCAGTATGGCTTTACATTAAATACTAATTTTTTTTTTTTTTTGTAGATCAAGTTTGTAGCATACAAGGGAGCCATTGGTACCAATACTTCAGTTAGGCTCCAAGCTGGATACTCTGGGCCTCTTGGGGTTTCTGAGCTCCAGGGAGGGAGGGGCCTTTTCTCTCAGTGCTGGTTGGAAGCTCTGGACTCTAGCCATGGCTTCTATACTCACAAGACTAAGTATACTCCGTTTCGGTCAGGCTCATGGAAAAATGGAAATGAGCATCTGACATCTTATGTAACTTCTTTTCTCCTCAAATGTGTAACAGTGTGTGCATAAATAGAGTGTATGTGTGTGTGAGTGTAGGGGGGTTGTTCCTGGAAAAGCTCAAGGGGACCTGCGTGCCGTTTTTAGCCTGTTATTTTCAGCCCTCTTCTGCCTCTCTTCTCCTCTCCCCCTGACTCTATCACTTCTGTAGTAAAAGGTACAGAAGTTACCAGTGGCCTAGTCCTGAAAGGAGACTTACAAGCGTCGTTGGCACTTCCAGCCACCTCTGCCATTTCTTCTTTTGCACATCACTCTGTGAATTCCCCATTTGATCTGGGATCTTTTGGTTGTGAGGTCTGACACCCTTTTCCTTCAGAGTTCACTGGGATTGGAAGGGCATGGCATTAACAATATCAAGGAAAAATGGTTTGCACAGAATATTAGATGTAGGTGTATGAACATTAGTGATGTCTTCAGACATGAATAGTATTTAAAGTTTTCAGTGCTACCCAGCGTGTGTGCGCACATGGTTGGAAGCCTTGGCAGATGGAATGTACATCTTTTTCTAGCTCTGACATAATTACTTCAGGGCCATCTTAGGCACAGTTGAAGTGAGGTGACTAGGGTTTGTGCCACTTTTTCCAGAGTTAAGGAGCAGCAGAGACGCTTCCAAATCAGGGACATAAAGATTGATCAGAGAATAGACTTTGGTATACTCAGGAAACCAGTTAAGAAATCAGTTGGAACCATGTGTGCATGAACACATGAGAGCTGAGCACGGCTATCTCTAACAGTGTTAATAGGAATAGGTGCTTCCTGAGGTCGGAGAGATTTGGAGCACCTTGACTTTACAAAGTGATTTGAGGATCCCATAGCCAAGAAGCCATACTTCTAGTGACCCCCAAATAGTGTATGCCACTACTTGGTCATCACTGTTGTTAATAAAAACGATATTTGAAGTATTAGAAAGTCCCAAACAACCCTCTCTCATGCCACCTACGTGGACAGTCTCTTATCTCTTAAGTGCTCATGGAACTTGGCTTAGAGTCTGTGTCCCTGAATCCAGAATCTTTCCAGACCATGGGCTTTCCAGACCTTTGTTGCTCTCTGTGTTAATTCTTCCCACTGTCTTGAAGTCCAGAACACATGTCTGGGAATCTTACCTCCCAGGGAGTCTTGGGGAGTGTAACTGATCCAGGTTTAGGAGTCACAGACTCAAGGAGCGAAGTTATCTGAAACAGGGCCATTCTATAACCACAGTTGTTCACGTGCACCTTGCAGGAGAAAGCAAATGAATTTGGCCTCAGGGTGGGGAAGAACCTGAGATTTTGTGTAGCTTTTGCTTAGAAGAGAGTGTGGCTGGTTCAGTTTTCAAAAGGAATGCCCCCTCCCCCTACTATGGCATGTGCATTGTAGTCTCTTCCCCTCCTACCTTGCTTTGCCCCAAGACCAGCTTCCCTGAAGAGTTGTGGGATGGATGGGCAGAGACACTATAATAGCTGATTCCTTGCTGACACAGGAGTTTGCCAACTCTTGCACACCAAAATCTTCTCAGGCTGTCTCATGTCTTCACCCTGTGTCAAGGAAGCATGCGTGTCTTACTTGGCAAGAAGCTGTTAAAGATGAAAACTAAGGCCAACTAAGAGGCAAGGATGGTGAGTGTTTGTCTAAGAAGTTAAAAAGCATCTCTGACAAGTGGTTTCCACAACAGTAGTCTCCGGGTAACCCAGGAGACCCAGGAAGCTGTGAATGGGCAATTGCATCTATAGTCCTGCATTACCCTCAGAGGGAGAGACATTTTGGGGTACTGTGCGTACCCTCTCTGCTATCCTAGCAAGTTCACTTATTTCCTCCCAACCTTAATTAGCAGGGCTGAACCCCCAAAAGGACCTCCTTGAAAAAGGGTAATCTGACCTCTGTGATCAACATGTGTTTTGGTCTTACTAATTATGCACACTGCTTTGGATGATTTGCATATATTAACTTTCTCTGTGCTCAGAACAAACTTACTAAGTAGATACACTTGTTAGTGCCACATGCCTTTGAGGACATGGAGGCCCAGTAAGGTTAAATTGCAAATATTAGCCACATGGGTTTAGTGATGGAGGCAGGGTTCAAACACAGGGTGTGATACAGATCGCAGGCTTGCCCCTATCACATCCCATTGGACTGGGCTGACCAGAAGATCTTAGAACATCAGACGTTCCCTGTCTTTAGGAATCGCCATCTGCTTGGCTGTAGCTGGCTCCTTCTCTCACACACTCTCACGGGGAAACACTGGCCTGAAAAACGTTCTCCATGTGCTGGCCTCCAGGTGGTTCCCATGGTGAGGTCAGAGCCAATGGTGGCACTGTGACCTGTTGTGACTCAGGTTCTTTCTAGCCTCTTTGATGCCATGCTCTCAATCTCCAAAGTAGCATCCCCATTCCCTCTAGCCTTTTCTTCACAAATCTGTGCTTTTTTAAAAGTAGACAAGTTTCTGGGGGTTACTCCAGCTTCACTGGAAAGGGTTGCCTCTTCTGGGTATTACACACACACATAGTTTTTGTTAAGAAGTTGGGTGGGTTGAGAAGGTCCTTGGATGACTTTTCTCTAGTTAGGAACCAAAGTGCTCTTTCTATAGACATCCTTTGGTCATGACACTGACAAGCCTTAAGGACAAAGATTATACCTTTTAGAGAGAGAATCCTTCCTTCATGTACCATCTGATCTGTAAGCTAGGCACGGAACCAATGAGTGTAATTTCAAATGGAGGGGTCAGATGGAAGGTGGAAGATGTTTTCAGAACTTTCTCTTTTGTCCTTGAGTTCCTCATAGAGCTTGGAGGACCCCAAGCAGCACAGTCCCTACCATTACATACCTACCTGCCTTGTAAGTGGCCTAGATTCATTCATGATATGTACCTAAGTGGCATATATCATAGTAACTAGGGGCCTTGAGTTTCATGTTGTAGATGAGGAATCTATTTGTCAGGATACTTGACCCAAGCAAGGCCATAGATATATAAGGGCTGTTGTTGTAGTCTGTGCTATTAGGTATGACCTGGAAGTGGGGGGACACATAGAGAGAAGATAATGATGAGAAGAAGGAGGAAAAGGCGGAGGAAGACTTCTCTAATGCTTCACATTACATCCTCATAGGAAGTGGATGAGATTGCTGGAGCTGGTTCAGCTCTTGGTGATTCCAACTAAAGTCAAGCCAGCCACTCTTTCCCCCAGCAAAATCTCCATCTATGAGAAAAGAGATCTTCTGATGACCTTTGTCCATAAGCAGATCCATTTCTACCTGAGAAACTCCCTAAAGATCCCCATGTAAGGCAGATATGATTGACAAACATGTTTTCTCATAGGGACCACAAACAATGTCTGCTGACCTTGACCATGGTAAGCCTGTATTAGTGGAATTCCATGCACCCTGCAGAAAATGAGGTCTCATTCATGGCCATTATCATTTGAGTCGCTGAGAAAAAGGTCGAGTTGGCAAGTGCATCACTTTTTTCATCAGATCTCCAGGGACATACTCATACATTTGAGTGGCAGGCTCTAGCTGGCTGAGCCGTGCTGTGTGATTGAGGGCCACGGGTCTCATTCACCTTGCAGATAAGGAATTCAACTGAGAGACGATGCTCCCTGACTCAAGCTTGGGCATGGGACTGGCACACCTATGGGTACCCATGATCAAATCCTCTCAGCTCAGGTCAGATGACATTTCACGGTGTGGCAGGTACACTTTGTTAGGAGCATGATCAGAAGAGGAGCATGATGATGAAAGGCCTTCGTTTTCTAGATGGTTCTCTGTTCTCTCCTAAATCTCCCATATTCTTGCTTCCCGTATAACCCTCTCAGGGTAAGGCAGAGCAGACTCTTCCTGAATCTATTCCCATTGTCATCGTTTGCATCTCAGCACCACGTGTATTGCTATTTTTATCCTGTACTAGAAACTATTAAGTGGGGGAGAAATGTTAATTGGTATTATTACAGCAAACTGTGTCCTAGTAACATTGAATTCAGAGGTAAGTTTCCCCACCCCCTCCCCTGCCTTTTAGGCATATACAAGGATTTTATTCATTTTGCTGACAGCCAGCACAGATTTCTTTCTTTCTTTCTTTTTCTTTTTTTTTTCCCCCTTCTAGTGCTGTGCCTCTTGGGAGAGGTATTCAGACCTCTGACACATACAGGGCAAGTTGCTGGGCCTCCGTTCTGAGTTCTGCTTAGATACAGGAGAAAGAAGTGGGGATGGAGGGAATTGCCCTGACTTTAAGTGCAGTTTTAACTACTGAAAGTAGACCAGAAGGAACAGCCTGGCTGTGTGGGATGCACACATGCTGTGTGGCTCACTGGGCCTTCGCGAGAGATTCTGGGCTGTGTGTGGTTTTTGTTTATTTTGGTAGCAGTAGGGATTTCAACCTTGAGCCTTATGCTATGAGGTATGTGCTCTACCTCTGAGCTACATCCCTAGCTCCTAGGCTACTTGCATTTATGGTCTAGCTGAAATAGGTAACAAGGAACCTTCAAGGTAGTATTCCCCCTAAGTCAGGCCGAGGAATGAACACATTAGAGACTCATAGCCATTTCCCTAACTTCCTGAGGTTGTATGTGGGCTGAGCCCAGGACACCTGGGATCCAATCCTGGCACTTTCCCTTCTTTCCAAGCTCTGTGGCCTCAAGTAAATCTCTGGCCTTGGTTTCTTCACCTGAAAATAGTCCCCATATCTCCAGGTTGCTGGTGGGGAAAGCATGTCTCACAAAGCACAAAGCAGAGGCTTTCTGAAGAGTCTTCCTGAATTCTGAGAATCTCAAACCAAGAAAATCTGCTAGAAGCATCAAGAGAAAGAGAGGCCCAAGTTCTAGTCCAGTCGTGTTCACTGACTGCATCAACCTAACTCCAGAAGCTAGGATCTTCTGAAACCTCTCCATCTCTTCCTTTTCTACCCTAAATAGATCAGTTTAATTTCTTGCTAGTTTAAAAAGGTTTTTTATAATGTCAACCAATTTTTGAAAATAATGATAACATTATATATACTGTTTGTACAAAACAACAACAACAACCCCAAACAAACAAACAAACAAACAAACCATGGAACAAAATAATCTGAGAGGCTAAAGAACTGCTTCCTCCTCTAAGAGTGCCTTCTGTACAGTTATGTGGCCTGGAGTTTAGATCTCAGAATCTGTGACAGAAGCCAGGTAGCCTGCAAACATCTACATGTCAGCCAAGAGGACTCCCGACAGCGTCCCCTGGCCTCTGTGTGTGCACAGGCATGTGTACCCACACCCTGTGTGCATGCACCCACACAAATTCACACACGTGCCATTAATTTTTAAAAGTTAAAAATAAATAGCCTGAAACTCTACCATATTAAAATAATATTTATCCTGCGTGTGTTCCTGTGCACCCCCAACCCCAATGAAAATGTACCTTAAATACAGCCACAGGGAATTCCACATGCAGGTATGTATTGATGGTTTCTTGTGAACATTTCCTCTGGTGACTCAGTGTCCTTCAAACCTGTGATTTCTCACAGTGGCTGACATTTCACAGCATACATCTTGCTTTTGTGTTCTTCATCATTAAGTCTTCTGATTTGTTTTTTTCTGGCTGGCTTGCTTATTACTTACCTTTTATCCCCATTCATTTTTCTTATGGGAATTGACTGCATTTTTTCCCATTCGCCCTTTCTGATGGCTTGAACAGTAGTTGCCTATTTTAACCTCACCGTGGTTACACTTGTGTTTTTGAGAGCACGGCTAAGACCATATTCCCTCAGCATCCACGTTAAGACCACACACCTCACATTGTGTTTTTATGTCTGTCTCCTCTCTCTGCTCTCCAAATTTTATAATCTGATCTAGCTTTTAGGGCCCAGAGTAGTAGTCTCACATTGTGATAATTTCAATCGTCGCTCATGGCAAGCATTGTTTTTGACATTTCTACATATGTAGTTGAAATCCCACCACATGTTTTTGACATCTCCACTAGAGTATCATGGCTCATAGCTGTAGGACATTGTAATTCCCCACCTGTAGCTTCTTAATTCTGATTTGTCTCCTGGTAGATTGGCATTTATTATTAAGCCACTTTCTCCCCATGAAGGAAATGCTCTTGGGGTCTGAGAATGTCATTCTGTTGACCTCATGTGTAAATGAAAACACAGCTTGGTATTTTTCTTCCCTCAAGCTTGTGAAATTGCTCTACAGTCCCTGAGCCGTGGGTAGAGGGGAGAAGCCTGGGGCGAGTTGGACTTTGATCCCTCTGTAGGTGATCTTGTTTCTTTCTGTCTGAAGGTTTATAGAACTTTCTTCAGATATCAAAACCACATTTCATCATATATATGTGGGTTGACTTAATTTCCCGTGCATTGCATTTCAAACGTGTCCTTCCTGTCTGCAGCTGTGTCTTTTCCCTTTTCCGTGCACTTGTTTCACTACCACCCTTGTTAAACTGTCATTGTTTCTCTTCTGTGCTGTTACTGTATTGGGGGGGGGGGAGGGAGAGAGAGAGAGAGAGAGAGAGAGAATAAAACTCATGATGGCCTTGAATTCACAATGTAGTGCAGCCTAGCCTCAACCTCACAACAATTTTCCTGCCTCAGCCTTCCGTATAGACAGGAGCCATCACTCTCTTCTCGGGTACTTCTTTGTGTGCCCCCTGTACCTGTTTTGGTCATTCAGCTCTCTCTTCTCTCGCCTCAGGCTCTCATTGACATCTGAATTTTGCACGTTTTTGGCTGCTTGCTATATTAGGGATGCTGTGGTTTCAGCAGCTCATGCCACCTGCACACCTTCCCCAGGTGCAGGTCCTTCCTTCTAGATAGAAGAGGCCAGATGACAGCTCACATTTGAATATGCTCTGCATGTCATTTACATATTGCTACTGTTGGGGGAGCCCAATTGCAAAACAGACTGACCTTGGAGCTGCTACTGCTAACTCTCTGACCTTTTAAAGGCAACCAACGTTTGCTGGCATTGTTTACTTTGACTTTATTTCTCAAACAAAAGTCCTCTTGAACCAAAATACAAATAAGAAAAATTCCTAAACATTTTTCTCTTCCTTTTTCCCCTTATAATAATTCTACCTTATTGAAGATATTTCCTGTGATATGCATTTTTAAGACCTGATATCTTTATGCTACTTTGGTAGCTCTTTTCTGTTTGTTCAGCCTTACAGGGAGAGAGAGGGCTGATAACTCTCTGGTGGGGCTGATGTGGCTCTCTTGTCTAAGATGTTTAAATCTCTCTCTCTCTCTCTCTCTCTCTCTCTCTCTCTCTCTTTCTCTTTCTCTTCTTCCTCCTGTCTTCTTCCCTATCTTCCTTCCTCTTTTCCTCTCCCCTCCATGTATATATATTTTCATCCTCACAGTTATTAATATTTGAGATTAGCAGGGATTCTTTTTTTCCAAATTAACTAGTTAAGGAAGGGAAAGATAACGGAGGCACAGAGAGCCTTTGGTGACACTGCATTTGGGGTTTAAGTACCACTTTCTTGATTTAAAGGCCCCCATCCCTCCCTCAGCAGGCAGGCCTTCAGTTATCCTGACTTAATTTGCTTTTCACAGGGCAGAACCTGACCCAGGGTTCTGCAACACCTAAAATTCTGAAAAGACATGTTTGGAAGGAGCCCTGGGAGGTAAGCTGTGTACGCTGCTAATTTCTCTTCCATGCAGCTGTTTTTGAAGATATTTGCAGAATTTATGATTTGAGTTCTTTTTATATTGTGTCTGTGTTATGCAACCGCCATAAGAATTTTGCTACTGTTTGCTCTTGTGGAAGTCACATACCAGGACTTTTAGAAGCAAGATGTGAAAATGTCGAATGGACATTGCATTGTGTATTTGCTGTTCTACCTAACTGACTGTACCATGTTCCGTAGAGCTGGGACCTTGTGTCTTATTACTGGCTAGGGTGTGGGTGAGTGGGCTGGATTGTGAGCCCTCATGTCTGTTGACTGTATGTTGGGATATGGAAAGACTTCTTGGTAAAAACATAAACTTGAAGGTTAGATATTTTGCAACTTCCTGAGCTCCCACTACCCACCCGTCTGCCCTACCAATGTGTCAAAACCAGCAGATAACTTAAAAATGACCCCCTTGGTCTTGGGTGTTATATGTTAAATGTGGAAGCCCCCAGTCCCGTCAGGCTCCCCAACCCCTCCAGCTGCAGGATTGTTTTCTAATCTGTGTTTTCTTGGGCCTGAGTTGAAGCCAGTCAGATTTGCTGACTGGAAGCCTGAATGAATGTCAGCAGGAGCGGGAATATGCATTTAAAACGTCTGAGGCAAATGGGCCACTTTCAAGAGCCTGGGGCTGGACCCTATAAGTCTCTTCCTCTGGACATCCTTAGCATCCTAATGTGCTTCGCCATGACAAAATCTACAAAATCAAATCTGTTCTAGCCTGCTTATTGCTCATTGATCTTTCCCAGAATCCCTCTCTGCACTGCCAAGAAAATCGCATCGTTCTGTTTTGCATGTGCTGTCATTCAATTTGCTTCCAGCACCTCGTCAAGGACAGTATGTGATCACATTGGGGTTCTGACATTAAGAGGACTAAGGGATTTTTTTCAACAACAACAACAACAACTCTTCCTGCCATTAAGAAATACCACCAGCAGCTACCACTTAAGCTTTTACTACATTAGTCTTTATGCACTTTTTAAATGAGGGGCTCTGTCTGAGTAAAACATGGTCTGCTCGGGTGAATTTATTTCCAGAGAAGTTCACATTCTTGTTCAGACTGGGGCCCAAAGGGTCAGGGAGCCTCCAGGCGGGGTGGTAGGAGGCGGTGTAAAGGTTGTACTGACTGCCTGTTTTGGTCATGCCGTTTAAGTGTACCCGCTTTACCTGGACCTGTGTAGATGTATGTGTTTATGGCTTCTAAGTTGCATATTTCAGGGCTGTAATTGCATCCTATGTCTCCACAACATTACAGACGTGAAGGGAAAATGAGGGCTTTGCACGTTCGTGGAGATGTAATTATGGTAATACGCAGGCCTTGTTTGCTATGCTTGTCCTGGGAGGCATTTAGCCCAGCTCTCTTCTGTGCGTACAGCTTTGTGAGCCGATGGGTTGGCAGAGGGACAGCTTGTAAAGTTGAATTTCCTGGGCACTGTTGTCATATTCATGCAGAATCAAGCAAACATCCCGGAGGTAGACCTTATAGACCTCACTAGTCTCACACATGCAGCTCCTCCATGTCCTAACCTATACCAAATCAAAGATCAGAACACTTCAGTTGCCCGAAAGTTCCCTTCAGCACCCTTCAGGAAGCAATATCTACACCATGAGGAAGTCAGCTCTTCTCCCCATCTTGATGATGCTATTTCATCATGAAAGATTGTTGATAGACTGGACCAGGGAAGTAGACTAAAAGTATAGAGTGCTAGAGACTTATCTCATCAAATTCTAACTTGCTTTTCTTAGTGTGAAGAACAATATCATGGTCCATGACACCCTACATGAAGTGTGGGGCCTCTGACTGGATCCCGAGACAGCAAGGGCTCTGGTGTGGATGTAAAATGTTTCTCACGGGCTCACATGTTTGAATAGTTGATCTCTAGCTAGTGGTCTTGCTCATGGAGGTGGTAGAACCTTTGGAAGGCAGGGCCCACCTGGAGGAAGTGGATTGTTCAGAGGGGGCAGGCCTTGGCTGGGTCATAGCTCAGTTCACTTCCTGTTCCATTTGTGTGCTGTTCTGGAAGGCATAAGGAGGTGTTCCTGCTAGCATGATGCTATGGATGGCTTGGTGCTCCTGCCGGCTGCTGTTCCTTCCCTATCACTGTGATGGATTGTGACACCACCACCCCCTACCCCCCAAACCACGAAACTGTCACCCCCAAAACATGAAATGTGATGAACCTCTTTTCCCCAAGAGTTGCTTCTTGTCAGGCATCTTGTCACAGCAACAAGAAAAGTAACTGACGTGGTGGGACATTGGAAGGTATACCAATAGTTCAGCTTTCAGTGATGTGAAATATTGACACATAATTGTTTTCCTTCGTGTAAAATATTAGATGCAGAATTAGCCTCTCACATGCAGAATTAGCCTCAGCTTCATGGATTCTCTTTGTAAGTCAATCAAATCCCCCATTTACATAATACAGACAACAAGGTCCACTGTGCACCGAAGACATGAAAGGTTGATGTGTGTGTGTGTGTGTGTGTGTGTGTGTGTGTGTGTGTTATATAAACAGGTATGGATGAGTCTCATGCACACAGGGGAGCAGAGGAAGGTGTATGGTGTCTACACTTATTCCCTTGAGATAGGGTCTCTTTATGAACCTGGAGCTCACTGGTAACAAGATTTTAAAAGGCCACGCACATTATAAATGCCAACTTTTTTGATGCTACTTGATGGCATGAAATAATATGGCTTCTTTGGTGCCTCTTTAAGACTCTATGAGTCAGTTTCCCCTAAGGTCTTCCAGGCCACAGAGTACAGATGGGCTTGAGGCATGAGTGGAAGGGTTCTGCTTGCCTGAAACTTTTGCCTGATTCATAAACACCTCCCTGGCTGTGTTAGTTGTTTTTCTCATTGCTATAACAGAATGCCTAGCAGAGGTCTAATTTGGCTCATGGTTTTATGGAGTACAGTCTATCACATCTTGAAAGGCAGGGCAGTGGGACTGTAGGGCAGCTAGTTATTTTATGCAGTCAGGAAAGAGAGAGAGAGAGAGAGCGAGAGAGAGAGAGAGCGCTCAACCGGTTTTTTCCATTTATTTATTTATTTATTTATTATTTTTAGCCTGTTACTCGAGTCCATGAGATGATAGCACCACATTCAGAGTAAGTCTCCCTCATTCAGCTAATCTTCTATGGAAATTCCCTCACAGACACACTCAGAGGTGTATCCTCGAGATAACTGTAAACGTTGTCAGACTGACAACGAAGATTAATATCACAAACTCACCCTTTGTCAATGTGACACCCAGACACATCACTTTTAATCACAACATTCCATCCCTAGTCCTTAAAGGCTCACGGACATCTCATAATTCAAAGCAAACCTGAAGCTCATTCTGAAGAGTCCTCTACAACTGAACAGTTTGAACGTTGTTCAAAATCCCCAAGTACAGAGGCTCTTCTGAAATTGAAGGCAGTCTCTTATACATGAGACAAAATAAATAAACCCTTCTTTAAGTTGCAGTTTGCCAGGTATTTGGTCATACATAGCAACAGCTGGGAAAGAAAACAATATTCATGTCCTTCTTCCCTCCCCCTGTCCTGTTTCCCTCCCCCCCCAACCCCCCACGCCCCAGCCCATCATGGGCTCAGTCTGTTAAGGGCTCCCCAGTGACTTGCTGGCTCACGGCTGAGTTGTTATCTTCTCGTCACACACTTATCTGGGCACGGTTAGAGCTCTGTAATAAAATTTGTCACCGACTTTAATCCCATCACTGTCCAGACCTGGTTGATTAGCCCCTCTGGTTGTTGTGGCTTAGCTCTACACCTCCAGCCCCGTCTCGCCCAGGAAAGACTGTGTGGCATTAGGAAACGAAGGCAGAGAAGAGGCAAGATAGGAACCCCAAACTGTCACAGTGTGGAAACACAACAACTTCATCTCCTTCCTGCCTGCTGTCAGTACTTTCTCAGGTTTATCACAGACAGGGACAGAGAGGTGAACCTTACCTTCATTCTGCTGAAATCTTACATGCTCTGACCTTCTTCTGAAATCTCCTGATGTGGGGGGAGGGGTTAATGGGCATGGGCGTTAGCCAAGCGAGGGAGCTGAGGGTCTGAGGGCTCATCTGAGTCTACTAGGAAGATGCACTACTGCCACCAAAAACTGGCTGTGGGCTTTCTGGACAGCATTTCCCTCCCTTCCACCAGGCCACATAGATTGTCCTGGCAGCCTTCTCTGCTTGCCTAACTCTCTTCACAGCTGCGCATTCCATGCAGATTTGTTGCCCAGAGAGAGCGGATGTGTAGAGAATGCAAAGTGGGGATTCTCCGAGGAGGGTGTTCACTCAGCAAACATACTGTGGGCTCCCAACAGATGTGCAGGCAGAGCATGTGTGTGTTGCCTAGGATGTGCACGTGTGCATGCCTGTGTGGGAGTACACTGGGAATTGGCATGTCTCCAGGTATGAATAGAAATAGTCCTTTGGTGTATGTAAGTGAATGTATATGTGAGTATGATACAGGCATGCGTATATACCATGTGCATATGTATGTGTATGTGTGGGGTGGGTATATATATATATATATATATATATATATATATATATATATATATGGGTGCATATGTATAGGTGCATGTATCTATGTGAGAATGGGTGTGTATGTATATGTTGTGCACATGTATAGGTATGTATGTGAGGGTAGTATTTATGTGTATGAGCATGATTTAGTTTGACACAATTCAATATGTATTGGTCTTCCCATTCTTTTTTTTATTTTATGCTTTGGGCTGCCAGCTGTCTCTCTCCAGTTCCCTAAAACCATACTTAAAGGCAGTACACCTCTGAGCCCCTGGAAAAACATATCCTCTAGAAGGAAATATTCTATCTCTACTGTGTAGGTCTCCAACCTCGGGCTTCACATACCCACTGGCACCTGTTGGAAAGGAAGCAGACAGCAAGGTGGCTGCTATGGCCCCCTAAGTACCTGCATCACAGGTACAGACAGAGTCAGATGATGCTAAAGACAGCAGGTGGCCCAGGCAAGGCAGCCTGTGATGTCTCTCAGAGAAGTCTATCACCTTGAGGCCTGGCTAAATCCATGGTCCAGCCAGAGGAAAGATGCATTGAGCTTACCCTGCAGGAGCTGTGGGCAGTGGGCTACTCTAGTGGGCAAGGAGAGGCCATATTCATCCACTCGGGTTGTTATATCAAAGAACCATGGAGTTCATGTCTGAAAGCACTGGCATGGCCACTGGGCAGACTGGAAGTCCAAGGTCAAGGTGTGAGCACCACTGGTTTCTCTTAAAGCCTCTCTTCTTGGCATGAGGATTGCTGCCTTCTCTCCATATCTACCTTCTCTGTGTGTCTGTGTCCGAAACACCTCCACTTGGAAGGATACCAGTCTTTTAATACTAGGGTCTGCCCTAATTATTTCATGTTAACTCAATTACCTCTTTAAAGGTCACTTCCAACAATAGTCATGATCTGAGATCCTGGGGGTTAGGGCTTCTGCATAAACTTGAGGCAGGCGCACAATCCCTCACCAACTCAGTTTTCTCCTCGACCCTTTTGGCATTTTTTTCTCTCCCATTTTTTTTCCCTAACCTGGGTTTTGTTAGTGCCAGCACATGTTTCTCACAGAAACCTAGCTCCTCCTAGATACATAATGAAGCAGCTTTGGCTCTGTGGCTTGCAAATAAACTTCAAAGAAAATGAAGAGATCTTGTTGCCATTTTAACACTAATAGGGTACTGAGAAGGCAGGGTGATGTAGAGCCAAGGATAGGAAGTCTGAGATGTGTCTTGGTTGGCATGTGGCCCTAAGTGACATCACCTCTCAGAATATGCTTTCTTTTGCCATCAGCAAGGTTGAGGGAGGTAATGTGTGTGGAGTTCCCGGGATATGTCCTGGCACATAGTAGGCATACTAAGCATCCTTGATTTTTCAAGGATCAACATCCTTGCTTTCTTCTGCCATCAGATAGGTTGAGTGAGGCAATGTGTGCAAAGTTCCCAAGACATGCCCTAACACATAGTAGGTACACTAAGCACCCCTGACTTCCAATTGCAGTATTGGTGACTTCTATAGTATACAGCATACAATATATGGTGAGGTTATAATAAACACATGGAGCTCAGTTGGCCACTGGATAAGCGAGTATCTGCTGTCCACACCAGGGAGCCAAGACTGGGGTTCTGTTCAGCACGTGGAAAAACCCTAATTCTATTTCCAAAGTAACCATGAACTCAGATGCAGATTCTGCTTACAGCAGACAGCATTGCCGGAGAGCAGTGAAAGTCAAGCCTAGCCTCAGCCTAACCTCAAGGATGAACTTCAAGCACCGTGGTAGGCACAAGACGGACTAGGAAGCTGGAGTTCCTGTACCTTGCAGGCTTTTTCCTTTTTCTTTTCAGGATATGAGTGAGACTCCTTCAGAGGCCTCGTCTCTTCCATATCACTAGATTTGCTAATGCAGTTCCTGAGTAAAAGGAGCTAAGGTAGGGCCTGAGTGGTCAGCATTCTAGCAAGCTCCTGGGGGTTACTGCTGGTCCAGGGACCATGTGTGGGACTCCTCCTGGACCACACTGTTCGTCCTAGCTTAGGCTTCCTGTCACCTTGTGTTTCCAGTCTCTCTGAACCTCCTGCTCTACAGTTCTGATATGAATGCTTTCCTTACATCCTTTGCTGAAATTTCTTTATCTTATACCTTCTTTGCATCTGCATCTGTGGATGAGAAGTTGTTTCTTTAGCCCATTACCCATCATTCTCCTTTTCAGTCTTCCTCATCATTTCTGAGCTCCTAGCTAAGCAGAAAAGGATAAGGCGATACCCAGCTCCCTAACTGGTGTTTGTGGTGACCCTAATTAGGAAAAAGGCAGATGCAAAAGCAGAATCATTCCCACTGCCCACCTCATCTTTGGAAGCCCCACGTGTCTCTATCCCAATATGTATCCATTCCCTAGTCCCAATTCCCTAATCACTTTGCCAGAGTAAATAATTGCTGGTGTGTGGTGACCCAAGGTCATCACCAATGGAGGAATGTAATTAGGACCTTCATTTCCGACCATCTTGGGAGCCTCCTTGCAGCTGATACTTGTTTCTCTGACCCTTGCATCGATGCTCATGTCTCCTGGCCCCTTCCCCTTCCCAGCCGAGAAAACTTGGACTGGAATAGAGTTGCTCATAGGCAGATAGCAGGTCTGCCTTTCTTTGCTTCTTTCTCTATGGGCATGATTGGTAGGACTCCATGGAGCTAGAACCTTGGCCCTCACCTGGCATGCAGTGCTCTGTGCATGTGGCTGTTCTCCAGGAACCATTTCAGGGAGGATCTGAGATTAGAAACTATCTCTACTGTGCCTTTTTAAGCATTTCCCTCTCTCCCTCCAACCCACCGTGGCTACCATTGGATTTTTCCTGTGTCAGAATATTTCACTTCCTTTCCTTCTTGCTTATATGTGCTTGGTAGAGGTGGGCATGTTTGAAGCTCCCTGTGTGGGAAAGGCCTGAAAAAACTTGAAAAGCATCGTAGAGGACGGGACACAAATGCAGGAGGCAGGTGGTTGGCCTTTCATTCCTTGCTCTTCCATCTCGCCATGCTGGTCTGATTCTTCTTGCTCAATGCACAGTGCCAGAATGCCTTGCTGTGGAAGATGATGACAGATAAACATTTTCGAGTTCTTTTGGAAATGGTCCCGTGGTCAGAGCAGGGGAGGAAAAGCATCTTCTTGCCTTCGTTCTGACTCCCATGGAGAAGCCAGATCCGAACTAAAAATAGAACAGAGAAAAGGCTGAGACCCTCTTGAGTGTCCTCCCAGTGTTCCCTTCTGGAATGGGAGGGGCTTGGTGGGGAAGGAAGTGTGATGTCATGCTTCGGTTTCTGATGCTCTGAGTTTCCTTTTAGGAAGAATGTGCACACGGAGGATAAAGGAAACAGCAGTTTGTTAATTTACGGAAGAGGGAGATCATTGGCTCTATCTCCAGGAAAGTACTTCCAACCAATAAACACACAACTTGTACAGCTCTGCCTCTGCGGTGTCTGACATGCCCAGTCTGTTCCAGGCTGCCGATGCAGTGTCAGAGCCTGGTTATGCTCGGTCACGTGAAGTCTCACTGGGCCCACAGACCAGCCACTTGCCTTCTTCTCCTAGACAGACTCTCCAAGGCAGAGACATTTTGTCACCTGCCCAGTCCACCAGGCACATCAAAGCACAGACATCAATTAAAAAAAAAAAAAAGCACATCTCCCCACCCCCACTCCCTTGTCATAAGAAAACAATGTAAGAAGCTCTAAAGATTCCACGTGGGAATAGACTTTTCTGTTTTTAAATACGCATTTTTTTTCTGTGTGTTCTTTAGCTCCTGGATTTTTCTGGGGACTGCATTCATCATCCCCGTCATCGTCTGGCTCCCAAATGCCTTCTGCGTTGCTCAGCACATGGGTTCTTGTTGGTGAAAGTGCTGATGGATACCACCATAGCTGTCCATGGTAATACAGGGAACACAGGAGTGTAGGGGGTGGGAGAGAGAGAGAGAGAGAGAGAGAGAGAGAGAGAGAGAGAGAGAGAATGAATACATATGCATACAGGTGGAGAATCCAGCTAGCCCAGAGTCATTCCCCAGCCAAGGATACCTGAGGCCTCAGCTGTAGAGAGTGAGCCTGACTTGGAGAGAGCAGGGCTGGCCAGATCTAGTCTCTCCATTTCCTTTGAGACATGGTCTCCTGTGGGGTGGAAGAACCCATCTCAGGTTTTAAATGTGTACGGTAGCAAGTAGGATCTTCGAACTCATACATTCCATACCTCACAGGCTAAGATATAAAGGCAAGGTGACCTAAAAGTGTCGGTATTCTTTCTGGAGGTTTCTAAACCTTGAGTGATTGGGTGAGTTTGAAACAATTAACCTCTGCTGGTATCCTGAGTGGTGAAAACAGAGACATAGCAACTGCTCTATATAGCTGAGCCTCTGGGCCACTAACTTGCCCAGAGCACTCCAGGTCAATGTAGAATACAGATCTTACTCAAGGATATGCAAAAACTAGTCTCGAATTCCTAAGAAAGAGCTAATGAGACCCACCACGGGCAGGGGGAGCTTTTGAGGGATGGTAAGGCTTTGATTCTATAGCAGGTTGAGAAGATTCTTTTGCTTCGAGAATGCTGGAGTGTTCACCTGATTCAGGCATGGTAGGGTTCTGGTCTTGGTGCCCCACCCCTATCCCAGTTTTATTTGAACTGAATGACTGGAGATGGGGAGGAAAAGGAGACAAAGGAAATGAGAGTCATTGCTGCTGCCGAGGCAGTAATGGAATTAACGGACCCTTTGAGCTCCCCATTAACAACAGAACTCATGTTTCAGAATCATTTATGGTCTAGGCTTTCTGATGCAGCCTGAGATAACATCTGCCTCTGTGGGAAGACTTGTCTGCAGGTGGGAACATTCTCCATCCTTTGGGAACCATGTGGTATGGATTCCTAGAAAACAAGGAGAGACTGGGGCTTTGTTGTTGTCTCTCAGTTTTAGGAAGACAAACACTAAGTAATGACAGCAAGGAACAGAAAAGGCCACATAGTTCCAGAGCTACATTCCAGCCCCATACCTTTAACAACTTCCTGTGTAAGCCTGAATGCACTCAGCTTCTGTGGATAGTTTGCTGATCTGTATGTAGAGGGACCCAAATGACAGTCATCATCTTCCTGGATGGGAGAAAAATCTGAGAGATAACAAGCAGGAGTTGGTACCCAAGAGGAATGGAGAGGATGGTGTCTTATTAGAGGCAACAGCATTGTCAGAAAACTTTGCTCTGTGTCCAAGCCCTGGAGGAACTGCACCCGTGGTTCTGGATGAAGACCTTACAGAGCTTGGTAGATGTAGGCGGCTGTATGTGACAGGCAAGCCCAGTGCCCCTTCACTCCTTGGTGGGGCCAGGTTTCATCCCCTCATTTCCTTGGAGTACAGTGTCCCTGAAATGATCATCTAAGGTAGGAGGTTTTGAGCCATTGGTCTCTCCTTGCTTCTGAACCCTTTGAATGGTGGCACTTGCTTTGCTGTACTGACTTGAGTTTAGATCCTCTTAGTTAGAGTAGTCTAGCTGCACTGTCCCACATCATTAGAAACCATGCTATTATCAGCTTACTAAGAACCCAAGTCCCAAACCACATGGATTAAGAGACCAGAAAGCTAGAAAACTATAGAAAGGGACACCAGTTAATGGCACAGCAGGAATGAGGAAAGACGTGGGCATCAACTCCAGACTCAAAGATAAGGCCAAGGTTGTACCTGATGCAGGGATTATCAATGTAGTAAGCAGGCTAACTTTGACTTTGTTGCAAAAATGGTATTCAAAGTCTGATCGTTGATGATAAGTCAAGGGCTTGCTGCCCGTATAATTGAATCCAGCGTAAATTACTAACCTAAATATCTATTAATTGTTTATGTCCTCAGTACCTTACTCAGGACCCATGGAAGATTTATAAAAAAAATAGAGGCACAATCTCTACTTTTGATGAGTTCATCAGTTAGCTATGGAGAATAAACATTTGTACAAGCTGAAGAGATCCAGGGCTGGCTGTAGACAAAGGGCATACAGAATTCAATCTGCACCTGAGAGCTCTTTGCCAGCTCTTTCATCTACAATTTCTGGTTCTTGGGAAATACTAGGACCCCACTCCCATCATTCTCTCCAGCTAAGGTCTCAGAGCCCGACCAGTAGTTATTTTCTCCAGGGAAGAAGCATTACCTACGCAAAGTAGAGCTGCATTTAAGAAGAGGGTGACCTTTAGATCGAAGATTGTTCTTTCTAAAATATCAAAGAATGTGGATTCCTCAACTCACCTCCATCTTACCCATCCTTCCCGTGCCTATTTTTTGCACCTAAGCGGATACCAAAGCTGGGTATCTTCCTCATTAACAACTGGAAAATCTGGGGGAAATGTGTTCTTATGTATATAGCATAATGCAGTTTTTGTAATGTAAAAATTCTACTACAGTGAATGTAAACTATTGATTAATTTGACAACCTGATCCAGTATTCCTAAAAACCTAATAGTCCTGTGCTCCACAGGTCAGCAGGTCAGCAGGTCAGCATCCATTGGGGATGGAAGCTCAAACAGGGAAGGGTTGCCCTGGTTGGTGCCTAGATCTCCATGTACTTACCAGAATCAGAAATGGTAAGTTGGGAGAAAGGCCTCCTTGTGTGTTTAGGTTCTTGTACTTAGTAGGGAGGCCCTCCTTCTTGAGATGAGCCTTCTGGTATGATGGGTTAGAGATTATGGCCTGTCTATATACAACAGGATGTCACAGCCCTCTTACCACTAAGCCTTTCTGATCTTCCATAGACCTTTGGAACCATTTTTGGTCCAGAGTACCCTCCTCAGCCAAAGGAACCCAAGTTATGCCAAACATCAGTACTTGCGAGATCAAAACTCACAAGCTCACACCTCCCAGGAGCAGGAATTTTGTGGGGACCTCTTCCCCAACTTTTGGGCACTTTGAAGCAGGAATATAACCATCATGTATTTGGATAATAGAAATGGAGTCAACGGGCCACTGTGACTTGGCCCTTGAGATCAGGAAAAGAAGGGATTAAAAACTAACTTAGTATCTCTGGCTGTTTCCTTCTGGGCTCTAGTGAGAGCCTGTTGAGTCAGCTCAAGGTCTCCAAGGGGGAATCATCCAGGAATGTCAGTCAAGCAGTGGAGCGGGGCCAGGAAAATCAATGCTGAATTCTAGATGCCAGCAGGGGAGGGGGAGAGAAGGCTGGGATGAGAACATTTGTTTGCAATTCTAATATAACAAAGCAACAGATCACTGGGCAAAGAAGCTAATGGAAATGTGCATCGTGGATGTGAGTGGGTGGGGAGGTGTGGAGGTAGGAAGTCCAGACTCCCACTTGTTAGGCAATTCTAAGGTGTTTGCTTGTGTCCATGGTAAAGTGTCCAAGGGGCCCAAAGTGCTCTTACACTGGAGTCCTGGGCTGGGATTACAAATCTCCCTAACACAGGTCAAGTGGCCTTTACCATTTTCCTCTGTGTAAAATGGAACCAACAGGAGTGAAACAGAGTTTATAGAAAGCCAACACTGGCAGCTGGAAAGGTGACTCTGGGGATATGGAAACAGTGGTTGTAGTATTGTATCACTATATTTGGTCCTTAAAGTTAGTTTCCTTCCCCTTCACTCTCGGGTGGAGGGGGGAATGTGAATGCCAAGAGTTGGAGAAGTTTGACCTGATTCCAGGTGCCACCTAGGCCAGTCTAAAGCTTCACATGGTTTCCTCCTTACAGCCCTCAGATTCAACCCATGGCTTCATCCTTTCATGTCTTTTTCAGTTTTCCTACCATAGAGACTTAGGAAGATGCTTATTAGCCAGGATATAGATTTCCACATAGAGCTTGACAGTAACAGTGCCTGAGACATACACAAGGGCCATTATAGCAATGCTTGGTGCTATGTATCTTTTACTGGGTGTATAGTACAGTCCCAGGTCTGTGCATGATACACACAAAAACCCATATAGTCCTAAGCAAGTGCAAGTCTTCAGTACTGTTATCCACTCATGGCCCCAGAAGATTGGGCAGCAGCATGACTGTTAGTGCTAGGGCCCATGCTCGACCATCTTGGTCTCTGCCCCACCTTCTTCCATGTAAGCTGCTGTGCTCTTGTTCACATGGTGTACAGTTGACCTGTGCCCACCAGAGCAACATGAATTCAGCTGGAAGAGCAGAGCAAACTATTCCCTTCTCCAGGAAAGACTTGTGAAAGATTGAAAGTTTGTTCTCTACTCCTGTCTTTGCTTTTACCACCATGTGAGCCTGAGTGGCCCTGTCGGGTATATCAAGTATGGGACTGTCTGAGAAAGGGGCACTGGAAGAAGCCAGTGGTACCCCAGGAAATTCTGGAGGTTGCTCCCCACCCCCATGCTTTTCTTATTCCTCCTGAGTGGTGATAACTCTTAGCTTGGTGGTTACCTGGTTATCCTGACCTTTACTGTGTTACAATAAGAAAAATAACTAACTCAATGGCTCTGAACTGGTCTGGCCATGAACTCAAGAAAATCTTCATAAAGTACATATTTCCCCTCCTTTTCCTTTCCTTTTTTTTTTAAATACAATATGGTAAAGTTTTAAGAGCATTTTGTGTGTGTGTGTGTGTGAAAAATGCTACCATCTGCTTATGAGTGACACTGTGTAGAGATGACATGATTTGCTCAAAGCTTCTCACTTCTGACTCACACAATGGAGCTCACTTTCCTCTCTACCATCTTCTATGGCAGAGGGCAACCTAATAAGTTTTATAAGTGGCAACTGGGGCTTAATGAGTAGATACCAAAGCTTGGACAAACACTCAGTTGCTGCTAGGAGAACCCTCTATGGGCCCAAGAGAAAGAATCAAGCTGGAGTATAAATCCCTCCAGATACAACTTTCCATTTGCTTAGGAAATCACATAGAAGAAGCAGGAGGCCAGGCTGGGTACCAAACTGTGTGGGTAAGGGCACAGGTGGCAAAGTGGGTTTAGTGGTTAGATCAGTAATGTAACCAGCACTAAGCTCTAGGAGATGACTTTTCGTGGACCTAGTGTGCTTTCTCTCAGTAGATGAGGATGTTAAAGCTATTGCCTTGTTCTTTTGCTCTTCTAGAAAATTAGATTAGGATACAGGCTTTACTGAGGGTGGTTCACAGAGAACGCAAATGTGGGAAATGCAGAGGATGTATGCAGCTGTAGCTACACAACCCTTGATAGACACAACCTCAGCCAACTCCTTAGCCAGCCCACCCAAAACAGCCCAACTCAGACAGCCACACATTTCTCTCACAAGATTTTTAATTTAATTTGAAGGTGTATTGCTCAGGATTAAACCCAGGATCTTGCCTTTTCTAGGCAAGTGCTCTATGACTAAGTTTATATACATAGACCTCAACACAGGTTAATGTCTGTTTGAACCAAGATGTGACATCAGGACCTATCCCTTTACATGGAAGCTAAAATCACCCATGATCAGAATGCACAAAATGCAGAATGTGGGCCTCCTTGCCAATCAGGGAGTCAGTTTCTGATCAGCACCAGCTGAGCAGAAGGACATTGCAGAGAAGATGAGATGGTTTGCTCAACTCAGAGATTTGAAGAAAAGGATTGAGTATGAGGTAGAGAGAGTTTTAAAACCAAGGACTTTCAGATCACAGAACAGAATATTATGGAAGACTGGGATTGAGTAAGATTGTGTGTTTTAACTCACTTAAACAACCTTGAATTGGCTTAGTTTGTTATCAGAAGTATTTGAAGAAAGAAGGGAGAAGTTAAGGCCTGGAGGAAATACATGGGGCAGAGCTCATTGGTGCTGGTAGGCCTGTGGCTCCCCACGTGCTTGCAATGGGATCATTCTGTTATTGTGCATCTTGGAATGGAGGTGCATATTTTAAAAAGGAAGCTATGTCAGAAACATTTTCATTTGAAAGAGGTATCAGTTTCAGAAATGAAGGGGAACCTGAAAGATGCTGCATTGTTGGTCTTCCTCATGTTCCTCCTCAGTGTCCTTGGGCAGCTATGTTTTCTTTTTCATCATAAGGAGGAGAAGTAAAAAGCAGGTTAACTAAGGACGTACATAAAGGCAGGCTGAGCCCAGGGACATGGGGCAACAGTGTCATGACCAGAAACAACAGCTAGTGGAGATGTTGGTGATATGTGCAGCGGGAAAAAGACGGCTGGCTGGCTGCATCTGTAAATCTAGAGACAGCCAAGAGAAGAGGGCATGGGGATCATGGTTGTGGAACTGTTGGGTTGTCTAATACTCTAAAGGAAGAAGGAATCCGCAGAATGATGGTGCAATTGGGCCCTGAGAAGATTGTTCTATTGATTTAGACCTTCAGTAGTTTGTTTTCTCCTTACACAGGCTTGGGACTTTGCAACCCCCCAACTGCAAGCAGTTCAGTACACAGCAACGTTTTCCCCAAAATTGAGATATAAGAAAAAAAATAGACCCACTTATAGTTTGCAATGTGACGTGTCCCTTTAAAAAGTTCATGCGCTAAAGGCTTGTTCTCCAACTGATGGCACCATGGATAGGTGACTGGATCACTGGGGCTTGGCCTTCATTCCTGGCTCGATCTGTGGATGGGTTCATATCTTAATTACATTATTTGAAAGTGATAGAGATGTAGGAAGTGGGGCCTGATAGGAGGAAGTGGGTCACTAGGAACATATTCTCAGGTCTTGTATTTTGTCCCTAACTGTTTCCTGTCATTCTCTCTGCTGCCTGGATGCTGTGGAGGTAAAAATGTCTGTTTTGCCATGCCCTTCCACCATGCTGGTCTGCTGTACTGTAGGTCCAGAAACAATGCAGCCAGCCAGTCAGCCGAGCTTTGACCTCTGAAAACATCAGCCAAAGTAAACCTTTCCCCTTCCAGTCGTTTTCCCAGGTATCTTGTCATAGTCATCAAAGCTATGACTAACTCACGGCCAGTGGGATTAGCCTTTGCTGTCAAAACACAGCCACAGTGAAGGGAGAAGCACAGGGCATCAGCAAAGCAACACCTTCCTGCTGGGCATGGCTTCCTGTTCCTCCACAGACTTGACAGGATCTGGACCTGGGAAGAAAGAAAATATGAAATGTCGGACAAATCTCGCTGTGAGGACCACTGGCCTGTGACTGCGGGATACAGCTGGTCAGGCTTCTTTGCAGAAAAAAGACAGCGAGACCTTTAGAGTCATGGGACTGCAGCGCAGGCCCAGCAAACAGACCTGGCCCTTCCTCTCATGATTCTTAAGCTGTGGGTGGCAACCCCCTTGGGGGTTGAATGACCCTTTCACAGAGGTCACCTAAGACCATTGGAAAACACAAATATTTACATTATGATTCATTACAGTAGCAAAATTACAGTTAATGAAGTAGCAACAAAAAATAATTTTATGGTTGGTGGTCACCTCATCAAGAGGAACTATATCAAAAGGTTACAGCATTAGGAAAGTTGAAGACCACTGCTCTAGCAATGGCAGGCCAGTTGATGATGCCTTACTTGGTGCAACAGCCTATACCTTTACGTCTGTCATACCATGGCAAGGTACATCAAAAGAAGGCACATAGAAAATTCAGCAGGCAGAGCATCACTTGTTAGGGAAACTGGGTTCCATGATTAACCACATTTTTTTTAACATCCATTTGTGAGGCTGACCTATGAAAGTCTAGAGCTGTTCTTAGTCATTATTCTATATACTTCAGGTAGGACCTGATCCATAGGGCACACTTTATAAGTATTTTCTAGATGCTAGGGGCATGGAATGACAACAAAGGGCAGCGTTGAAAAGAAGATGAAGAAGAAGGAGAAGAAGGAGAAGAAGAGGAGGAGGAGAAGGAGGAGGAGGAAGAGGAGGAAGAAGAGGAGGAGGAGGGGGAACAGGAGGAGGAGGAGGAAGAGGAAAGATGCCTTGTGGAAGCAGCAAGTTGGAATCTAGAAAGAGAATGTAGGTGGCAGGGAAAGTTGCCCATTTGAGAAAGCCAGCACTTGAGGCATTCCCAGAAAGACAGGGGGAGGGAAGGACATCTGTTAGGTCTTGGAAGAATGGGTTGGAGACTGGGATGTTCCCTCTCTCTTTCCAGGCCCCATCTCCATCCTTTCTCTGCTTGCTGACAGTCAATATCATTTGCACCTGCAGTCTTAGCAGCTATTGTCCTCTGCAAACTCTGTGGCCCTAGGCACCAAAATCCAGGCCAGTGACACTAAGCGCTCCTGTTTGCCCCTGACAGACCTTTGACTTTGTCCTTTCCAAGCTGGATTCATCTTCTCTTTGGTCTCTGTGTCACCCAGGCAACCCTGAAGGACAAACATGACAGTGGAGGGGCTGGGGCTCTGCAAAGGGAGAGTGAATCTCTGACTCTCCCCCAGCCTCAAATAGTAGGATGTTCTCTTACCTGTGATCTATTGATAGAGGAGTCCAGGAGCAGAAGCATCACTCTGACATGCGTCTTCACTAGAAGCTTTGATGGCATGTCACTTCCTGGAGCATTGGCACTCCTTGTCCTGGATGGAGCCTTGACATGCCTCTGTCCTTGCTAGGTTGCATCGCCTTTGGAACGATCCTTCTCTGACACTCAGCGTTTGCTGGCCTTGGGTAGACCATTCTTTTATAGATTCTCTGACTAGAGCCAAAGCAATAAAGAGTGTTACTTGACTGAATAGGGTTTTTTTGTGCTGTGTTAGAGCCAGGATATTTTTATACAAATATGATATGAAATATAAAAAGATATGAAATAAACTCTCAAAGAAGAGCTTTAAAAAGGATCTCATTCATTACTATCCTCAAAAAGCTGAGAGCTTCGTGGAACGAGCGCGTGGAAATGCCGTAGCCTACAACCTTGAGCCCCGTGTGCAGTGGACTGGATTTCCAAGAACAGTGCTCTCCCAGCTAGGGGATGGAAGCAGGAGCCGCGAGCGTTTTCTTGTTATTCTCAACTCAATTTAATAAGCATCCATGGAAGACTGTGCAAATTCAGAAGTGTTAACCATGACCCTGTCAGCTCCTAGCCCACCATGAAGCTCAGCGTTCTGAAATACAGAAAATGGAAGCAAACAATCCAGCCAAGATCTTATCCGTTAGCCTACAATTCAAGTGATGTGCAGTGTCATGGGGCGGATATTGTCAGAGGTGAGAGTGAAGCCCCATCGAGAGACTTAGGCCCTGCCTCTGTTATAGATGAGAACACACTATGAGACTGGGGCCATGTGCATGGGTTATTGCTGGAATGAGTCAAGACTCCAGCCTCTATTGCTATTCTAGGATTGAGGAATGTGTGTCTGTACTACTCCCAGGCTTGGCACATTTACACATGCACACAACGGACTGTTTATCAAGAACAAATTTTTAACGAATTAAATATGAGAATAGCTGTCAGCATACTTTGGGAAAAGAAGTTCATAGTGACATTGAACTCTACTTCCAGAAGCAAGTATTGTCCCTTGTATCAGTCCCCTTTGCTTGTTGCTCCTGGCTGCCTCAGGTGTCTGCCCCAAACCCCATAAATCCGGGTAGGGTCACTACAAAGAGTCTGATACAATTTTTAAAAAAAATCCTATTTAGAGACAAAAGTCCCACAGCAGCCTCTGTTCCCTGACCCCTGTGCAGTTAGCTTTTTCCACAAAGAAGGACCCAGTAATCACTGTTCATGCTGAAATATTTGATTTATTCTGTGGAGGTCCATTGGAGGGCCTTTTACAAAGGAAACTGTGGAAAAACATTTGCCTGGAAGCTTTGGGAATGGGATGGGCGATCAGAAAGAATTACGAGCACACACCCTTGGAATTGTTATCTCATTAAACCCATGTTCCATGAGTGTACAGATTTTCCAATGCATTTGGGTCTCTTGTCTCTGGACAATGAAATTGCTATCCTTTGCCACAGAATAAATTACCTGTCAGGCTCTTTTAAGCGGTTTCAGGGTGGTGAGTTTAAAAACAGTACATATGCTTTACCCAGCAGTGGGCATGGAGTGAGAGTCCTACCCAAAGTTGTTTTTATGTGCTGTTTGCTGCGTTGTGCTGGTCTGGAGTGATTGACTTCTTCACTGAAAGGCAACAGCTTCTAAGGACTGAGAGCCATCCCACTTCAGGAGGCTTAAGGGTATAGCTCTAACAACATATATCCTCATACAGCCCTAGGAAAGGTAAAGTAAGGCTAAAATCCGGAGAGTCTGTTGTTTTCTTGCAGGTTGAAGCTCAGTAGATTCTTGGCTGCCTTACTTGTGGGCAGTTTGGAGTGTGCAGATGACCCCACTACGAAGATAAATATATATCTGTGACAGCATGGCACAAACCCACACAGACGGATCCATCTGCATGCACACACAGAGTAAGGTTTTCCAATTAGCCAGCCAAATGCATTTATCCTAATCTCATAAAGCCTCAGACAGAACTGTACTGCTCATTCCATGTTAAGACAGTTTCGAGGGCTAGAAACCAGATGTTTCTCACCTGGGTAATCCCCGAGTCAGCAGGGCGTAGAAGTCCATGAGAGGTGGTGTGTGTGTGTGTGTGTGTGTGTGTGTGTGTGTGTGTGTATGTGTGCTTGTATATGAAAGAGCAACTGCTTAGGAACTTAAAAAGGAGAAGAGAAGAGAAAGAATTACTGACACAAACTTTGGCTGGTTGCCTATCACGTGACTCTGACTTCAGAAATTGAACCTTCACCAGTGGTTTGCAAAGGGTTGATTCTACAAGCAGTTTGAGCAGCAGAAAATGCCTCTCACTCTCTCACCAACATCCTTAGCAAACATGTCGCCTGAGGTGAATGGGAGGGGTTTCCATGTGGTTCTAAGAATGTTATGTGTATAATACAAATGTGTATCAATATTTGTGTATATGCATATATGTAGGATGTGTACATATCTTCACATACATCTGTCTTCATATGTTGTTGATCTATAACATGAACAGCCAAATTACACGTTCATATATTCTTAAAGTATGATAGCCACACATTCTGAGAGGCTGGTTTGCAAAGGATGAAGGTCACCACTGGAGCTCCTGTGGATAGCACTGGCAAGTACGGACTGCTGTGGTTTCTGGGGAGGCCTGCTGCATCTGGGGACCATGTGCTTGAAGCTCTAACACCTGCCAGCTGCAAGCATCAGGGCAGCTGGATCTAGCTGAGGGTGTTTTTCTGCATCTCAATTTCCTCCAGGTCAGAGATAAAAATGAGAATTTTAGTTTGTGAATGGTACCAGAACCTGGATGATCCAGAGACCGCTGGCATTCTTACCAAGAGTAAGGCATATTAGACATGGTAAAAATCACAGGTTCATACTTGCTGCTTTGAATGAGGTTTTAGAAGACACGCTAGTTCATTTCAGTGTTGACTGAAGAATTAGTGTAGCCACATGGTTCATATAAACCTGTAAAAGTCAAGTGGGCGGAAGACTCTAAATTCTGTCTGTCAGGAAACAATGGGGAACTGTGAATTTAAGACTGAGGCCAGCCTGTCTCAAAACTGAATGACTCTGCCTCAAAACAACAACAGTATCAAGCAAAGGCAAGTAAACACACAAAGAAACCAAGACAAGTCTCTCAGTGACGTCTGTCTCGGAGTGACCACTTCATTTAGAAACAGATCTCTTTATTTTGGTATTTAGACAATGATAAGAACTCGTAAGCCGCTGGGCATGGTGGCGCACACCATTAATCCCAGCACTTGGGGGGGCAGAGGCAGGCGAATTTCTGAGTTTGAGGCCAGCCTGGTCTACAGAGTGAGTTCCAGGACAGCCAGGGCAACACAGAGAAACCCTGTCTCGAAAAAACAAAACAAAACAAAACAAAAAAAACCAACCAAACAAACAAACAAAAAGAGCTCGTAAGCCTTACTTTATTTTTGATTGACAAATAATAATTGTATAATATCCTTATGGGACAGATGTTTTGGTACATGTATAGACATTGTGGAATGATCACATCAGAAAAGTGAAATAGGCATCACTTCAAATATATATACATCATTTCTTTGAGATTATAATACTTGAAATCCTTTCTTTTAGGTATATACACATTTATAGCAAGTCAGGAATGGCTTACACCTATAATCTCAGCACTTGGGCAGCAGAGGTAGGGGAATTGTTATCAGTTATTGGGTGGTCTGGACCATAGGGTGAGACCATGTCTCTCTCCCCTTAAAATAGGAAGAAATACACAGCATACTGTGTTGCTGCTAACCATATCAACTGTCTAGATACCTCCTAACGCAGATTCTGTGACTTTGAACCTGTTGACAAACGTTAGCCTCTTCTCCCGCTCCACCCTCCACCCTGTTTCTAGTAACCACCAAATTAAGATCTCTTGAAATAACCATCAGACAAAGAACGAGATCAGGGAGATTTAAAGCACGTCCAAACCTCCACAGAATTTTTGAGTTTTTGCCAGACATTGGAACTAAAACCAATCCAATTACTAGCAAGTGGCCAAAAATAATTTCACAGTCTAATATCAGAGTCCCTGCCTTAACACCACACTAGAAGATGCTTTTAAATAACCGCTAGACTAATGCTGAGATGATCTAGTTAGAGCAATCATCCTACACAAAGATTTCAACGAGCAGTTGAGGAGCTGGTGGTTCCTTGGCAAACTGGGCAGTTTAACAATAGCTGTGTGGCAAATAATGAATTACGTCCTATACATATAACCTCATCCTCTTTTGGCAAAGCCGTTTTAAATCATGGTGGTGGGAGGGGATGGGACAATTATAATACAGTAGATGAATATTAGTCATCCCTTACTATGCCAGATACTTTTAAATGGATTGTCATGAAGGCCACCCTGTGAGCATTAATTAACATTATCTCCATCACATAGATAGAGATAACACCCCAAGTGGTCACATACTCTAAGGCTAGTGTTACTCCCAGGATCTGTGGTCATAAGCATCCCTTAGCCCAAATTTACAAACACACTTTGATCCTGAGATGCACAAACCTCCACCCAAGCTGTTTGGCTGAGATGCATACCAGGGGCACAAAGATACCTCTGCAAAGGAAGGTCCACAGCTCAGGACTAGCTTCTTCCCTGAGCACCAACTCCATCCTTGGAGCACAACCAAAGTGAATGTAGCTCCAGGCACATCTAGGCACTCCTCCTTCCTTTGTTCATGGTGCTCCTCCTGTCTCTTATCTGTTCTACTGTGCATTCCTCCCACCTCTTCTACAGCTCCCTTTCTCCATGGCGATGATGCTATCGATGGGGCTTTCTGTTTGATGTGAAGAGTCCCAGCTTCAGTTTATCAGGCTACCCTCTCTAATCCATGTGCTCTTCTGCCTGTTGCACTGGGCAGCAGTAGTGGCTATACCACTTGTGTGCCTGTGTCACTGTGGCCATATTCTCTGGGCTTCTCTTTGTCTCTGGTGTGTGAAGTTAGAAGCATAGGGTTAATGTGTGAGCATGAAATAAGGGAGAGTTCTATGACAAATAGATTTGAAGACACCAACTAAGGGCTCAGTGGGCTAAAGGTTTCTGGGGCTAGAGATACAGGCCTCGGTTTTATTGCTTCAGATGCATCTCTTCCATTGGCGATCCTGAGTTTTACATAATCACATGCACAGCCTCCTTAACTCTCACGCATACACCCACACACCATCAGTTACTGCTGTTTCATTTGTGAGAATGTGCATTTATGTACACACACACACACACACACACACACACACACACACGTGCAAGCATACAAGCCAAATAAGCACTTACATATGCACACACATATATGCATGCATGTATGTGCACAGGGTTAGAGGAGAGGGAGGGAGAGAAGCCATATCCTCTCCTGCTAGATTTCAGAACAATAGAAGTTAATTTTATCAGTCCCCCCAATGGATTTATATCAGGATCACGAGAAGGAAAGGAATCCACAAGTATCTGGACCCTTGAGGATCTTCCTGCTTCACGTCTTGACCATTGAACTTCCAGGGTGTCGCCCCAAACTGTAGAGTAGATGCTTTTTATTAGTTGATGGCTCACTGACACAGTCTCCACTACAGGCCAGCACATAGCTATCTTTATCCGAGGAGTCCTGGCACAAACAAAAGGAGAGCCTGCAAAGATGCTCTTGAGCATGTTTTTTTCCCACTCGTGTACTAGGTCCAAGGTTGAGATGCGTAACACCCTTAGAATTATTCATGCTGGTATTTAGATGGAGCATTCAGGAGACCTTACAGCCAGAAAGCCCAGTAAAATCTAAGTCAGAGATGGTACACATTTTCAACAGGTCTGAGTTTGTCCATAGTTAATCCTTGGGATAACTTAGAAGAGAAGCATGGGGGTTTGCATGGGTATTCTCTGAAACTCATTTAGGGTTAGAAACGGCATCTCCCACTCCTTTGGCTCCTTCTGCTGTGTTTTCCTCAGAGCACATGCATACTCTAGAGGGGGTAGGTTTCCTAAGTAGACTGGGTCTATCCCCATTGCCTATACTCTCTAGGCAGACTTTCCTCTGCACTCCACCCCCCGGCTCCAGGATGGCTGGGTGAAGTAATTATCCCAGACAGCTGCACGGTGTTCATGCCATTGCCTTACCTCATCAGCCCCCCATTTTTCACTGAGCTGCTTAAAATATAAACCAGACCCCCTTGTCCCCAGTAGACAGACTCCCTTCAGAGCAGGTCAGAGTGCAATATGTCATATGTCATCTGATTTGCAGTGTGTTGGGGCAATTGCCAGATGGGCATGAGACAAAGGAGGGGTAGCTATGAGCATTGGAGAGAAGTGAGCTTATTTTTCCAGGGGACAGAATCTGCAGACTGACACCTGACCCAGCAGGTAACTTTGAAAAGTTTCTTGCCTCTAGGATTCATCCGTAGTGTGAAGAAACCTGTAAGTTGTCAGTCATTTTCCAGAGGCATCTGGGGGGAAGGCCCTGTGCTAGAAAGCCTTCAGGTCAGCAGTGACTGTAGAGAATGTTACAGTTGCTCCTGCCAACCCAAAGGCTGGCTCAAAAATGGTTGGAAGCTGCTTCTGTGTTCTCCCTTCTGGCCATTAACTGTGGCCTTCACCTCCCAGAAGCTAGCCTTTAACTTCAGCCTAAAGTTTGACAAGAGATGGAAATACTTAGTGAATGTGCCCAGTATGGCCATGCCCACAGGCTGGCTGACAGTCATGTGTATGCTCAGGACTCATCGTCACAAAGACAAATGTCCCCTGACATAGGTGGCCCCAATAGAGGTTCACAGTGTCAGCCACACTAATGTCAGGCTTCATCTTGGATTTCTATTTTACACCGTGGGAAGAATACTCCCCGCCTTTCCCATCCTCCACAAACATCGTCTTAATAACCTTCCTTCTCCTTGCTACCCTCTTCTCTGTGAAGGGGACTAGGGTAATGGGAGGGAAGTGGTGGTCCTGCAGGTATCTCAGGAGATCCAGTTCTCCCTCTTAGATAGAGCAAGGCCAGGTAGGGGCCATCACCCAGGCTGGGTGAAGGCTGTATCCACAGAGCTGATTGGAGCAGGCTGCAGTTTGAGCAACCGTAATAAGGAGCAGTTGTCATGGAAACAGGCTCTTGATGTTGTCCAGATTTCAGAATCTTTCCCCTCACCCCTCCTTGGTTATTTTCCTTCCTTCCTTGTTTTTTCCCCTGGGGTTATGGGTCTACACTGAGCAGGAGTTGTGGGCCAGCAGCAAGCATCTGCAAATCTTAGACAGACTTCAATGAGGAGGTGGTGACCTCAATGAGGAGGTGGTCCTGAATGGCCCAGAATCCTGAGGGAACACACATAGACTTCCTGAACACATCCCAAATATATGGGATGATGTGTTCAGACTGCAGAAGATGGCCTCAAAAAATGCTGTTTATGAGCTTCATAGGAGAAAACAAAAAGTGGACTGGGAACCTAGAGCTTAGATCTATGTCCTACCAAGAGGAGCCCAAGAACTGAGAAGCTGGCTGGAGGTTTTTGAACTACTATGCTTGAATTTCTCACTATGTTGTAAAGATCTTCATAGCACCTTGATTGCCATCCTCATCCCAGTTTTCCATCCATACAAAGGACTGGTTCTCAACTCTTTTATACCTTCACTTAGTCAAGGTCATGTCAATTCAAGTAGCTGAAGGTGGTCAGAACAAAGCAGAGATTGCCATTTAGGATAGCACCCTCACAGACTTCATGCCTTGGTGTTTCTGAATACAGAAAGATGGGCCTCATATGTCTCGATCTGGTTGCATCTGTCCCAAGGATGCTGTGAAGCTAAAAAGAGAAAGCAGATGGTTAACTCCTAGGAAGGGAGCAGGCATTACATAACAGAAGAAAGGAATTGTTGAGAATCCATTGTGAGACAACATTAGAACAAGAATTAAAAAGAGCCCCCACTGATTTGTGTCTTGGAGAATCTGAACTTCAAGTTTGAGTATTTACCTAATGATATAGATGTCTCTCTCTCTTTCCTGTATCTCTGCATAGGGAGCTGAAAAAAAGTCCTGGCTAACATGGCCTGGACAGCATGGACAGCAGTGTTTTTACCCCAACTAAAGAGGAAAACGTGGAATTCAGGGTTGAGTACAGACTGTGTCCCAAAGAGACCAGCAATGTTGGAAACACAGCATCCCAGTGGATGTTGGGAGTGCAAAAATGTGATAGCAAATCTGGTGCTGCCTAGGATTAGGGAACAGGAGACTAAATAACTCATCCAAAGTTGAGGAAATGTAGGAACAGAAGGAGAATAAAAATGGGTTGGAACCAGGCAAGGCTGTGTGGTGTTGAGTAAGTGCTCTGGTAGAAGGGTCCACAGTGTGGACTGGAACTCTTATACAGTAATTGCCTCTGGTAGGTTTTGAACAGGCTCTCACTGATTGCTTGGCACTGATCATCAATCTGTGGAGACTTCAGCCACAGGCTTTTCTCTCTGGGTATCCTTAGCTTCAGTTTCAACATGTTGGCCATTTTTGTTTCTAATTTTTCTCCTCTGCTCCCTCCACTGAACAGAATGAAGTTTAAAGCATAGAATTTTCCCACTGAGCAGTTCTTTCTAGAGTTCAGGGAGGCGTGGCATGCTATATGGGAAAGCCAAGGGCTGGTCCTAGTCCTGGCACCTCATTGCTTAGTGGGTCTTCTGTATCTCATTGCTTAGTAGGTCTTGTGTATCGCAGGTCAGGTCTGCTGTGGGACCCCCCCCCCTTACCTAGCGACAGAATACACATCGTTGTTAGGAAAGCAGTAAGATGCGCAGCTTAGTTTGTAGCTTAGACACTAGCCAGCCTTTCTTTGGTGGTGCTTATTCAAGCTCCAGAGGGAAATGAGCGCTGTGTATAACACTGACAATTTTTCTATTTTAGAGCACTTCTGTCTGAGGCCGCATGCTTTCTCTTTTGCTTCTGTTTTACTCGCAGTTCTTTTACCCCCAGCTGCCTGTGTGTGCAGCATTGACTAGCAACGAAGGCCACCGAAGCCTTTTCTGGGTGTTTAGGATGGAAGGCTGTGTCTGCCTTGTCCACTTCAGGGGCCCCAAAGGCATGCTTTTAGTATTGCTTTTGTTGCTGGGACAAAAGGATGGCATCATATCAGTTGCTGGAGCAACAGGTAACATCATATAGTTGTCAGAAAGGATGCATGGTTTCAGAGTCACAAACATCGCCTATGCTTGTTAGTCTAGTGAGAGAATGTTCATTGAATTTTGTAGAGTACATGCAGCTATCGGGGCTGGAGATGTACCTCAGTTGGTAGAACACTAATCTTGTGCATGAGGCCCTGAGCTCAATTCCTAGCATTGAAAAAGAAAAACCGTTTTCTGCCCTTATTGCCCTTGCGGTATGGATATTAGCTTATTAGCTATAACTGGAAAGAATTATATGTGTAAGAGAAACTATGCTACACAGAGTAAGATAGTATAAGCATTTTAGTGATGTGTGGATAAATTATAAAAAGAAATGTGATAATGTGATAATGAATAGTTTATTATAATTTCTTGAAGAGATTCTATAGAGATTAAAGAACAAAAACAAAACAAAACAAAAAACAACTACTCAAAGAGACTCAAAAGACCCAAGTTCAAATTCAGGCAAAGACATTTCAGGCTGTGTGACCTCTCTAGAATTTATCTGTAGAAATAACGAAGGTTTGGAAAGCTTGCTTCACAAGAAAGGGACACCATAAAATTAAAATGGGAGAATATTAGAAGTGCAATCTGAATGCTACTCACTGTTAGAAATGCTCTTCTGCCCCAGTACAGGGGAATGCCAGGGCCAAGAAGCGGGAGTGGATGGGTAGGGGTCCATTCACAAATGGTCATGTCTCCCAAACGCAAGAATAGCAGGGACCAAGCAGCAGGGATGGGCATAGGGAACTTTTGGGATAGCATTTGAAATTTGAAATGTATATAAAGAAAATATCTAATAAAAATGTGCAAAATAAAAATAAAAATAAAAATAAAAAAGAAATGCTCTTCTGGGAGTTTCCTGAATCTCCTTTCTTCCTCATTACCTCAGTTTCCCAATCTGTTATGTGGTAATTCTCTGGTCCTTATAATTAGACAGGCCTCCTCCCATCCTCTCCCCGTGTTAGTAAAGAAAAAAAAATAATAAATGGGAAAAGCTTCAAGTTCTTTGAAACCAAAGAGTGTAATAAATACCCTATATTGATTATGATGATTATATCTGGGACTAGAAAAATATGATTGCCTGGTTGCCAGTAGCAACCAGATAGAAAAGCAGGAGAGGAAGTTGCACAGAGAGGTTCCCTGGGAACGGCAACGGGTACTTTTCTTCTTAACCACCATCCCTGCTGCTTGGTCCCTGCTATTCTTGCGTTTGGGAGACATGACCATTTGTGAATGGATTTGAAGGGAGCTGCACAAAGGACTGGCTAGGGAATGCCATGCACAGTGGGTGGGTCTTCCTTCACCAGTCACGTGCCATCAGAAGCAGGAATGCTATCTTCAGCTGGAGTCAGAAGTGTATGGGTGGGGTGGAATGGGGGAGGCTGTCATTGAACTAGTGAAGACACTACCATAGTGAACCATATAGAAGCTTCAAAGGACAGGGACCAGTAATCATAGCAGGGGACAGCCTTCCAGGAGCAGTGTGGAGAGTGGAGACGCTATGGGTTTGACTACAGCTCCTTCCTCCCAAGCAGAAATGACAGTCTAAGGCAGCGTTGATTAAGAAACTGGCACACTATTATATTTCATTGATCTGAAGTATTTCCTGTGGTTTATATTTAGAGCTCTTGTTCTGCAACTGGTTAGTGCTGCTGTAGGAGCCTATAGAGCTTTCAGCCGATGGGGCCTGCTTGACGGAAGTATGCCATGAGGGTTGGACCTTCAGAGAGTATAGTCTAACCTTCATTCCAGTCATATTCCCTGCTCCCTGACCCTCTATGATGTGAGTTGCCCACTGTCGCATGCTCCCACCACCATGGTGAGTCACCCTGCCATGCCTTTTCCACTGAGTTGGGTGACCATTCTCTGTAACTCTAAGTCAAAATAAACCTTGACATCCAGCCTCAAGTTGTTTCTGTCAAGTGGTTTGATCACCCCGATGCAAAAGTGATCAGTACGCCCAGCCTCCCTTTCTGTAGTGAACAAAAACCTTCAGCCATGCCTCTGAACCCAGGTCCTCCATCTGTGTGTGAGAGAGTCCAGGGAACTCACTGCAGTCTGTGTTGAACACATGTTATTTCATATACCCTCATTAGCTCTTGGTTATGTTGTCACGTGGTTGACCAGTGAATGGCAAGGCCAAGCCCAGCACTCATCTTGCTGCATTCAAAGCTCGTGCCCTTTGTGCTACGATACTGAACTCTCTACCCTGCAGGTCAGAGGCCTAACAAGTATTTGATCGTTGAATGTTGAGACTGAGGCTTTTTAAAACAAGTATTAGAATCTAGATTCTCCTGTGGTCAGAAGTGTTCAAGTTTCTGTGCAACATCCCTGTGTTGGAAGGAAAAGGCATTTGCCTACAGAGTCAGGCAATTTTCTTCTCTTACCTTTGCAAAGTGAGGGCTGTGAGTGTTTTTCTGATCTCTGGTCACCAACCACTAATGAGGAGGGACTGAGAAGGTGCGTGTGTATTGGCTCTTCCACCCAAGACTGGGAAGTGAGAAACAAACAGGGTGGGAGGGATTATGTTCTGTCTTTCCATCCCTGCTGCAGAAAACCTGCTCTGGCCCCAAAGGTCCCCCAACTAATTGATAGAAACTGATCCTGGTCATATACTAATATGTAGATATATCACATTCACTCAGACAGTCTCTTCTCTAGGCATGGAAAGCCATTCTGATGTAGAGCAAACAGTGACAGCCGATGTCTCCAGTTCCTTTGCTCTATGCTTGGTGTTGTGGCCAGCACTTCCCATGTGTAACCTGATCTAAAGGCTGTGATGATCCCATGTAGCTATGACTCTATTTCTTTTTAACCTTCATTTTGCAGACAGGAGCACTGGGAGACAATCAACCATTGAGAGCTGTTGCTGCTGTTGGATTTGAGCCCAGTTTAGCTAATCCCAGGCTTGACTCATAAATACTAATCACTTTGCAAGTCCCACCGAATTCTAGGAGTCCAGGACCACTTCTTGTTCCTTCTCATTGTAGCCCCAGCCTGCTGTGTCTGTCCTCATCTAGAGTTCTTTAAATGGACTTCTTGCTTTCTACAGACCATAGGTTCCCAGTCATTATATATATATTTTTTTCTAATCTTATGGCCACCTAACCGCTCTGGAGAGAAGGTTCCAACTCCTTACCTTCAATGGGTTAAACATTCTTTGTCTGATATTCTTGACCCCAGTGAACTGAAGGCAGCTTGACCATAGACGGTTAGTAGTTGATTTCTTAATGTCCAAGCTGCACTTGAGACTTAGTGCAGAGTTCTGAGTGTTTAGATTCCCTCATGCCCAGGACCCTGGTTACTTACACCCTTCTCTCCTTTCTTCCTGCACTCCTCCTGTACATGCCTGAATCTCATAGGTTTAGCTCAGTTGTTCCCACAGTTGGGGTGCCTTTCCTCAGCTTAACACCAATTCTCTATCCTTTCAACTGACATCAGATCTAGTCTTCATTAGACGGCCAACCATGTCCATCTTGAACGTCCACTCATTAGCTCTCTCATTCATCTGACCTTGACTGAGTCTCTCCCATGTGCCCTTATCCTCAAGGTACTAACACCATGGGTACCTGGATGCTTTTAGCCGGTGTCTGATACCTTGATATGAATTTTTACTCGGAATAATGCCGTCTGTAGTGGGTCTTTTACTCATTCTTTGTTTTCAATAAAAGAAGGTGCTTCAATACGACCCATTTGTAAGAGGAGAGGCAGTAGAAGCAAGAGAAAGGTTGATTGTGCTACATTGGAAGACAGACCTTCTACCTTGAGAGAGCTGTGCTAAGACAGGGTCCTTCTTCCATTTAATTCTGGGGGACCATTACTTGGCCATCTGGAACCCCCTTCCTCTTCTGCCCTGTCTGCTGCTGGGAATTGAGTGTTTACTGATAGCAATGACAGATCTAAAAAAAAAAATGCTACAGAATGGCTTATAACAACCTGACTGAATAAACCAATATGACTTAGCAAAGACTATCAAGACTCTTCTAAAAGAGTGCCAACAACTTACTTGTACACAGCCCATGATTGAAGAGTGAGTTGTGTCTACATTTCTGAAGGGTAAAAGAAAGAAAGAAAACTGGAGGGAGGGAGGGAGGGAGGGAGGAAACATTATGGCATATGAAGTATCTTAGTGTCCACAAAGAAGTTTCCTTGAAACACAGCTGCACATTCATTTATAGACCAAGGCTGGCCTCAAACTCCATATATATCCAAGGTTGACCTTGAATTTCTAATCCTGCTGTCTCTATCTCCCAGGGCTGGTTACAGGTGTGTACCACCATGCAATTTTGTGTGGCACTAGGGCTCAGACTTTGTGCATGCAAGGCAAGCAACTGAGCAACACCACTGCACCTACACAGCCTACTTTCACAATATGTCTCTTTGTTCCCATCAAGAGGCAAGGACCTCCCTCCTTTTGCAGTGGGTATCTACTATCTGGGGCACATGTTTAAGAGCTTGTGAGTGGACAAGGCATTGTGTAGACTTTGGAGCCTTGTGTTGTCTGTGATCTGGGCAAGATTATTGTTTTTCCTTATCTTTGTTCGTATCATGGAAATGAGAAGTTTGGACTGTAGGATCTCTGGTCCTGTCTTCTTAAAGGTACATGCGGCTGTCTGCTCTAGAAGACTGCTCTATAGATTGTGTAGTGTGATGATTGGAGTCATTCTTTGAGCCTGGACAACACTGGCCAACTGTCTGACCAACAGGTAGACACGGGTACTTGTCCTCTTCCTCCCTCTACCCTCCCAGCCTTCTCAACTCTAATGCTGTAAGGATGTAAGGACCAACCTTTTCCCCACACCCATAGATGTATCCCTCCCATACACCATTCCCTGTTTGGACTCAGCACAGCCTTTATTTTTTCTTTTTCTTTTCTTTCTTTCTTTTCTTTTCTTTTTTTTTTAATTTTGAAGTGCCTGAGATCTAGGCGGACTGTAATTATGTAATTCTTCCTTGTTATTTTTTCTAATTGTTCTCAGAGCTGTTTCCTAAACTGATTGGAAACAATTGCAGACAGGGAATGAAGTGGGAGGTGGGCGAGGACCTGGCTGCTGGCCAGAGCCAGGGTGTCTGGGGGAGGAGGCAGGATCTTGTAGTGGAGATACTGGGGTGAACATGAGGGGACTCTTGGTACCCAGGCCGCATGAGCAGCTGAGTGGTGGTGGAGAATGCACCCATGGGGGTGCTGCCTCAATCGTTTAGAGCGTGTCTCCCTCCTGTTCCCTGGTTCCAGAGACCTGGCTGTTTTCCCTTTCCCTGCTGCCTTAGTGACGTGGATAAGCCTCCCAAAGGATTCTGCCAGGGGCCAAGAGGGAACAAGGCCTTTTCCTCCTGGCATTGAATTGTTTATGCTTTCTTGATAGGATAAAAATGTGCAACTCTTGAGCCATCTATAACCCCCAGAAAGCCAGGGAGGGTGAACTTGTGGAAAGATCTTGGGGACTTGCTAACTGGAGCCCAAGCGGTATGATACAGGGTCCCTGGAGGATAACCTGGGGTGCACAAGAAAGCTGCCGACTTTGTTTCTGAGCCCCAGGAAAGTGATCCAAATTAGTGTTCACTGGCACACCCTTACTATAAGGACAGCAATCTCAGAACCAGCAATCTCAATCTCCAGGTTCCTCAGGATACTCAAACAGTCCTGGGGCCAGCCTTCAAAACAAGGTGTGTCTGACTCAAAGTTCTTTAGCTGAGACTTGCCAGGCCAGCAGCTTCACCATTTAAGAGAAGAAGGTTGTCCAGACTTGTTGACTTTGGGGGGTGGAGGGTGGCATATTTTTGACGGGGTGATAAGGACTTGTTATTTCTGAGTGTGATAGGACAGCAATAGCTGTCCATTTGGTGTAGCTAGTACTCCTTACAGGCCTCTATCCTGTGGAGTTAGAGGGGGATACGAGGGATAGCAGCACTGGGGAGCCAAAGGTGCCCTCTGCCTGGAACATGCACTCTGTCGTGGCTTCTTTGGAAGCCTGGGATCCTCTCAACCTTTTGCTCAGCGCTGCTGCCTGGAGAATTCACTACTCTGTTTCTTTCAGTGCTTTGAGGCTGGGATGAGGTGGGCAGATACCCCTGAGGTCTTTTGGTTTGCAGAATCTCTTCTGTCTGACCTGAGAGAATGTACAATATTGCAGTATCTCCCACAATCACTCAGGAGGATCCTTAACCTTCTACCACCTAGAAAGCTTGTGAATGCCCTCAGAGGACATCTCTAGATGGGTTGGGAGCAGAGCCTCTCCTATGACCATTTCTTGTTTTATCTGCTGTGTTTGGTCTCCAGTGAATCCATAGAAGTCAGTCCATTCCTGGTTGTATGGCCTAAATTGTAAGCTGAGGGACCTTGTCTCAGGGCCAGCATTTCTGAACTTATTTTTCATTATTACTATCTTTCCCTTAGAGGAAAATTAAATTCAAATTCTTCCTAATGAGAAGACAAGCACATTTGCTGGAGAGGGAGAGCTTTGGAAAGCTTTATAAACCATTATGAAGGTTAAAATGCTGTTGTGCCTCACATTTTTCGACTTTGGGTGGGGTCTTCTACTGCCACCATTGGAGATACATACTCTGGGCTTTCCCAGAATTGATGTGATTTCTTTTTTTTATTAGATATTTCTTTATTTACATTTCAAATGTTATTTCCTTTCCTAGTTTCCCCTCCAAAAGCCCCCATCCCTTCCCCCTCCCCCTGCTCACCAACCCACCCACTCCTACTTCCTGGCCCTGGCATTCCCCTATACTGGGGCATATATCCTTCACAGGACAAAGGGCCTCTCCTCACATTGATGACTGACTAGGCCATCCTCTGCTACATATGCAGCTAGAGCCATGAGCTGATGTGATTTCTTTATAGTCTCATTTAACATGTAGAAAGAAGACTCTTAGTGAACCAGGAAGATGATTTCAGCAACCCAGCCTAAGGAATGTGTGGCAGGGGCCCCTACTCCCTCTGCCATGACAACCCTTCTGGAGTACCACTGTGAACTATGGAAGGGCTGATGAACAACAGTGGTGAGATCTTCAGGGTGACAGGGGCATCTGCAGTTCTCCAGGCATCTCTTTGACATGCCTCCATATGTGCTATGACCTCCCTGTAGGGAAACCTGCTTGGTCCTTTCCCCCAGAAGAAAATAAAGCTGGGGGAGGGGGAATCTCAGCAGTGGGAAGGTCAAGACCAAGAGGAACCAAAGCTGTGAGATGCTGCCTGCCTTCCAAATGAGGGAGCCTGGAGCCTCATGCCTGCACTTTATAAAGTGTTTCTTCAGTGTCAGGGCAGGGAGCATGGGCAGGAAGCCTGAGGGCCGCAGAAGCCCCGTCTGTCTCCAGTTAGAAATGGGTTGAGTGAGTCCCCAGGTTCAGACTCAGACCCCCATTGCACTGAGGTAAAGTTTAATGAAGCCCACAAATGAGAACCAGGCTTCTGGAAGTTGGCTGGGGCTCTGTTCTGGGCCCTCAAATTCTTTCTTCTTTGCACTCCAAGCCCCCTGCTCTCTGCCCTCTTCTTCATGCTATTGTTTGGCCATGAGTCTGCTCACCTGCCTTGCTCTTACTCACGTGGTCAGCTTAAAGTCAGGTCCTCTGATCAGGGCAGAATTGAGGGTGGTGGTGGAAGGAGGCAGGCAGACAGGGTAAGGTGGTGGAAGAGGAAGAGGAGGAGGAGGAGGAAGAGGAGGAGGAGGCAGAGGAGCAGGAGCAGGAGCAGGAGCAGGAGCAGGAGGAGGAGCAGGAGCAGGAGGAGGAGCAGGAGGAGGAGGAGCAGGAGGAGCAGCAGGAGCAGGAGCAGGAGCAGGAGCAGGAGCAGGAGCAGGAGCAGGAGCAGGAGCAGGAGCAGGAGCAGGAGCAGGAGCAGGAGCAGGAGCAGGAGCAGGAGCAGGAGCAGGAGCAGGAGCAGGAGCAGGAGCAGGAGCAGGAGCAGGAGCAGGAGGAACATGAGCAGCAAGATCAGCAGCAGCAGCAGCCAGGAGGGGTGCAGATCCAGCACCTAGACATTAACCCTCCTCTAGCCTGTGGAGGTCACCCAGTCATTCCCTTCCCTTCCCACCCAGGTCATAAAATCTGTTTCTAACTTTTAGCAATTCCCCTGTTAGTTCCAGAAACACACAATTAGCTTTAAAAGTGTCTCGAAGCTGTGGCCAGTTAGGAATTTATGACTTCTTTTTTTTTATTATTTTAAAGCTTTCCTTTAAAGTGGCTAATTAGGTGTATTTCTCCAATGGTAATTTAAAAAATGCTAATTGGTCTGCACTTTGGAAGGAGGAGAGAACACTTTCCCCTTATTATCTCAGCACCAGCGAGAAGCAGAACAAGGATTGATCCCGCCTGAATGGTTGGTGCAGCCTCTGAAAAGGGAGACTGGGTGCCCGCCCCGCTTTAGACTTGGTGAGGAGGAGAGGTTCAAGTGGGGAGGGTCTCAGGGGCCTTGAGAAGAGGCTGTGGCAGTGTCTGGAGGATAGTGAGTTCACTCTTCAGAGAGCCATGAGACCCATTCATGCAGCCCTAGGGTGACTTGCCAGGAGAATGGCTGCACCTTAGCACAGAACTCAACAGTGATCAAACCACATGCTAGCAGAATATGCCAGGTTAAAACTCATCTTCCCAGGAGCATTAGAAACTGTCTGAAAGGGGGTTGGAGTCTGAGGTCTATAATGTCCTCTAGCTCAGAGATCTTTGAGTCAAAAGGAGTACTGGAACTGAATTACGGAAGCCAGTGAGGTCGTCTGCCTCTGGACTTTCAAGACAGGATGGGGTTAACATCAAGTCTCTAATCCCAGGGGAAGGATGGGAAAAACTAAGCCTCATTGGATGTTATGAGGGAATACAGAACCCTCATCTCACTCCTAATGGATTCTTAGAATGAGTCTTTTCATTAATTCCCTTAGCCCGATCTGCTTGGATCTTGGACAGTGGCAGTGGTTTTCTTGGATTTGCATCTTTTTCAAAAGTTACCCCAAGATGATGCAGAATACAAGCCTAGAATCTTGGTCAGCTCGGCAGTACCAGTGTAAGAATTTATACTCCTCCATTTCCAGGCTTAGAGTGAGACTCACTGTTTTCCACTTGGGGCTGTAGAGTGCATTGGGTCCAGTTCTCAAAGTGACCTGGGGCCAGTCTCTTTAACATCTTGGTAGTTCTCCAAGGAAAGCAGGAGGGTCTTGGGTGACTTGGGTGCTTAGAAACCCAGGGCATGCTCTGGGAGATGGCTCAGATGGGAACACCATGAGAAGAGCACTACTGCCTTGGTGCCCTGCCTGCTCTACAGGTTTGGTGGTGATATACATGTTGACAGAACTGCCATGTGGTCCCTTTGGTCCTTGTGCTGGTGGCTCTTATCCTGCCACATCTGTGTGTTGCTATGTGAGTAACACAGTTATGAAGACACAGACAAAGAGCAGGGAAGAATAGCAAACATTTCTGCTGTGGAAGGGGGTGGAAGTTGGCTGCCGAAGCTGTTCACTATCTCATCATTTTATGAAGAAGAATCTCAGGAAGGGAGGCCAGGTCAGCTTAAAAATCCATGGCATGGGAAAAAGGAGAGTGGTGAAGAGTCTGACATTCTCTAGACTGTTTGTCAACAACAGCTCTTACCAGGCACCCTGCCTCCTCTCTTCAGCTTCACTAACCCTTGAGGGAAACCCAGAAGAAGCATCCTTTTGGGATGTGCCCCTGCATCCCTACAACTCTGCTCAGGGACTTAGTTTATCCATCAGCAAAAATGGGAAAAGGGAGAAGCCTTCCTTCCCTGCGTTCTCTGCATAGCAGCAGTGAGTATTCTGAATTTGGGCTTTTTGAAATCCCCCACTCCCAGATGAGTTTGGAAGTGTCATCGCAGCTCATAAGCTTTGGTCTGTTGGGAAAGTTCAAATGAAATAATGTGTCAATTCTGCGAAATAGAAATATTGAGTCAATATAATTTTTGTAAACAGGAAAGGGGATGAGCGATGTGAATCTAGTACAGCACAGAGATTGCCAAGCCCAGGGTTCGTACAGCTCAGGGATCATGGCTTCCCTCCACAGGGCAGATTTCATCTCCCTGTCATGCCTTCCTGCCTAATTCTGCAGCTTGCACATGGTAGGAGGCAGGGGATAGTATACACAGCTCAGGAGCTGCGCAGCCAATTCTGAGCCACTCCAAGGGACTCGGAGTCCGGGATGATAAATGTTCCTAATCAGAACCCACCACACAATCCGATTTACTCTCCTTTTCCTCTCTGAGCCTGGTTGGGTAGAGAAATTCTGGTTTCCTAAGCAGGAGGAGGGAGTTTCCCTCATGTGTACATCTTCTGGAGTGTCCAGTATTGTTTATCCCTTATGACCCTCTTTCCCATAGGGCAGTAATATAGCTACTCAATAGGGTTCTTACGGGGATAATAGAGATTAGGTGTGATCGGGAGCTCTTGGAACGGCTCTGAAGGTCCTTAATGAATTTTGCTTCCTGCCTCCTTGTAAGCCCAATAGCCAGCCAGCTGACAGGTGAATAGGGGACCTGCTTAGTGAGGTCAGCCAGGAGGCAGATAGGGAAGAGCATCATGCCAGGAGGCATGACCATCAGGAATCTAACTCCAGGAGGACTGTTGATGGACAGTTAGGGGTGGGCTCTTGTAGTAGCTGCTTGGAAGAGCGGCTAAGTTCATAGATTTTGGAATCAGGCGAATCTGCCTTTGATTCCCAACTTTATAGCAACCAGCTATGTGACTTTGGACATGTGAGACAGCCTTCTGTGCTTCGTTCCATGTCCCCGTGTTTGGGGAGGGTAGAACATCATTCTGGGAGAGCACAGAACCCCAGAATGTGCCATCTCTATTCACTACCCCTTCAAGGGACAAAATGACCTGTTATAACACATTGATCTCTCCCAGCCTCAAATGCAGAGCCATTCATAAAGGTACGGGGGAGGTTCCTCATTTACCCTGACTCCCTAGTCCCTTAGATGGGGCTTGGCATGTGAAAAACTGAGAGTTCAGTGGGTGAATTTGTCTCAAAGCATTAACATCTGCCTGTGACTGTAGGTGTGTGTTTGACAATGAGTTCCTTATAAAAGGCTCATGGTACTTGGAAGACATTACCTCATTGCTTGAGAGGGTTTAGAGACATCATTTGATCTACTTCCTAGACAGAGGACAAATCTTTGCTGGGGGTCATGTGGAGGCCTTAATATATATGAGGCTCAGGACCTGGTTGCAGAGGTTTTAATCAATTGCTCCCTCAAAAAAGACATTTCTGATGTGTGTGTGTGTGTGTGTGTGTGTGTGTGTGTGTGTGTGTGCGTGCATATGTATGCTCTTGGGTTCCATTGCAACAGTAGAAGCGGTCTGTGACCTGGGAGATATTTTTAATTGACTGCTTCTAATAATTGTCATCACTTTGAGAGACAAACACGAGCTATGCTTTGTGTTAGATATTTCATACTTTGAAGTTGTACAGTAACATATAAGGTAGTCATTTCACTTTGTCGATGAGGTTCTAATCAGAACTTTAATAAAAGGAAGGATTGACTTAGGATGAAATCCAGCTGGTGTGAACAAAGGCAGAGGTGGGCAAGATGGGGTTCCAAACACTCCTAAGTCTATGACACTAACACAGTTCCTCACATTGTGGTGACCCCCAACCATAAAATTATTGTAGTTGCTACATCATAACTGTTATTTTCTACTGTAATGAACCATAATGTAAATTTCTGATGTGCAGGATATCTGATATGATACTCACAGGTTGAGAACCACAGTTCTAGAAGAGCTATGGACATACCAAAATTGCTATAGCTGGGAGAACACACAGCTATTTGGTTCTATGCAACCAAACATTATCAATCTACAGATTTTTTTTCTGTCTCCCCAAACTGAAAAACTATATTTAACCCTCCATTATAAATCTCCATCTCTTTCTCCTGGTGAAAAGCTGGCAAAAGCCCAGCTAGCTGCCCTCTCCGGTCTAATGGAAATTTGAGCCCTACCATATAAAAGTGAGTGTGCTCCTACTCTGTCTTAAGTAAGAAAAAATTTCTGACCCATGCCATGTGAACCCTGAGGCTACACCAGATACATGGTATTAGAGATTCAGCTGATTTGAATTATCTGATTAACTACAACCATAGAGACAGAAAATGGAAGGGCACTCACCAGGACCTTGGGAGAGAGAAATGGGGACTGTGATGAATGAGTGTAGGTTTTCAGTCCAAGGAAGACAAACAGTTCTGGAGACTGACAACGCTGGGTTGCATAGAGCCAAAAATGTACTTAACTCCACCGACTTAAAGATGGTTAAAAGGACGACTTGATGTTATGTCTGTGCAGTAGTTATTTTTCTTATGCTGTGATGTCCTGACAAAACCCCTCTCCAGCAAGGCTTTTATTTAAGACTCCACAGCCTTCCCAGACAATGCCACTAGCTGGATCCAAGTGTTTAAACACATGAACCTTTGGGGGACGTTTCACACTCAAATGGCAGGGCCTGGAGAGTGAGGAGCTTCTCCGTGGACAGAGGAAGCACAGAGCAGCTGATGTTGCTGGGCCTTAGGTGGTCTGGCGAGGCAGTGCAGGGCTGAAGTACAAGGCACATGACCCAGGAGTCTGGGAGCAGAGACTCAAGGATTATGGTTTGAATATAAGTATTCCCACAAGCTCATGCCTTTGGCCATTTGGTCTCCATTATTAACACTATCTTAGAATATTTTAGAACATCTTGGAGGTAAAGCCTATTGAAAGGAAATGGGCTAAACAAATAACTTTGTGGGTTACATGCAGTGTACCCAATTTCTGGACCAAGATCCCCGCCCCCTGATTCATCAAGATGTGAGCAACAGTCTCTCTCCCATTGCCATGGATAGAAGTCTATTCTACTTCCATATTTGCCCCCCTCTATGACAGACTGTATTCCCTCAAATTGTGAACCAGCATAAATCGTTTCTACATTAAATCGCTTCTTTTTTGGTTGTTCTGTCACTGTGTGAGATGTTTCTAATACACCCACTGAGCCAGAAAAGAAAAAGATTTGGAAATCTGGAGGTTCTCCCTTCTATATTCGATGGGTGTCAGGAAAGTTCCAGAGATACAAAACAAATGTGGTAAAGTCATGACAGAGCAAGATGTATTCAATCTGAAAACCCAGCTCAGGTGAGTGGGGACCACTGGTTAGAAGTGCTCATACATAGACTAACACAAAGGCTCAAGACCAGCCTGGATCTGATCTCGACACATGGGCAGCTATAGCTAAGCTTATTGGGACTCTCCACTCCACAACCTAGTTGTGAAAATTATAGAACCCTCGGATGGAAGCTTGACAGCTTGTCACAAGTCATGGTGAATAGTGTGTGTTCTACTAACAACTGTGGCCCACAGTACATATCCAGCTTGCCCTTGATTGTACACAGCCTGTGAGGTATGGTTCTTACAGAATTCAGTAGCTTAAAATATCAAATAACAATTCCTCACATGTGGACATGAATACCAGAGTCATACGCTAACTTTGGTTGAGCTGCCTTTGTTTACACTTCTGCTGCAATGGCCAGGCTGAGTTGTGACAGGACAGGTCAGTCTGCAGATATGACAATAACTCTTATCTGCTCTTTACAGAAAATTTTGCTGACTTCTGGTCTAGTCCATTATTTTTTTTTCTAACCATGGGCCATAACAGCCAGTTATGGATCAACTTTGCAGAACACGACCAGAATGCTAAACAAATAATCAAAACAAAACATGAGAAGAATGGAAAGAGAACACCCAGCGCTTGTTTGGCTGCTTAGCCTGCCGTCATTCCTTTTGCTTAGACTCCAGTTGACTGCGCATGCTAATACTGAGAACGTGGCTTGGATGGCTTCTGTTTTGTATGATTTCAGTAATAAAACTGGGAAAGCTAGTCCAGGTGCCACTGAGACATTGACCTCTCCTACTCTGCTATGTGGGACAAGGTCTTGCCCCACTCTGAGACATCTCCAACACAATACAACACCACACCACAAAGCCTGGACCCAGAGAGGACCTGACCTTGATACACCCAATTTTCTCCCACGTGGAAAAGGTTCCCATTTTTTTTCCTAGTGAGAATGAATAAGTGAATGAATCAATGTTCACATTCAGGCAGAAGGAAAAGCTCATTCCAGGACCAAGGACACAGCTCCCTTCTTAACCCCATTGATTGACATCTGATAGTGATAAGGGATGTCTCTCAGACAAGGTGACAAGAAGCCAGATCTGAGAAACCTTTGTGTTTACAAACATATTGCCTAAAGTGTCACGGATATAATTGAAAAACATCAATAGCAATCAATGGCGACAAATCACCGTCCCCAGCCATTAAAAACTCAATCTAGGCCTGGAGGAAATGAAGGGGAAGAATCTATTGAGGACAGTCACATTGCAACACGGTCACAAGCTTCTGCTCCACCTTCCCTCTCTTTCCCTCTGTTGCCTCCATTACCTCCTCCCTGATGCTCATATTTTCACTCAAGATACAGGGGAAGGAAAGCCATAGATCTATACATCAGGCTTGGTCTTAGTTGTTGGGGACAATTAGACCGGGGCTCCCTGCTTTCCTCTCCATCCTCCCAGCTGTGCGCAGGGGTCTGCTGAATTTCAAACAGTGAGTTTTTGAACAAGAACTATGTCTCACATTCTTGAAGACACTGTGGCTTTCCCAACAAAGGCCTTAACAATCTGAACACAAAGACCACTGTGGCTGGCACTTTGTCCAAGGCAGACTGCATTATTCCAGGACTTTTGGGTCCATGCATTGTGGGTGAGAAACTTTCAGAGGGTCAAAGGGCTTTATTCACAAGAGGTTTTTGATCTTCACATTGATGCACACGATTGTGGTGGGAAGCAGACCCAGTAGCCTGCGAGACAGGAATGATGGGTTGGCATTGGGTTCTAGAATGGAGGTGCGTGTGTTACTACATTCTGTGGGACCAGTGTAGACATTGGTGGGAGAGGCTCTGTGGCAGAATGGGCTCTGATAGACAAGGAGGAAGACCTCTCCTAAATTCAGGTCACTCTGCAGCTTGCAAAAAGGGTGTAATCTTCTTTTAAAAAAGTAAACATACATCCTATAGCAGCATCAAGATGTGGGGTGCTAGTTCTAGGACAGCCAGTCTGGAGGACCAGCCATGTACAAGACAGAGTTGTCTGGGTGCTGAGCTGTAGGTGGCTATGGAGCGCTCTCTGAGAAAAACTGTCAAGATAAACTGAAAAGACAAAGAAGGAGAGATGAACACGGAGCAGCTGAAGAGAGAGCGACACAGAAATCTAAAGGAGGGAGATGTGAGAAACTACAAGAAAGAGAACAAGGACTCTGGGCTAAGACAGAGCCAGCAGTCCTGGAAAAACCAGTGGAGACCTGGGTGTGAAAGCATAGTGGGGGGGGGATGGGGAGGGGCTCTCTCTCTCTCTCTCTCTCTCTCACACACACACACACACACACACACACACACTCACACACACATGCACACATACATACACACACACACATGCACACACACACACACACACACACACACACAGAGACACACACAGAGACACAGACACAGACACACAGATACATCCATTCATTCATCCATCCATTGTATTGGTTGTTTATTCTTTGAGATATTTTTTTCTGCATACTGGGAACTCTTGTGTAAAAGGTAACAAAATCAAATCTTTGCTCTCAAGGACTTCATGGGCTCAAGTACCTCCTCATTCCTTACCCATGGAACAAAGCCTGCATCTGAGACTGCCGTTCATCTCAGAAGAGATGCATCGCCTCACTGGCTGACTATGGACTTTAAAGACACCTGGTAGAGCAAGCATCTGGAGAGAGGCAGAGGAGACAGCCCTAGTCTGAACTACAGTGCAGGTCTTCAAAGACAGGGACTCCACCTGACTCTTGGGCAAATGGAGAAAAGAGCATCCTGGCAGATGGAGGTTGCTTAAGAGGCTTCCAACAGGAGGCAGCTTACAACTTCCTCTGTGGCTCTCAGAGCCATCCTCCATGCTCTAGCTAGTAAGTGGGTGTCAGGAGAATGGATTGGCCCCCACACAGTGATGAAGCTAATGACTGTTCAAGGTCAGAGGGAGCTGACCTGTAGAGAAAGCAGCAAAGTCAGTCTTGAAAGTGTCTTTGGATTTTGAGAACAGGCAAGGCGCTCAGTTCTTTACAGAAGCCAAAATCCCTCCTTTTTGTCTTTTAAAAAGATGTAAAATTATTATTATTTTATGTTTATGGACCAATAATTAGTCCATCCATACACACACACACACACACACACACACACACACACACACACACCACATGCATGCCTGGTCCTCACAGAAGCCAGAGGACCTTGTTGAGACCCCTGGGACTGGAGTCACAGATGATCATAGGATACTATGTGGGTGCTGGGAACTGAGCCTGGGTCCTCTGGAAGAGCAGACAGTGCTCCCAACCACTGAACTATCCTGCCTATCTACTTCTTTGTCTTCCCACAACAGCAGATGCCGTCATTTTTTTTATATATATACCAAGACCTGAGGCATAGTTGTATATGTTCTGCACACTGAGACGTTTTCCTTTTTAGTGGCTGATTAGGAAGCACCTGTGAGTGTGTCACAGCAGTATGGGGGTGGAAGAGTGAAGCAATAGTCTGTGAAGCAGATAAAGGACTCCTAGGCAGGTGGCATCCATCAGTTATCCACCCATCCATCCATCCACCCGTTCATCTAACCATATTTTAGTTGGCTTATTTGAGAGGTAGTCACTGACTGTCTACAATACGCCTAAGTCCACGGGGAATAGAGAGGAATGAGATTCCAAGTTTGCAATTTCTTACTCCTGTCAATTTCAGCCATTTAACAAACACCTGGCCTCCATTCTTGGACAGCCTTGTGCCATTATAACAGAAGGGGACAGGAATCTCCCTGCAGGAGCTAGAATAGCATGGTGTCATAATGAATATTATGTCTGGCTTCTCTGGTGCTCTTTAGATATCTCTAAGGAGAACAGGATGATGGGGGGGGGCGGAATCTAGAGTAGCCTGCTGTGATGGGATAGGAAAGACCTGGATTTAATGGATCGTGTGACCCAGATAGGATACCTCCCTAGTTGTCATTGTGTCATTTGCAATGAGTAGGGGTCAGGCATTCTAACTGTCAAGGTCGCTTCCTTCTATGACATTGAGTGAAGTCACACTTGTTAGTGACACCAACCTATTGATCCGTGCCCAGCTGCTCTCTGCTCTTCACTTCCCTTCTTACCTCCTTTCTTCTCCCTTCATGATGCAAATAGCTCACAGGTTAATGCAGCCCCTCCTCCACCTGACTTTCCCGAGAACATTATCACCGGCCAACCTCTACTGTTCAATAGCCACCATTGTCCAGCGAACATTCAATGGTAATGCACTGGATATTCTGGTAGTCTGATACATGTGACAAATGAATACTTTAAATGTGGTCAGTGTGGCTGAAGAACTGCACTTTAAATAGCATTGAATTTAAATTTGTCTTTAACTAACTGTACAGCTAGTCACTTCCTTACTGGGCAGCACAAACTTTTCCTAATGGTCTTTGGTCATTGTTGAATGTATCTATCCATCCTAAATCGCTGGGTAAGAGCTTTGTAAGTGCAGTGGAAATTCCTTAGCTCCAATCTTCCTTGATTACTTATTCTTTAAGGGACTTTGCAAGCAATTTATATAATATTTCAAAGCCTCAATTTCATCACCTATAACTGGGTATGTTCATTATCACGCCTCCTAACATTATCATGGGTATTGACTGAAAAACTGAATGGATAACATTGATCATGGAGCCTGTTGCTTTGTGTATAAGTCACACTGAAGTATGTAGACATATTTCCATCTTTCTTCTATTAAGAGAGCCTAGTGTATTTAACCATTAGTATCCTTATGTAGACATGGAGACAACACCAGCTCTCTCAGGGTTCATATGGACATCCTTTTAACCTTCACTATCTTTGCCCATTTTTTTCTATATTTATGTGCCCTGGACTAGGATGGTACAAGTATGTTAATACATAATTTTAATGTGAACTTAAACACCAATTATCTTCTTTCACACAGACATATGTACACATACTTGTATGCATATGCACTTGAAAACACATACACACACACACACACACACACACACACACACACACACACAGAGAGAGAGAGAGACACACACACAGACACACTTCTCCCAAAACACAATAGCTTGTGATTTCATTCCTTCAGACACATATATATTTTTTGACTATGGCTACTGTCCCTTTGGGATGGGGAATAGGGTGACAACCCCATTAATTCCAGGCAGGCCCTTGTTACTTTGCAGGACTCAAACTCTCTTCAGACCTCCCCTATGGCCAACTTCATCTCCCCAGTGACATCTCTCAATCCTGCCCCAGGAATCAGATGTCCAAATAGCAAATGAAAGATTAATGCCGGTGGCCAAGATTAGGATGTGAATAATTTAAAGAGGGGAATAAAAGCCAGCTCCACTTACCAACATGGCTGCCTGGCAGAGGTCGGGGAAAGGGTAAGGGCCAACTTAGGGCCAGGGATAAGAGCTTATGCATTCCAGTGTATTGACCAGGGAGAGGGGTTGTTGTGATTGGTGTTGGGAAGAATTTGTAGCCGCTGTCAGCAAATGCACCCTTTGACATTCTCACCAATCTGGCGTCTCCTGCCAGTTTCCCATGTTTCTGTGGACTTTGTCAATCCTCTCTGCCCCTAAGGATACAGATGTCTCCTGGTGTATACTTTCCTGTTGCCTTGAACCTGCTGGGCTCCAGTAGTCCACATGACCAGGGAGAGTGGCTGATTGCATAACTTCTCTCCCTGCAGTTGGCAGATCACTTCCAGGGGATATAGAGTTTGAGACGAGGTGCAAACGGGGGGTTGCGTTGATAACTGTAAAATGAACAGATACTCTACAAGGGTATGGCTGTTATCCAGGAAGGAAACCTCTGTGTGGATATTCCCTTCTCATCTTGCTGCCAACCTTGGTCACCTCTCTGCCACCTCAGCCTCCTGTTAGGTTCACCACAACCTTCATTTGGATGGTTTGGGGTTTGATAAATATTTCCCCCTCCGGAAGTCTTTAGCAGTGCAACACAAAAGGTTACATGATGGATTCTCTCCATCACTTAATTGAAGCCATAAAAAATGAAAAGAGAGTTTCCAATAAACCAAGCCATTACTCACTGGTGGCTAGAGAGGAGAACCCGGGACAGAGCCCTGGGAGGCACAGCTGGGAAGCCCTCCAGCTCACTGTCTATTATGATTATTAATCACAACAGCAACAGGGTTCATCTGTACCAAGCTCCTTAATGAACTTGGACTCATGTCCTTACAAGGTTGTAGCCATTACAGCAACTGGGGTCTTTCCATTGCAAATCCCTGTGGGCTTTGTTGATTGGGATGAATGTGCAAGTAGATGTTCTTGTGCTCCCAAAATTATGAGAGATGTCTAGGGATGTCTAGGTCTGAGCTGTGAAAAAATTATATCTGCTGTGAGGGGCAGATTTGGGTGGTAGCTAATGGTGTAAGGGCAAAGCTGATGGTCACATGTAGACAGATGATTGTCATGCATCCTAAATGGATATAGTGAGTTTTGTTTGCTGGATGGTCAATATTGGGGTGGAAGTGTGGTGTGTATCAGGCTAATAAGTGTGCATGCTTTACACTGGCATTTTGTCAATTGCTACATCTTTCTGTTTGGGTTGAGGGTACATGGTAGGCAAGATAATTCTAGAATTTATTGTCTAAACCAGAGGGAGGAGCTCTTGTGGTCTCATCACCTCTCAGAGGCTCTTAATGCCATTGCATCGGTGACACTTGACTTCTGCATTGACCCATGGCAGAGAAAGATATTGACTAAAGGCAGGATTAACTCTTTGTAGCAGCCCGTGAGACTTGAGGCAGCATTAGAATCACACTGTGTAAAAGAACCAGACTGTCTTTTGCTGTTTCTCTGACTTCTCTCTTCACATCTCAAGCCATGCACATCTTGCATCAAACAGTTTTGCCTCTAAAGCCTCTAGATCTTTGTCCTCAGCATCACCAGTTCTTTCCTGTCTGCAGTACTCTGTTTTCTGAATGGCACCCCAAGGTGGGAGGGAGGGAGGAGGGAACATGGGCAAGAAGTCAAGCAGTGTTTCTCCTCTATGGAGTCCTCCCCAGTGTTCTAAGCTCACCTTCCCTTCCCATTGGTCCTGGACTCATAGCAGGCAGTGTGCTCAGTTGATAATAGCCATAAGAAATCACTGCCAGCTGCTTTCTTCCAAGGTCCCCTCTCTTGTACCAATCCTACAAAAAAACCAAAGAACTCCGTCCAACTCTGCCAGCAACTATATATAAACAGAAATTAATCCATCTGTAAGAAACCTCAACATGTCACCTGATCCTTATCAGTGCTTCATGATCACCTCCGAGGAAGATCTTATTATATTCAAAAGCAATTGCCCTCTATGCCAGTTGCACTAATAGCTTCTATGATATACATGCAGAATTTCATTTTCAGCACACGGGATGCTGTTGCCTCCCATTTGTCTCCTTCCAACTCCCTTTAATCTCTGCCTGAAGCACCCACAATCCCAATTTCCCACAAGACTTCTGTCTGCAAGGTGACTGTCCAGAAGGGCAGTGTAACATCCCGTCAATTGATATTTCTCCAGTACAGGCAGAGAGCCTGGCACATAGTAGGCATAGTGTCTATCCATCTCCCACTGATCCACCAACCCCACTTATTTCATTTTAAGAATGGAGCCAATGCCCAGAAGGAGAGACCTGGAACAAACCAAATAATTATAAAAATGTATGCAGCTACCAAGGCTTTGGAAGAGGTGAAGGGAGGGACTAGGGATAACTGGGAAAAGAGGATCCTCTGACTTAGAGTAGAAATCTGTAACTATCTGTGAGATCAAGTTGGTGATGATGAGCTTGAGTAGAACACTGAGTCCCAGGAAAAGCTCTGCCTGGGTATAGGAGGCAGAGAGGGTTCAGGAAGGGTTCCGGTGGGCAAGCCTCTGCAGATGAAGAGCAGAAGGAATGTGCTGAGTTTATAGGGTAACTCAAGGACTATGTCACATTCCATAATATCTCTGGTCATGGCTTTGAGGAATGTGATCATGTGGAGAGAGAGCAGAACTGAGGCCCTGCATCCTCAAAGGGAGCAGTGTGAACGAGAGAAGCTTCACACAAAGTAGCCCAAGCAGGAGGCCAGAATTTCTGGGTCTCTCCTTCTACAAAGGCAATGGATACATCATTTTGTATGCTATGACTTTTTCATTTGTATTCCTTATTATGGATGTAGACACAGCACAAACATGCATTCACCTTTAGATTCATATGCCTCTTACTTCGGTAGTAACAGAACTTGAAATCAGGCCCAAGCCTTATCATGAGTTGAAAGGGTACTGGGCTTTACACACACACACACACACACACACACACACACACACACACACACACAGTTGAAACAATTCCAATAAAACCCCATTTTTAACTTCTGTACTCTTTAGTGTCCGTAAATTGAAAGCAGTTTCAATTGGACATAGATTCAGAGTTAAGAGCCAAGCCCATAAAATATACTTCATCAGTTACGGTCTTGTCAATTGCATATCAGAACTAGT